>NW_025763627.1:0-600000 GCF_021052385.1 Filobasidium floriforme | reverse complement strand
TACGGGTGAACGGGCGACGGATGCGTCTGGAGGGGTTGGGCCGACCGGCTCGAGGGAGCGGATCTGCGGAGGCAGTGGTCGAGCACAGGTGGCTGGTTTCAGGTTCTTGATGGAATTCGCCTGAAGAGGCGTCTCATTAATAACGCTGGTGTGATCGAAACGGAGGATGGAATGAAAGTCGTTGTCCGAGAGAATAACCTCGGGTTCACCCCAAAAGGACACGTCAGGTCCGGGCGGAAGCAAAGGTCGTCGGGGAAGTTTGGTCGCGGAGGCTTTCGGGTCGTCGGGTGAGATTGTCATTGTTGTGACTGTAGCCGCCGACTTCGGTGTCTGTGAGATGGACGGAATCTTGGTTTCGACCTCTTCGATCATGGCGGCCAGGTCCCCTGCTGTCAGGCTTTCCGTGTCGTCTGGGTCAGTCGAGAGGGCTTGTCGAAGGTCGAAGTCACATGACTCTGAGCGAAGGTGAGGCAGTTCGGAGAATCTCTCGAGGCTGCTGCGAGGTGTGAGCTGTGCGCAAGAGGAAGGTGCGGTGGTCTGAGAAGAACAGGAGGATCGGAACGAAGCACAGCTCGTGGTCTTGCTCAGATCTTCATCCCAGGTTGTGTCACTGGCGAGACTGTCTTTTCGCTCCATGGCATGGGTGGGCAAGTTTGGAATATCGCCGACCTTGGTTCCCGGGTCTGAGCAGAATATGACACATCGATCAGTCGGCTGCCGCTATATTCACTATCAGGTTCTTGGTCTCGACCCACTGATTGCTAAATCGTTCAAGTCCTCCTCCTGATGCGTCTCCAGGCTGATCCTCAGGCCTCGGGCAGGAGGCAGAGGGAAATCCAACACGAATCTCGAGCTCTTCCTCCGCGCCTTTCCACTCAGACCCGCCTGTAATGTGGCTGCTGGAACCGAGACTCCCTCATCTAGTGACCCTACGAGATCCATGAACGCCCCGTTTTGTGGAAGACTGAGTTCTACAGAGGCTGTAGGAGCGGTAGGATCTAGGATCTCGCTCGTGCCGAAAGTGCTTGACCTATACCGTGCCATCTCAGGACTCTCCGTCGTAGTTCCCCATGCAGGCGTTGCGGAGCTAGTCGAACTGACAGAGCTCATTCTAGACCGTTCCGTACTGGGTTGCTCCACCTGTACCTCTCTTGCGACGCTAGCCTGCGTTGCATCAGGGATCGAGAACCCCAACCCTATCCCTGGTCCTAACCCGACCGTCTCCAAACCCACGGGGGACCTTGACCTATCCACCTCCCATCCTCCCATATTCTTATCGGACGGTCGTACCCTGATCTTCCTCCTAGCCTTTTTACCAGGCAAGAGCGGTAACGGTGCTTGAGGAGGAAGTCCGATCGGGGTGGCTCGGCCCGATGTACTGAGACTGAGGAGGGAGGAGATTGAGTCCCTATTGTTTCGTGAAGAGGCCGCCGAGTACGGTGTCGTAGGAGATATGGGGGAAAGATCGTCCATAGCCGAAAAATCGCTAACGGTGCGATCGCGATACCGATGCCCAACATGATCGCCATCGACCCGATCGAGGGGAGGCCCGAAGTCCGTCTTCGCTGTCGCATCGACCGGTCTACCCTGCTCGTGACCGTACCCGTATCCACGTCCGCCCGCAGATCCGCCCGTCAAGAGCGAAGCACTGGACAATCTGCGACTCTTCTTGGTCAAGCTCTTCGATATCTCGTCCAGGTCCATCAACGTCGAAGCTCTCACGCTCGACGTGTTCGGAGACGAACCCCTCCTCATTCCCCCATTATATCCATTCCCGCTGTTGAAAGTATCCGTCCAGGGAAGCCTGGGTGACCCGCCGAGTGAAGTCGGAGGTACGAGCAGGTGCTTCACCGGGGAAGCAGAAGGGGAACGGTAAGGGTCGTCAAAATAAGAAGCCCAGGGTTTGAGATCGCTCAAGTCGGCCTCGTCTTCCAATCCAGATCCGTTTCCGTATTCAGATTGATGGGGTTGATACGTGGGAGTAACCGACCGAGATCTGACGCCATTCCTCCCCCAAAACACACCCTCGGGTCCAGAACCCAAACCCGACCCAGGTCCACCAGGAGAGGGGAATGGAGAGTTATAGCTCGTCCCAAAGGCGGTCCGAACCCTGTCGAGCCCGACATCGAAGGGAGAATACGCTCGCGGCTGTAGATACGATTGAGACTGTGATCGCGGTTGCATTTTAGGTCGGGGTCGTGACTCAGGGGTAGAAGCGAAAGTGGTTCTCGGGGAGATGTCCTCTGTACTGTCTCCCAGGTCGACGGTAACCGATCCCATCTCTGGAGTCTTTGGCAATGACGTTGGCGAAGACAATGGCGGGTCCTTGCGAGGAGGTACTCCAGCTTGCCAAAACGTAGGACTCGAGACCGACCTTCTCCCACCCGCTTCGGAAATCGACGGGACTCCCAGCCCTACCGCCATCTGGCTTTTTCGGCTCTCCATCCTCGCCCTTATCGAAGCTTCCCTAGCGGCCAGCCTGACCGGATCTTGCCCTTCCCACAGAGGTTTCCGGTCTTGAGAGAGCGGGGAGGGGGTTCTGGGTGGGCATGTTGCGGCCGACGCTGGTGCGAGGAGAGGGGACGGCGATCGAGACTGAGGCTGAGCATGAGTTCGGGTCGATGTAGGGGTCAACGTCGAGGCCTGTCCAGACGGTCGACGAGGCACGAGCGGGCTCAAGTTGAGAGTCGGAAAAGAGGTCTCGATAGTGAGTTGAGCCATGGTCTTTAGAGTGAGGTATTAAGTCGCCGAAAGCTTTCTTCGCTGTGTCGTCCTATCTTTCCCTCTCTCGACTTGGCTATCACCGGGAGATCAAAAGCTATTACGATCGAGTCGCGGCTAGCGGGTCCAGTATACGATGTGTAGCGAGCGTATGTTGGTATGGGTGTTCATATCCGAGGCGCGAGTCCAGGAATTCGTACAAGAGAGTCGATAGATCGACAACGAATTGAAAGTTGATGCTGACTGAACGAGGTGACTCGATATCGCTCTACGACCCGTCGACTATGATTGATGAGCTGTCCAAGCAGTGTATTCCTCTTGTCCCCGTTCTCTTCGTCTCCTTTTTTTTTTCTTGATCACCTGCCAAAGGAGCGTGCTGCCTGACCGGGGATGGGTGGGTGGTGGTCGAGGGCTGAGACAGGTGAAATTTTGGCTAGAAGCTAGAAGGAAAGTGTAGGCGAAATCCGGGCACTAGGCGCTGGAGAGAACGAGCGGGCGGTCTTGAGCGAAGAGAGAAGAGAGAGCGTGTGATGATTGTCGTCGTTGTTGTCGATGTAGAAAGGAGGGAGGAGTCGCTTTGAAGGAGGATGGGATATAGGATGATGAAAGTATGTTTCGAACAAGCTTTCTCCCAAGAGATGTGGTGGTGGTGATGATGATGATGGTGGCTGTGTGTGCCTTTTGATGGATCGTCCTCTTTCGCCTTTTGATCAGAAAAAGACAGAGGGACAGAGGGAATGTGGTGATGGAATGCGACGACGGAAGCGGGGAGAGAACAACGTGAAAGAACAAACAACGTGATACTAGCGTGGTTCACGGGACAATAAGATCCCGTTCGTCATCTCGGTCTCCTCCGACCCTAGGGAGGGCTTCTACCCATTTTTCATGTCCGTTCGAGACTTGTGATAGACGCGGTGGGGACGTAGGTGAGACAAACGATCGACCTGAATCCGGAACAACCCACGTCTAGCGCGCTACGATCGTTCCACTTGCCAAAGACACCAGATCTGGACATGGATACATGCAGCGCCAGGGGCATAGTCGACTTCGCAGCGATCGACGATGACGGCCCTGCGAATGTCTCGATGCGACATGTGATCGCGATGCGTGATGAGCGACCCAAAAAACCGCAGAAGCGAGATCGCGAGGATCCGAGGCAGTAGAATGCAAGGCACGCAGGTCACCACGAGACGAGGTACAGTAGATATGCATCTCGTCATTATCGGCGGTCGGATGGATATACATGAAACATTCTCATTCGTGATCGGTGCCGATGCCGTTGAAGAGCAATTTGAGGGGAGAGACCAGAAGGTAGATGCCGGGTAAACCGTTTGACCGCTTTCGTCGCGGTGCAATCTTCATCGGACGTCCAGCGGCGTCCAGCAAGCGCGCGTAAGGCGAGGCAAACCCCGGCGGAAAGTGAGACGACAATCCCTCCTATCTATCAAGTCTCACCTATCGAGTCTCAGAAAGAACTGTTCACAACGAATAATATCGACGGGATTACACTTATGACTCTGCCGAAGACGAACTACGAGTTCCCGCTAGGCTGTGTTGAGTGAGAGGAGACGTCGTCGTTCGAACGGGACGAACGCGGTTTCAAAAATGACGAGTCCAGGCTGTACGGGAACGAAACAAATCCGGGTCCGAATGCGGTATGGTCGTCGATGTGAACTGTCTGATGGCTTGAAGACGAGTCTCCCTAGCGCTCCTTCTGTAGACTAGCATCAAAGTTGGATGTTTCCGGCGAAGAAGGCAGTCCCTATGACCTCGGTGCACGGCTTCGCGCGAGGTCCTCTTACGAGAAACGACAGCAACGACGATCGGCTTGAAACGCTGATGCGACAAGCCGCAGTTTTATTACACACTGAGACCGCCGTCCGCTAACTCATTGAAGAAAAACAGGCGCACATGGATCGTATGATACATCGTAAATCGTAAAGCGTACATGATCGCTTTGCTTGCGGTCTTTGTGGCGGATGATACATTGGCAATATGGCGCGACGTTCGACTGAATTGATATCCGTGACTCGTTTTCGTGTATGCTGGGAACATATGCGTGTATACTTGCGTTGTGCTTGTGTGTGTGTGTGGTGGTGGATAAACGTATGTACGTGTGCGCAGAGACGTAGGGAGGTATGTACTACCGACCGGTACCGACCGAGATGGGCGGTAATCGGACCGAGCCCAGGTCCCTATCCCTATCTTGACCTCGCTCGTAACCGATCCCCCGGTCGAGATCCTTTTGCCTTTGAAATTGGGCAAAGGCCATGGTGTATCCGTTCCGGAACGCTTCTTCTTCGGCCGATGCCCTCTCTCTCGCCACCGCCGAGGCGTGTGCGTGGGTGTACGAGTCGTTTCTCGACTGTGGCGATCGACCTTGCTGTCCGTGGGGATGTTGGTGATGATCGGGGGGCGTTTTTCCCCTTGGGATCGCGCTACCCGCCCAACCCATGATCGCTGGACTCGCCGGCCGTTGGGAGTGGCCGTCTAGCATCGCCGGAGGAGTAATGAGCGGACCCCCACTGCTGCCCGGTGGTATGCCCATCTGACTCCAGGTCGGGAGGTAAGGCGTGTTTGGGCTTGTAGAGGCGGAGGAGTTGCTGAGAGAATTGGTCCAAGTCGGAGAAGGGACGGGTGGAGACGAGTACATGTTGTCATGCTGAGGTATGAGATGCATATCGTGAGGGTAGGGATGAGCGGTTGAGGGCGCTCTCGAGTCAAAGATGGAGGAGGGTCCGTGAGGTCCCTGCGAATAGGTAGAGATGGAAGCCGACCGGTAGGGCGTGGGTCGATTCAGCATCCTCGTAGTGATGGTAGGGTCGTCATCAAAGTGGGAAGGCCTTCGAGTGCTAATAGCTGAAGGCCGTCGACTCGGTGTCTCGTTCCCTTCTCCAGCCCTCTTGGTGGTCTTTGTCGCGCTCTCTCCTCGCCTCGTTCCAGGGGTAGGACCCCTCTTCCGTTGTTGAGCCGAGTAGACGCATGTCAGGCCAGCGTCCTTGCATCTCGAACAAGGCATCTCACTGCCCACCAACGCTGCAGCCTGCCCACCCGCATCGCACCGAACCTTGCGACTTCGGCAAGCGTTACACGCTTTGGTCGTGCGAGAGATCGGCGCCCTGGAGGATCCGGGGGTCGCGACAGGTCGGGATGCGGACGAGTAGGACGAGGAGAAGAAGGAGTCTTCGCTCCTCTTGTCCGGTGGGGTTAGCCGTTGACCCTCATTGGCGACGAGCGGGCGATTAGGAAGGGCAAGGGGTCGAAAGTTGAGCTCGTGATCATCGATCGAGCTGGCCGAGCTCGTCGTCGAGAACGATCGCCTCATCGACGGTTCCGCTTCGGAATACCCAGAAAACGACGATTCGGCCTCACTGAGCGGATCCGACGTCCTTCGGACGAATGGTGGAGGTGGAAGATGGGCAGGGATCGACGCTTGACGTCCACCCAAGAATCCGGCAGGTTGAGGGGGAGATGCCCCCAAGACGGGATTACGCGGCATGAACTGTGTGCTCGACCCGAAACGAGAGACGTCACTCGCCCTGGGTGTCTCATCGGGTGAACACGATCGGGGAATCCTCGCCAGTCCTCCTCTTTGGTCTCGCGGCGGTGTGGTCGTGTTTGCAGCACTAGAGTCATCGTTGAGGAGGTTGAACAGCGAGGACGACGTAATTCGTCGCCGAGGTGATTGGTGGACGTCCATGGAAGCGGTGCGACGGATGACTTGCGGACTGCGATGGGGGACAAGGCCGTTGTATGGTGGAAGTGGAAGGCTCTGCCGGTCTTTTTGCTCCTCGTGAAGCATCAAGTGTTGCAACGATGGCAAGCTCGATTCCTCGGATTCTCGGCCCATGCTTGACATGCAAGGAGGCGGATCGTTGAGGGTACTAGGAGCTGTTAGCTTATGAGGGATGCCAGGTCTGACGTGTGTTGATACCGATGTCCAGGCGCTATAGAGATCACGAGGTGGGAAAGTGGGCATCGATCAGTCACCTTGATGACCCGGTTGGAGGATGGTAAATCATAACGCCCGGGCCAAGACAACAAAAAAGGTCGAGGCCCGAAGAGACATGCAGAAACAAGGACAACCATCATACTGACATTGTTGTTGACGCCCCCGCTATTGCCCGGCTCTCTGGGTGGTGGCGTCCAGCGAGCAGCTACCTGCTCGACTCGGGAGTGGGTGGGATGGATGGAGATAACGACCAAGGAAAGGAGGATGCCGCGCGCGCGAGGATGGTTTCCTTCAGACAATAGCAGCAATAGGTTGCCTCGGCCACGAGCTTGCTGAAATGGCTCTTTGTGCCTACAATCACCGAGAGCCGATGGATGGGTAATCCCCGTGCCGAAACGAACCGAAGAACAAGGGCAAAGGTCTCTGCCGACCCGTCTGTCGCGGGAATATGCCTTGTCGTTGTCTTTTGTGACCCGCACCCAAAGAGGATTCGAGGGCGATGTTGAAAGGGAGAACGTAGAAGGGGACGAACTTGGCGGATCTCGTATTATGTAATTCGAGAGAAGCGCAGATGTCGTGGTGGTCCTGTCAATGACGCCCGTCCTTGTTCCTGTTCTAGAAAGGGAGGTCGATAGCGGAGTATTACTCGAAGCGATCAGGTCTTGATGTGGTTCTTGGACACGGCGGGCCAAAGATGTCGAGCGATCGGGATGGATCCTCTAGCCAAGCGAAAGCTTCAGATAGGTCCACGCAGCACGCAGATCGAGTAGTGGATCGATTTCGAACGACAGCGAGAGCAAAAAGGGCGAAGCAAGAATCCGCATGAGATGCGATGGGCGGGTTCGCTACCCAAAGACGCGGTCCGACTGTTTATAACGATGATACACACAGACACACAGATACAACCGTTTCGCAGCCTCTTGCTTGTTGTGGCCAGTGGCTTTCGGTCTCGGGGCGAATATAGCCATGACCTGGCCTTTGACATCGACGATCATCCGCTCCCGAGGGAGATCAAGGTCGGGTCGATCCTACCAAGGGCCCCTTTCTTCTCCCTGATGTCGCGCTTTCGCCTCGCTAAAGAGGCTTCGCTTACACGCAACAAGAGGGGAAAAGTTGTCGCGCGGCGTCAATCGGGACGCGATCGACTACCGCGCAACGGAACGTCCTCTCTCCCGGAACGTCGAACTATGTCTTCGGTAGTTTTTTATTTCGAGTGCGCGGTCCCGAAGCCTTCGACGTCGGGGCACTTTGTGAGACGGGGACCCTGGAGAATTTTTGTAGCCGAGGGGCTGAGTACCTCGCCACTGACGATACACAAGTCTCACCATCTTCGAGCAGCGAGGTACACAAGAGATATGCCCTGAACAAGGGTCTCGGAATCGAACAGAGTTACGGCGAGAAACGAGATCTGGTCCAGAATCTTCGTTACGATCCGACCCGGGAACCCGTTATCGAGGTAGCCAGTGGCGTCTGCGTCTATCGGATTGGAATCGAACCAGGGGAAAGATCGGTGGGATCGGTATCGAACCCAGACAACGATACGATGCCGCTCGATCTTGAACATCCGGACTCGCAGATCGCCCAGATTCGGTCGGATAAACTCTCTCGGAAGTATTCATAAAGCCAGATGGCGCTAGAACGCCCGACTCCGTCGTCCCCGGTCATCAGGGATCGCTACGATTCCGCGTCCTCTTCACATGAAATGACTCATTTGTCCGCGATATCGGGGACCTGAAGTGGCGTCGTCGTCCACGCACAACAGACAACAAAATGTCTTGCCAATTGTCTCGCAATAAAGCTCCCAATCCCGCATTCATCGTATCCTTGTTGACAAACGAAGCAGCGATAGATCGCTAGTGCACTGTCCGCCTCGCCGTTTTCGTTATCAAAGGAGCTAGCCGGACTTGTCAGCTGCTAGCGGCATCGCGGGCCTTCGAAGCTGCTCGTCGCTTCGTGCCGTCGCCCCGCAATCGCCGGCTTCTCCTTGTCTCGAGAGCCTTTTCGTAGCTTACGCAGACCCATTTCAGCAAGCCCACTCCTTGCAGATCACCATCGCGAACTAGCCTGTGATGCAGGATGCTAATGTCGTGAAACAATAAATGGGGCGGCACCTGATCTTCCAAGACGTTGGTACCGGAAGACAGGCGGATTTGAGGCGTCAAAGGCGTCCGGGCTTCGCTTTCAAAAGCTGTGTGACTGATGTCGACGATGTCCGATGCTGGGAATCTCACTCTGAACTGTTCAAGCACGTCCAGAGCGTCGCGATTCCGATCAAGTCTGCGGGGAACCGGGTTAGCGGATCGATCGATCGAGCGGGGTTACTCATACGGGCGGGAGAACCTACAGTGCAAGCGCCTTGATACAAAACATCCAGGCCCGTTCCACCTGCCGCGGCCCCAGACCGAGCTGTTGTCGCGTGACCCAAGCGGCCCGAGGAGTCTCAACTCGAAGTTGTCGATCGACCTGGTCTACCCATCCAAGATATTCCCGCCAGACAGACGCCAATACCCTGGCAACTGCTTGCCTTTCTGCACCCTGCTTGGCCGAGGCACATCGCTCGAGCAAGCTGATGAATGACCATCCGTTCTTCACCACCTGCGAGTCTTTGAGAACTGGCTCATCCCAAACTGTCTGCCAACATCGGATCGCTTGTGCAAAGTTGTCGTGTGCGAACCGCACAGACAGGTAGGCGTTGACGGTCCTCGCCGAGACTTTAAACCAGCCAAAGGGTGAAGAACGATCACCTTGGTCATGCAAGACCAGCTGGAAGAGTCTCTCGGCTTCTGACAAGGTTTCCGAGGCTGTCTGGGGACCAGTCGGTGGGCGAAATTCGGGCGAACCGACGTCGAACAATGTCATGGGCTTCGGAGGGGCATCCTGCAGAGTGGATAAGTCGCCCGATATTATTCCAGCCTCTTCCGCCTCGGGACTCTCATCACTGGCAGGTGCATTAGACTCTCCTGCATCCGAGGGAGACCCCGTCTGCTTGATAGACTCCCTGCCAATGACGGGTTGGAAGGCAGCATAGCAATGCAGCACATTAACCACCATCTCCTCATCCACGCCTTGACCGGCGCCCCCTCTAATGAGCCGGATGACTTCCCCCAGCAACCATCTCGTTCGACTCAGGTCACCTCTGCGTTTGCAACCTTCTAGCAGAGCGTTGAAGGTAGTCAAAGTCGGTTCGTATCCGGTGATGCCAACTTCGAACGACTCTGCCGACGAGTCATGCGATTGATTGATGAAGTTTCTGGAAAGCATCGCGCTCTGGTGTAAGCCAAGCATCCGTCTCAAAAGCTTGAAGCCTTCCAGGTAGAAACTCTTGGTACGGGAGCATGCTAATATCGCAGCATCAAAAGTCTCGCCGTCCGGGACGAGCTTGCTCTCTTGTTCCATCCCAACCAAAAGGTCTAGCGCTCTTTCCGGTTGAGGGTCTTGAGGGTCTGCACACGACAGAATCATGGCGTTGTAGGTGGATCTCGACGGTACGGGATGCGCGACGAGACGCATATGCGCAAAGAGATCCCAGGCGATGGCCTTGTCGCGTTGTGGTGTAGGCGAGATGGTCGATCGGGTCGTCCCAGCCGTATAAAATGATATAACTCTCGTATAAGCTCGTTGCGGGAGAGTCTTGCCGTTCTTCTCAAAGTGATAAAGTGTCTGTAGGGCAGCGGCCTTGTCCCCGCGAGCCAGGTGGGCTTCGACTATGAACTCGAAATGTCTCTTCGAAGTCTCCATTCCCGCTGCAGAAGAGCGTCTCGACGTTAGCCTTGGGGCATGAGGAAGCCGATTACCGTTTGGCTAGAACTCACTCGACTTTTCCCGTTGATCCAAGAAGGACCCTAAGCCAACAGCGTCTCCGTTCCTGGCATAAGCTCTCATCAGGTCCTCGAAACGTGACTCTGGCACCGGTACTCCGTGGCCCTGTAAACGACAAGGACGAATTAGCGTAGTTCCGGCGTGATTCTTCACCTGGGCGACTAACCTTCATCCCGTCGAGTACCTTGGCTGCCCCCTCGAAATCCCCCTTCGAGACAAAATTGTTCACCAACACATCCCATTCCACCTGCCTCAACAGACCTGTGGGAAGGGGTTCCGCCCACTGATCAGATTGAGACGTGTTGATTTTTGGCATCAAATATGTAACCAGTTCCAAAGCCCGTCGTTCCAATGGTGCGGATTCAAGAGCAGTATTATCGCAACCGGCGACTCGCTCTGCCTTCATCGTATCGTCCTTAGCTGCTGCTTCGTGGGTGTGTTCACTCCCCGCCTGGTGAATGGAAGTCTGAGTCGACGGTCCCGGTACGTTGCCATTTTCTGAGCCCAGAGCAGATAGCCTCTCCACAAGTCCTGACAAGATCTCCCTCCGAGCCTGCCTACCCAGTCTTGGTCTCTCATGCGATGCCACCATCAAACTCTCTTCCACTTCAGGAGACGCTATCCCCCGCTTCTGTTCCGCCGATCCTGACCCTATCGCTTTAAGCCTAGCAGCCGACTCTTCCGCCGAACCAGCCGACCAGCTCTCCAGCGCGTGGTAGAAGGTGATCAACTGTTCTTCCGTCCATTCGGGCAGGTGTTCAGTCTCAGTCTCGGACATGTCGAGCTTTTGCTTCTGGCTGAGATGTTTGACGAGCCGGGGGATATCGTGTTCCAGTTGCAAGAGCTCTTTCGAGAGGGGACCTTTTAGTTCGGGCAGAGCTGTGGTTTCCCTTCGTTCTTCGAGCTTGAAATGGGGCTCAGCTCTGTTAAATCGAGTATCAGATGTCGCCTTGTTTTTCCGAGACTTGCTCTGATTCACATACGTGTAGAGAGGAAATTTGTGTTCCACTTGGGAAATATCATGTTCGGCCTCGACCGATAAAGAGGTCATAACCGGATCCGCCTCCCGATGAGAAACGGCTGAATGCTTCGAGTTGGCTTGCATTTGCGGTCTGAATGGCACCACATCGATAAACTCTGTTTCTAGTTCTAGCCCGGCGTCCGCCTGCTGTTGAGCATGCATCGTTCGATAGCGAATCGGAGACGGGATCTGGCCTGACCGTCGTCGACATCGCTTGATCGCTGAGGAGAGCAGCAGGCGGGTGAGCCTGGTATCTCCCGGCATGTTGCAAAGGCGGACTGTCTCGTGGTGCGAGGCGAGAATTCAACTGATTGCTAGTAAGCCAGTAAGGAAATAACGACGGCGGCCAGGTAATTCGAGGACCACTTCCCCCTGTATCATTCCCGAGATCTTCTGATCCTGAGATGCTCTCCCCGGCGAAATCTCTCTTACAATTTGCTTCCGCGTAGCATTCGCCCTCGATCTCCCCTTGAATCGCCAGCACCTGAAACTGCGCGACTATCATGATCGGTCCGTGCGAGGGGTTCTCGTCTCCAAGACGTGCCTCTGAGCCGGGCGATTCAAGCCTTCCCTACAAGCAGCTTCAGGAGTAGGTAGAGCCACGTTGCTGTCACCTGGGTTCAACTTGCTAACCTACCGCGTCGACGCTGAAAGAGAATTCGGAACGCTTAAGAACATCTCAGGATGGATTATCGCACTCGGTCTTGCATCTAGCTATAGTCGCATAACAGTGCATCCGGAGAGGTTGATGCACGGAATAAGGCGTCTTATGGTTTACCTGAAGCTGACGATTAGTATGTTTACGGTACTCATCAAGTTTGCTGAATCGGCTCCTTCCGTCGCTTTGAAATCAGATTTGGGACTAGACGATAAACACGTCGATGTCTTCTTTCCTGATCATAGGCTCGACCAGGTTGTACCTACTGGTCAATACCACATATTTTTCGTCTGCAGTCCATTCCCTCGATGTCTCACCCGGTCACTTTCTGCGACTCATTCTTCGACCAAATCAAGCAACTTGGGGAAATACCATCCATGCTCCAGATCAGAATTCATCTGGCCTGTTCAACTGCTCGTATTCGGAAGCTAACCTGAACATGACAGTATAAACTATTAAGAAACCTGAGCAGTCCTGATACAGATCCTGAGGATCTACAGTCACACAATCATAAATTGGATACTGTTCTGACCTCCGCCCGATCGACCTGCGATCCATCAACTCCGAGGATTTGCGCTTGATATCTTTTCCTCCAGACCCTTTCCACAACACGCTACGAGGAAATTTTCTGTAGAAGTCCTAGTATCGAGTATCGCATTGTGCTGGGGTCCGACCGACTCTTACACCCCAATGCCTGATCTGCTCTTTCTTCCCGCACCAAGCAAAAGCTTTTTTGCGCTTGTGATATGGATCTCCCTCGTGGCTCTGCAGCGCTTGTCTGAAGCCTATGGCTGCGAGGCCACTATCTACTGATGGCCTGACCGGCTTGACGAGTATGTCCCAGAGTTAGCACGCTCCTCTCTTTTGCGATCCTCCGTGGCCAATGTTCCGGGTCGTCAATCGCCTCGGTGAGCGTCAAAGCAGTAGTGTTCAAGTGTCCCGAGAGCCGCCTGAGACCGCGAGCCATTACACATGTACCCTCAAGCTACTGTGATGTACCCTTCTGTATCATACGGATTACAAAAACGGCGGCAACAGGTGCTATTATTATATCCACATCCATCTACGTCGATTACACCTCCTCTACCTGCGCTGAACCGAACTCCATCTGCACCGATTCCACTCCCCCTACCTATGCCAAATCAAACTCGACCCCCTCCATCTACGCCAATTCCGCCTCCTCTACCTGCGCCGAACCCCAATCGACACAGCCTCCTCGCTCGCGCGAAAGGACGGACCCCATGCCAACTCATCAACCTGAAACTCTTCACTGGATTACTGACTTACTGGGTTCGCTCGCAATGTGCATAGCCCGCTCAAAGCTCAATGTTCGGTATTCGGGTCCGCACAGTTTAGGTGGCCCGGCGCACTCAAGACCGGTACTGACGAAAGATTGTGTTACGAATGTTCTGATCGCTTTCGAGTAGAAATCGAATCGTCCTAGCCATCCTTAGCGCAGAGATCCGTTAGAGCTATCCGCAGACATACCTCGAAGGGCGTTAGGTAGTTTCGGAAATTCAGCAGACCTCCA
Organism: Filobasidium floriforme; assembly: GCF_021052385.1. Lineage (NCBI taxonomy): Eukaryota > Fungi > Basidiomycota > Tremellomycetes > Filobasidiales > Filobasidiaceae > Filobasidium > Filobasidium floriforme. The sequence continues at coordinate 586,298 of NW_025763627.1, read as the reverse complement.
GACCTGTTAGCAAGGCATTTCAGGACGTCGAATAGTAGTGGAGCGAAGTAGAACACGGCTTTCTCTCTCCAAGACTAGCTGGCTTGCTGTGTAGACACTACTGTCCCCACCACTGCGTAGGTTGTCCATGATCCATGATGTCCTGCAATCCCCCGCGCCCGCGCTGAACCCAAAAAGTGGAGGCCGGACGAGATTCCCGGCACCGAGCCTTTGGGTCTTTGAGCCAACTTGTTCACCTCTTTTGTTCGTCCACCACTTCATGACCGAGAGCCATCTTTCATCTTTCATCTTTCATCTGTTCCGACGCTCCGACGACAACTTGATCCGTCAAGATCCTTCTTAGACAGTCGCTCAAAGCTTGATGACGGCGATCAAGCGATATCGTGTGACAGAACACCCCCTCGACTTGGCTGGATAAGACAACACGTCGTCGAGCGACATCGAGCTCGTCGCTCGAGGGTTCAGCACTCTTCGATCCTACCTTTTGAATCACGACAAGCAACACAAAGCTATCTCTGATCTTCGCATCAACACCTTCTTCTGAAACGTAGTCCTGAACTTGAACGCGACTGAAAGGGATCCTCGGCTAGCACAGCCGGATAAAGGGGACGTCTCGGGATCGCAGCGCGAGCCCATTCATCGTCGACCTCGTTAGCTATAGCCAGAGGAGAAGGAGGAACAGATAGGGATCGGACATTCTGCAGGCCAGTCGTCGTAGCATCGACAAGTCAATCCAAGATCTTGCCCTAGCCTATTCCTCATCACCCTGGATTTCTCTTCGCTGCCATCTCGCATCAACTCATGTCCGTCACCCTCCCTCCGTTGACCGGCGGTATCCAGAGAGGATCAGGCTCAAATTCCGGCTCAGGGAGGAATAGCCCGGATACGCCTCATCCGGATTCGAGCGTGTCCAAGAGGAAATTTCCATTTGCTTCTCCGGATATGGCTGGACTTGCAGAAGCAGGGAGGATGCCTGGGCGGACGACCGATCAAGGGATGGACGTAGAGATGGACGGGACGACGAGTCTCAAGGAACCGGTCTTGCCGTCAAGACTCGATCTAAGCTTCTCGGTCCCTGAGAACCCTGCTCTTTCCTCTTTCCAACTTCCCATCTCGCTAGATACCGGTCGACCTCCTCGGCTTCCGCTCGCCAATCTTCATCGATCATACCTCGACCTAGAATCTCCCACCCAATCGAGTTCGGCGGGGTCAGTGGATAGTCAGGCTACCGTCCGACAGGGCAAGATTGGCGGTCCTCCTCCGCCCTCGTCGGCATTATCGACGACGAACAGTATCCCTCTTTCACCTTTGAGGAACCCGAAAGATGTCCGCTCCCAAGCCCATAAGAGCCCGATGTCCGTGTTGGGCTTCCCCCCTCCTACACCGATCTCGAACGCCTCGATCAACTTTTCTCAGCTCATGGAAGCGCAGAAGGAGCTGCAAAAGGCAAAAGGGATGACGATACCAATGCAGATGGAGGTGGATAAGGACTTCTTGCAAGGGCCGGAGGCGGGGACGTGGACGGATGCGTGGAGAGGGACAAGCGGAGATGAAGGTGAGTCGAAGACGTGGTGATCAGCTATATACGCGCGATATCGGGGTTCTCATTAGTAGCCTGTTCATTCTCTGTAGAAACCGGTGTGCCTGCAGTGCAGCAACCGGACTCTCCCAGCTCGATCCCCACGTTACCTCCTTTCGACCCATCACTCCCCAACTCTGCAAACATTCCAGCGTTCGGCTCTGTTAGCGAGACCAGTTCCACCCACAGCCTAACGCTCAGCGAACGGATGGACAGGCTGGACACCTTGGGACAGACCGTCAAGCAGAACCTGGAAAGACGACCTCTTCCCGCTAGTTTCCGGCTCTCACTGCCTGGTCGGGAGGAAGCCGACTCGAACAGGACAAGCGGATCAAAATCACCTTCTGCTCCATTGACACCGCAATTAGAAGCGATGATCACTCGAGCGGATCTGGCGATAGGGCTGTCACCTGGGCCTAGCTCGCCAGGGTTCTTCCCCAGTGGGAGGGGCACCCCAGCTTTGCCCCCCATCACGCGGAGTGAAGCGGACTTTATCTCTGGATCGCAGCTTGCAGATCGGCTAAGAAGCAAGGCCACGGGCGAGAGATTACCCTTGGTGATCGACATGAGACCTTTGAAAGAATACCTCGACGGTCATCTTCTTCACTCGGTCAACCTGGTGGTACCGACATTGATTATCAGGCGGTGCAAACGAAATGTGATGAACGCCCTGAGAGATTCCGCCGAGACACCACCTCGTTCGACAGGAGAATCGAGACCAAACTCTCAGCAGAAAGGAGGAGCAGAAAAAGGCAACATTTTGGCCGGCGGTTGGGAAGCCCTGTCAGGGTTCATCAGCACCGATGTCGGCAGTGCGATCTGGAGTACGGCATGGCAGAGCGACTTCTTGGAAGTCGTCCTCATTGCCGACAAGCTGGACGAGGAGAGCGCCAGGGTTGTCGAGGAGATCATGTACGATCTACGGCCGGACGATCAGATCTCGGTCAAGTGGTTGAAGGGGGGCTGGGGGCACGGCATCGAGGCGCAAAGTGAAACTCTGAGCGACGTCTTGAGACAAGGTCAAGCTTCGACGCCCTTTGGTGGCGAGACCGATCCAGCCATCTCGGTTCCGCCGATGCATGGCTTTAATTTCTCATCGGCGAAACCTTCGTCAGATCTAGCTTCGCTTCCGAAGGCACCTCGCACGTCAGGTCCGACGCAACTGGCCTTCCGATCGGTTCCGAGTCGGAGCGGTCGCCACGGCCTGCCGTCCCTGCAGATACCCGGATCGAAAAGCCCTTCAGCTAGCTTGCGGCCATATCCGCTCGCACAAGGCAGTTTGACCGCTGTCGACCCTTATCCATCACTCATGTCACCCCCACCGATGGGTGTATCGAAACCGCGCAGAATGATTCCGACGCCGATACGTATCGATACTTTTGGCGTCGGAAATCCGGCACCAAAAACCGGAAGAAAGCCACCAGCGCTGGACCTAAGGTCGACGAAAGCTAATCTCGTCGTGCCAACGCCTCTGAAAAGTGCTAGTACTCCATTATCGGGCACCTATGGTGAAGCTTCGGGCAGGCTCCGGTCGGCCTCGGGCAATACCACCTTCCCCCATCATGGGACACGACACGTCGGAGCGGATCGGACACTTTCGCCCTTGAAGAGCCCAGCTTCCGCTGTTCAGGGTGGTCAGCAAGGTTTCGGCTCGTTGCAATCTGTCTGCCATGCACAATCGGGCCTACCGCCTTCTCCAAGTTCTTTCGGCGGCATCACTCGGCGGGTCAACCCGCACTATGAGTCGCCCAGCGTGATCGAACCGAGCGGTAACCCATATTTCCCACCGTCGTGCACGTCATCTTCCTCTTCGGACAGTTCTGGTCTCGATTATCCCTTGTCTCCGATCAACGGGTATCAGGCGACGGAAGACGACGACGAAGATCGCAGCCCTGGTCCTCTTACGTTCACTGTATCAACAATCCTGCCCTCTTTCTTGTACCTGGGCCCGGAAATCACTAGTGAAGCAGAAGTGCAGAAGTTACTCGACTTGGGAGTCAAGAGAATCCTCAACGTGGCCGTAGAATGCGACGAGGGCGAACGGCTGGAGCTACAAAATCGCTTCGAAAAGTACGTACGCTTGCCCTTGCGGGATTGCGTGGAGGAGAGTGGGATTCGCAAGGGCGTCATGGATGCATGCCAATTCTTGGGTATGTCGCCTTTGTGCCGATCAGTCGCAATAGCTACCAACTGATATTGTTCTCTTTCTCCCGGTCGTTCCTGTTAGACGACGCTCGACTACATTCTTCCCCAACCTATGTTCACTGCAAAGCTGGCAAATCGCGCTCCGTCACCGTAGTGCTAGGATACCTTATCCACGCCAATGCGTGGACTCTGAAGACATCCTACGCCTATGTCGCTGAACGTCGTAAAGGCATATCTCCCAACATCGGCTTCGTTGCAGAATTGATGCAATTCGAGGAAGGGGAGCTCGGTCTGAAGGCCTCGAGCGGTATCGCTACCGATTCGAACGATGACAAGGGCGCCAACGAGTCTGAAAGGGACAATTCCCAGTCGAGGAGGAACAAGTACGGCCGGGAAAGTCTACCGCCAACATGGGGTCCCGCGACGGATGGCAACTTTGTAACGAGTCCCGTGAATGGCTCGGAAGAGCCTGTCGACGATGACAGCGTGGCAACACCAAGGCAGACCGCTACAAACAAGTCGACGGCGCAAGACTTCAAGCAGGGCATGTCGGACCTAGCGGATCAGCGGGGTATGAACAAAGAAGTCCGCAAGAACGGCCAATACGTGCAGTTCCGGAGGTGAGTCTGTCGTTATGGTTGAATAGTTGTCGCCCCCTCAGCTCACCATCATCTCCATTTCCTCAGAGCACCCGTCAACACTTATACCCTTCAGCCCATGAGACGAGTCTCCAAAGCTGGTCTTGAAGGCTTGTCTTTCTTCAGTTCATCACAATTGAGTCCCACTCACGTCAAACAACGAGAAGCCGTCACCCCGAGCGAAACGCCAGGTCGCGAAGGATGGCTGTGAGGACGAACGTTTCTTTCTTTCCACCACACCATTTCGCTTCTTTACGACATGCGAGTCATACGCAACACAGCACGATACTTATTTCCTGTTTGTATAGCAGTTGCTTCTTTTCGTTGTATTCAGGGTCCCAGGAGACCGATTTACGGTTCCACGATTTGCGACTTTTGCGCGGCGCCTAAAAAAGAGGAATCTCGATCTCAGAGTTTGAGGGTGATTGTGTAAATTCGGTGTACATATCGACTTATCATTGTGTGCTGTATGTCAACCGTGTCTCGTGTGTATATACATATCGTACCCATTTCGGACTGCCCAGTAGCTAGTAGGATTAACAAGTCTCGCAGTCGAGCAGGTGTCGTTCGGCGTATCGACCTTTTGCTTGGCTTCTCGGACGAGCGACTTGGCTCCTCAAGCCATCGTGCCCCTGGACTTGACCTCTGCTCAACCCCCTCTACCCATGGTGCAAGACGACCTCGCCTCCAGTCCTCCTCGATCGCTATCACAATCTAACCTCTCGTCCGAGTCATCTGCATGGATCTTGCCATCCCCGCACGAATCCGACACATCCAACCGGTCGGCTCAGTACTTGACCATCCCTGAGCCTAGAGCGAGAGCAGTGGTATCGACGGCCCCCCACGAAAAGGACAAGGACGAGCACCAGACGCATACTCCTCGTCGGAGACTGAGCCGGGGGAGTACGACGTCGTCAGTGACCTCGACACAGGCGATAGCAGGGAGCACGGGAGGGACGGACGATAGCGGGATGATGATCATGCCGGACGACTTGATAGAGACTGGGGATTTCCGGTACCCCACTCCAGAGACTTTCGGTCAGTCTTCGGGAAGCAGCTCAACAGGACGGTCGTACGGGGTTCTCATATCGAAATTTTCTTGACAGGCCCGCAATACTGGGAACGACGTCGAGAGCTATGGTTATCCGGCCAACTGTACCCTCACGACCCCACTCTACCCCAGGCTGGACCATATCTCGGGTCTAACAACCTGCCATGGACGTCCCCAGAGGCTGCCAACGTCAACAACAATGGAACCAGTTCGCACAACTCGTTGTCCCACTACTTGGGACTGTCGATGAAAGCTAGGGGTAAACTCCCTTCGTTCCTCGTCAACGCCTTGCCTGGATCGTCATCGGCTGCTGCGGCAAATCCCCATGCAAACGGAAGTGCTGCTTCGACCGATCTCCGTTCCTCGTCGGGCGCTCAGAATCCCTCGCAAGCTCTCTCGGCCGGTGCGATCGTCCCGTCCAACCCGTCTTCCCTGGCTCAAGATCGAGCAGGCGCCAATCCGAACTCGAATTCAAATCCGATGTCTTATTCGCAATATCAGACCGCTCGATCTACCCCTAACCCTCTTGTGTCCAAGAAGGGCAAGGGAGGTGGAGCGGACGACCCGATCGACCGGTTAGAAGCTTTATTAGCGGAACCGGGTTCTGAAGAGTCGGATAGGGTGTGGAAACAAGGGGGACTCGAAGCCGTCTGGAAATTTCTGATAGATGGCAAGATGCTCAAACGGGGGATCAGGTTGGGGTTGGCTGTGAGTGGAGGGCGTGGAAGAAGATCAAGAGGTTGACGCAATGTGATCGTGCGTGAGCTGACTATACGAGTTGCGTTTGTTGCGTCAACTCAGGTCAAGATATTACGGGCGGGCTGGATACACGATGGGACCTGGCCAGCGTCGTACACACTTAGCGGAGCATCGAAATCTCAGCTGGAGATGTTGAACAACGATCCGTTCTTTGCGAGTCCTCCGAAGCAGACGACTGCACTACCTCCAACGCTGCTACAGACCGAGGTACAGGATACAGCCACGGCTACGACAGGGATAGATATGCAGGTCGATGCAAATGGACGGCCAGTGGTCGAATTGGAACAGGTACCGGAACCGATAGATATACCACAGACAACGGATTCGGGCCGCCATCCGCAGCAGTAGGAAGGTGTATGACGCGAGTACGTTGCGTGCTGGATGATGTGGGATTGATTGTGTGGGGATAGTTTTAGTATAAAAGACGAGATATAATAATGGTCAACTTTGGAAACGAATACCGAGAGCCTTTGACCCCGGAAGAAACCGCTGCTTTCGTCACCAGTCCTCCTGCCCTGCTTTTGCTTCCGCGAGCATGCCGATCGGCCGATCAGACGTCGATCTCGCCCAATAAGTCCAACTTTAACTACCTCGATCTCTCCCACATATACACTCGCACACACCGACATACATATACATACATACACATCTTCGCACTACAATCATGCGCCCTACTGCCCTCAACCTAGCGAAATCCGTTTCCAAGCGGCCCCTCCGGCTGAAAAAGGCTTCCGCCGAACTCTTACCCCCTATCCCGCAAGTCGATCCAGGGTAGACTGTTGTTAATACTGTCTTGAAAGCTGACCGATCTTGATCACGCAATATAGACTCTACCGACGTCTACTCAGGGCTCATCGGGTACTTCCAGAGGACATGAGGTTCCTCGGTGATTCATACGTCAAGACGGGTCAGTTTAGTGGCATTGGATTTCGCCTCCTAATCCTTAAGCGATTCTGATAGTCCGTTTAACTTGACCTTATGTTCTTTGTAACACAGAGTTCCGAGCCACCCGATCGACGGACAACCCGATCCATATCATCGGATTCCTCTCCCAGTGGAAGCTTTACCTGGATCAGCTGCAGCAGAGCAACTTGAAGCCGGGCGAGGTGTTCAAGGGTCGTGTATTGCAGGAAGAGTACTTTGACAAGGTGAGCGGTGTTCAACATGCGTCCCATTGGCATCTGCTTCTGAGCTGACAAGTTATCTCGTGCTTCAGCTCTCCGATGAGCAGGCCGGCCAGCTGTACGAATTTATGCACGCATCGAAGGATCTCTGGAAGAGGTTAGTTGTCGCTATACTCCCCTTGCCCTGACAACCGACCGTGAACTCACTTCCTTGGTGTATCTCTGTCCCTGATTCACTTAGCCCCGACCAACTCGAAGCCTCGGCCGCAGAAGAAGAACGCGCAGACCACGAAGCGACCAAACAATCCCTTCTCAACGACCCAAAGGCGGAAGCCCCTCCTTCGGAGATGACGGACCCTTACCCTCTCCCGCTTTCTCAACCTTCCCTCGCTGAAGGTTCTGATGAGGTCAAGAACAACCTAGACTCCCTGCCTAAGCCCTTGGACAGGACTGGGGAGGACGAAAAGACATTGAGGGCGAGACTGGTCTACCAGTGTAGGAAGAGGGGGACCCTGGAGACGGACTTGATCTTGAGCACGTTCTCGAAACAATACTTGGACGGCATGTCGGTTGCACAGATGCAAGAATTTGACAAGGTGAGCATTGATTATTGTGCGGGAATTTCTGCTGGTCGTGGCTGATCTTGTGCCTATAGTTGTTGGACGAGCCCGACTGGGACATCTACTACTGGTCCGTTGGCAAGCGCGAGGTTCCGGAGAGATGGAGAGATACCGAGATCCTGGCCAGGTAAGCGCGAACGTTGTCGATCGCCACGATTATATACGTTCCATGCTAAACCCAACTTTGGTCTCGATATACATAGACTGAAAAAGCACGCCGAGAACCACGGAAGGGTCGTCAGGACCATGCCCCACTTGTACTAGGATACCACATCCAGCAGATGGACATGGAACGAAGAATGAAAACGGAACGCAGGGGGTGTCTCGAGAGGGGTTCTCACCACGGCGTGTTTCTTGAGATTGTTGAGTTTGAGGGTCCCGTTGATCGTCTTGGTTGTGGGACGTTCATCCCCTTGTTGGAATTACGAATCGTACATGGTCAATTCGACTAGGCCAGCGCCTGAAGAGTGCATGGGAAGGGACTGGATTTGAGCTGTGGAAGTCAGAGCGGAGTCTTTGACGACCGCAGGTGGGGCAGTATAGAAGGGGGTAGTTGAGGATATTCACAAGCGACAATGCCGCCATTGCAAGACTTTGGATTCAACCAGCAGCAGGACCAACAAGCTAACAAGATGATATTTGTCTTCTTGCGCCGTACTCTGATTGCTCTGCTTCTCGTCTTCATCACTTCGAGGCCGGTCTTTAAAGTGCTGCCTGATCTAGTAAGGAGAACCCAGTCGGCTTACCCAGATCGGAATAGAGGCAGGTTCAAAGATTATGTATCGTCTACACCTCGAATGAAAGGTCTTTCCTCGTTACAAGCACGTTTTTGACAAGAATTGGCTACATAAAGAACGAATGCAGTTCGATGAGAGCGTCATTATAAGCGGTCCGGTCACTGTCGAACGTCTTTTGACCCGACGTCATGCCATTTTGTTGTTGACCTGGCAGCAAGCTGAGTCGATTGTTCGCTCTCGTTTCCGCTCGAACGTCGATCTTGCACTGTAGGGTGAGCATATGGTTGTATTCGTCAAAAGTGTATTCCGGGCCCCGTTCCTGTATCAAATTGATGAGTGCCTGTAGGGAGCGAAGTCGGTGGTCGATAAGATTATGCAAAATGGAGCGGTTCCGGCGACTTTACGGTGACCCACCTGTGGACCGATACTATAAAGCTGCCAATACCGCCGACAATTCGACAGCACAATTCTGGAACCGCCCGACAACATGTTTCGCAGCGCTTGCTGGATCGCCGCGATATTCCGTTCGATCTTCCTCAGCCCTGAGTCGGAAATACTTCGCACGAAACGCCCGCTAGAGACCAGAACCGTGTCGGCCAGCGAATCGAGACCGACGAAAAGGAAGCTGTGAGGCGAGAGCGTGTTCAGCTGCTTAATGTCGACACTCTTCGTGTATGTATCTACGTACTCTCGATCCCCAGGTGGTATCGAGACCTGCACGATACTCTCGCATTGTGATAGATCGTTGGTCAGGTCCTGGACATGTGGATCGGGCTCGTCATCCGTGTTCTCCGCTCGATAATTTGTCTGCGTTTCGCTCGATCAGCATGAGGCAGACGTACAAGTGATCGACCGGGACTTACTTTGCTCATCGACGATTGTATATAAAACATCAATCGGCATCGCAATTCGATCCGGAGCGTATAGAGCACCATGTCTCCAAATTGCTCATAGGTCGATAAGATAGCGTCGAAGCGTCTTGAAACCCAAAACATAAGAATTGGCAGACGATAGAAAGCCTGTGCCCACTTTCACTCACTGAGACATAGCCATTGTCAGATCCAAAGCTGGCTTATCGGTGGGAGATGTAGGAGGCGGCACATCAAGCTACAAAGGCGTCTTAGCTTTGTTTTAATTAGGATGATGGGGCGGAACTCATCGACCTACCGCCGCGCCCTGCTCTGCGCCTCCTGGTGAGACCAGGTCTTCCCCGACTCTCTTTAGCTCTCTGAGGCGAGCAACGATCCAGCGCTGCAACACAGTCAACTGGGTCAACTACCTATCTTTCCTTGGGACGCCGCTTGTCTGGTAGCTCTGAACTCACGGTGGTATAGTAGAGATCGGCCAGAGCTGCAAACTTTTCCTTTGTCCCGATGATGTCTTTCACCTCGAGGCCTTTGTGATCCCTAGGTAGCATGGGCAGCTCCAATTTGTTTTCTTCTCGACTCAGATTCTCTCGAGCTCGGACATCCGCAGCCTGTTTACGCTGTCAGCGCACAGATCCGCTTCCACATCAGAGGATCTCCGACTCACAGGACTATGCTGTAGTTCACCCAAGTTGGCGAGAATATCCTCGCGTTGACTCCAGCTGGCAGCTAGTGGTAACCGTCCGTCGGTATACGAGTCGGATGCCACGATATCTACCGAAGCACCGGTTTGAATAAGTCTATATATATATATATATATATATATATATATATATATATATATGCATGCAGGAGTCGGCTTACTCACCCTTGTAATGTGAATTGGACTTCTGGTAAAATTGGACGATGATCCCCAGGATCAAACGGCTATAATTTTCCCTCTGGAATGGAGTCGTTTCCAACATGTAACATAGACTATTGACCAGCGCCATCGTTTGGGTTCCAGCCTAAAGAAAAGTATTGAGTTGTTGAGTCTGGCTGATAGCTTCAAACATGGTCAACATGACTCACGTTAACGATCGGAAACGGGCTCCATCGAGACCAATTGACATCACGTAAGAAAGCAGTGGGTCCTGAAGAATCGGAGCTCTCATATTGAGCTACCCGACTGGGTCAATAATCATTACGCGCAACCCACCGTTTGCAGCCTGTTGGAAGAGATTCGTAACCTTTTCTTCCAGCTGGGGCAGATAAACCTTTTGGATGAAATCGTCCATGAAATGACCGATTTCGCCGTGCTCCTCGTCGAGAGAGCTCATATTTATGGTCTCTCTTGCAGAGGTCACGAACGCCAGATAAGGCTGAAACAAGATTGAGACGTTAAATGGGTCGGGCGATACCAGCAGTTTGTGAGTCTTGGCGAGGCTGGTGCCGTCCTCGTTCAGCTGTGTTACAGCAAGACGCGCTTGTATCCCGTTATCTGTCATAGTCACCAGACCGGGAACGTGGATCTGCATAGCCTGGGTAAGGCTCTGCTCGAATTTGTCCAGGTCCTTGTTGATCGTCTTGGTATCGGTATCGCCAAAGCGAAAGACGGCCTGACAATCGGGACCTGCCTTAGTATAGTCGCTTTCTTGGAGGTGTTGGCAGACGTACTCTTTGCTTGTCCCGTGCAGCTTTCCCATTCCGCATCATATCGTTGATGCTCGAAACGGGCTTGCGGCTGGATGTCGCATTCCGATTCGTGTCGGTAAGGTAATCCCGTAGGAGCGCTCGAACCTCTTTCTGCATCGGCTTCACAAAGTCTTCCGTCGGAATAGCAGTGAATGCTTGCCTCTTCGAGCTATATGAACTCGTCTGTGGCAGATTGGATGACCGTGTCAAAGCCAGTCTGACACAAGAGGAGCGAAGCAGACTTACCATCGCTATTCGGCTTACAACCTCGCTCACTACTCGCTGACCTTCTAGCACCGCTCGGAACTTGGAATAGACGGTCCAGAACAGGTCGAGAAGAGTGAAAGATTGCGGCTCTGATCCACCTCGCTCTAAGCTATCCATGCGTAAACGCTGATGCCGCGAGTATGCGTTCGCTGCCGTTGCCGTCATACTGGCACGCTTCAGCTTGTTGAGTTCGCCGTTGATGAGTACATCACCCTCCTCCACATTGTTCTGAGGTGCTGCTTCCGCGCTGGCCTCTGCCTTTCGTAATTCGGCTCTGCAAAGGGAGTCAGGAACGGATTATATGCTAAAATTAAGGGACCGACTTACCTGTCAGACGCTTCCTCGATGGTGGACTCTACCAGCTTGAAGAGTTCGTTGGCTATCCGTTGACTGATCGCTTCCAGGGCAGGGCCTAATCTGTCTAATATCGCCAGGGCTTCCAGACACATTGCCATGTATGCATAAGAGTCCAGCTCAGGGTTTCCCGACACTGTACTCTCCCTTTCCTCCTGGAGCGCACGATCCGCTGCCGCTATACTTGTTGTATCTCCCCCATAGACCGAAAGATCACGCCTGTTTGCCCTAGGCGGGATTGCTGGCATGCTCATCAATTCATCGTCGGACAAGTTGAGGATAGGATCACGATTCGGCTTGTGGGAGAGATTTTGCAGGAAACGCGAAAGCCGGGGATTGCTCTTGTCTATGCTTCCGGCGCTTCCACGACGTGCGGTTTCAATGTCGTCCATATCCTTGACCTGGTCTTTTGGTATCGGCACTGTTCGCAGTGACCCATGATTAGTCATCGACTCCATCGCTCGTATTGTTATTGTGATACCTGCGGTGCGTCTGTCCCGGTTGATACGGCACCCATCGCCCATCGCAGTAGTGAATTTTGAGGTACAGATGGTTGCTCAACTCATCTAGCAGGATATCAACCAAGACCTTTGTGGAAAATGATTACTTAGCAGTGTGACCCGACCCAATGATTCTTTGCAATACTCACATTCTGCTGGCCGATCAGATATGTGCGGAGGTCTGCGAGAGCTCCAATCTCCATCATCTCGTCCTTGTTGATCGTCCTGATAGCTCGCGTCAGTATCAAGGCCGCGGCGATGAACTTCTTGTCGGCGATCAAGGTCTCGAGGCGATCTGGAACGGCTTTAAGGTTCTCACTGTAAGGAGGCGGAGATGATCAATCTCAGTATCCACTTGCCGAGAGACTCTGCAACAAAGAGCTTACATGGTATCCAGCGTCTTCAACATTTCTCGAAGAGCCCTTTCTTTGTGCCAGAGCGCTACCATCTCTGACCGCTTGCCTGACGCTGCTCCCGAGACGGTCGCTTCCGTTCTTCCGCTGAGCAGTTCTCTGCCTTCAATGAGCTTCTTTTTCGTGTCCTTCACTACACCTTGAGCTCGATTGAGCGCGGTCACAAGGTTGGCATGCTGAGGCAAAGAGGCCGCATAGACCTGGTAGTGATTCTGTACAGCTTTCGAGAGCGAGTCTGAGAGTAACGACTGGATTTCCATGAAGGATTCGAGATTCTGAGAGCCGTATGGTGTGGAACCTCTTGGTTCGTCTTTTGTAGGAGGCAAAAGAGACAGAGCCAAGCTGGTCGACGCAAACTAAAATGACGAGCGGTATTCAGTACAAATCGATGTATACCACTCCAAGTTGTAGGGACTCACGTCTGGTTCCAGCACGAAAGGCCATTCTCTCTGTATCTTCCTCAACACGGCTACAATATGGTAATCAGCGAAGTCTCCTTCTTTGAGAAGGTTTGGACGGAAGCTCACAATCGACATCATCAAAATCCCGTCCCCCATGCCCGATCATCAGCTCATCATGCAACCTCGAGCCATTTGCCCCTGAAGGCTTCCGCAACGCCGACCGTTCTGGAGCTTTGCCCTTGCTTCCAGCCGAGAAGGCTTTCACCGCATTTTGAAGCTTGTTTTCCCGCTCTACGTTTTGCTGTTGGGCCTGTAACAAGTGAGAGCGCTGGTTACGCTCCGACTCCCAAGTCGTAGTTGAACTTGGCTGAATTCTTTGAGGCCCGTCCATAGGTGATATCGGTGATACCGGCAGGTCATAGTCGTTGTTTGCGGGAGGGATCTGTAGGAGTGTAGGCTGGGGTGTGCTCTTGGAGGACTCAGAGGTCGGTAATGACGTTACGGGAAGAATCGAGGGAAAAGATCCTGGAGCTTGCGCCGGCGGATCTGGGGCTCTTCGAACGGATCTAGCTGGTCGAGCAGGTGCAGGTCCTGGAGCAGGACTCGCTCTTCCGGTAGCTGGTGACCCTGAACCCGGAACCGGAGCAGGACGGTAGTCGCTCAAGTTTCGATTTGCAAAAGCTATAGACATCGGTTGAGCATCAGCCACTACTATCACGCTAGTGATAAGTACAGCATCTACTCGCCATTGGGAGGCTGATACGGTTGTGGATTGGAGATCTTGAGCTTCGTAGAGGGATCGGATGGTTTCCTAGACATGTTCGACCGTCCTGAGAGTCACGCCTTGTCTTGCCCTGCTTGAGCGTGATTCCAATTATGATCACTCTGCTTGGAGTTAGGAATAGATGATACAGGTCTGTGTTACTATCCGCGGGTCGACGGCCAGATAGACATCGACGACGAACGTCCTGACAAGTTGTTCAGCTACTCGAGTACTTGCTACTTGCTACTTGGGTGTGCTACTTCGCGGAGCTAACCTCTGTAGCTGTAGGTCATGACCGAGCGGAAGCAAATCTACCAAATCGTCACCACCATCACTGCCTATAGCTATCTTGGCTACGATTAATGGTCGAGCGATCGCACATCGAATGTATTTGAATTGTATAGGGTATATACGATATACATGGTCATGAAGAGAGCAAGTCAGAAGCAGGCAGATGTCTCTTCCCTAGACGCCCTCGCATTCCCCTTTGAGCTTATCCTCCGATCCCCTCGACGCCATCGCCGGCATGTTGTTCTCCCATCGCCTTGGGCACGACCACCTCACCGACGACCGAACCTCCCTCGATGTCAACAATCTTGGCCATCTTGCTGACTCCTCTATCATTGTCCTCCTGATCGGGGACCAACTTTCTCTTCTTCCCGGGCGCAAACTCGCCGAACCCTTCGGCCTCGTACAAGAGGTCGGTACGGATGACGACCTTCCAGCCGTTATCCCCTACCGGGCTTCCCTCGTGCAAGAGCGAACCTCGAGCGTCTCCGTGAGGGAAGACGAGGACGGCACCTTGAACCGGGGCGATAGGACAGGCCAACAAGGTCCCGATCGACGAGGGGGAAGGGAGGAAAAAGGTCGTCGCCCCCGGCACAGTAGGGGCGGCGGCAGAGGCGTTGATGTCCGAGTTAAGGTAGATTAACAAAGTGTACCTGGACCATAACGGGTCGTCTGCTGGCGATGAGCTGTAGGGTGACCGTGTCGTTGTCATCTACAAGGTTGTCAAACGAGTCCGATTGAATCACTAAACTCACTCATGAAGGTATTCCCCAGTCTCGGCATCGACTCCTGCAGCTGGCCAAGCACCGTCAATGTGAGGCTGTTATGATATAATGATTAGCCACCCAATCGCACGCCATGAAAGAGTCTTCGCAACGGCCTACCCTGTAAACCTGCTTGGGTCCATATCGATACACCCTAAACCTCCTGTTGATCCCCCTGACCTTGCCACCGGACCCATCCCCCTTCTCCCCGCTACCCCTGACGGTCTCCTCAACGAATGGCCTTGTCCTCTCAAATAATTGCCCAACAAACTCTTCATCAGCGAGCCAGACGACGTTGTGGGCTAGTACGCTCGTCTTGTCGACAGCCGATCCTCCCGCGGCCTGATCAGGTTCCCATCCAAGCGTGTTGGCCATCTGGATGATAGACTCGCATGTGGTAGGGGGAAGGATGTTCAGCAACATTGAGCATGTCGGGATGGCAGGGTGGGACAAAGAGAATGCGGGTTCGGAGCAAGCAGGGAAAGGGATTGGCGAGGGGGTCATCGAGGCTTGTACCGTGGAAGCGTAGACGTTGGGAGGTCGGCGAAGGTGGCCCGGGGTGGTCTGTACAGCATAGAATGAGGGGAGGCTGCCCCTGCTATCGTCTGTTGACAGGTGAACGGTAAAAGAAATCAGTCATCAAACGAACACAGAAAGGCCCGACAAGCCGGCTCACCCTCGAATCCTTTCTGAATCAGATCCCAGAGGGGCTTCTCCTCCTGTAACGAGCCCGGTTGCCCATCCTTGCCACGAGCCTTCTCGATCTCTTGCCTGACGCTCCACACCTTCATCCGACGGATGACTGAGCCCTCATCTTGCCCATCCTCAAACTCCTCTAGCCTTTCCTTTCCTTTTCCCTTGCCCTTACCGTCCTCTCCACATACGCGAAGTACCATGTCAAGACACCTGAGTACAACGTCTCGTTCCTCAGCTTCTTCAGGAGTAAGGACCCTGCCTGGTCTGCTAGTCGCATCGCAATCCCGGACCCATCGCTGCAGGGAACCTAGCTTGGTAGGCGTCTTGTTGACGTATAGGTCGAACAGGAGAACAAGAGCTTGCCTGTACAGCGATAAGGAGAGTAGGTGCGAGATCTTAGAGTGGATGGAGGAGCCTGCCGTTACATGTGCAAGAGTTCAGAGACCCCGAGCCGTATAGTCCTTTCTTCGTCGTGAAGAAGCTTACCAGCTCCCGACCCAAGCTCCGCCAAAGTCTTCCCAAACTCCCACCCGACCCGTTTCAATTCCTTGTATCTCGGCCCACTCAGCACATCCGGTTCTTCCAAGATAGCAGAGATTGTCTCAACCGTGATGGCCAGATCTTCCTGGGCGACGATTTCGTCCTCGAATTGATCGATCACGAGCGAGGCAACCTTGGTCGCCTTGGTTGGTTGAGCTGCCACTTGCAAGCGGTGGGCTTTCAGCTTGGCGGCTTGTTTCTTGCTCTTGGACATGACGTGAGTTCGATGTATAGCAACCTATTGTACGGTGGAGATGATCGAAAGGAAGGACCAGGGTATACGAATGTGAATCTTGCGCCACAACTTTAGGATGGGATGGGCAAACGGCGAACACCGAAGTTTTAGACAGAACGGACAGCAATCAGTTCAATTATGTTGTTAAAATTCTCCTTCATCAATGGGGATATGGTTTAGTTGGTATAACATTCCATTAGCACTTCTAGCTTATCTTGGAAAGGTCTGGCGTTCGATTCGCCATTTCTCCATAGCTTTTTGCTCCGGTTCGAAGCAATGATTTCTGGATCGTTTAGCCTCGCGCGCGCGCGTGTGATGCAGCTCAGCATGTTGTTTCAGACCGCAAACTTCCTCCACTTTGGTCTTGTTAGAAGCCAGGCAGCATTGCGATGTTGACCGCGATGGACGCTTGACTATATCCGGATGATGCCCTAGGAGGGAGCATGCGAAGCCAGAAACCATGCTGTTGAAAGTGTCTTCCGAGGCAACGAGCTGATGCCCTTCGATTCGTTGTCTCGCAATAAGTAAGCTTCCTCTTCATCGCTCATGCAAGCAACTTCGCCGGCTCAATCGTCAGGAAGATGCCTTTAAAAGACCTGGCGCTGATATCCGCGCCCTCCTCTTTTGTTCGTGGTACAAGACCGATCGGTCGAAGCACAATGAACCCAGTATCCAGAGGGAGCGTCCACTGGTGTCAGGGTATCACAATCAATAATATTGGTGGCTCTCGCGGTCGAGGGGCTTCAGGCAAGCGAGGTGATTTCGGTACATGAACGAGCACGACCCTCGCATGGAGAGTTTTCCGAATGCGTCCTGGTTATCAACGAGACGCTGTTATACCGATTTCCGTTCGAAGACAGCTTTGGTCAAGGCAAGGTGGCTCAAGCAGGCGGATCACGTGACAAATTCTATATGCGCTTACTCGGCGGAATGGGTAATAAATGTTTGCTTACGACGCGCACTGTTGAATGAACTTCTACTGTAGCTCCTCGCCGCTCTCCCACACCTCCATCGATACAAACCGACCTCATCTCGCTGTTTTCTAATCAAAAGATTCGAGATTCGACATCCAATACTCACACATCCGTGATACCAATCAACCTGCTGAGTCACTTCTTTGTCAGCATCATGGCCCGAGAATTCGATCACCGCAACTTCACGGTAAGCCAGCTGTCCCGCTGGCGGAACGAACTGCTCGACATTATCATCGATCACTTCGATAACAAGGTCCCTCAACCCGAGGTTCTTCTGGCTGGCTATCGCCGACACATTGGCGAACCTGAATTCGAACTCGTCACCTCTGGTCACCATGACAAACAAAGATACCGGTTGATGACAAACCTCGTGTACTATGCTCCTCGAGAGGAACACCAGATCACTTCGTGGAGCCATCTCAAGCTGGTACTTCCCGACGCGATCAATAATCGTCGTCAGCAACGAGGCTTGGGACTCATCCTGCCTGATAAATACCAACCATTCGTTAACGTGCCGCTGTTCCAACAGCGGATCATTATCCAGCGATATTGGCGGTTGCGTAAGAAATATACGCACGACGAGTCTCGAGCGTTGGTAGAGATCGAGATGAAAGCCTTACTCGATACCTTGCCGGACTTCGTGTGGGACAACGACGGAAGGGCGGCGGACTTGGCTACCGTTGGAGAGCGGTCTGAAGATCAAAGCGATGACGACGACATTCTAGCAGCCGGGTATGCTGACCTCGGAGACCTGGCGCATGATCTGCTATGGAAGTCAGAGATAGGACGCCTAGAGGCCCGGTACCAGTATGGGTATACAGAGCCTGAAGATCACTGGAACCGCGGCTTCCGGAAGTTACGAAGGCTGGTGAAGAGATCTACCGGTATCGCTTTCAAACTCAAGGAAATCCCGCAGGTGCTCAATAAACTCGCGAAGAGCGGCAGACGTTGTTGCACTCCCGGTTGTCCCGATGCGAAGGACGATAGCGGCTTTCTCGCACTATTTTACCTGCCAGACGCTCAGTCCCTCGCCAAATGGTGGAGACACCCCGACCAGTTCATCGTCCCGGCCGGGTTGAACTGGACCGATGTCGTCGGTATACAGTGTCCCCTGCATTACACTATCGACGACTGGCGAATCCGAACGGGGGTCCAGACCATGGCCTACATGGAGCTGGAGGTGAGCCTGAACGTTGAGACCGCACAGTTAGGCTTCAACCTGACCTTTCTCTTTGGCCCGCATCTCTGCATTCAGCGCGAAGCACAGTACGCGTTTCACGAGACCCTTGCCACCGAGATCGCCCACTTCTTCCCCTGCTGGGCCGGTTGCAATGACTACAAGATCCCCGGTACTGCCGGATACCCCGATCCGCTACGAGTCCACCCTGGCGTCTGTCACGCATGTCATTCTGACAGACAACGGGCGAGGAAGAACCTCGAAATCAAGTCGGAGGGTTGGAAGCGCATTGGCATGGGGAATCAGCAGTGGAGGGCCGAGATGGAAGTCACGTACGACAAGAGTCAACGAAAGCCTTGCCACCAATGCAAACGCGGCACAATTGAGGAATGCGATATCAGGAGTACTAGACGTACGTATTCGGGCTCTTGCCGCACTGATCGCTTGAATTAACCCCGCCTACTCTCTCACCGCCTGAACTATCAGCCTTTGGATTCGTCGATAATAACTCTCGGCTGGTCTGTCATGACTGCTTCCATTCTCTTCGTGGAGCTCAAGCCTCGGGACAATGGTACCCCCCGGTGTCAGCCAATGACATGGAACACCTCGCGAAACTCATCACTACCACCGAGTCCGAATCTCCCTGGAGTAAGATCGTCGAGTTTCTCAAGGAGCGGTGCTGGTTCCAGCATCCGATCTACGGACCTTTGGGATGGGCGATTCAAGATGTCTGGGAGATCTATACGAGCTTTGGAGCCAGACTGAATCCGGCGGGTCCTTTTCCTGGTCCCGATGAAGATAGAAACAACCAGCACGGACATGTCTATCCGCTGATGGTCGATGCGAGCAGCACATGGGGAACGGTCAACGGAGACATCACCTTGAGCGGCATGGAAGGCGAGGAAAAGCAGAAGCGCCCCGGACAGAACGGATCTCCTATGATGACTCTCCAAAACGAAGAAGAGGTCCGATACCATGAGAGGTCCAGCTCAGAGGAAAGTGAAGACGAACCTGCTGAGACGCTCCCGACGCCGGAATGCGAAGCCCTCGGTTGCGGAGATAAGAGGAAAAGGGAAGACGAGGAAGTCGATCGATCCGATAAGAGGTTGAAAAGCGAGCTCGATCACCCGACCCATCAGTCTTATGGTGGAGCCGAGCCAGCGAGGGCGCCTTCTTATGGCACATTGCCTCAACAGCATAGCCTGCCGATCGATCAGCTTCAGCAGTACCATGAAACACATTCGGCGGGGGGGCCTTCGCGTCCCACCGTCACTGCGCAGGTCAACCATTGGCTTGCTCAGAACCGCATCAGGACCGGTAGGGCTGCACCTTCATCCTACGATAACGATGCCGCTGGACCGTCTTCCCGACTAGATCCGAGTTCTACACCCTTTGGGTCTGATGCCGATCAGGTTCCCCTCTAAGACGAGTAGAGCAATATCAAACCCCCAACATATACACGCAAGAACATACACAGATTCTCCACCCCATATGTCATCCCGACCGCCCCATGGATTGCAGCCATTTCAAGCTCGCTTCGCTACAGCTAATGTTTCTTTTCAGTACCCCTATATACACGAAGCGGGGTCGAAATCTCGTGATGTCGACCGTATTATAATTCTCGCCGTTGTCTTTGTCTGGACTACGTGTCCCTAATTTACAAGTTCCGAACCTAATTTATCAGATTTTCATGATTCTACATAAAATATATACACGGATTATCGGGCTTCGTCCTTCATTCCCTTCTTCTCCTGGTCTTTTCCGCCAGACTCGCAAAGGCGAGGACGATCCAATCAATCTCTTCCTGATTCAAACCGTCTTCGTCGTGATCCTCGCCTGCGTTGCCTCCAGCTTCCCACTTTTCGTCCATCATCCTTCTTTCGCCTACACCGATCGGTCCTGCCAACGACGACGCCTGGTCCTGTGTGACGAGCCGCAAGGTGCCCTTGATCACTACGTCGATGATGCGTCTCTCCGTCCACATGGCCAGTACCTTGCCAGTAGTGGCGTCTTGTACTTTGTAGTGCTGAAAAGCTAACTTCTGTTGTACGCCGACGATCCCGTCTTTGTCGGATTGCGTTCGGGTAAAGATTAGCGTTCGACCTCCTGGAGTCACCAATTTGTCCTTCTCCTTGCTCGACGTTCCCGTGACAGAGGGTCCAATTGATGGGATGACGAGTGTGTACTTGTTGTGCGTCAACCATCGAGAATCGTTCGTCATCACCGCTCCCCTCGTTTCCCCCTCCGGATCGCCCTTGATCCCCCTCCCGCCCAGCCGGATTTGAATGTCCCTTCCCCACCTAAACTCGGCCGAGCCGACCACCACGCCCGCTCTCGTCCGTCTACGAAGGATCACATCCGGGTTCCCCCAATTCCACTCGGACACCTGGACGTGGTAGAAGTCCCTACCGTTCGTGGTCTCTCGAATGACGAGGTTGGTAGAGAGGGTACTCTCGTAGTGGAAATCGAGGGAAAGGCGGTAGTCTGCCGCGACGGCGTTTCCGAAGACGGGGATGAGAGGTTGGGCAGCGGGGTCGGAAGGACCAGCCTCAGCATTCTCTCTGTAGTTGTTGAGGAGAGTCGGCGAAGCATGATCCAGATCGTCGTTCAGGGTGAGCGAATCGTAATCTGGCGGAGGAGCGAGCTTGTCGTCGTTTGGGAATGGCGTCATGTGTGCGAGCATAGCTTGGTAGACCTGGGAATGAAGATTGATTCTTGATGGTGAAGAGAAATGATCGACGGTGAGAGCTAACAGCAGCTGAGATTATATACCTTTTGCACTCTCCCACTCCTCCCACTTCCCCACTCGCCAAGAGCAAGAGTCGATCCATCCTTGCACGCCTCGGTCATTGTCAGTTCTCGGCCAATAACGGGCCCGACGCGCTAGAAGCCACGTCATTTCTCTCGTGACCAGATGCGGAATCAAACCCGAGGTGAAACCAGGAAAGGGCTCATCGATACATCATCGCGGACAAGGTGCGTCAGGGCAAAGAGGGCGCGAGCACATCGGTCAAGGGAGCAAGATGAGACAGTGATTGATAGCAAGCAGAACAAACGCCTAGTCGTACGGGAAGGATAATTTGATACAGTGTAGTAATATGCTCTATAAAGCGGAGAAATGCAGTCACCTAGCGGCAAACTTCTATAGTCGATATTTTTTGTGTTTGTGGGTATTTTCTTCGCTGTCTCTCGTCCTCTCGTCAGTTGTCGTCCTGGTCCTCGTCATGGCGTCAAGGTTCTTTTCTTCATCATAGGCGGGGAGGGCTTCGGGTTATTCCCAATTCCTCGAGCTCTATTCTAGTGAGAGTAACGATCACAGGGTCAAGATGATGGCCACCGCGGTCATGAGCAGGCCGAGCGCGGGCATGCCGAGTTTTACGGCGGCGTTCGCAAAGCTATGGAAGGCCATGGGTCAGCGCTGCGACGCGCGTATCACAGTAGAAGGATCGACTCACTCTTGCGGCGTCGCTGTGATGGATACGGTCAGGACGGCGACCAAGCCATCGACGGCAGGCATTCCCGGCACAGACATCTTGTCGGCGTGATTGACACCGTCTGCGAAGGTAGTAAAACCCCTATCAGCCCCTGGTCGAAAAGCCGCCGACAGATCGATCGTTCAAGACTCACCACTGCTATTCGGCAACAGACCACTAACATACTGAACATCAGTGTGGTACGTATAGTTGTTGAACGTCTTGTCGCCCGAGTATGTCGTCTGATTGGTGACGCCCGAGTACCACGTCCCGTTGACCGTCTCGAGCACGGTAGGGATCAAAGAGTCCTGGTTGGTAGCGTTACCCACAAACCAGTCTCGTCCGAGGTTATAGCCGTTGTAGATGATGTCGTGGTTGTAATCGAGCCCCTTCTCTTCCGACACGGCGAGGAAGATCGCGCCACTAGGTGATAGCAATCGTGATTGAGCTTCAACGTCACCAACGGATGATATAGGAAACCCCCTGATGACTCACGTAGTGTTCTGGTACCAGTAACGAGCATGCAAACCACCCTTGAAGGTCTCCATACACGTCCCAATGTAGATATCGCCATAGTTCCACCTCAACACTTGGACCTCGTTCTTGTTTCCCTGCCCGTCCCCCAGATTGGCCTCTTGAGGTGTCCCCAAGGCTTGTCCGAAGCATTCTTCCCCCAAGTTTTGAGCGAGCATGTAATTCAGAAATCCTCCGTTGTCTGCCGAGTCGACCAGAACCCTGGGGTCCGAGTTGGTCGAGATGATCGCGTTCAGGGGTTCACCGAGACCCTCAGGCCAGGTATTTTGGGCGATCTAGACGGGTGGAAATGACGAATGTGATCAGCTCCATGTGAGTCGGAAACAGCTCCGGATACACTCACGGTCAACAGCTTGCCCCCGTTGTCAGCGGGGTCGGCGTACCCGAGCCCATCGCGCCCAAACAGCATCGCGGGCGAAGCCATAGCCAAGGGCAGGAGCAACAAGAACAGAGCGACGAGCATCAAGGTGCTACCCAGAGGAAGCCCCTTGGACTTGGTTGACGGCGACTTCTTCTCGGCGGGCTTCTGCTCGGGCTGGAGAAGAACACCCTTGAAGAACCTCTGAGGTGACGTCCGACCTGCCTGGGTGATCTCGTCCACCTGTTCGGACGTGAGCTCGGGCGCTTGAAGAGCAGCCAAATGTTCTTTCAGTCTATCGGCTTTAGTCGACGTGCTGCAATATATTCGGTCATATTCACATAAGCGTCGCCGACTTTCAAAACATCAGCCGTCATGGTACTCACGTAACGATGACCCCTCGCGACACCTGCTTGGCCCATTTCAACAAGACCTGACCTTCGTTCAACCCTGTCTGCCCAGCGATCTTTTGCAAGACGGGATCCAGAGGACCTCCTTTCCCTTTGGTGATCGGTGACAAAGGTCCGTAGCACTCGATCGTGATCCCACGCTCATGACAGAGCCTAACGAGGGATTCGAGGTAGGGGTAACAGTAAGGGTGGAACTCGATCTGGTTCGCAGCGGGGGTGACCTGCATTGCGAAGACGGGTGGTAAGTATCCCCAGCCGTGTAAAGGAGTAATCCACCTGATAATTTGACTCACCTTGGCGGTTTCGAGCATCTCCGTCATCTCATCTATCATGTAATTTGACACTCCGATCGACCTCGTCTTGCCCTCCTTCAGGACGTCCTCCATCAAGCTCCATGCTTTTCCATAACCGATCTCTTTGACGGACTGCAAACGTTGCAAAGGCGAAATGGGCGCCATGCGAATCAGCGTTTGGAAGTTATTGTGAGGACATATAGAAGAGAAGAAGACTCACCTTTGGCGTATGGATCAACCACAAGTCGACGTAGTTCGTGCGAAGCCTGGTAAGGAACCCATGTCAGTGCCTTTCCCGCGACTACTCTGCTCATCGATCCAAAAGTCCTCATGGTCGATGATGCCAATCCGAGAAGAGCACGTCAGACCCACAATCTCAGCTCGGCCTCGAGTCCCGCCCGAGGATCTGACCCAGAGACTATCAAGCGATACCCCACACATGGCAACAATTTAGCCGGCGATCTTCATGCACTAAGGGCAAAGCTCATGGTCTATCGCGACTCACGTTTGGTTGTCAGAACCAGCTCCTCCCGTTTCAGCCCAGTCGAAGTCCAAGCTTGGCCGACGGATTCCGAGTTTTCGTACATCTGCCGTGATGAAAGTGGTCCGGGAGATTATAGTATTTAATCGAAAGAGCGAGACAGATATCGGGATTTCACAGATCGTCAGCGAATGTGTCACCGCGAGATGATGGCCATAACTCAGAAGATTAGGATGGAGGACGTACCTGTGCACAATCTATATGCCTATATCCCGCTTCGTTGATTGCCATTTCGACCAATTCCGAAGATGGTTTGCCATAATTGGCCGTCCCTATACATCGAGCGAGAGGTGGGTGAAACCAGTCAGCTTGCGACGATCTGGAGAAGGGGCAATTGCCAAGAGCGGAGATGAAGAAAATGATGGCGCATGTCCAACTCACCAAGTCCGTAGGCGATCGCAGGGATCGATCGACCGTCATTCAGCGTGATAAAGGGAAGTGATGAGGACGAGGAGCTCGACATGATGATACCGGTTCAGCGATGCGATGATCTATCTAGTGGCTAGTGGCTAGTGGCCTGGTGGCAGCTAGTTTGATGTTATGAGACGTTAAAGTCGAGGTAGTGTGGTCCTCGAATGCAAGTTCGATCGCGTGCTGCTGATAAGGAACAAGAAGATTGAACCGTCGATCGTACGAGAGAGGCGAAAACCCGAAAGAATTGCGAGTGCGATGATCTCGAGCAGTTGGTATCGGCTGGCGATCTCGAGCAGTTGGCTAGATGCAGGTATGGGGTATATGTTTCCCTCGGATGAATGGAGTGGGACGACGACTTTTCAACCTGGGTGGGGTTGATGATATGGCGACGAGCTTTGCTTGCCTGCTTTGCTTCATCATCATCGTCAAATTCTTTGACTTGGGTACTTGGGTGGATGTGTGTGTTGTCGATCGCCGGGTGCCGAGAAGCGGGCACGGCATGAGGCGGGGGGGGGGGGGAGGGGGGAGAGGGACAGAACCTTTCTCGTGCATCTGATCCCGTTCTGCGTCGAGACAAGGAAAAAGTACGCCATCGACGAACGACCTCCTCGCGCTCCTCGTCACTCACTACTGCAGTCGCCGTTCCGGCGGGATAGTCCACGTATACTATTTCGCTCCAACGACCCCCTCTCTCGTAGTAGTACGTCTGTCTCCAAAAGATCGACTCGCTCAATACCAACCAAGCAAAAACTCCCGCCGTTGCTCCTCCTCCCTGCCGGTTCCCATTCCCGGAAACCTGTCCCTTCCCGCACTAACGACCAGCTCCAGCGACCAGCCGCGACTGACCGACCGCCCCCGCTTCGCACAGATACAACAAAAGAAAGAAAGGTGCAAGAAGTTCTGAAACGCCTGCACACATGCGCACACAAAAGATTACATGTTCAGTCAGGTCAAAGATCAAAGACCCGTCCACGCAATATTTCTGCAAAGGATAGTAATGACGTAGATACGTAGATGACAATGCTATGCTATTTTACAACGAGGGGCTACAATAGATCAAGCGGCACACATCTAAATACAGACAAAAACGTGGGAAAACGGGGAGTTGACCGGCTCGGCATCGATGATCAAGTGTCGCCATGACGCTACGCCTCTTTCGGACACCCAACGTCGACCAACATTCCCTTCTGATTCCCTACTCTCACCTTTCGTCCTTTCTTCCCCAGGCCCTGCTCGGTGACTGCATCTTCGGTCTCAGGTTGAGTCTGATTCAAGTTGGATTCGGAATCGACGCCCAGCCCGGTCAGATCACCCAGGACCAGCGCCGTCATCCGATGACCGTAGACGCAACCCGAATCGAGTCCTTTACTAAATTGCTTGATGTCCAGTCCTCGACCGGCTGCAAAGGTGACAAGTAAGAGTGAAGACCGAGTGTCAGCCAAGATCATTCGGATGGAACGAGAGCGACCGCTTGTGTACTGACCGGCATGCCCGTAGATGACGGTCAACGGGGAACAATTCAACCGAGGCAGACTCTCCAATACCACGTGTTTCTTCCTTTTCTCTAACCCCACCTCTAGACCCCTGCTCTCCATATCCTCGACCATTTCCACGCCAGCATGTTCCACCCCGACCGTCTCATCCTCGTCCTCTGCGACCTCGCCCAAAGCCCACCTCCCGGGCCCTGCACACCTCGCTTGTTCCTGCTGCCAGATGTCCGACCACGGGGTTCCCTTGTTGCTCTTCTTGGTCACCCGACCGTCCTTGAGCACAGACCGAATGTTCATCAAGGTGTAGGGTCGGCGGTTCTGTTTGATCTTGGTAAACACGTCGAGCTCGGCTTGGTGCCTCGACATCGGCGCCGCCTTGGGGTCGGTCTCGGTGACCTCGTCAAAAAGGTTCGAGTATGGTTGGTCGGCCGCATCAGCCAATTTCGTCGGGTCCCTCCCCAGTAACCCCGCGTGCACAACGACGGAGTGAATAGAAGGGATATGGAGGGCGAGGGGGAGGGAGACGAGGTAGTCGTATTCCTTCTTGTTCATGTCCCTGGCGATCTTCCAATGTTCCGACCGCCATTCCCAGGATTTGGGGAACGGGAGGTTCGAGGTGGATAGCGCCGAGTGGAGTCGTTTAGGGTCGGCACCGTATTGCCAGTCCATGGACTTGACAAATTGTCGCCATGTCGCCGAATCCGGATCGTCGTCGTCCTGGATATCGTCGCTCGACACTTCTTCCCCTCGTTCAGCCCTCCTTCTCTCCGCCTCCTTGGTTCCCGCCCAGACCATCCAATTCCTCCATTCGACGACCTTTTCATCGTGGTTGCCCCTCACACCCCGTACTCTGTTCTTGCGCATGAACTTTAAGACTTTGAGCGGATCGGGCCCTTTGGCCACGAGGTCGCCGACGTGGATGAGGAAGTCTTTCGAGGCGTCGTACTGGATCTTGGTCAACAGTTTTCTACAGACAAGAACGATGACAATATGATCGCGTTCGTCAGCTTGAGCAGTGTGTCATCCCGATAGGAAGACGGCACTCACTGTAAACTGTCATACATTCCATGCACGTCTCCGACGAAAATGACCCTCTTTCCCGGTACACTCGTATCCACGTGCCCATCTCCCAACGTCCTCAGGAACGTATACCTCGCCCAATCCCTTCCTCCGACCGAGTTCTCATCCTCTTTCCCTTTACTATCACCGTCACCCTCCTCGCTCAGGTCTAGGTCGAGACCGGGTTCGTCAACAATAGGATCTGAATCCCCCCATACGTATTCTTCTACGCTCATCCCCTCATCGTTCAGTTCGTCTCCCAAGGTCCCTTGCGTGATTCCTTGCACAGCTCCGTCTCCTTCGCTTTGCCCTACCTCGGATCCGACCTCGACCTGCATCCCACTATCCCCCTTTACCCGATCGCTGCCCACATCCTCGAACACCTTTCCATGTAACCTCGTGAACCTCCCCCAGGCGGTCTCTGCCCTTCTTATCGACCCGTCCACGGCGGGGGAAGTCGATGCGATATAAGCGATCCCGAGAACGAAGCCGATGATGATAGAGAGGCTCGTTACCCGACGTAGAGAGTGGAGGAGGTTCAGGTGGGTGGACAAATAGGATGGGGAGGTAGAGGATGACTCGAGGGTGGTGGTAGGCAGGGGTAGGAGTTCGTCAAGTACAGAGTGTTTTTCCGAGGATGACACGGTGGGTCTGGACGTAGATATGGGTTCATCGGTAGGATCCTCCTCTTCAAGGTGGTCACCCGATGTCGAGTATGGAGCATCGTAAGGCCGATCTCGTTCGGAAGGCTGAAACGTCGGCATGATTGGGTTGGTAGTGTTATTATCTGCTGAGGCCGAGTGAACCGTGTTTGACTTGTCGTAGCTTTATGTCTTCATGGGATGGGTGTGTTCTTATACAGTTCCTGCTGTCCGATTCTGGTGTGTTATCAATGGTATCCGATGCTAGTCGTTGGCTGTCTAAACGGTTGCTGTCCCATCCCACAAACGTGCATCAACCCCCTCTCCCCCCCCCTAACCTTGTATGACCGCAACTGCAACTTAGCAGTCATCGGCCGGCACATGATGAGCGGATACAAATTCACAGAGCAGCAGCAGCGGCCGCGACTGCGAAACGCGAGACAAACGCAAGCAGCAAGCAGCTCATGCAGGATCATGCAACCCCTACCCTTTGCCCTTCGCAGGTGATTGCTATATTGCTATAGAATGATGCATGAAATATATCAATCGAATTCAGCCGCCCACCGATCCCGCGTCACTCTTCCACGCGGAGATCGGAAAACATTATATATATATGCTCGTAGCACGTCTGGAGCGTTTCAAAACGCGGATCTTCACGATCCTTTGGTGAGGTCGATCCTTCGCTTCTTTTGCTTCGAGTCACCCTCTACCAGCTCGACCTCGTCTTCAGCCGATCGTTTGCCTCCCAATCCGTCCTTTGCACCTCCGTTCTTCCCCTCTGCCTTGCTCTTGAATTCGCTTGCCGACACCTCTTCGATTCCGGAAGAAGCTACCGAGCTGGGTGGTCGACTGACAGGTACGTTCCCGGTTGGTAGGCCGTAAATCTCACGCGGCCCGTTACTTGCGCTCCTGTTCTCCGGCAGCTTGAGAGGTTCGGCTTTGGTGATGAACGGTGAAGGTGTCGCGGATACCGACCCCGGAGCAGAGGGGAATCCGGTACTGCTAACCGAAGTCTCCCTCTCCATCCTCGAGCTCGAAGTATACGGAGTGGGCAGCGAGTTGGAGGGAGCAGGCGATGGGGGGTGCGAGAACGTTCCTCCCGACAGTGCCGGTGTGGAGTGTGATTGCGCAATGGCTTGTAGTTGACGATGATGTTGTTGAGTGGCGTGCAACGGTCCAAGTTCGGCCGTGTCGAAGACCTGTGATGACAAGGCAAGAAACAGAAGAGCGTGAGTGGGGAATGCGAACTGATCTTTGCACCGATGTACTCACCACAATGGAGCAGTAACCGTCAGATGATGTCAGCAACAAAGAGTCTCCTGTGGGCGACCTAGATATCACGCGACTGTTAGCACCGCTGTGCCACTTGTCAATGCAGACCCAGGCCTCTTGGTTTAGACTCACCAAGCTACATCTGTAAACGCCGAATAGTGTAACCCTTTGAAGATGGCGATCGGACCCGATTGTTGCGTATCATACAACAAGACCGAGTCCTGTGCCGCCACGGCGAACATGAGCCTGTAGGGCAGGGCGAAGATCCCGGCCTGTTGCGGCTGAGATGATCCGGCAACAGGACCGATCTTTTCCTTGACGGTAGCTCCGGCCGCAGAAGGAGGTGGCGGCGGCGGCATATTCAGACTGACCTGAACTGGATCCGGGTTCTTCTTGTCGAGAATGATCTTTTTCGGTTCCGCGGGTGGACCCGTGATGTTTCGTAACTCGTAAAAGATGGGTGAGAAACGGACAGCGACCGTAGTACTCTGATGGCCCGGAAGGTGGGCGATGGGTGGTCGATTGAGATTGGACCGGGCGTAAATGTACACGGTCGACTTGGACGCATCGTTCGGTTTCGAAGTATCGCTCGATTTGGGTCCGGGCACCTTGTCCCTATCACCACCGTCCGGAATGAAGGGAGTCGGGAAGATAGACTCTTCGATCTGTCCCGCTGGGGTCAGCAAGAGACTGCCATCCGGAGCGAATGTCAACCGTCTGAAAAAGTTGGTGGCCAACTCGTCCCGGTACAACTTTTGGTTCATCGATTGCGTCGTCAATGGCATGCTTGTGCTCGGTCGGATCGCTGGCAACGGGGCAGGCGAAGGTGACCGTCCCGCTCGAAGCCCCGTCGTGGCAGTGAGCAAGGGCGAGTTGGCGGCGGCCGAAGAGAACGACGATCGTCTCGACCCAGGGATGTTCGTCGGCGGATTCATGTTGGACAATGGCGTCGAGGGGACCGGAGTGCTCGATGACGCAGCCTGTATGGGGAACGAACTCTCGGGCAGTTCCGACGCAAGCGTAACGACCGAACCCGCCTCGGACGCTGTCGACGCTCTTCTTCCCATAGACGGTCGAAGCGCGCTGAACGAAGGCGGTCTCGAGCTTCGAATCTCCATGTTCATATGAGATCCCGCCCTACCCGCGCGGTCCCGGACAAAGGGGCTGATGGTCAAGGTGTTGTTGCGATGACTGACCGAGTGTACCTGGACGGATCTGTCGGGTCGCCAGCATGTCTCTTGTCAGCTTCATGACCAATCGTGCCGCCGGGCCATCATGCCAATCTCACCTATCGCTGCTCTGCGTGGCAAGATACTCGTTGAGGGGATCCCATGCGACGCCTTGCACAAAGTGTGAATGATCTTGAATCTGATGCACGCACGAGCCTGCCAATGCATTGGAACACATAAGTTCTGGGCGCTCACTCAAGATCCATATAATGCAGTTGGGACTTGCCATCGACGACGGAGAAGACTTGCGCAAGGTTATCGGTGCTCCCGGTGATGATATATTTCCCATCAGGACTCCAAGCCAGATCGTAGATAGCCTGCTTTGTAGCACTACGTCATACAGTCCGTCCGAGACCATCGATCAGTCATCGCGCTCGTCCGTCGTCATTGTCCCAATTCAAGCCGACTCACACAATCATCCTCTTTTCCTTCCAAAACTCCTTTTCGTGTGCTTTTTCTTCCTCCTCGTCTTCCCCGAACGTGGCGATATCAGCCCGACTTTCGACCTGGTGCCAGATGATGATCGTCCCGTCTACAAATGAAACAAGTCTTACTGTCAGACCGTCGTCCTGCTCCTTTCAAGAAGAAAAAACCGAAATTTAAGCAACATGCGACTGACCATCACCGGCTGAAGCCAAATACTGTCCTGTCGGGCTCCACCTGACGACGTTGACAGCGCCCGTATGTCTCTTGAGCGAGGCCGCATAGACCGCACGGGGAGGATGAGGAGCGATCTCTAAGCCCGTGGCGGCATTGATGTTTGGACCGTGAGTCACGTTTGGGTGGACGGTCCAGATCTGTCATCGGACGATATGCGCAGACGAGGTAGGTATCAGTAGTCGTACCACTCGGCTCGCACACCGAGTCTCAAGGAGACAGGACGCCTGGACCCACCCTAACGCAACTATCAGCCCCAGCGGTCGCCAACCTGTAGACTCTCGTAGCAGAAGCATTGAACCCTCCTGCCGAGGCCGTCACGTTCGCAGGGTTCTGAGTAGGAGTAGGCGTGACATCCCTTGCGGACCCGGAGACGGAGATGGACCCAGCTCGGACTCTTGTACGACCCCTTCCTGGAGTAGGCGTGGCCTGATCTCCAGCGTTGTTGTTGCTTGTGGAGGATGAAGACGCTACGGGAGTTGACGCTGAAGTCGTTCCGGGCGCGAGGTTCTCCACATCTCCATCCACATCTTGCTGTTTTTGTTTACGAGAAGGAGTGCTCGGCAACCCCGGGATCGAGGTCGAGGCCGAGGTCGA
Source organism: Filobasidium floriforme (assembly GCF_021052385.1). Lineage (NCBI taxonomy): Eukaryota > Fungi > Basidiomycota > Tremellomycetes > Filobasidiales > Filobasidiaceae > Filobasidium > Filobasidium floriforme. The sequence continues at coordinate 554,765 of NW_025763627.1, read as the reverse complement.
AGTGGAAGGAGGTTCAAGCCCGGAGGATCCCGACCCGGAGCTGGAACTGGGAAAGGGAAGGACTTTGCGAAGCTGAGCTGCGCTCCAGGGTTGATAGTCGGCTGCAAAGATGGGGGAGGTGCCGTGCCAGCTATAGAATTCAATAAGAATATTCAAATGATTTTCATGCGATCGTAGACGCAGCAAGATGATATGAGATGAGTTGGCAATGGAACGTCGTGAGGGAGAAGGTTAGCTGTCAAAGGAGATTTAACGGGAGAAGTCCGTTGACATGCCTGATTTCCAAGGTTTTGGACCGCATATCGGGATCGAGTTTACGACCTCGGAAGTGTCGTCAACTGTATTACGGACCGGTCGTTAGATCTTCAAGTCACAAGCTTTCGAGCAATGTAACAATCTGAACGTACCAGTTTGCAAGATGCTCAGGGATGTCTTCGGCTAAATCCTAAACCCTCGGCTAGTCCGCGAAGTTGGCTAAGTGAATGACCGCAGCCACAGTGGTCCGTCCAGAAGTTGGAAACGCTCTTGACGGCTCGCTTCCTATGTACGTCAGCGAGTAACCAGAGGAAGTTGACGGGATTCGGTCGAACGAGGATGCGAAAGAAACGACTTGGTCGAGGTTTCCTGCTCCCCTAGCGCTCGGAGGTTGAAAGGTCGAGGTGAATAGCTCGGCGTCAGCGCGTCAGAGAAATCGAATAGACGCTAGTTGCTAGTTGTATAGGGTGCGGAGGCAGGCTTCGTGAGTATGAGGTTGACAAGTAGCAAATAGCAAGTGCTGATGATCTGCTACCTTTGTGTGTTAGAAGGACGACGACGGTGACGATCCCAGCGAGACTCTCTCCAGGCCTCCAGCTCGCACTCCGCTACTCCCTTTGAGGTCGAGGTACACACACACACACGAGCGGGGGTTGAGATTATACTTCCGCGCTCGTCCTCCCCCCTTCGCGTGCCTCCCTTCGGCTCGGCCTTTACGTACTTCCTCTTCAAAGCAAGCCATGCGCTGCAGAGCTTTCCTGTGGCGAAATGTCATATAGAACCAGGTGCCCTCGAGATCCACGGGGATAGATGCGAAAAGTTGACAAGTGGAAAAGCTCAAGCCGACGATCTACAAGAGACCTGCATGAAGCGGCACCGCATGGGTATCTGCTCAGACGAACCTTTGCGCCGCAGTCGGTATAGCCAATTGCATGCCCAACACGAACGGGCGATCTACCGAATCTCTGTCATCCCGTTGTGACTTTAAAAGCATGTAATGGTGATTGCGTAGTCATTCTGGAGCGCCTGTAAATGCTTCGAGTTCTTGTTGAGCGAAATGGGGGAGTTCTCTGCTGTGTCAGCATCACCAGGTCGAGTCAGGGGACCGAGCCGTGATTAGAAAGGCTAAGTCAAGGGTAGGCATGACTTGTCCTGCAGAGATTCAACTGACCAAAGACACGGGGTTGGTTGTGAAGTACGCGATTGATATGACGTATTCTCGTGGAAAAACACAAAGTGCGCAAGAGGCAAATCTAGATGATTAGACGAGTAATCTCCATGCTTGCAGCTATGGCCGGGTGCCTTTAAGGTCAATGGATTTTCGAGTGCAATAGGCTGATCCGTAGCGGTAAAATCGGTCGCCTTCCGGCGCCTCGTTTGTCCCGCTACTGTTCGAAGCGCCAAGCATATCTCTGGCAGGCAGTCTCCTCCGACCGGTACTGGATACCTGGGCTACGCTTGATGGACCTGCCAGAACCTCATCGTTGCTGAGATCTCAATGCTACCCTACCACCTCCCACACCTACCGAGCCTCGGTCCAGTTCTAAAAGACATTCCCTATCTCCTTCTTTTCCCAATTTCGATTACATCAAATCGATATCCGAGTATGAAAGCCAAAACCATTCAGCGGCAGTGTCAAGATGGCATGGCGCCGTCGGACAAGGCCTCTTACGTCGTGATAGCATTCCGGGTATCGCAACGAATAATGGGGACCGGCATGACTTCAATCCCGCGGATCATTTGCGCCGATCACTCCTTGTCAAGCTTTCGACATTTTCCTCGTCGACATGAGTGGTTCATTTGCGTGACGTAACTCGAAACAAAAGCAGATCCTGTCATGGTCGGGTTGGCAATACACACCACTTGCTGGATTTGGGCGATGCAATCCGCTATGTACTTTCAAGGCGACTTGAAGGGGGATTCGAAGTTTCCAGGTACAGGTCACGGCGCAGTAAAATGGTTCTTTTGCAATCTCTCGCCCGCCTCCCGGCGCGACTCGTTATCGCCATGAACATGAAGTCATCTCAATCTCATCCAAGCTCTCAAGGATCATTACACGCAAGCACCAGTCCGCGCGGTTCCTCAGCTAGCTGAGCCTGGCGATCCTTCCAGCAATGATGCAGCGCGAGGAGGAAGTGCAATTTACAGCGCATACCAAAAGGGATGCGTTCGTCTTCCCGCCTCCGTGGGGTATCACGATGCCTATTGTTCGACAGTACCAATCTGGATATGAGTGGCTTTTGTATCAGATCTTCAAAAGTCAGCGATGAGCAGTGACGGATAGGAAGACCTCTTCCTTCCGCTCAACAAATAGAGTTTGGCTTGTTGATACGATGATCGGAGATGAGCGTGATGACGAATCAAGACATGGCGCGATCGATCGAAAGGGACGTCAAGCGACACCCGTCACATACATCACAGATCACTGACTGTCCTAAACGTGCTTATCATACCGTGGTCTACTCAGAACCTTCGTATACTCAGGCTCACTAGGTTCATTCATCACACCAGAACCGCACACAGGACAGCACGCCGATTCATCACCATGTCCACCAGCAATAACAACATCTTTACCCACCCGAACCTGGGCCAGATCGAATATCTCGTCCCGCCCACTCATCCACACCTCGCCAGGTTTCTAAACTTACCTTATGGAAAGATACCTGAACGACTCGCCCGATCTACCGTGCGTGATAGCTTAGGAAACGGATCGAAACCGTACGTGGCTACCACAGCAGGACCTTCGAGCGTCCAGCCCCACGGCTCTGCCAAGATGGATGCCCAAGGGTTACAGTTGCCCACAGACGAGATCCAAGAGGGAGAAGGGGAATGGCAATCCGAGACAGAATGTCTACAGCTTTCCATCACCTTGCCTCGACCTGAATTGGACGAGGTTAATAAGACCGGGGTTAAGGCGAAACTCCCGGTGCTCGTCTTTTTGCACGGAGGAGCGTTCTTTTTGGGCTCAGGGGATCGATCGTACTACAACCCGAACACATTCATGACTCAGGCGTTACAGGGCCTGGAAGATGGTAACGAAGCTACCAAATCCCCTCGACCGATCTTGTTCATCGCTGCCAACTACCGGCTCGGCGCCCACGGGTTCATGCACTCCCCTTCAAATTCTCCTCCTAACAACGGCCTGCACGACCAACTGACCCTCTTCCGCTGGATCCACAAGTACGTCCCCGGGTTTGGAGGGGACATGGACAACATTACGTTGATGGGACAGTCAGCCGGGGCGGAGAGCGTTTCGCTGCATAACCTCGTCAAGGATAATGAGGGGTGGAAACCCTATCGAAGGTCGATCATGTTCAGCGGGAGTCCGTTGTGTATGCCAGCCAAGACGCCCGAGGAACATGAGACGAATTTCAGGCAACTGGTAGGCAAGACGATGGGCGGTGACAACGGCGAAGGCAAAGACGATGATGGGATCGAGGGAAGGTCGAGCAATGATCTGGTCGAAGAGATCAAACGGGGTGGCAAGGAATGGGAGGACAGGTTCAGGGACCTAGCTTGGGTCGGAGCGCCTTGTTCGAGGTCGGATATGATGCCTTACGAGACGCCCTCTATGGCGTTGCTTCGCGGTGACGTTGATACCGGCGGCAACGAAAAGGGCACCAAGTTCGGTCGATGGGTGGAAGAACAGATCGTCAGCTGGTGCGGCTTTGACGGCGGGATCTCGTACACCATGATCCATTCCAACCAGGATCGTAAAAACCACGCCAAAGCTTTTCGTTCGATTTTGCATGACGTCCTTGTCCAACAGCATGGCAAGCCGAAAGAAGCCAATGAGCTACTCATCCTATACGGCCTGGATGAGAGCAAAGACGAGGAGGGAGATGACGAGGCGTTGAAGAAGATCTGTCTCTTCGAGAGCGACCTAGGTTTCTTTGCGCCTTGTCTCGCCGAAGCCCAGGGAGCCGAACGCAGATCCTCGTCGTCGAGTAAGCAAGCGGGACCGAGGACCGTCTTGCAGCTTTTCGATCTCGGCAATCCGTTCGAAGGCCCTCTCACTCCCGGCAAATACGCCACACATACCTGGGACGTTGTCGCTCTCCTCGGCGCCTACGAACACCGCCTCTCTCCCGAGGTCAAGAAGGTCGTTAAGGGCTGGAGGGAGAGGATGATTGATTATGTTTGTTCGGGAGGCGAGGCTGCAGGATTGCCAGCATTCACCGGAAGTGAAAGTGAAGGGAATGACGAGGAGAAGATGGTCGTTGTTGACAGTAACGGGTGGAGGGCTCAGGACACGAAGCAGGCTTATGGTAAGGGGACGAGGAGGGGAGAGGTTCTAAGGATCGCCAAGGAGGTGGACGAGATCTGGGGTCAAGACATCTTTTGGAACGACGTTTGTCGAAGGTTCCTCATGAAGGGCGAGTAGAGTCCTTTCATGTAGAGTAGACGTCGCCTAAGCTTGATCTTGTCTTGAACCGATGTTTACTGTATTCAATGCGTGGAACCTACGCTGTTCACTAGCTACTAAGCTACTAGGTAGTGGAGATATACGGCGGTAAAATGAGTGAAAGCCCGCTGTATCTGAACGATTCCCGAGGGTGAAGCGCGACGATGCCCGAGCCGATCGTCGTTTGATCCGAACACGTCCGAACAAGACCACAAATTCAGCGAAACTCCTCTCGGTTGCGCTGCTCTAGTTGTTCCGAGCTGTTTCGGAACACGAATCAGCGGGAGTAGACGCTGCGTTTCACCAGATGATATGGCTTCATCGTATACCAACACGTCAGAGGATCAGAGGACTATTGCTGTTCACATCGTTCTGAGGGAGATCGCAAGCAAGATGGCTCGTTGAGCGGGCCGTGAGAACGACTTTTCAGCTTTTCAAGGCGTGTGTGGGGAAGAGGAAAAATCATGCGGGGAGAGGAATTGCTCGATCATTCCAAAAGAGCGAGGCGGGATCGCTCCCGATTGTCATACATGTTCTCGCCGTCGTCGTCATCTCGCATCATGCTCATCCTTTTGGGAATACAGCTACGTACCCTCGCGTACCCTCGAGTCATCTTGGTCACTTGCTTATCCGACACGATCTATTGGATCTCCAGACTTGATCCCGTGCCTTCCCTTCCGACTTTTTTGACTTGACAGACCCTCCCGGCCACCCTCCAAGGGGGATTTTGCATCCGAGGGGAATGCCACGCCATGCATGACAAGGTCATCGTCGAGTCCACGCTCTAGTCAGCTAGTCATCTTGCGTCGGGTGGGTGGGGGTCGGTTGGGGGGAATGTTGTGACATCGACTTTGACGAGATATCCTATCCTATCTCTCATCTTTCCCTGTCTCTCTCTCTCCTCAGATCATTACTGTTCTACCAAACAAAAGAACCAAAACACAAACACTACACAAAAATGGCCATCACCAAGGTTTTCGCTCGTCAGGTAGGTCAACACTTCCACCACCAGACCCTCAGCTCCACGGGAACCGAACGTGTACTCATATCTTCTGTCGGACGCTGATCACCTCCCGATAATCTTGTTCTACTCGTTTGTTCGTCTGTGCGATGCAGATCTTCGACTCCAGGGGTAACCCCACCGTCGAGGTTGACCTCCACACCGAGAAGGGTGAGTGCGAGACTCAAAGGGGGCCTGGCCTACATGCGGGTCTAGGCGTTGTATCAAAACTAAACCCTCGCATCGTCTCGTCATGTGTCGTGGCTTTCGTTGCTCATTACAGGTCTTTTCCGAAGTAAGTCGACGTCGAACACAGTCGCGCCACAATGACCACTGCTGATAAATCTCGCTGCCTGCCTCTCTGCGCCTTCTTCCCCTACCGCAGCCCAGGTTCCCTCGGGTGCCTCCACCGGTGTCCACGAGGCCGTCGAGCTCAGGGATGGTGACAAGTCCGCCTACATGGGCAAGGGTGTCACCAAGGCCGTCTCGAACGTCAACGACATCATCGCCAAGGCCCTCATCGAGTCGGGTCTCGAGGTCACCCAGCAAAAGGAGATCGACGACCTCCTCATCAAGCTCGACGGAACCCCCAACAAGGGCAAGTTGGGAGCCAACGCCATCCTCGGTGTCTCGATGGCCGTCAGCGAGGCCGGTGCCGCCCAGAAGGGTGTCCCCTTGTACCAGCACTTGGCCGAGATCGCCGGCGTCCAGGCTCCTTTCGCCTTGCCCACCCCGTCGTTCAACGTCATCAACGGAGGATCCCACGCTGGTAACGCCTTGGCTTTCCAGGAGTTCATGATCTTGCCCACCGGTGCCGAATCGTTCACCGAGGCCATGAAGATGGGTTCCGAGACCTACCACCACCTCAAGAAGGTCATCAACAAGAAGTACGGAATCGATGGTGAGTATCCGGGCTTGATCGTCTTGGCTTCTCACAGACCGTCCATGCTGACCTGCATTCGACGTTTTAGCCACCAACGTCGGTGACGAGGGTGGTTTCGCCCCCAACGTCTCGGGTCCCGAGGAATCCCTTGAGCTCTTGATGGAGGCCATTAAGTCCGCCGGTTACGAGGGCAAGATCTCGATCGCCCTTGATGTCGCTTCGTCCGAGTTCTACAAGGACGGCAAGTACGACTTGGAGTGAGTACAGTTTGTCGTCATTGTGGATCGAGGTAACCGGAGGCTGACGCGTTGCGGGGCTCTCAGCTTCAAGAACGAGAACTCGGACAAGTCCAAGTGGTTGTCCGGTGAGGAGCTCGCCGCTCTTTACAACAGCTTCATCGAGAAGTACCCGATTGTCTCCATCGAGGTGAGTCTCACGATCCATCTCCATCGTCGACAACCATAGCTGACCTTTCACGTTCGAAATTTTGCCCTGCCTCGCTTCGTAGGACCCCTTCGACCAAGACGACTGGGAGGCGTGGTCGCACTTCACCAAGAACTCGCAGATCCAGATCGTCGGTGACGATTTGACCGTGACCAACACCTCCAGGATCAAGACCGCTATCGAGAAGACGGCTTGTAACGGATTGTTGCTCAAGATCAACCAGATCGGAACCATCTCCGAGTCTATCCAGGCGTGAGTCCTCTGCAAAGGAAGAATGTCTCCGAAAGGCGTGAGGAATGGAGCCAAATTCCATCCGCGCCCCTTGGGGCATATCCGAGCAGGAATCAATTTTCCGACCTTTGCTGATATTCATGGCGATTCTTGGCCAACAGCGTTCAGCTCTCTCAGAGCGCAGGATGGGCTATCATGACCTGTATGTTTTAGCGTACTTTTATCGTCTTGGTCGACAACACACAAGCTGACACGTTCCGCCCTCCCACAGCCCACAGGTCCGGTGAGACCGAGTCCACCTACATCGCCGACTTGGCCGTTGCCTTGAGGACCGGTGAGATCAAGACTGGTGCTCCCTGCAGGTCCGAGCGAGTCGCCAAGTACAACCGTGAGTTATGTTCGGCTTCCCCGCTCATCCGATCGATTTGCTGAAGGCTGTTCTTCCACCCGATCCAGGTCTCCTTCAAATTGAGGAGTAAGCTCACTCTGACCTGATCCCGCTGCCGCCTTCTTGACCCGCTGCTAACTCCCTCTGATCTCACAGGGAACTCGGCTCCAACGCCTTCTACTCCGGTACCCAGGGTCTCTCCAAGGGTACCACCGCCCCCGCCCTCAAGCAGTAGATTCGTCCGTGCTAGTCGACTAGTATGTGTGATACGTTTCGCTGCTTGTATGCTTGATCGCGCCTATTGTGGAGCGATTAGTTCCAGACAAAGAATATAGAATGTCATTTACGTAGGCGTTTCGATGTGGTTGGTATCGACCTGGATAATACTTGCCCAACCAAACGAGCTTCCCGTCATACGAAACGGCTCGGAAGATCGCCTCTCCATTCATGTTCCTGATCCATCACCTTGCTTCCCCTTTGCTATGAAAGTGATCGATCAAGAAGGGCCTGAGTGATGTCAAGGCGAGCTCCGCCTTGGCGCTTGCGATTACGATTGTCGGGTTTGACGGTTCGATGCAATACTGAAAGGAGACGTTTCAAGTGACGTATGGCGATGTCACTTGACGCTGAAGGTGCAGGCTACTCGGGATGAAGGGCTGTAGCACGGTGTTAGGAACTCCTTTCATGGTCACAATCACCCAAAAAAGCTGTGCGGATCGTCGCGCCATCCTTATATAACACAGGACGCTGATACAGGGGCAAGAGTTGGTGAGCAGATATTTCTGGATTATCTCTACCTGCTGCCAGCGATCCTCATCAACCATCAAAATGCGATCTCAAAACATTATTGCGTATTTAGAAGGCCACTGGGAAGGAATCCCACTTGGCGGCCTCTGCGAACGTCAGTATGGAAAGGACCAGCTTGTGACCTACGATCTCGACTCGAAAACAGCCCGCAAGCTGTGCGAGTACTTCGAGACCGAAGAGTATAAGATACACCCACCGACACCCGGATTCCACGGCCAGCAGAAAGCGGCGCTTTGTGAACTCATTGTTTTGAAGGAAGCTGCGACGTGGCTTATGATCCGAGCCGAGGCGGCAAAAGCGAGGGCCAAGCCAGTGACAGTTTTGGAAAGCGATGCTTATCGCGGGTTCGACAACAAGTTCACGAGCGATGGCTTGACTTGGATGCAAGCGGAATCGGAAGCGATGGAACGTGAAATGATGGGAAGGGCAGAAAAGCTGACTGCAGGAGATTCATCGGCCCAGCTGGAACGTTCGATCGCCGATTCCTGCACTGGCTCGATCTTGACCGACCACAAGCCGATTGACGGACTAAAACGCCACGACTCTTTCTTTGGTGACGACGGAGATGTTGACCCTTTAGAGAGTACTACTCAGCGCGGCGGTTCGACTTTGACGGCATATTGATCCCGATAGTCTATCTGTCTGGGGATGATTGCAACCAAAAGATCCCTGATGCGAACTTGAATTGCCTGTACTGCATCCCAACCGACTTGTGGCCGCTTCCCACACTGCCATCTTCCCTGTTATCAATCTTGGAGCAGTACCATGCCATATATTGTAATGCGATACGATGTGAATGTTGTGCGTATGTCGATACGATCGATACGATTGGATATCCTCCCCATGACATGCTGGTTCAAGAGGTGAAGTGTTGATACAGAATTTACAGACCAGCGATATCCGGTCCTCTCCTTGCCTTTCCCCGCCTATACGACCTGCACGTGAGCATAACATGGGATCCTATTAGCTCCTCATTCGATTCAGTCCCCTTGTACAGTGGAACAGAGGAAGAAGAGAAGACCAAGCCCTAGCTGTCACTCACCTTTCCAGCCAAACTCAAGATCTTGCTCCACCTTCCCCCACTTCCCTCTGGTCCGCCTTGCACCTCGCGCAGTTCGGCAGCAACGACCCCGTTTACTCGGGTTCCGATCATGTCTCCCTTGTTGTTCAGTAGTACGCAAGCGTTGTCGTCGAACCTGGAATGGGTCATGGTCAGCTTCGAATGACAGATCTTTGAATCGAAACCAGAGCCGGAACCCGAGACCCACTTGATATTCCGCCCATCAGCCCGTCTCAGGGGAAACCTCGTCCGTACGATGACCGCCCGTCTGAGATCCCCCCGCCTGACTTTTTGGATGTTGCTCGCTGACGTGGCTGCTGCTGATGGACCCGAGGTGACTTGAGAGATGGGTCGGGCTCGGTTGATTACTACGACAATCTCGTCGCCTAGAGCATCCATAAGGGCCGGGAATCAGGGAGTCAGTACGAAAGGAGCTGGGTGAGTTAGCAATAGGCAAGAAGATGACGCACCGACAGTAGCCATCCCTCGGGCAGACTTGGCTTTGAGGACGTTCACGCATTCGGCGATCAGAGCGCCCGAGTTGTCGATGACCTGCAGGAGGTGGATGATCAGCCTACAAACAGCGATTACAGATGAAGTCGGGTCGGTGGCTCACATTTAATGTTCCTTTGAGTCCGATCATGGTGACAGTGGTCGTAGCAGGCTATCGCTAGATGGTGATTACTCTCGGGGATCCGAAATGCCATGAAGTTGTCAAGGATGAACCTCCTTCGCTCCTTCTCTGCTTTCGACTTGCTCAACTTCTTCGATCTTGCGCTAAGAGTCACGCGTGGGAAAGCAGTCAAGGTCGAAAATGGATCGACCGGTACATCTATAGCTAATGGTAGCGTCACAACTTCATCACGACAGGGACAGACTCGATCTTACAAGGTCAGACAGTTTACACGATGCATCTAGTCAATATGGGGCATCGGTGTTGAACGAGTATCAGAGGTCGTTGCGTTGTGATACATTATTGCAAGCCTGGCGTCCATAGCGCCAAGAACGTCGAGGTCCCCCGTGACGCGCGACTTGTACTCCGGGGAGAGAGAGAGAGAATTTGGAAGGTCAAACAACTTCAACCATATTATATACCGACCTGCATCGGCATTTCGCCTTCGCATTCCACTTCGACCGACCATACTCCCTTTGAAATAGGACTAGGAATCGGACCTGGATCTGTTCGATGCCACGGTCACCATCCCCTACCTCGTCCCTGATCGGACCCTCTCGAAGCAACTCGGTCGCTCGTCAGCACCACGAAAAGAAGCCGTATGAGAGGCCGTCGAACGGGAATGCCTCGAATAGCAGTGACAACCAAAACCAAATCGGGCAGAATGGGCTGTTGGGAGGATTGAAGAGGAGTTTCTCGAGATGGTTCTCTCCTGGACCCGTTTCGTCACAAAGCGATTCGGCACTGTCGATGTCGAACGGAGAAGAACGCCAAAAGACGAATCCCACCTCGACCTCGATTCCGACATCCACCTCCCTCGACTCAGCCAAAAGACCTCCTCCCCAGATGTCTCCCGAACGAGCCGGTACTCCTAGCAAGAAACAACGCGTCACTTCTCCTCAGTCTCAATCACAATCTCGCCGATTCGAAGTACAAGGTCGTGCTGTGGAGAGCTTCAACGTGCAGGAATATGGCAGTTCTCGATTACCCACCCAGAAGGGGGAACATAACCGTCAGCGCGTCCCCAACTATGCTAGGCCGTTCGGGAGTGCAAGTGGGGATGCGGAAGAGGGTTCTTCGATGACGCGGAGTAGGACGATGGGTGGACTCGGGGGATACAATGATCCTCCAGGATCGATGCTCGCTGGCTCTCCGGCTACGAGTAGGAATGCCGGGAGGAAATCGTCACCCTCGGTCTCGGGGATGCGCCGATCAGAGACCATGACTTTGCACGTCGACCGGGACAGGGAGCGTGGCAGTAATAACGCTACCAGGTTGAGCACTTCCACCCGATCTCCTCTCTACACATCAGGTTCCATCCCCCGATCAAATACCTTAGGCAGCCTCATAGCCCCGGCGAGTGGGAGAATGTCGAGTCCGTTCAGGGGTCAACAGGAAGCTGCTGAACGCGTGGCCAGGCAGAGGGCGATGAGGGAAGGGAGTTTGAGTTTGGGCGGGTCGCCGATGAGGCAATCGCACTCGCATTCACAGGGATTGAGGAGTTCGAGCAGGATGGAGATTGAGCCGAGTAGGGTATGTTCCATGTCCATGCGTGTGTGGAAGATGGTGCTTTGGCGGCTCTTAGCTGACATTCAGTCCATCGCGATCTGATGTTGCAGACCCGAGAACCGGTTTCGCCTACTCCTCGTGATGAATCTCCTCGCAGATCAATGTCGTCGATGAGGGACATGTCCATAGTGCTACCTTCTCCTAGCCGCGGAGCCACACGTTCGAGCCGTCTTCGATTCAGCGTTCGGCCTCCGGCTTACGATGACGCCGAGGATCACGAGGAGCAGGAGTACCTGATGGATGCGCCCGAGGATGATGGTATGGACGTAGAGACCGATCGCGATCACGCGAGAAATCGACGTGGGACGAGCGGGAGGATGAGCGTGGATCCCGTCCCTCAGCTTTCACCTATGGATTCGAACCCGAATGTCCAGGCCGAAGCTCTCCTGCAACAACTGGCCGAGATGCGTAGGTCTTCCCGACACCCCAACATCCAGGCCGGTCGACCGTCTTCCGTTCAAACGCCCCCTGTTCCGACCTCGTTGTCGACGAGACCGATGCGAAAACGTATGGCCGTACGCGTGCCCAAGGCTTCGACACCGGCCGAAGAGGCGTTGCGGCTGTCGACTACTGGTTCTTTAAGCTTGTCTGAAGGGCCGGCCAGGCTGAAGGGGACGAAGAGGGCCAAGGAGTTCGAGCTGGAAAAGACCAAGGGAGGGAGCGTGATGCAACGACCATATGTTCGCAAGCCGTCTGGATATTCTCGACCTAAGAGCGATGACGAAGACGATGACGAGGAACAGAACGCTGAGGATGAGCGCAAGGAGGACGATCCTGACGAGATGAAGGATAGCGATGATGTCGCGACCGAAAAGCCGTTCACCTTCAGTATGGCCAACGCACCTACCAAAGTCTCGGGACCGATGAACATTCAGTTCTCGCCCTCGGCTACCAAGATCGTGCGGACCGGTACGAGTTCAACCTTGCGGGCCCAGTCGGCGGTTACGCATCGAAAGCATGAGCCCGCTGTGTCTACGGCACGCAAGACCGAGAGTCGAGGGAATCAGTTCGCCGTTCCTGATGACGACGATGATGATGAGGAGGACGCGGAAGGTGACGATGTCGGAATGAGAGACGACGGCGCATCAGGAGCGAGGAGCCGACAACCTTCGCAATCGCCTCAGCCCGTCTCGATCCCCGCACCTATACGAAGTCCATCCCCGAGAAAGAAAAAGGACGTCGATGTCACGGCCGTGCGCAAGGCCAGAGGGTTCCTGGACGCCGCAGGCGTCAATCGTCCTCGAGCTTCGTCACCCTTGGCGGCCGCTCCTCTAAACGCCTCGGCCTTGAGCAAGACGACGCCCGCTCAGGTGAAACCTCCTCTCACCCTCGCTTCGTCCTCCTTGACGCCCAAAACGAATACTCCGGTACCCGACTTTTTCGCTATGCCCAAAAAGCCCACAGAGGCGCCCGCATCGACAGGCGGCAAAGGAATGGGAGCGATTGGACTTGGACGACCTTCGGCCCCGACCTCGACTCCAGCTCCTTCTTTCTCTTTTACCGCCCCTAGCCCGACGAGCTCGCCGATTGCCAACCCCGATCCTGTGCGAGCTGAGGCAACCAAGCCGCCAACCCCCTTTTCGTTTGCCGCACAGCCCAGCACTACGCCCACCAAACCTCCTCCTTTCAGCTTTTCCCCTGCGCTTACCTCGGCGGATGCAGCTAAACCGGCAGTTCCAGTAAGTGGGTCCTGGACGATGTCCGAAAATTGTACTTGACGGCGATTTCTATTTGCAGAGCTTTTTCTCAAAGCCCGCTGTCACCTCATTCGAGCCAAAGATGGCAGACAAGGCGCCCCCAGCTGCTGCTGCGCCTGCTGCACCTCCTTCATTTTTTAGCAACACTCCAAGCCCGTAAGGATCGCTACCGTTCGCCTTGCCTGGGGTGCGTTACTAACGTCGTCTCCCCCGTAGGGCTCCTGCTCCTCCGTCTGCTAGCGGATTCAATTTTAGCGCTGCCAAGCCGCTTCCCAATCTCTTTGGGTCGTCTCAGGCTGCGTCTACCCCTTCTCAAGATTCGGTAGCAACCCTTCCCAAGGCTCAGGACAAGCCCGCCGACACGCCCGCTCCTAGCAAGTTCACCTTTGGCGCATCTCAACCTGCTCCTACTGCTCCTGTCGGTTCATCAGGTGGTCTCTTTGGTTCGCAAAAGCCCGCAGAAACGTCAACCAACCCCTTGTTTGGAGGACTCAAGTCGGCAGCTCCATCTGGTTCGGCTTCGCCTCAAGCAGCCGCTTCGCCTCAAGCAGCCGCTTCGCTCGATTTCGGTAATTCCTCCAAGGCCTCGACCGACTTCAAATTTGGCGCCGTCAGCGGTGGTGCAACGGCTCCATCCCCGCTCAAATTTGCCTTTAGTGCTGCTGCGCCGAAAGAGACAGCGAACACTCCTGCTCCCACCAACCTCTTCGGAGCCGCTAACAATGCCGCGACTACGACCCCTGCCGCACCTGCGTTCGGTGCAGTCACGAGCAAGCCGTCGACTCCGGCGCCCACCGTAGCTGGTTTCAACTTTGGTACGGCCGCAGCTGCTTCTAGCCCGGCACCTTCTTCGCCTTTCAACTTTGGCAGCGCCGGCGACAACAAGCCCGCAGCATCCCCTGCACCGTTCACTTTCGGTGCGGCCACCAGCGCGCCGGCGAACTCGCCCTTCGGAGCTAGTCAGCCAGCGGTCGCATCGAACGCGCCTGCTAGCAACATGTTTGGATCCACTGCACCTGCCTCTGGCGGCATGTTTGGATCAGCTTCGACCGCCCCCGCGAGCGGCGCGTCGACACCCAGCTTTGGAGGTTTCGGACAAGCCTCGTCTACCCCGGCTCCTGCCGCAGCGAATCCCTTTGGTCAACCGTCCGCTGCTACCACTCCTGTACCGACGACGTCTGGCTTCGGCGGCTTCGGAGCTTCAGCTCAGCCTGCCCCGGCGCCATCGACCGGGATGTTCGGTGCGACATCGACCGGGTTCGGAAGCCCTGCACCTCAATCGGGAATGTTTGGATCTACACCGGGAACCCCTGGTACGCCTGGCACCGCGAGCGCTGGGTTCAGCTTTAACGCTGGCGCGGCCGGGCCAGCCGATTCGAGACAAGGTTCACCTGCCTTTTCTGTCGGAGCCGGGGACGCTCCAGGTGGTCGCAAGATCAGAAAGTTACCGGGCGCTCGGAAAAAGTAGACGTGGGTGTTTCCTGTACAATACGATGCTTCGCATCTTGACAACACAGTTGGAGGGGAATCAACGGGGAATGAGGATACCAGGCGATTCAATCGGAAAACGACAATAATCAACGCGACACCAAGGTGTTGGCGATTTGACACAAGACGAAGCATGAAGTGGGCTTATCATAATCAAGACCCACATGAAATCACTCGTTGTAGAATAGACATTGGCCGTCTTTGTAACGAACGACCTTTTGTCTCTTAGCATTCATTATTTGGCCATTGGCAGCCGTCATTCCGATCTCATTCTCATGTGCGCGTTCGCGCAGAGTCTCGGGTCAAAGTGTATCAAGGGGAGGGATCATCGGTCATGCTTGTTGACGATCTCTTGACTGTATTCCAACTCTTGTTGACAAGGTCACTTCCCCCAGTTGCCAGATGTTCATTTAGCAAACGCAAAGGCATCGCACCTCCTATCGACACTAGACCACACACACACTCTCTTCCTTTGTGCACCAATCAAGGGATTGCCCCAGTTCCCCTGACGAGCTCGTCTGCTGAGACGCTGCCCGATGCGGTAGGCATACCCATGGCTACACTCAACTCACAGGGCAAACGCCCGTCGCCAGACGACGAAGGCTCGGATATGTCGGATATCTCTGAGGGTAATTCTTTCAACGGGAGAGAGAGGAGAACAATCAAGAGGCAGAGAACAAGCTCGTCACAATCCGAGGTAGAGGATCAGCCAGCTCAATTCGTACCCGGACTTTGGAGCATTGTAGCATCGGTCAAGAACCTCTTCGGTCTCGGTAGTTCAGGTAAGTCGGGACCGCTCGCGACATGCTGTTTTCTTGGAGCATTCACTGATAGAACGGCGAATAACCGTCAGCTGAACAACAAATAGAGACAGATCCAACTCCAGGCCCAGCCCTAGAAACACTCGACAGATTCTCGCCCGACCTTCCTCCCTTACCAGCATTCCATCCGGATGGACGAATGCTACAAGGACCAACAATGCCTGCGATCGAAGCGACTAAACATAGGATGAATCGAGCTTTTGAAGCGCAAAACGGAGAGACGGACGCCGAGATACAGAATCAGGAACACTCAGTCATAGATTTGACAGGGGTGTCGGATGGGAGTCCTAGCCCTGACAAGTTCAAGTCCGGTGGCAGCCTATCCTACAATGCGAAATTCAGCCAGCTCAAGGTCAGGCCGCCTACCCCTCCCCGACCATCTTCCAAGAAGAACTTTGCGCCGTCGGGGTTGCGGGTACATCATGCTTTCGATAATGGGTTGAGACATTCTGTCGGGCATCGAGCGAGACCCCGGTATACGGCTAAGATGATCAGAACGACCGTGAAGAGTGAGTCGGTGTCTGCTGTATAGCGTCGTAGTCGATATGGGTCGGAAGATTTGACGAGGAACCCTCGCGTAGACTCCCTTAGCACCGCCAATCCTGAACCCAAATTCGATCTCGCAAAAAGCCAGTACCAGGACATGATATCGGACGCAGGACCATCCACTCCCTCGCCTCCGGCTCAAGGTTCCACCCACAGAATAGACGATCCTTTCGCTCCGACTCTCACGACCAAGAGACTTCCCTTCAATGGTCTACCGCCCGACATGGGTCGGTCGCGAATGCCCCCCTTGCGGAAAAAGGTCAAGGGAGCCGAGGGGAGACAGCCCAATACCGCGGATGAGTTGATCAAGCGGTTTGCCGCCGTCGGAGTAACGGTGGCAGAGAGCTCAGGTAGGTCTGTTCGATGTCGCCGATCGCTTGTATGGTCGAGCTAAGATGCCTGACGGTCGGACCTCAGGTAGTCCGCCGTCTATCAATGGCACACGAAAGAGCGGTATGAAGAAGGACGTTCAGGTTGATGTGAGTCAAAAGGAGCAGATATGCCGCACCCTTCAAGCGAGTTGACCTTGCCTTTACTATCACTCAGGATCAGCAGAACGCCCGCAGAGAACTGGCAGCACTGCTCAGCAGGGTGAAAGCACCGTAAGTGAATGCCACATCGAGATCTGATCAACATTGTTTCTAACCCTCGCGCTCGCTCCGCAGGCCGAAGAGAGAGCCCTTCAACCTGAAAGCGCTAGAAGCGTCCTTGGAGCAAGAGCGGGAGGCTGAAGCCAAGATCCAGGAGAACCTCCGACGTGTCGCTCTGCCCAAAGTTGCGGCAGTTCCCACGATTTCGGACGAGATGCGAGAGACCGTAAGTGACTGTACCGACAATTCTGCGACAACGACACGGCTGAGATGTGCACTTGGGACGACCAGATCAAGGTGGCCATCAAGAACCCTCGTTTCATCAGCAAATGTCTTCGGGAACAAGTCGAGTTCAAGGATCTTCGACTGCTCAACCCGGGCCAATGGCTCAACGACGAGGTCATCAACTTTTACATGGCGCTGCTACAAGAACGAGCTGATAACGATCTGATAGAGGTGGATGGGCAAAAGAAGAAGAGGAGGGATATCCACTGTTTCAACAGTCATTTCTATCCCAAGCTGGAGTTTGATTACGCAAAGTCTAAAGTCGGTCGATGGACGAAGAAGGTGCGACCCAGAGCAGAATGACACCCTCAATTTGGTCCGCGCAGCTAATCCGTCTTCGTCCATGCTTCAGATCGACATTTTCTCTAAAGATATCATCGTCTTTCCCATCAACAAGAACAACGTCCATTGGCTGTGCGGCGCGATCAACTTCAAAGACAAACGACTAGAATGTTACGACTCTATGAACCCCAATGGACATGCACAAGTTTACGAGGTGGGTTGAGCGCTTTCAAAAACGTGTCACCGTTTCCAGGCCGAGCTGATCATCAAGGTTTTCTCTTCATCTTTGCAGAGATTGAGAAGATACCTTCAAGCCGAGCATCTGGACAAGAAAAAGACACCGATAGATTTGAGTGATTGGGTCGACTACTACGATACAGTATGTCTGTTTCGGCCCTGCCACCGAATCGATGTACACCTGCTGAACCCGCCCTCGATCACGCTTCTAGGAATCACCGCAACAAGACAACGGGTATGACTGCGGCATCTTCAGTTGCCAGACTCTGGAACACCGAGCCCGAGGGCTAGGCGATGGAGACGATGCGTCGGCGGGCGCGGCTTGGGAGTTCAAGCAAGACGACATGTTGGAGATACGTCAACTCATGATCTACGAGATCGGACAGGCCAAGCTTGTTCCGAGGGGGAACAAGTGAACCAATCAGTGGTCCCGTGTGTATTTATTTCTTGTTAGCCTTCCTGACGAACCGTTGTAGCCGAATATCGTCGCATGATCGTAGCATGGCCAGCTAGTGGTCCGAATTGTCGGTCGAGGTCGCTTACGCGACGCGGAGGATTTCAAAGTCTGACGCAACCCGACCATGTCCCTCAATCTTCAGGATTCGACTTTGATACAAGAGCCATCACCTTTTCTTTGCGGATCGAAGGCCATTCACTAGATACTATACGGTAATAGTTGCAAACATTCGGAATGGCTTTTTCTTTTGGAGGAGCTCCTGCTCAACCGGCTGCTTCGAGCAGCTTCAGCTTCGGTGGTGCATCGACGCAAAACAATCAGTCCGCTACCGGTACTGGAACCAGTCTCTTTGGCAACAATAATACCAGTACTTTGGGTCAAAGCACTGGGGGAGGGCTATTTGGTGCGAAGCCAGCTGCTACTACTGGGGCTACTGGAGGAGGGCTGTTCGGAAGTTCGCAGCAGCCCGCTCAACCTGCATCATCATCGTTGTTCGGCGCCCCGGCCGCTCAGCAAAACCAACAACCACAACAATCGGGAGGACTGTTTGGAAGTACCTTAGGGAACAACTCGGTATGTGTCAGCGTCAGAGGACGAGTCCATCAGATGGCTGACTTGGAGGCTGCCTGACAGACTTCACTCTTCGGCCCGCAGCAGCAGCAACAACAACAGCAACCGCAGCAGCAGCAGCAACAACAACAACAACCGCTTCAACAGTCCACCTTGAACAGTTCTACCCTGGGTATCCTCGGTCCCTCGCAAAATCAAAACAGGTCGAGCCTGTTTGCTAGCGTCTCCGGCTCGTCGGTACCGAAAAAGAGGACCTTGCAGGAGAGATTACAGAAGATCGCTTCTGGGGTGATCGATCCTGCTCAAAGCGAATTGCGGGTGTGTGACCATCTCGCGGCAATGCACGAGGCGCATGCTTACTTGGCTTCTTCTTCACTCTGCCATATCAGTCATATGTGTACTACGCTGCTCCGGCTTCCAACGGACAAGAACACCAATGGCCTGGCGATCAGTACATCAGCAAGCAGCTGTTTGATGAGGCTCAGCGACACAACCCGAACAGGAGCGCGTGAGTCTGACCCACCAGCTTATATCTTCTGAAGTGATACTGAGTAGAGGCTTGAATTCTTCACAGTCTCCTGCCTATCCAGTTGAAGGGGTACGAGGCTATGAAGCAGCGGGTGGAGATTCAGGTCAAACACCAGGCGGATCAGCGGACGTACTTTGACGTGAGTTTCTAGACTGTCATTCTTCTTCTTTCCAAAGGCCGTAGCTGACAAGTCGATCCGGATCGTCCGATAGGCTCTTCAAGGGCAATTGAACTCTGCCTATCAGGAGATCACACAGAGCCTGTCGCTATCGCAAGACAAGCTGGCCGCTCAATCCGCTCGAGTCTTCTCGCTTCTCGTGAAATACGTCGCCGACTTTGCGCTGCTCGTGAGGACGGTAAAGGGGTCGGATCTGACGAGGCAAGAAGAGGAGACGTACAAGCTGCTGAAGGAAGTATTGAAGGCGTACGAAATCACGGGTAACGGAGGCAGGATGGAGGGCAAGTTGGCAGAGTTCTGGGCTTGCATCTTGCGGTTGAAGCAGGTGGTGGACAGTGGATATGCTTCGAACGGCAAATTCGATTGGAGTTTGGAATCCGAGCAAGATCTGTTGCGTGTAAGTATCGAGGTTCTTTCGTTTACCGCTGATTCCCGGTGTCCAGAAGTTGAATCACGTTTGTCTGAATGTAGATCTTCAAGGAGCAAGGCAAGGCGCTCACCGCTCTGCGCAATGTCGCGCAAGACCAGAAGTTTGACGTCGACACTCTAGAGAAGGGTCTACCTCTCGTCGTCTAGATTTTCAGCCTATTCAGTGTACATGGGATCAGCTTACCGATGTAACAATGTACGCGGGACATATTTCGCTTTGCAAAGTGATAGCGGAACGACTCTGAAAGCGATGCACGATTGCGAAGCTTATAATGACTATTGATCTATCGAGGACCTGAAAAGCTAGAAGTAACCCTAATAGCTATTAGCTATTAGCTAACCGCTCGCTCTGATTAGTCTAATTTCCTAATTGACGAATCCATCTCGAACGCGCGACGCGACAAACTGACGGAATCCGTTCATGCATTCATGTCAAGCTTGATGCATCCCGCACATACCTCTACATCACGACGAACATTCCATCCCTCACATTGCAACAACTTGAAATTAGTCTGCATCAGAATCTTGGAAGTGCGGGCTGGTGCGATGACTATGCTTTGAATCGGAAGCTAGAAAATCGTGGAGTTGCGAGACCGCTACCTACACGCATCTTGTCCACCATGGATTCGCAATCCGAAGGCGAGACTCAGCCCGCGACCCAATTCGAGGGGGGTTCTGACGACGCTGAGCTCTTGTATGAAGCCAAAGCGATCTTGGATGAAAGGACACGAACCATCCGAGGGAAGCCCGTGGGACAGTATCTAGTCGATTGGGCAGGACGGGACGAGAACGGCAAGCCATGGGACCCGACTTGGCAGAAAAAGGGCGACTGTACCAACGAGCTCATCAGGGAATGGAAGGCCACCAAGCTGAGAGATCCTGGTATCTTCGGTCGGTGGCAAGCGGCAGAGGCTGAAAGGAAGAAGCAAGAAGCCGAAAGCAAGAGACAGGCCAGAGCTTCTGCTTCGGCCCGAAGGAGCGGTCGGGCGAGTTCTCGAGCCGGATCTGTAGCCTCGTCAAGGGGAGAAAAGAGGAAACGGAGCGAGACAGCCGACGATGTATTGACAGATGTCGTCACCCCTCGAAGAAGGAAGAGAGAGCTGAAAAGTGTGGAGACGGCATGGTCTGCAGGTCCAATCAGCGAGTCCGCACGTGAGTATTCGATTGAGTATATGCTTGCTACGATTGCTGTCGACTGTAAATCTGATTGGTACGCACAGTTTCATCTCCCGAGAAAGTTACCAGAAGCAAACGAGGAACCATTAGCAAGGGGCAGGCTGAGAGCGAAGCATCACACGCTACAGCAGTGTTGAGCGACACTCCGTCTCAATCGCCTGTCAAGTCTAAGCGATCTACAAGGAATTTATCGAAACGTGATGCGATCTCGACGGGGAAAAAAGCTCAGACCCCCCGGATAGAAGACGATGTTGAGAGCTTGACCTCCGGCGACGATACCGACGATGATGTCGTGAGCAAACCTACAAACGGAAAGGGCAAAGAGCCTGTCCGCCCCTTGGGTGGGAGTCGGCATAGGGATTCTGCGCGAGGTCAGGTCAGGGTGTACGGAAGTTCGGCTGTTCGTCCACGAGCCCCTGTACCTAGCCTCGCTGATCAAATCTTCGGCGACGCTTTCGCGACGGGGAGTGATGGCGTGGAGTTCGAAGAGGCAACGGGAGAAGATCCGACTGATCCGGTCGAGAACGCAGAGGATCTGGGTGGAAGCAGTGACTCTGAGCTTTCTGAGGACAATGACAGGGTCATTGTCGAGATCGGACCAAGAACAATACAGGACGCTGAGCTATCGGATGAAGCCGACCTGGTTGTTGACGCGAGACCGAAGGCAACGCAGAACCTTCCGGCAGGAGATATTGAGGACAGAACAGGCGCAGGAGGACAACAAAGCGCTCTTAGAGTCGCTACAACCCCTGCAAACAAGGGGAAGCGTGTTGCGTTTGCCGAGACACAAGAATCCGACGAATCGGTCGTACCTGGAACTCTCTCGACTGTTCAATCATCTCAGCCAAGCCAAGAGTTCTCGGCTTCTCCTCTTGAGAACGTACAGCCTGAACTGGGGCAGGCGATCGGTTCTCAAGCAGTGCCTTCAAGTCCGCGGGACGATTCTCTCCGAACTCTCAGCGATATCACGCCTACTCCTCCAGAAGATGACATCGATGCTCCTGCCGATACTCATGTCAAGGCCACACCTGATCCTGAAGAGCTTCAGACTCAGGCTGAGGGATCTGCATTCGAGCCTGCAGACGATATGATCGCTCTTGACGGGTCTCGAAATGAGGATCAGCCCTTGACTGAATCTGCTATCGACCTTGCGGCAGTTGCTGATAGAGAATCGATGCCAACATCGGAAGCTGCGGACGCGTCACTGGACGCGGATCTCTCTGCATCGCAGACCGAGCTTTTCCAGGCCGCTGTCGCCATGATGGCAGATCATGGTTACGAAGACGATTCCGAGTCATCTCAAGGTCAGATGTCGGCTGTAATCAGCTCAGCAAATGAAATTAATCGACCAACCAGCGCAACAAACAACAATCATGCGGGCCCATCGAACCATATCGAACCGTTACGACCACCTCGCGCACGTGTTGATATAGCTGCTACACTACAGGCTGCCTGGATGGTACAGAGATCTTCTCCAGAGCGACCTGCGTTCCAGCCGCTGGCACTCATCAGGCCGTCTGTACTCGGAAAAACGGACCCTCCTACAGTTGCGCATGATCCGACGCTCACACAGGAGACGATCGACCAATTTTCGAGCCCAAACAAGAGTCCCGCCCCTGTCCGTAAGCGGGCGCAGGCGCCAATTTCTCAATCTGGTTTGGCTAGTAACGACATGAGCGATTCGATCCTGCCGGAAGACGTGTTCCAGGATAATTCGAACCGCAATACTACTGAGCTTCAGGTCACTGCCACGTCTGAGGAGCCCTCATGTGGTGTATGTCGATAAGCTGGTTGGTCCTTATAGAACTAGACGGCTGATCATTTCTATTGAATCAGTCCAATGAGACCGGGACTGGTCAGCCCAAGGCAAACGGACATTTGACCTCTACTAAACCGCCGGATAGGTCAAATCCTCCTATGAATCCAGCGAGCAATGCAGGTGATGCCTTGAAGTTACACCTCTATCATGAACTTCCTCTTACTTACATCGTCTCCTTCAACTTCGCAGACATTCCGATCGATCGCAATGCATCGATACGACCTCCTATGCAGAAGACCCCGCCCGATGCGATACCACATGCACCAGTGGCTACTGGTCTTGACGAAACAGCGAGACAAGAGTTGCAGAGGCTGACAAAGCTGTCGAGCGAACAAGCTACAAGAATCAAAGCCCTCGAAACAACAGTCAGCAACCTGAACGAGCAGGCTGCGGCGTCGGATCAGACCATCGAGAGTCTTCGTGCTTCCCTCGCTTCTTCCAGCGAAGATCTAGAGCTCCACCGCAACCTATACGGCGAGGCGAGGGATCGGGCCGTAGAGCTGACAAGAGACAACTCTGCATTGGAGGATAGGCTATCAGTCTTGAAGAGCCAGTTAGATTTGGGACTCAAACAACAGAAACTTCACGCGCAAGCCGAAGTTGATCGCGTGGACCGCGAGAACAAGCAACTCAAAAACAAACTCGCTTTCCTGCTCGAGCAAAACCGGTCGACGGGTGATGCGATCCGACACCGAGCTGCGCAATATCCGAAACTGCAGTACGAACATTACAAGCTCGCTGAAGCAGTTTTGAAGGAGCGCCGGAAGGCCGCAGACGCGCAACAAGCGTTAAAGCAGGCCAACAAGGAAGTCTCGCGACTCGAAAGACAGTTAGACATTTGCGCTCCGTCAGATGAATCGGATAGCGAGTCCGGTATCGATGAGGATGATCTCGAAGAATATCCTACGATCGACGACCTCGTTACCAAGGGATATACTCTGCCTCAAACAAGTGACAAGGACACGGCTGATGTCATCCTTACCGGTCCTGGTGCATCCGCGATCCAGACTTCCCGGTCCGACATGCCTGACACCATCCCTCGTGAAGCGCCTGCCATGCTTTCGGAACCTGCGGCTAGCCAGTCACAAAACCCAGTAGCCGCGTCTGGAGCCGAACCGAGTACCGCTGTCGACAACCGTGGCGCGAGTTTAGCTGAAGTAGCAATAACGCAGCCACCAAGTCTCTTACAATTCCTGGAGAAATCGTTCGCCTCCACTGCTTTGCCTTTCGACCTGCGTATCGATGTGGTGCAATCGCAGCCCAAGAAAACTTCGAATACCGCCACACTATTCCCTTACTCTTACGATCATTACAAAGTTTGGGAAAGCCGAATACTCATCACGGTCGCTGGACAAGTTTCGGAAAACGATAATACTTCGCCTCTGATGGTCTCGGCCCTGGAAGTCTATGTGTTTACCATTCCGGCGACGCTCTCGACCGTCATCTACATCTCCAAGGTGGATTCATCCGGGTATCCCATACTACCATCCAAATTCAAATCTCCAGCCCTGACCAATCTCTTGGTGACTTCCTTCCTGACATATCAATGCGCCGCCCGGACTCGACCTACACCTCGTGTGTATTGCCGATTGTTCGCTCGAGCCCAGAAGCAGTACCTCTTCGCAAATTCGAGTGAAGGAGGTGCTAAGAAGGTTCTTACCGGTCTTGGTCTATGCAAATGGTGGAGATCCGTGTTCGAAAAGGTTGTTTTGAACATCAAAGCGGAACAGGAACGAGAAACTGGGGACATGGCCGATGCCACCCACCTCAACTGTTGGCTTCCAGGCATCGATCCGGCAGAAGCCAAAAACCAAATGGGACCTTCCAAGGTACCTGGAGCCGCGCACTTGATATGGTCTTACGGACCACCCTTCGAGGATTCCGAGTCGAGTCCTCTTTACCCAAACCGATACGACACAACCTCAAGAAAGCTTGCTTGTCTCATTCCTCGTTTCGAGGATGATCCTAAGGGCCGGTATCTCGATGAATTGGTGATCAACGCGTCAAACAAATCACAAGCAGCGCTTAGGCGTGATGGTGTATCCAATCCAAACAAGAGCCAGTCCTCAGGCGAGATCACTTCTAAAGCCATCCAGCAGAAGCGCAAAGAGGATGAAACAAGATTGAGACGAGAAGCGGCACTCTCCCTCGAAAGGTATAAGCCTGCCGACTTTTGGGAGACTCTCTCCGCTCGTCAGGACTGTTACCCAGGGGATCAAACCGGATTCCTAGGTGTGAGCTTCGGTCCCGCACCTTCCTCATCTGGCCTCGTTACGTCCGGACAGGTCAAAAACTTGGAGACGAGCCTGGACAAAGCTATCGGACTCAACCTGAAGATCGTTAGCCGGCTGGTGACGGCGTTGCTTAACCACGATTTTGGCACCAGAGCGTTCGCCATGATAGGAACAGGCCGGTTCTTGTCTGAAATGGAAAGGATTCTTTCAGCCGAGATTGGTATGGAGGCTTGGCGACAGCGGTGTTTGGTCGAGATCTCAAAAAATGCCGAGGCGGTAGAACGTCCGGCCGCGACCGCAACAACTCAAGCGATGGGAACACCTGTCAACGTTCTCAAGCCTGTCAGAAAAAAGGCAAAGAATGTATCCCAGGCCGCGCCTTCATCGCGCCCAAACGCGATGGTCACCGGGCCACCCGGTCAGGCTTATCATTGCAAATGGAGACTCGGGGACCAGACACAGTGCCTCTCTTTGTGGGCAACGGCGGAGGTACGTTTGCGTTGTGACTCATCTCGATCTGGCCAGTGGAATCTGACCTAAATAACGTTGTCTGTCTGTCTACCTTTCCAGGATTTCGAGCGGCATGTCACATCTCACATCTCGTGATCGATACATCGGACAACATGATAGATAGCTGCATACAGAATGAGCACGGCGGGTGTGACGGCGGTCTTGACTGATTAAATCGTAGGCTTCAGTTTGTATCTAACCCTCGCCTACTGCCAAAAGTCGATCTAATCACGGAGTGGTCTACCAACGTGTGTCGAACCTCCAAAATGTAGCTATTTCAGACGGTCCTTGAACGCGCTTCCGCATGGACCGCTGACGTTTCATGTCCGCGAGCCCCCCAGCCCCCGAAGGTCAGCCTTGAGGAACGGTCTATCCGGCCCTTCTCTGCACCCGTCTCTTATGTAGTCCCAATATGACCTGTGAACCGGGACAGATGATCAGCCGAAATCTTCGCACCGCCACCTGCACTCGGCTATGTCGAACCTTGTGCGCGACCAGGAGCAAAAAGTAGACGATAGCCACAGTGGGAATCAACCAGTCGTACGAGATCAACACGTAGATAGGCGAGACGCGATCGAAATTGCCGTCGACATTGTCTGAGAAGTCCACGGTGCTCTTTCCGATATTGAGTAGACCCAGTAGGCCCAGAGCAAATCCCACAGCGAGTTGCGAGTACTCGAGCAGCTTCAGGGTTGTCCCTAACCTCACGAGGTCATACTTCAGTCAAGAGAGGCTGCCAAGCGGGATGGATTCCTGCTCACCGGGACGCCAATGACAATGCGTTATATTCCTGACTGATATCAGCATTAAGGCCAACCCCTACAGAGCAAAGAATCAAGATCTGGATTTTGGCACGTAGATTCTGCAACGATATTTACCGCTGAAGGGAAAATCCTGTCGTTAAGAAGTACATCGCGATCAGCCGTTGGAAGGGGCATGAAACTGAATCTTCGCCTGCTCACCAGCCAATGCCGTCGTATTGCTGTGTTACCACAGTGGTCCACAGCCTGAAGTACAGCTCGTTCGCCAACGTGGCTCGCTGGTCTGACAGGGTCTCATTGTCAGTTGCGGTGGTGTTTATGAGCTGAAGCTGGGCGTAGATGTCCGCAAACGCCTGGCTGTTGTCGCCCGGAATATATATCTGGAGGCTAGAATAAGTGCCTGATCATTCCATCAATCCCGTACTCCGGAAACTTACATCCGCAGACTTGTCAAGAATTTGCGAAGCATATTTAGCCACCTGTTGTACAGTGAGGTTTGCGCATAGACGGAACACTTTGTTAGCGATTTGCTAGGCTCGCGTTCCGTCCGTGGCCGTACCTGTACGCCTGCACATGTCGAGACGAATAAATCGGTTAGTCGGTCTCCGCCGAGCCAGGACTCAATCACTTACCCAGATTCAGTCCGGTGCTGTTGTCCAGAATGCTCAACTCTTCTGCATACGGTGGCACGAGCTGGAGACTCGACAATTGCAAGATGAGGTTTCGGTCCGATATAAGGTCCTGGAAGAGGCTGGAGTTTCCCGCAATTGCTGCCGATGCAGGAACCAGAAAACTAGCTTGACTATATAGGGCTCCCTCGATAAACGCCGAAGCTACTGTAGCGTTCTGTCAGGTATCTTTAATTAGTGCCCGCCTGAATGCAATGATGGCTTGAAAGACGAACCGTCAAGCCAGAAAGGAATGCAAAGAGACTGAAGTGCAAGGGGAAATGCAGGATAGCCCAAGCCGCCAGCCGTCTTTTGCTCATGCGGAGTTCCGTCTGAAACCCGGTGAAGCAGAAGTCGTAGAGACAGCACAGGATCACGATGCAACAGAAAACCGAACTGGCAAATTCTGCCTACGTCAGTCTCGGCACATCAACACGTACGCTTGCCGAACATGCTTACATGTAAACGTCGATGTTGTCTTTACTGAATCCTAGGATGGCCCTGTTGAACCCTTTGAACTGGTGAGATGGAAATCGGATTAGCAAGCTTGGACCAAAATCGCAAGTAATACGTACGACTCCAAGGAAGCCTTCTCCCCTGTTTCAGGCGTTTCCGTCAGCTCAGCCTGACATTCAGGGCGGACAGCTGCACGTACAGTACGATTAGGGTAAGATTCCCAAGCCTATCTGCCAATCGCGCGCTCTGCGCTTGCCTGTGGGTTCAAAGTAACAACGGTTTGGGCTTCGATTCAAATAGAGGTCATGATCCGTTACTCACAGGCCTCGAGCCTGGATGGCGGCGATCAGGATACCGACCGCCTCGAACACCACGGACAGGAATAGACAGGCAATCTTGGCAGCCACGAGCGTGTCCGAGTGCGAGTTGAGGGCTGCCGCAAGGATGACCGCTACGCAGGAGGCGGCGTTATAGAGGACCGGCGTTAAAAAAGTACGCTTGAGGTATGGTTGGTGGCGTCTCCTGGCTAGGCAATAAACTGTTTCATCGAGCCGAGCTGATCAGCGTCCGCCAGCTCGTCGTGGGAAAGTATGCTCGATCATCTACACATACCCATGATGTATTGTACGATGAGAATCGCACGCAAACCGGCATAAGCGGAAGCTACCGTGACAAAACTGGTATGCGCTTGGTATCGATCTCCGGCGTCATCTGCAAACACGTCCTTATCTTGCCGTATCTGAAATTCGCTGTTCCTCAATATTCGCCTCGTCTTCCTGCGGAAGGATAGACCACTCACCTTGGCGAGATCCCACCCTCCGGTCGCTCCCGCAAGATACCCTAGCCCGCAAATCTGCACCAGCTTGAAAAAGCGGTGTACGAGATCTTCAGTCTCGAAGTGGATGTCATAGTTGACCTGCCCGAACCAGCTCCACCAGAGCAAGACGAAGAAGCCAAAGAAGTCTAGGAGTGTCTTCCAATCGCCGATCGAATGGATCTCGGTGAACGCCGTCAGGGTGGCTACAAACGCAAGCTGGCAAGGGTTTGAGACAATAAAAGTCAGCCCGAGTCTCTCAAATCGCGGAGACAGACAACTTCTCGATGACTTGCATCGTAGAATATCCCCATCCACCTTGACGCCATGTTCATGTCCGGCATCCATCCCGCTTGGCCACCTCCAGGGTGTCGCCCTTTCACTGGGCGGAGTAACAGCGGAAGATGTTTGTCCAGCGGATTGTACACATCGTCCGCATCTTCTTGCTCTAGACTTCTCTTCTCTAGATCCGAGGTTCTTCTCCGATTCTCTGACTCTTTCGTATGCGGTGCTTCATCCTCATCGAGGACGGTGTTGTGCTCAGGTGATTCAGTACTGCTCGCCGAAGCTTCCATCGGAGGAGGATCTGTTTCCCCGTCGGTTCCGTCATTGCGAACTGAAACACTCCGGCTCGCCATGAGTGGCTCAGCCAAAGCTGTCGTACGTGTATATTATATCGCGCTTCCTTCTAAGAGTCTACAGGTGTACAGTCTCATATGTTCGAAGGAAGAACTTCTGAACTTGGAGAAGGGTCTTGCACAGATACGCAGCTCGAAATCTACCGGCGAAGGGCCATAGTAGTGAACGGGATCAGATATACGAGCGATCTGCGACGAGGTAAACGGGGGCTGTGCGACGAGGTGATGGTCGTGAGCCATAGACAGCGATTCAAACCTGCTGGGGCTGGTAGCCGCTGGTAGTCGCTGGTAGCTGGTAGCTGGTAGCTGGTAGCTGGTAGACCGAGATATACATGTGTACAGATGATCATGTTCCTTGGATAATCTGACTCGAAGCCTTTCTGAATGCATGTCCAACCCGCCCATAATTACTTCCGACTAATCTATGCCGGCATTTCGGAAAGCTTCCGATCGGGCGTCCTCGAAAATGCGGCCTGAAGTTGCCCAAAATCATCGTCAATCGCAATCAGCTACCAGTGAAAGTCGATGGACAAGCTAAGACAATAGCCTGGCGATTTAGACACACCTTGACGACGTACTTTCACCAGACATAGAGGCTCAAGATGACCAAGTGCATCGGTTGTAAAGACAAGGAGGCTTCACGGCTGGAATGCCCGACTTGTAAAAAGTAGGTGGATCGCTTATGGATCATCCGACCTTTAAAGGCTTCTCTATCGCCTTGCTCATGGACATGCCGCCTTTTTCACCAGACTCGGAATTCCTGGGTCCTTCTTCTGCGAGCAGGAGTGCTTCAAGAAGAACTGTGAGCATGACTTGGAGCTCGTTCTTCGTGCGGGCGGCATCAGACTAATCATCTCCCTCTTGATTAGGGGTACGTCGTAAACATTGGAATCCTTGCTCGAGATATCACGCTCAAGGGTATATCACATCGTAACACCTACAGGGCACCCATAAGCAAGTGCACGCTTTTATGCAGTCGCTGGCCGCTGCCAATGCTTCAGCCGTCAGCTCAGGAGTGGATGGTCAGTCTGTTCCTTATTCTTGCTTGGTAACACCTGGCAGCTAGCTAATCTCGAATTTCACCTGCAGCCAAGGGAATACCAACCTCTATGTCGGGATTCAAGTGGACGGGGCCTACACGACCAAAGTACCCTCTGAGCGCTACGCGCGTGGTACCGCCTCACATCGTTCGACCGGACTATGCTGATCACCGTGAGGTTTATTGTCAAGTCCAGAACATTCGAACCCATTATTGAAACGGCTCCGCTTGATCTTGCAGCTCAAGGAGAGTGTATAAGCGAAGCCCGAGGCGCTCACCGAAACAGGGTCTTGAATAGCACCGAAATCGAGGCCATGCGAAAAGTCTGCCGAGTAAGCATAAACATCTCCTTCTGCGTTTGTACAGCTACCCTTTGGCTGCAACTCTGACCTCGATGTGTGATCCATAGCTCACTAGGGAAGTTCTGGATGCCATAGCCGCTCATATTCGACCTGGTGTGACGAGTGACGAGTTGGATGCCATCTGCCATGAAGAGTGCATCAAAAGGGATAGTTATCCGAGCCCATTGAACTACCGATGTTTCCCCAAGAGTGTCTGCATGTAAGCTTCCCGGCTAAACATCCTAGATAGGCTTTGCTGATCCGACTTGCCTCACAGCTCAGTAAATGAAGTGATCTGCCACGTAAGTGCCTGCCGTTTTACTATTCGTCACTCAAGGCGCTCACATCTGTTTCTCTTCAATATAGGGTATCCCTGACCAAAGGCCTCTAGGTACGTCTCTGCGTCCTGTCCGATTGTACTCAGTCCCGCTGATCGGATTCTTATGATCAACCAATAGTCGAAGGAGACATCGTAAATCTGGACGTATCGCTTTGTGAGTTACGACCGTTCGCCGTGGACTCCGTCCCTAAACTTATCGCTTGTCTGTATTCGAACGTCTGACTGTAGATCACGGAGGTAAGCACAATCGTCAAAATGAGAAGAGACAGAAGGTTCAGTCAACTAAACTCGATCACAACTTGCAGGTTTCCATGGAGACGTGAACGCAACCTACCCAGTCGGGCAGGTGAGCGAGGAAGATGCGACCCTTATTGCCACCACAAAAGAGGCTACCGAGAGCGCAATTGCCATGTGCAAGCCCGGTGTGCTGTACAGGGATATTGGAAACAAGATCGAATCGATCGTCAAGCCCAAGGGCTATGGTATCGTCCGACAATATACCGCTCACGGCATCAACCAGCTCGTAAGCCTCGAGGACGAGCTTGAAAAAGGCATGTAGCTGATATTCTTGTGTCTTCCCTGCGAAGTTTCACTGCGCACCTTACCCAGTGCATTATGGAGGATCAAAGACCCCGGGTAAGATGGAGGCTGGTCAGATCTTCACCATCGAGCCCATGATCAACGGTGGTGTCGCATCCCTTGACCACTGGAGAGAGTGAGTCAGGCGAGACGATTCTGACATACCGCGTCGTCTGATGCAAGTACCGTCTACAGCAACTGGACTGCCGTGACAAAAGACGGCAAGAAGAGTGCTCAATTTGAAGAGACCATCCTGTAAGGTCCGAGCTTGACATTATAGCAAACCGTTCCTCTGAGCTAAATGCATGTGTTGTTGTTCTAGAATCACCGAGACTGGCGCCGAAGTCCTGACGAGGCCAGGATCTGTGATCAAGGATGGACGCATCGTCGACCCTGTTAAGGCTTGAGGCATTGTATGCGATTAGAGGATATACATGCAACAGAGTCCCGCCCGTTACTCCGCTTAGATCAGCTCCATGTACCGCTTCATCTCCCAATCCGTTACGGTCTGCTTGAAAACGTCGACCTCGTGGAGCCTGGTTCCTCCAATATGATCGACCGTGCCATCGCTGAATACCTTTCTGGCGATGCTGTCCTTTGCCATGAACCTCTCAGTTGCGGTCTCGAGGGAAGTAGGCAACTTGGGCAAGTTCTCCCTGGTCACTCCCGGTGCCCCGATCGGACCATATGGCAGTTTGAGCTTGTTTTGAATTCCGTAGTGGCCCAGAGCAAAGATGGCAGCAAAGGCCAGAGGGGCGTTCATGTCCGCACCAGGTACTCGGACTTCGAACCTCGTCGCGTAACTGGGAGCACCTGGAGGAGCCAAGATTCGGACCGAAGCCACTCGAGAGTCGTACCCATAAGAACATAGGTTGGGTGCATAGAAGGCCTCTCCTCCAACGAGTCGCTTGTACGAGTTGATCGTAGGGCAAAGTAGGGGCATGACTGAGCAGAATGCACAATACATTCAGCTACCCAAGTAGGCCGAGTTGTGATCGTAAAGCCGCTTACTGTCAGGCAGACCGGTCATGATCCCGGCCAAGAACCACTCTCCGATCTGGGAGAGGTACTTGGTATCTTCAAACAGCGCATCTTTCCGCCCGCCCGCCTTGGCCTCTTCCTCGGTGATGGCAAAGACGTTCTTGCCCGTCTTGGGGTCCTTAAGGGATACGTGAATGTGGCCAGAGCATCCCGGCAGCTGATCAAGAAGTGTCGAGGGTTTGACGATCAGTATGACGCAGTGGAGATGGCCAAGAAGGAGAGCATACTCACATCCGCCCAAGGTTTTGCCATAAAAGTCGGCATGATTCCGTACTTAATTCCCACACTCTTGGCGAGCAATTTGAACAGCACCGCGTTATCGGCCATCCTCCTCGCTTCGGTATAGGCCAAAGCGGTTTCATACACTCCTGGTCCAGTTTCGGTGTCTACGAGCATTAGGTAGGAGTAGGGGTAAGTCGGGCGCATCACATGATGACGCGGATTGCACTCACGGTGACCTTCGATCTCGACACCGAAGGCTTCAGAGGCGTCGAACAGCTCGAGGAAATAGTCCTTGTTCATGGTCGTCCGCAACATCGAGTACCCGTGCACTGCGAGAGAGCAGGCGATGGTCAACAACTGAGTTAAACCGGGATTGCGCTCGAACAGATCGACTTACTACCGGGAGTCAGTGCGTTCAGGTTGACATGCCCCTTCTCGACTACCGAGTGAGCAGTCTCGGAGAATTGGAAGTACTACAATGAAGACGAGTATACCGGTGCATTAGCCTCCTGATATCGATCAGCGGGTTCGAGCGAGACGCTGCTCACCTCAAACTCTGCCCCGGCAAGACATTCCAGCTTCTGCTCCCCCTTCTCGAACCGCCCGACCACCTCGTTCAGGATACTCCTCGCACATGCGATAAGCGGCTTTCCATCCTCGGGATGAGAGAATGATATCAGGAAGAAGGGCACGTTGTTCTCCCAGGGAAGACGACGGTATGTGGAAAGGTCGATCTTGGCGACGATGTCTTGGTACCCGTTGGCCCGATTCGAGATGGAGAGTTCTTTAAAGTAGGGAGTGTCGTGAATATCCCAGCCGCTAGGTATATCAGGCATTCAGGTTATTCAATGAGTATCAACTCGATGAGGAGGTTCGCGTGCCGATGATCTCGCTCACAAGACGACCGAGCAGAATCCAAAGTCGGCATCGGGTTTGGCCGAGCTCATAAACTTCTTCTTGGACACGTATTTCCCTCGAATCACGCCGTCGACATCCACACCTGGAAACATGAAGCATAACGACACGACGGTGAGTACAGTGAATCAAGCCTTGCGATAACGAAAACTGGACTTGCCTCCGACCTTGACCTTGTTGTCATCTTTCAAGAGCTCTGCCAAGTCGGCGTAGGTGATCTTCTTTCCTTCCGACATTATGATAGGCGGGAATGAGTCTCGTGGTATTTCTGATTATGAGCTAGGAGTCCGGGTTCTGAGTAGGGGAGGAGTAGAAGGTTGAGGATATGGATGGATGTGGATGTAGGTCGATATGACATGTGAGAGTGTGTTCTCGCTATCTCTGTGTCTGTGTCCCGGCGTTGTGAACCGATGACGAGCGAGCCTCCCTCCCCGGTTGCGGAAGCAAATATGTCACGAAACGAGAGTCTGTAACCGAGCGCTTGTAGGATATCAAAAGCCTCGTTTGCGTGGGCGATAACGATGATGGTTCGGTGTGCATGATCATATTTGCTCGGAGCTCTATATGATCGATAACATTCACATGTTTGAGTAGACGTACCTACAGTGCCCTGACAGGCCGATGAGGATGTTTCGCGGAACAAATCAGTCCAGGGCCAGCACGATCCTCTTTGATGGTCGCATGATGAAGCGGATACTCGCACACAAATTCATCAACACAGTTTGAATCTGCACTGCTGTCTACGCCCCTTACCAGGAGATGACCCAACGGCGAGATGAGGAGAAGAAGCTAAATCAAAGGAATGCGAAGTAGTGCTGGCAAGTATCAGGCGGACAGAAGCGGTAAGGGTCATCACTTTGAAGCGATGGCGATATCGGAACCGGTGCAGAAGGGGGAGGGTGGTGACCCCCTTTTGATATTAAAGATTCCGCGCTCGTCGACATGCTTAGAGCTGATCGATGTCTTCCTTTGTGTCCGAGTATGGCTAATGAGGATAAATACCGATCGTCTCACTACAGACTTTTCCACCTTGAAGCCTGATTTGCCTTGTTACCTGGCACGCCAAACAAAATACGAAAGCCCTCAATGACCAGACAAAGACAAAACAGAAAACGCTCAAGGGGCGTCTTGGGCCAGTGTGGCGATATGCATTCGGAAATGCAAACATCTGATGTGCCAGCTTCATCGCCTAAACGACAGCGTGTCACGTCTGGTGATGGGACGGAACAGCGCGTAAGCAGGATGCGAGTACCCAAAAACCGAGAGACAAGAGAAGAAGATGGGACGTCATGCACAAGAACGACCCAGGTGGCGGTAGACGCTACCAGATCATAGAGCTTCCACCCTCTGATCCGCTCGACAACGACGTGACAGTCGATGACGCAGTTGGGTCGGAGGACGAATCCCTGAAGACGGGAGGATCGTCCGTTCTCACTGGTGATGCTCGGACGACCCCGGTTGATGCGAGCCTCATGGCGGTTGTCAGCATGACAGGAGACCACAAGCCTGTAGAGACTGCGGACTCAGAACTCACGTCCGGAGACGAGGCTGGGGTACCGAATTCTTTTAACGAGGCGATGGAGCTCACCATTCCTGATTACTCGAGGGCAGAACCCGGAGATGAATGGTGAAATTAATCGTCAACAGAACGCTACCCCTGCCCGGATATGCCCGCAGTCCGGTTACGTTCGTAGGGCAATCACAGGTTCATCAAGAGAAGTTTGATATAGAACCAAGGATGAAATCGAGTTGCTGTACCCCATAGCGTATGAATATAGAACAATATCTTACCAATCCGTGACCTGCCTATCCCCCCTCTGTGTGGTTGTAGCCACACAGTACCTGGAGTGTGCTTGACCGGTAAGGACAACTTGTCGTACGGCGAGACGACCCAACTTCCTTTGTCTCACTGATGCCTTTGGTCAGCTTCCGGTATCAGTGAATATCAACCAGTCGTTTCCTTTGTTCCGATCCTGTATCATCAGCTTACAGATAGTCGTGCTTCTATGCATCAGTACGAGCAGCTCGAGCAGCTCCGAATCTCCGGACTCACCACAGATACAAACCAAACATTCAGCCCTCGAGCGGAAAAGAGGTGTGAAACTCAGAATTCGAGTGCCTGGCAAATACCTGAGCCACCTGGCTAGACCTCCTGAACCGGCAATCAGGAGAAGGCCATCTAAATCGGTTCTCTGCCTTGCCCCACCGGAGCCCAACGGTCCTTACAGGACGCAAGGCGAAGCTCAAAAGGTAGCCGATCTTCGCAACAGAGAGTTTCGAGAGAACCTCGGGCGATTTGGCGATTGGAGAGCCATACTCGCAGAGCCGCTCGAATATGGCGGTGGACCTTGGAGGGTGATCAATACGACCCATGAGTCTGGCGACGAAGACGATTCTGATTCATCCGACGATGAGTCCGAATTTTGCCAGTTCTTAGTCCCGTCTTAGCCCGGATCATTTGCGCATCCCGCTGAGAATGCCGAAAGTGCGGCCTCACGAGATCGCCCAACGTCTACCGCGACCGTTCAGTAGAAGCCCCTATCCCATGCCTCTTGTTGATCCTTCGAAACGATATGTATAGCAATCAAACGTTCTATATAATCTATTGCATGATCCTCAAAGCCCGCATGACAAAATTGGGACAAATACATCCGTGACATCCGAACATTCCTGCTCCCTTCCCACATTCCTGTTCTACTCTCCCTCGGGCCCTAACCTCAGCTTCGATTCGCCTACAACTTGGCCGCCGCTCTAGTTGCCCTTGACGGCGGCCCTCAACTTGCCCTCGTCGAGCTCTTGGTAGTTGAACAGGTTGGTCAAGTTCATGGCTCCAAGGGTGTGGTGAGCACCACCTCCGTTGAAGACGACGACCCTTGCCGCACCGGTCGCTGCAGCACCGGTCGAGTAGGATCCAGAGTTGATAATCAGGTACTCGGCCTTGGCCATCATCGAGAGTTCCTCGACGTCCGTCTCGGCCTCGATAATGTTGAACGGGGCCTTGAGAGGCGAAAGGATCTCCCTCATCCTGTTCTCGCTCTCATTCTCCTTGGACTTTTTCATGAAGACGTTGACGACCACATTGGGCTTTTCCGCCCGGATGATCTCGACGACCTTGGCGACCTTGTCCATCTCCATCATCCACTTCTTCTCCGTCAACGCCTTGTGGTACATGTCACCCCATCGGAAGTGAATGGCGACGTCGTTGCCCTCGGCGGGCGGGCTGTACTGGTCGATAGCGCCTTTCCACCAAGCCATGGAACACTTGGTCCAGCCTCGGGAAATGGTTCGAAAGTCGTTGATGATGATGGTGTCGCATCGGTTGATCTCCCTCATGGCGTAGTCGCTCAAGAGGATCTCGGTAGGGACGGTCGTGCACTTTTTGATGGCCCGCTCGTACGTCTTGTCCAGGATGCCCTGGGCACGGTCCATTCGGCCCTGGAAGGTTCCGGTACCAGGGTCCTCCAACAGGATTTCCATGATATCACAGACCCTTCCGTTCCCCTCGAGCGACAACCCCTTGTTGAGGATGTCGCTCACTCGGTAACCCATCATCTCGGCCGTCTGGGTGATGATTAGCTCGGCATCGAGCAGGTTGGCAATGTTGGCCGTGGCGGTGATGAAACCGAGACTCGATCCAAGTCCCTCCTTGGGGATCCCACCGGCCTTGATGATCTGCAGTTTACGCTTGGTTCGCGGTTTCGTCGGGGCCGTAACCGAGAGCTGGGACTGCGACTGCAAGTCTCGTGCTTGGGCTGACTGCAAGCCGACCTCGGTGACGACGGCGAGTTGGCGGGAGTGGAAGTGGTTCTGGACCATGAGGGTGGCCATCCCGACCAGGACAAGGGCCATGAGGAAGGACTGTTTCGACATCTTGGCTAGGAGTTCTGACATCGGCGAGGGGGGTTGGGTGGTCCGGATCGTAGTGGAAGACAAAAGAGGACGAGATAGGCTGATTTTCAGTTCGACGTAGTTTGCAGGAAAGAGACGGTCAGTCAAACCTACCTATTCTGTTGAACAGCGGTGTAGTTCGACTCGAATAAAGAGATCTGACCCGTCAAGAGCTGGATAATTCGAGAGGTAGATAGGAGCTGTTGACTGCTGGTTTGAACCGAGAAGAAAACGTCTCACCGAGAGCGTCGCGAATTGAACTGGGACGGATCCAGGGGACCCAAAGATGAGGAAAGAGTGCGCGCGCAAGCAAAGTTTGGTATCCCCCCCTCGCGCCAGGAAAGAAGAAGAGAAGGGCAGGGCGGGGGTGAGACACGTCGGGCCCACCACGTGGCCCGCGATCTCTTTCTGATTGATCGCGTCGTCGTCGTTGACCGTGGCGGCTGCGCGGCTGCCGATCCAGGTCCCGAACCTGTCGCGCGCACGCGAGGGAGGCTGGCTGGATCATCAAAACTTTGCTTCCGACGGACCGGTTGCGGTGAGATCTCGAGGTCGCCAGTTCCGGTCGTGCAGACGTTTCGTTTCGGAACCAACGTTGTTTCTCAGCTGATAAACGATCACAAAGTTCCGATTTGCGCTTTATCTGCCACATTGAACTTCTGTTAGGGACGCGATCTTTTTCTTGGGGACGCGATCTTTTTCGGAAGCAAATATTGAGGCATGAGAGGGAGGGGAACTAGAACTTGCGCGCCGGAACCAAATATTACGTGATTTTGCGATTCTTGGCCTGTGTTTGAGACAGCCAAAGTTGTTAGTGACAACTTCTTCAAAATTCGTTTTTTCTGCAGATTCTGGTACATTAGTCATTCAGTATCTCACCCTAGCAAATCCAGGTGATTTGAAGTCATGTTGGAGGTTGAATTTTGACTTGGTAACATGTATCAATTGGGCTTCAAAAAGCGGCGCGCAGATCCGGATGTAAATCTGCTTCCTTGTGCCCTTGTGCCGTCAAAAAATCGCGCCCCTAAGGAAAAAATCGCGTCCCTAACAAAAGTTCCACATTGTCTTTCATTCGCTGCTTGGTGCTTGTTCGCTTAGATGGTACAACATTCTGGATAGTATCTCCGACGGTGATCTGGGCCCATGACACGCTACTTTCTTTCTCTCTTTGTTCGTAATGGATCGACATCTCGCTATGCCTTCTTGACAGCCTCCATAATGTGTTCGACGATCGAAGGATCGCTGATGGTCGACAAGTCTCCGAGCTGGTCTCCCTCGCCAGAAGCCTATTGATAAAAGTAGTCATTTCAGGTCAACGATTGCCCGTAGTCCATCGAGCTTGTGCTGCCCAGACTCACGATCTTTCGAAGAGCTCGCCTAACGATCTTGCCTGATCGGGTCTTGGGCAAGTCTCGGACGATGTACTACAGACGCAGTCTTGCATCAGCTCCTTGTCATGTGTCCCTGTTTCACGGACTGTGACGCTCACAATCTTCTTGGGAGCAGCAAACGGTCCGATGACCTTCCTGACCTGAATCCCCAGTGCCTTCTTCAACTCGGCCTCCTTTTCGGGCGCCTTGCTGTAATCTGACTCTTCCTTCATGCAGACGAAAGCATGAACGGCTTGACCGGTAAGGTCATCGGCAGTTCCGACAACTGCAAGAGCGCGAAGGTTCGATCGGTACTCTGTCAGCTTGAGCCACCTTCTGCTTCCAAAGCCTGATATCAAGCAAGGCTCACCTGCATTCTCAGCCACTCCGCTAAACATCAACAAGGCAGATTCAACCTCTGCCGTGCTCATCCTGTGACCCGACACGTTGATGACATCGTCCACCCTTCCCTTGATCCAGATGTACCCGTCATTATCCCTCGCGGCAGCGTCTCCGTAGAAGAAGTAGCCAGGGTAGGGCTTCATGTAGGTATCGAGGTAACGAGCGTGATCCTTGTACACGGTCCTGGCGAGAGAAGGCCACGGCTTCTTGCACGCCAAAACACCCTCGACATCCCCACCTTCGAGTACGGCACCCGTGTTCGGGTCGAGAATCTCGACGTCGACACCGAAGAAGGGGAACGTCGCCGAACCGGGCTTGGTGGGGGTGACACCAGGGATGGGGGTGACGTGAATGGAACCCGTCTCGGTCATCCAGTAGGTATCGACGATTGTCGCCTTGCCCCGACCGACGTTGTCGTTATACCAGTGCCATGCCTCCGGGTTGATAGGCTCGCCGACGGATCCGATGACACGCAAGGTAGACAAGTTGTGCGTCTTGACGTGTTCCT
Organism: Filobasidium floriforme; assembly: GCF_021052385.1. NCBI lineage: Eukaryota > Fungi > Basidiomycota > Tremellomycetes > Filobasidiales > Filobasidiaceae > Filobasidium > Filobasidium floriforme. The sequence continues at coordinate 515,220 of NW_025763627.1, read as the reverse complement.
CTCCAAGTCGTCGCAAGAGACGAATGGCCTGAAAGTTACCCCGACTTCACGGTCAGCGTGGGAGCCCTTGGCATGACATTCGCCTGTCAAGCTGAACTCACAGTAGGCGCGGTATAGAACTGGGTGATCTTGTGCTCATCAACGAAATCCCAGTACCTCCCCGCGTTCGGGTAGACTGGTGTCGATTCGAAAAAGGTTGTCGTCACACCCAAAGCCAAAGGTCCGTAGACAATGTAGGTGTGTCCAGTGATCCAACCGACGTCGGCCATACAGGCGAATCGGTCTTCCGGGTGAACGTCGAACACGTACTTGACGGTCATCAAAGCGCCGAGGATGTAACCTCCGCTAGCGTGGACGACTCCCTTGGGTTTACCCGTCGATCCCGAAGTCTGCCGGCGGGTTCAGCGTCGACAATGTCAGCCAAGTCGATCCCATAAACAAGGATCGTTCAGGCGGGGAACTCACGTAGAGAATGAACAACGGATCCTCGCTGTTCATGATCTCCGGCGCACAGTAAGAAGGCACCTTGGGAGCCTCTTCGTGCCACCAGAAGTCACGACCCTTCTCCATGGGCACCTCGTTACCCGTCCTCTGAAGCACGAGCACCTTCTCGACGAGAGGACACTCCTTGAGAGCAGAGTCGACGATGGCCTTGGTAGCGATCGTCTTGCCACCTCGTTTACCCTCGCTGAGAACAGGAGGTAGATTGGTTTCCGAATCCAAAAGTCAGCTCATGCGATGCGGCGAACGGCTTCGTGGGGGATGTGCACTCACTCGGAAGTGATCAGCACCCGACACTCGCAATCTTGTACTCGGTCTCGTAAGGACTCGGCCGAGAAACCAGCAAAGACGGTCGAGTGGATCGCTCCGATCCTCGCACAAGCCAAGAACGCCGCCGCTGCGTGCCTACGACATCAAATTGGTGTCAGCTACCTCACCTTTTCATACACAAACAAGGTGACAAGCGCGACTCACCAAGTCATGGGCAAATAGATGCTAACGGTATCTCCCTTCTTCACTCCCCACCCTTTCAAGACGTTGGCGATCCTACAAGTTTCTCTCAAGAGCTCGGCATAGCTAATTTCCCTAGCCTGACCGGGCTCGTCGGCTTCGTAGATGATGGCCGTCTTGTCCGGGTTGGCGTAAGCGTGACGGTCGAGGCAGTTGTAGGAGACGTTGAGACCTCCTTCGGGGCTACGAAAGTGAGACAGGAGGAATTGTCAGCGGAAAGTCAATATAAAGACGAGAAGGCCTGACAATACGCACAACCACTGGGTGTCTCCGTTCTCGAATCCACCAGCCCTAACGGTGGTGAACGGCCTGTGCCAGTACAAATTGTCCTCGGCCGCCTTTCTCCACCACTCATCCCCCTGATCCCCCACACTCTTCTTCCACTCTTCCTTCCACCCGTCCAGTCCACCTTGGACAAAAGGCGCTGGGTAGCCGTCTTTGCCCAAGTTTCGCTCGGGGACGGGGAAGGTGGGGACGTGCCCTTCCTCTTGGCCATCGAACGTTCGGTGTGGGTTGTCGGCCTCGGGAGCGGAAGAGGGTTGTTTAGGTGCGTCTGGCATGATTAAAGGGTCGCTGACATGGTTCATGAAGCGCATTCAGAGTCAGGCTACAAGGATCAAGACAGAGTCTGCTGGTTTCGTCATGTACTCACCGACTGGTTAAGCAAGTTGTTTCAGGTGAGCTGCTGGCTACTAGTTCAAGTCAGGAGCGTGGCTAGGTGTAAATGGTTTCTCTGTGTGTGCAGAGGTTGCGTGGTTTTTCAGTACCGAGACGATGAGCACAGGTCAGGTGACGATATTGCTGTCTGTTATATATATGATCGCCCATTCGGTGCATCTGAGCAAAAGGTCATGCAGCCATGACAGCCAAGGAAGGGCATCCACCCATCGTGCCCCGGCTTCTGCTCAGGGTGCTCGCCCTGCTTGCTGCTCACTCTTCCCCCGCGTGGGGCTCACTCGCTGCTGATGATGAATCCCGTTCCAACTGCATCCGCTCGGCCGTCGGTGCGATCGATCATCTCTCGGTCGCAATCGGCCGAGAGTCGACTGCGCGTGACGGCCGATCAGGTCCGTACAGCAGGGGGGAGATGCAGAATGTGAAACCGGACATCCACCGGGTCGTCAAGCCCCGAAACCGTCAGCATCAAACACGATCAAACACGCTAACTCATCATCGACCAAAGGCTACTCAAAGTTGTACCGAAAACACCCCCTGCACATATAATCCATTATATCCCGGGCACTCGCTCTGTCTGTCTACATCATCTTCCCCAAGACCTCCTCCGCAACCCCAAGTCCCTCCCAGACGATCCCCCTATACCCCTCATCCTCGACCTCCAGATCGTCCATCAACTTCCCGAACCGTCGACTCGTCCCCAAATTCACGCTCGCCTTGTTCTTGCTCTTATTCTTGCCCGTGGCTTCGTCCCTCCCTTGCTGTGATGAACCGGCGGTGATGCCCATCTCACGGGTCAACAGGTATCTCGTCCCCTGTGCCAACTCCATCCCCCCAGCAGAGATGGTCTTGACGAAAATGGCCTCTATCGTCTCCTTTTCATCTTCACTCAGCATCAACCTCTGTCCCTGCGTCTTAGTCGTATTCGATGTTGATGTTGATGCCACCCGCTTGGCCCGTTGTTTGGCAGTCAACGTAAACCCGGGCGAACGAGTGTAAAGGCCTAGGACCAGGTAAGAGAACATCGTCCTGAAGAAGACTTTGGACGCCGGTTGGAGCGAGGTGAGATCCACGGGCTGTACCATAGCAGGTCATGATCAGCCCCATGTCTCATACCGGGCTCTTACGACCTACACGGAGACTCACCTTGAAGACGGTCAAATCCACTCCACCCTGACTGATGACCCATCCCAAACCCATTCCCACCCTCTTGACCTTCCCCAACGCTTTCCCCCCTTTGCCCTCGTCCAACCCTGCAAACCCGCTCGTACCCCTCACATCCCCCCTAGTCCCTTCCCCTCCGACTTCGTCCTGCCCTAGATCCCGTAAGAAATCCCAGAGCGCATATTGCAAGGTGAAGCGATGGGAGTACGAGGTGGATGTCAGGTGGGAGAGGAGAAGGGCGTAGTATGGGTTGTAATTGGGTTCGATGGCGAGACAGTGCAGGGCGACCCGGATAAATTCTCGTTGTTGGACTTCGGTGAACTTGAGAGAGGCGAGACGGTCGCACGCATGCCTAAAGTCCTGTGAGGGGATGGAAGGGTGAGCGTCAGTCTTGAAAGAAGAAGGCGTTGTAGTGTATAGACTCACATCGCTCGTCATCATCACCATGAACACCTGCCTCCTGACATCCGTGTTCATCCCTTGCTTTCTCGCCAACCGTAACAACTCGTCCTGTTGTCCAACTCCCAACCCAATCAAGTCCGTCTCGTCGTCCCCATCCTCGTCCGCCTCTCGCTTGGAACCGGCTTGCTTGCCCTCGGAAGCTTGTTTCAAGGCGACCTGTCGCGCTCGCTCGCGTTCCCGTTCTCGGACGGGGTCCCCTGCCCAGGCGGCACCCACAATCCACCATTTACCTTTCGTAGACGCCGTCAAAATGTCGTTCAACGTGACGCGAAGGGGTTCGTGCGCCATGACTACAGCGTAGAAGCGCAATAATCATTATCAAACGTAAATCAACGAAATAGATGTCGAATCTCTTACCCTGCCTTTTCCTGCTCAAACCACCTAAGAACTTCTTCATCTTAGTCGTCGTCTCGGAGGCCACCTGTCCCTGACCTCCGGGTAGATTTTTGACCTTGTTGTTCTTGATATTGGTCAAAGTCTCGATCATGAACTTGGCTCGGGCGCTATTGAAACGTCGAGAAGTCGGATCACGTCCCGAAGTCAGTGAGCCGTTACTTGTACTGGCCGAAAGACCCCGCTACTCACCTAAGCTTGCTCTCCTGCCCTGACACCTTGTCCTGGACGAGCGTAACGATGTCTCTCAAAGCTGCCGGGTCGTCTGATCGCAGTTGCGGTCCTGAGCCTAGAGCGAACGAATTTGTTCAGTCACCGCTGTTGAAACGACCATTCCGATTGAGACCTACATCGTAGCACCCGCAATACGCCCTCGACAGCAAACTCTCCCTTGGGGCCGCTCGTCCCCAAGTCATCGATGAACCCCTTGATCAGATCGTAGATCAAGAGACAGCTAACGACCTGGAAATTGTACAGCTCCGAGATGAGCGTCAGGATGTTCAAAGGCTGCTTGCCGGGATCTTCTGGTGATTCCGCATCATCTCCTTTGTGATTCGAATGTAGCATGGCCGCGTCCTTAGTTGTCGAATAGCGGTTGACAGCGGTCTGTAGAAATTGACCGCCTGGACGTCATCGAAGGTGTATGTGTTGGAGTATCAGGCACTGCTGCTCTGACAATCGGTTCCGCACTCGTGATACTCACCCAGATCCGCCCCTTTGAGCTTGTAGAGAGCCGCGACAAATGTCGCGTAGAGGATCACGAACGAGTCGAGCAAATTGGCCCTATCCGAGATGATCTTGATGATCATGTCAGTCAAGGTCGTCGTGACCTCTATACAAGCCCCGCAAAGATCAGCGTCACGAACAAATTTCTGTCGAAATCATGCAACACTTGCCGTTCCTGCTCCATTCTCTATACAGACCCTCCACTTCAGCCAGGATAGACTCGATATTGGCCTCGCTGAGCTTGTTCAACAGACCCTGAGTTTTCCGTTCCAGCTTGATTTGCTGTTCCGTCTTGGGCTGTTGTTCCATGGTCTTGATTGCCGTCGCTGAGATATCACTCGATGGAGATGCCTCTGCCGTTGCTTGCTGCTGTAACTTTCGCAGCGAAGGTGGAACATATTTTCCAGTTGTAGGAGCAGGGGAGACGGGTGCAGGCGCGGGCGCATCAACAGCTTTCGTCCCTGGTTCCGAGTTGGCTGTTCGAGCATTTTCTTCGGTATTCCGTCTCAACTCGTCGTCCTCGCTTTCCTCATCTTCATCTTCAGTCAAAAATTGAGCCAGATCATCGTCCTCTTCCATTGAATCATCCAGATCGTCCTCCTCATCCACATCCCCGTCGTCGCTGATGAAGTCGTCTTCCTCTTCCGCCATATCCTCTTGACCAGACCCGAACGACACCATCGATTCCTCGTCATCTTCCATGTCAAGTAACCCATCCATGTCATCGTTTTCCGAATCGAATGCAGAGACAACTTCTTTGCCTTTGCCTTTGCCTTTGGATTTGGATGATTTGCCGAATGCCACAGAATCTGCAAAGTTGAGTAGATCTGGGATCATATGCGAACGAAGTGTATCTTGAATCAGCCTGTGTACTTGTTAATGAGGTACGGTTCGGGACGGCTTACCATCTAGGCCGTCACTCTCGTCACCATCTTCGGTTGGCTTTTTGGCCCCTTTCTTGCCCAGCTTCCACTCCAACCAGGCGATCTCCTGTTCTTCATCCCGCTCAGCCTTCTTTCCCCGCCCAGATCCAAACGCAGAATCCATGATAGACGGGTCCAGAGGAGCATCGGATACTACGGCGGTCTTTTTGTACTTTTTGCCCTTGTCATCCGAAGCCGCCCGCTTGGATCTCGGCTCCTCCGCTTCGCTCTCGACGGCATCATCCTCGTCTTCTTCAAATTCGGCTGCAACATTTTTGTTCCCTCCCTTTTGTGATGCAAGCATCCTTGACAGGGGAGTCGAGGTAGAAGCGGTAATCTTCTTCCTCTCTCCAGATGCGCTACTTCGAGGAGCCGGAATGAAAATCTCGTCCGAGCTTGCAACAGCTTGTTTGGGAGGAGGATCCCTCGTTACGGCCGGCTTGACATGCTCTTTCAGTTTCTTTGCTGGTCGTTCGAGCTCCCGGTCAGAGGGAGAAGGTCGTTTTGTAGCACCATCGAATGTCGGTCTTGACCCGTTTTGCGATCTCTTGTCGAACCGCCCTTCTTCCTGCCTATCATATGGTCGAGAGTATTCCTCTGTACCACGATAGCAAAAACGATCGGACCCTTTCCCCTCACCCGCTCGCGGTTGAAGCAGAACTCACTCTTCTTCTGAGATGGCAGACCCAGTTCTTCGGTCAACGTGAAGGGGAGGCGAGGACCACCTCGAGCAGCACGAGCACCGCCCCTAGCTCCACCTCTACCACCTCGCGGGATGTTACCTCCTCCTCGGCGGAAAGCAGGCATGGCTCTGTCGATCTGTCTAGGTCAAAGTCTGTTGAGAGCGAAGCTGATGAGTCTTTAAGCATTGAGCTTGATTGGGGGAGTTTCGAGGAATTCGTCGAAAGATTGTCGAAATACACTTTAGCTCGGTGCTCGGGCAAGCGCGGAAGCAAAATCTTGGACGATCATCCTCGGCCATCTCCTGCTGCGCTCGACAAACAGGATGGGTTTCATCTCAGACGGATCGGATCAGTCATCTCATACTCTTCTGTGCTTCTGTACCAGCTTCTGTCGTTGTGTGATATATGTATAAGCTGAACGTCCAATATTATCAGCCGCAGTCTCACCAGCAAACTACTGTTTTCGACAGGCGAAGAAATCTGATAACTCGTTGGCGTCTTTTTCCGCTTAAAACAACTTGCATCTGGCGGGCGGTCAATCGCGATCACTCAGATACACAGCTTCTTCTTCGACTGCGCTCGGGTTCTGTTGAAAATATGTGCAGGTACCCCAAGCAGCTTCAGGAGCTGCCTGGATACAATATGGTGAGGCATAAGAACCCTTGTGATGAATTTACCTTGAACTGCGCTTGCATTTGCTGACACGGGGCTGGACAGTAGAAATTGTCCGGGCAACCCTTGAGCTTTTGTAGATACGTTTGATCGGTTCCCAGGTCGAGATTTGTCTAGCATCTCTTCCAACCCCATGAGCTTGCGACCGATTATCACGTCTCGCCACCTACCTTGACACTCGCTTGGACATGCACAAACAAATCGATTCCTCACGCCTGAGATACTCCAGCGGCACTGCATCTTGGCAATCGTACCTCTTCAACCGAAAGTGATGTATACGCGTATACGCGAATACACTCGGTTACATCTGCCCTCCTCACCATCTTGATCCCCGTAATTCCTGATTCGACTACGACGCGAAGTATGCGACATGGCAGCCTTTGGCAATATACAAGACCAGATCTGACATCTAGACGTATGAACAGGTGTATAGCTATTGGAGACCGTCATCAAGCTCAAAGAAGCCTTAATCAACCCCAACAAAACGCTGCAATATTCCACTAATTTGCGGCATTCTGACAAAAACAAGAATAATTGCATCCTTTCTTCCCGCCGGCTGGGGAAGAACACTCGCAAGCGTTGCTTGGCTCATTGAAAGACCGGTAAATGACGAAGCTGACCGATTGCTCGTTCAAGTAAGCCCTCACTTCGAGAAGCACAAATCGCCAGTGGAGAACCGACATTTGCGTAGCGCTCGACAGATTTGTCACTTCTTTTCCACTTTTGCGCGCTGGATGTGTTAGCGTGAAGGTCACCCTACGAAGCCTACGTTTCGAGAACCTTCTCCAACAAGGCCCTATCATGCGCTTAGATAGTCCCTCATCGCCAGCATTCCCTTGTTCTCTTCCAGACTCGCGATCCGGACCACGCGTGGACGGCTGGGATGCTAGGACCTATCCGAAACAGGGATTAACATTTGTCATGAATGACGATGAGTTCACCTTGACATCGATCGATGATCCGTTGCTTATCGCCCATAGGCAGCTCCCTTGTGGTAAGTGGTACCTGCTTCCAGGCCACCGCCTGACCTCGACTATCCTGAAACAACCCTATCCATATGCCAAATGATGCGTGACGTTTCCATGTTCCCATGTTCACATGTTCATGAGCACACGGTCCCGCTTCCCGGTCGACAGTCGTGCGACGCGTCCACCCTCACCTCCCTCTCTCTCCCGATTCGGACCTTTGTCGGAATTCACCAACCGACCTCCGAGTATGGACACTCTGTCTGCAACAGCGAAATTATCATATACACAACTATTATTGCCCTTTCTTTCGCACATCGCACTGCATCTGGTCGCTCGAAGCTCTGGATACCGACACGGATAACAATCATAATAATAATGTCCTCCACTGAACTCAAGGTGAGCCGAGAAACGGCTTGCAGAGCATCCTTCGCGCGATGCTGATGATCCATGATCTCGATCTCCATCCCCAGCGTGTACTCTGCCCAGGAGGTGCCGGTTACATTGATAAGTCCTCCTCCATCTTGTATACCATGACAACCGATCTGATGATTCCTCGTCTTGGAACCTTTACGTAGCCACATCTTGCTGGAACTGCTGCGAACTGGGAAATACCTCCCCGTCGTCCTCGACAACGGGCACAACTCAAAGGCCGAGGCATGTATCGCCCGGGTACAAGAGGTCGCCAACGAGGAGCCTGGGTGAGCACCTGCACATCACTCTCGACTGTAGGTTGAAAGGGCTAACGATTCTTACGTATTTCTGCAGCTTGAAGGAAAAGTTCGGCGGCGAGATCCCCAAGATCGACCTCTACCAAGCCGACCTGACTGACCGATCGTCCATCGACAAGCTCTTCGAGGCTTATGAGAGCAAGGGAAAGATCTGGGGTGTTATCCATCTGGCTGTAAGTCCTAGCGGATTTGCTACGAGGGACACGGGAAGAGACTGCAGCTGATCTTGAACGGGGCTTTGTAGGCTTGGAAAGCTGTTGGCGAATCGAACGAGTTGCCCTTGCAATACTATGAGAACAACGTATCAGGTACCCTCAACCTCTTGCACGTGAGTTCAGACCTTTTTCACTTATATGCGTCTCACCCCTGAGTAAGCAAGTCTAAACCGAGCCTGCTCGTGATCCGTCTCGTACAGTCTATGAAGGATCACGGGTGTCAGAACTTCGTCTATTCATCCTCGGCTACCGTATACGGAGAGCCCGAGACGATTCCCATCCCGGAGACGAGCCCATTGCAACCTCACAGCCCTTACGCCAAGACCAAGGTGTTCTGCGAGTACATCCTCATGGACCTCGCCAAGGGTGAGTCAGACGGGACGCGGGCAGATCGCGGACGATAAAGGCTGCACAGGATACTGACCACAGCGATTCTGGTGGGTGACCATAACAGCCGACAGTGATTTCAACATTTGCTCGTTGAGGTACTTCAAGTGAGTCTGCATGGTCATCTCTAGGCTTTGCGTGGGTAGTAGCTGACCGGCTACCTCTTAGCCCCGGCGGTGCCCACCCTTCAGGCAAGATCGGCGAAGACCCCCAGGGTAAGCCCAACAACCTCCTTCCTCTCCTCGCTGCCATCGCTGTCGGCCGGATCAACGACCCTCTCAAAGTCTTTGGCGACGACTTCCCTACCATCGACGGGACTTGCGTACGTGACTACCTCCATGTCGTTGACCTCGCCCGGGGCCACGTCTCTGCATTGGACGCTATCGAGAAGGGCGCCATCTACTCGGTCACGGGCACGAAGGGCAAGTATAGGGCATTCAACTTGGGCACGGGAACGGCTTATAGTGTCAAGCAGATGATCGAGGCGATGAAGGTGGCCAGTGGGTTCGATTACAAGTACGACATTGTGGGTCGAAGGTGAGTTCAGGCGCCGTGATCGGCAGAATTTTGTCACCCTTTGGGGCACCTTGCTGACTCTTCCTTCGATGCTCAGGGAGGGTGATGTACCGGATCTCACCGCCGATCCTAAATTGGCCCATGAAGAACTCGGATGGAAGGCCGAGAAGGACCTGCAAACGATGTGCAAGGATCTATGGAACTGGCAGTCGCAGAACCCAAAAGGTGAGTCTTAACCGGTTGCGTGATTTTTGTTGAGCGACTGAGCTGAACCATGGCTTCGAGGTTGTAGGTTATTGAGCAAGGGAAAGGGTTTGGCTGGGGGTTGCTTGTAAACGTACAAGGGGATTCTATCGGATTGCATCATCTTTTGGGTTATGAAGCGCGACGAGTAGCCAGTCGCGGCTGAGCTCGTGATCGTCTGTTTCGGGTCTTTCTTTCTTTCTTTCTTGGCCCCTCTCTATCATCACCTCCAGGACTCGGTATCGGTGCATGTCTCGTGCAGTGACAGATAGCTACGAATCGTGACTCCTGTCCTTTCGATATGGATGGGTCGTGCATGCCATGCCGTAAGCGGTCATATAGGGCCGGATGTAGAAGCTGGGTGGGTTTGTTTTGGTTTTCCCCCGAAATGTAAACAAACGTTCTCCTCGGTGGGAGATGATTCAGATGATTCAGATCATGGTCAATATCTGCAAGAGGTACAAGCACTACTGATCGCAGTATACAGCGCCCAGCATCTCGACCTCGTAGTCTTTCCATCATGCCAGTCGCTAGACGGACGATAGCGAGAACCGCTCGCGAGTCGGTACCTCTTCCCGACGACCTCGTCAACTACCTCGATCTCATCCCGCCCATCTTTGGACAAGTCCAGCACAACGCTTCTAATCACCGGAAAAACGTAGTGTCTCTTAGAAAGATCCAGGACAAATGTGCCGAGATTACGGAGCAGGGTCCGAAGGGCACGATGCTGGTTGGGGAAAAGGGGTTCAATACCAAGTTTATGGAGTGCCTTGAGAGGGTGTTGCCTGTCAAGAAGGGAGTAGCCGTAGCGGATCGAGTGGTTGCGTTCGTCGGGAAGTTCGTGACCTACACCACGGAACAGGGTGAGGAACGATCGATACGTAGGATTAGTATAGTGGCTAATTCGTCTACTGTATCTAACGCGCAGACGAGGCTAAAGCCGGCGAGAATGGCGTCGTCGAAGGTCCTTCCTCCCGCTTCACGATCAAGCTCACCAGACACCTCCTCTCCGGCTCATCCGCCAAAGACAAGTCCGTACGATACCGAATCGTCCAGACCCTCTCTGTCCTGCTAAACAGCCTCGGCGAGATCGATGACGACCTGTATGAGCCTCTACGGACCACCTTGGTCGCCAGGGCCAACGACAAGGAACCGAGTATTCGAGTCCAGGCAATCTTGGGTCTCTCCAAGCTGATGGGAGGAGAAGATGAGGAAGAACTCGATGAGGACGAACCTAGCCTCAAGGAGATCGTACTCGACATGATGCGATTCGACCCCGCTGCCGAAGTCCGCCGAGTCGCCTTGTATCACCTTCCTCTCCAGCCAGAGACAATTGAGCATATCTTGGCCCGATCCAGGGACGTGGATTCGACCTTGAGAAAGGTACTCTACAGCAATATTCTGAACAATAAGAACGTCCCGGACATGAGGGTGTTGACGATCGGCCAACGGGAGGATCTCATCAAGAATGGGTTGGGTGATCGGGAGGCGGCGGTCAGAAACGCGGCTTCAGGGATGATCGGAGGTTGGATTGGGGAAGAGGTCAAAGACGAACAGTCTGGTGGAGCTGTCGCGAAGCTAGTCGATGTGAGTAATCACCCCGTGATAGCGAGATAGATTTGCAGCGAGTCTGGCTCTGATCCCTATGGCTATCTTGGCAGTTTCTGGAGCGCTTCGACCTTTCCAACCCGCAGACAGCGGAAGAAGCGCTGTTGTCGCTGTTTGGCACGCGAAGAGAGCTGGTCGACGACCTGGAGTTTGATGGTATGCATTTTTTTTTGGCCACATAGCTTGTGATCAATGTTAATTGATCCGCTGGCGAACGTCAGAGGCGTTCTGGAACGAAATGACGCCAGAGAGAGCCTTTTTAGCTCGAGTGTTCGTAGATCACTGCGCAACTAACAAGGTAAATCTCTTCCGCAGCGGGTAATCGATATGTTCTGGCTGACCAAATATAACAGGACGACGCTCGACTTGAAAGGGTCCTCCCGGTGGTGACCTCATTTGCCTTCAAGATCCAAGACGAATTCAACACCCTCATCAGCATGCTACCTGAGGATGCTTTACAGCCTGGTGGCGTGTTAGCAGGGAACTTGGAAGATCAAGAAGATCTACCCGAAGGTTTCGTCGGTAAAAGTTTCGTGGTGGCCGAATTGTGCAAGCTTGCGGTCGGGCTGGATTATGCGGACGAGATCGGGCGACGCAAGATGTTCCAGTTGGCGCGTGAGTGATTAAAGACGAGATCGTTGATCGGTGGACGTCCAAAATCGTACTGATCCGTTAAAATTTGTCGATACATGCAGGCGAGATGATCTCGCAGCCATCCTTGCCAGAATCGCTCATCTCCCTATGCATGAACATCCTGGCTAGCATTTCTGACAGCGAACGTGATCTCATTCGAGTGATCGTGGATGTCGTGACCGAAATCCGTCTGGGAGAAGACGAAGGGAGAGATCGAGGGATGTCCATTGTAAGTGACCCGCCAGGTTTAGCGATGCTTGAAGTAATGTTGATAGGAAAAGACACCATTGCCAGATGGCCGACGATGATTCCGCCTCGGTTGCAACGTCGGTACGATCCGTTACACGCCGACGGAGACAGAGTATACTAGCCAAAGCGAACGATCCGGCCGCACAACTTGAAGCTGCTACCATCGATCTGCGTTGTTTGCTCGTCTGCGGGAGCCTGCTAGAACGAGTCAATGGAGTGAGTACTGCCGCTTTCAACCGCTCGCAAGCTGTCCTGAGTGGCTCATATGGTCGGGAACAAAGACGCTTCGTGATAACGAGGTCTTTGCAGGTGTCATAAGCGACCTGATCGTACCGTCTCTACGGAACAAGGAGGAACCGGCGTTGAGAGAGCAGGGTTTGATCTGCCTAGCACTGTGCTGCATGATCGAAGTCGTCAGTCAAGGTTGATCTGGATATCGTCCTACATCTGCTTATTTTCAGCCTTTAATCTTTTCCTAGAGAATGGCCAAGGAGTCGTTCATCCTCTTCATGCAGCAGGTAAGCGCACGTGATTCTTGGTGGCCTCGTAGCTCGAGCTAAAACTAGGTTGTGATCCGCTTGAATAGTTGAACGCAGGTGATGATGATCTTCGAATCAAGACAGCGCAGATTCTGTTCGATCTCTTGATGGTGCATGATATCGGCACATTGGTACAGGATCTAATGCCGGTGAGTCAGACTCGGACTTGCCATCAATACGCGTTCTTACCAATTGACTCAATAGGTCGAGCAAGTCGTCGGATTGGTTCGACATATTCTCGCGCTCGACGTTCCTGGACTCCAGGCCGTGTCGGCTGAGGGTAGCGCCAAGCTCTTGCTTAGTGGAATGCTTTACGATGCAGGAGTAAGTGTTGCCAAGGTCTAGCCATGGGTTATGGTACTGATCGAATTGTGCATCTTGCACAGCTCTTGCAACAACTTGTCCTACTGTTCTTGTCGAGTGACACAGTGACAAATTTGCCATTACGCCAATGTCTGAGTTACTTTTTCCCGGTATATTGCTATTCTTCGCCCTTGAATCAACGGCGCATGCAAGAGGTAGGTCATATCGGTCAGAGAATATAGCCATCTTGACTAACTCGTACACATGGCTGAGATAGATTGTAGTTCCGACAATCGAAATGCTGGCGACGCAGATCAAGGCATTCGATCCCAACGAACAGGCGATGCCACTGAGTCAGATGGCACTATTACTCGTGGACTGGACGGATCCTAGCAAGGTCGTGTGAGTATCAAACGACAAACTTGGTTGCAGCCGGCCTGACCCATATCTGCCTGCACCAGAGAGCGAGAAGGTGTTGAGTACGATCAACAGATCCATTTCTACCTTGCCGAAGGGCTACTCCGAATGATCGCGACTCGCAGTGACAGTAAGTATTCGTCTTCGTCGCACACTCTCTAATCAATACTGAGCCAAGCGTTTCTAATTGACAGAGGAAATGCGAAAGACGATTACTGCGCTGTTGTCAAAGCTCTATCTTCCCGATCAAGTCGAAACGCCAAGGCTGCAGGCCATGGTTGTCCTGATCCGTAATATCGCCTCGGTATGTGTGTATCAGAGAAAGAACGATTGCACATGCTGACACAATACGATCGTTTCACAGCGACGCCCACTGGCTGATGCCGCTTCGCGAAATGCACTCTCTCGATTTGAAAAATCGCTCACCAAGCATTATCCTGAACAGCTAGAAGAGGCGATAGACGAAGATGCGTTGCGTCGGATTGAGACGCTCGAGTCGGTATGGGGTGTTATCGATAGACTGTGAGTTACTCGGAGTGTTTCCAAACTGCTAGTCCTGAGCTCATGCGCTGTTCCCATGTACACAGCAGCGACATCGAAGACGATGATGATGCGGCTTCGCAGGCTGGAACGTGAGTGTGACTGTCGTCTTGCGCTGCCCGATTGCCAAGCTGATCCACGTCGATCATAAGCGCAACTAGAGGCGTTTCGCGCCGTGCTGCCGGTGCTAGATCGCGCAAAAGGATGACACCTATAAGCGATGAAGAGTCGGACGAATCAGACGACCAACCCGATTTCGACGCAAGCGAAGAGCAGGCTGGCGCCGTGCCAGCAGAGCCTTCGCGACGGAACCCGACAAGGAAATCGGTGCGACGACCGCAAGTAGTAGAAGAAAGCGAGAGTGAAGAGTCGGAAGGGGAGGAGGAAGAAGGGGAAGAAGACGACGACGACGTTACAGCCAGCGAGGCGGAGTGATTCGGTTTCGCAAGCGATTTGTTGTACTAGCTAGATATACGAAAGCGACCGGTCAATCTTTGGTTCAGAATTTGCATACGCACACGCATATATACACTGCATCGTTTCGACCCTAGACGCCACTTCTCGAAAGAAGATGTGGAAACGAGACGAGACTTTTCATGCCATGAGAGACGATGGAACGCAATCTCGTGTTCGCCCTCGAGAACTGCCCGCGGTGTACGGACGATGCACAACACGCATCCTTGACTCGCCAATCATCACTTGTTCTCCTTCTCCTTTTTTTCCCTGAACTCCCCCTTGGCATGTAACCAAGCGGGAACCAATCCACCCTTCGCAGCCTCTCCTCCGTCCTCCTCCACCCTGCCCGGTCCGCCTGCGACAGATGCCGTGGCTTCTTGGCTGATCCGTGCGAATCCTTCCCAAGCCTTCAAAGCTCCTGCGGAAGACATACTCTGCCTAGCCATCTCTACACCATCTTTGTAATTGTCCACCCTCCCAGCGACCTTGAGCAGAGCGGCCGATTGTAGGAGGACGTAATCGGTAATGGAATCGATCGAAGGCGAATCCGGAGTTGCAGGTGCGGAGAGGTGAGGTGGCGTTGGAGAAGCCGGATCGAGAATCGACTTGAATGTCAGGGCGTTGAGCTCCGGAGTGGATCCTCGGACTGAGCTGATAGGGTGGGTCGCCAGGCCAAAGTCGCGTGTGGGGTGGATGGAGCCCGTGGTGATTTCGCCGTCGATGAGTTCCCATGTCTGAGCGAACATGATAATCGGGTCAGGTCAGCTTCTCGCTAAGCTAATCTCAGTCGGTCATGTACCGCTTCGAGAGCCCAAACGTACCCAAGTCTCTCCTTCACAACTGATCTCATCCAAGCCCTCTTTCCCACAAACGACCAAAGCCCGCTCGACCTGCAAGAGCTTCAAAACCTCTGCAAACGTGTCCCCCAACTCCTTCTTGGCTACTCCCAACACCATCCTCTGCGGCCTAGCCGGATTGATAAGCGGACCGAGGACGTTGAAGATGGTCCTGAAATTCAGTTGTCGACGGATCGGAGCGAGATGGGCCAGGGAGGGGTGGTAGTGCGGTGCAAAGAGGAAGAGGAAGGGAGAGGTGGAGAGGAGGGTAGGAAGGGCTGAAGGGGGATAAGTAAGGGAGGCTCCGAGGGACATGAGAAGGTCAGCCGAGCCTGAAGTCGATGTTGCGGCTTTTGAGCCGTGCTGCATCGCACCAGATCGAGTCAGCTAGAAACCAGAGCGCTATCTCAATTGCTGGTCTCTCACCTTGGCAACCCTCAGACCAGTCCCGGATACGACAACCGCCGCAGTTGTTGACACGTTGTATGTGTCAAATCCGTCCCCGCCAGTCCCGACGATATCGACCAGGCCGGTATAACCGTCCCCTACATTATCGGTCTTGCTGAAATCCCACTTCTCAACACTCGTGTGCTTGCTCTGGTTGTCGGCAGAGGATTCGGATTGCGATTCTCCAGAAAGGTAAGAGCCGATCTGAACAGAGTGTTCTCGGAGTACTTGGGCGCAAGCGGCTACGACTTGAGGGGAAGCGTCTAGACCTGAGAGGGTCAATGCGGTGATGAAGGATCCGATCTGTCACGGTTTGAAGAATCGCAAAGGGCTCAGTCTCCAGACTGTGAATCTTGTATCAGATGTCTGTAGACGCCTCACCTGAGCCTCCGTAGCTCCCTTTCCATCGCTCCTACACAGGTGACGGAAACATTGGGCGACGTCCTCGGGGGTAAAGTCATCCGGCACTTGTGTAAGCTTTTTGAGGAGCACCTTGAAGGTGTCCGGGGTGTATTGGGTCTGTTCTTCTTGGCGAGTCATGGCTGTTTTCCTTTGATTGTAGTATATACGTCTAGCAGAGATCGGTTGATGGTCAGCTTTAAAGGGAAAGGTTCGAGTCGATCATGACGATGCGATCAAGTCATGCAAGTCATCCCTCGATGGACTGAATGAATAGGAATATTATTGGTTTCGTCACTTTCCCCCAACAGATTCACGTCGCCCCTAGAGGAGTGAATATGCTTCCGAAATCGCTCGATTCGGAAGCTATTTACTCGACCGATCGCCGGGGGATGCACGGAATATCATCCATTTGCACTCGAGCGAGCGACTTTTCGAAGAAAGGCCCAGATAGCGGCACCCAGGGTCACATGTCACACAGGCTAACAAAGCTAGGCTCTCGCTTCGAAATAATCAAAATGGCGTCGAATGGTATCGCTAGTAGCAGCTCGCTCGCTTCCGGGACATCTCGATCGAAACGCAACATTTCGAAAGTCGACGGGTCGTCCACTGGCAAGCCGAGTGGGTCTCGTATCTCCTATCCGCCAGCTTTCAGGGTGTCGAGCATATACTGACTTCAGAGTCTCTCATTTCAGCTGTCCATCCGTTCTTCCGTCCTTCTGAACTTGGCTCTGGCTCGAGTCCAGGTTTACCGACATCGACCAGCGCTGGCCTATCGACGTCGTCATCATCGATATCGCCGTACATCAAAGTACCCAGCCCGCGTACCCTCGAACATTATCTCCACTTGGATCCATTTGCTGCTTCTTCTTCTGGTTCTTCTTTGACTGCTGACTCTCAGGCTGAGACAGGTAAGTATGATCGTTCGCTGTTCAACTTCTCGCTGGCTGATCAAAGACGCACGTCGTTCTTCTCCGATATCCCTTCTGATTTAGTTCCGACCCCCCATCCGAGCAATGAAACGAAGACGAATACACTCTCTGTTTCAGTTCCACTCTCACCCTCGTCTACGTCACCATCGGAACCCTTAAAAACAAATGTCAAGATCAAACTAGCTCTCTGTGACCTGGACGGTTGCCTCATAAAGACCCGGGGGAACAGCTCGTTCCCGAAGAACCGTGACGATTGGCAATGGTGGTCCGGGAATGTGAAGAAGAAATTGCTCCAGTGGCACGAGGACGGGTGAGTTGTTCTTATTGCCGGCACCCTTGGGTGTTGATAGTCATTCTGGGCAATGCTGCTATGATATCAGCCTGATCGATTCACTCTTCATTTGCATCTCCTGTAGGTATCACCTGATCATCATCTCGAATCAAAAGTTAACCCGTGGGGAAGGCGGACTACGAAAACTCGACGAATGGAGGAAGAAGATCCCGTTGATCTGTCAAGACGTAGGTTCTGTGCTCATTCTGCAATCACGATTAGCTCGATCACTCATTATGATTATACGTACGCATTTAGCTACCTAAAGACTTGCCGTTGAGGATCTTGGCTGCTACAGGGGACGACGAGTATCGTAAACCAAGAATCGGGATGTTCGAGGTGGTCAAGAAGGTCTATGCGGACAGGGGGATCGAAATCGGTGTGTCTTCGACGTCTTTCCCTTTTCTCAGGCCCTCTTGCGATGTGATCCGAGTGCGAGCTAGCTAACCTGAAAATCGAACTTGACACTTCGACCCCGACCTCGACTTCCATCTTATTCAGACATGAAACAATCCTTCTTTGTTGGTGACGCCGCGGGAAGACGAGGCGACCATTCGGATTCAGACCGCCAATGGGCCTATAATGCCGGACTTCCGTTTTATGTGCCGGAAGACCTCTTCAAGAAGGCATAGCGGGTCAAGAACATATCATGGTCGAAGTGTCATTATATTTTCGGTTTCGTTACGGAAAGTCGTACAGTACAGAACAAGTAGAAGCCGGTATATGATTCAGCGCCCGACTATTGTCTATCTAGAGAGACGCTTCGACTTCGGCTCCTGTAGCTCGTCGCATCGTCCACGTCCATGCCATCATCGTTTCTCTTCGCTTGACCGATCTCGCGATCAGGACTAACGCTAGGAGACCGGCTCCTATAACCCCCATCCCCTTCGCTAGCATAAGCCTCGCTGGGCGTCCTGCTCGGTATAAAATCGGCCTCTCGATCCGGTGAGATGCTCCTCGACCGAGATCGATAGGAAGCGGCGGACATTCGGTCGGGCGAGATGGAACGGTTGCGGCGGCGGACGGGCGAAGGAGAACGAGAACCGCGATCGGATTGGAGGGTCTCTTCCTGCAAGGGCGATATGAACGCGGAGTCGAACAATCGATATCAGCGTCGATAACGGAGAGAGACCGGGGACGTTGCCGCATTCCGGATCTTCAAGCGACTCACCAAGAAGCTCGTCCTTTTAGGCAGACCTTCCGTCTCTTCCAGGATATCTCGGCGGGTCAGTCGAGGGAGAATGACCTCGCACACCCGTTCTTCCGTCAAGAGCTGGTCGATGAATTCGTCAAAGTATGACAGATGGTAGCCGCCTATCGAATCGAAGCAAAACAAAGCGGATCTGGCGAATCAGCACGGGATTCAACTTGTGTATAGAGATGGGCTGAACTTGCCTATATCCCGCGTTCGGAGCTTTCTATAGTCTTTCATTAACGGTTCTAATATCTCATACACGTCGAACGATTTGAAAGTTAGACGGATATAGAACGCCGCCAGCGCTCTTAGATACCTATATGGTACGCCAGTGATAAGCTGATGGATCACTTGTATCAGATTGATCATGAGCATAACTCACTTGAACTCCTCGGCCCGAAGATATTCCAACAAGATCGCCTTTTCCGGTTGTAGCGTGAGTAGCTTCAGGGTCAGACTGAGGAATTCTGTGGGTTTTTGGTTCCCGTAGACCCCGCCGACAGAATCTAGCGTGATGGCCTTGTCGATGATGGACTCGGCTGGTATGAGGAGACGAATCAGCATGCCGACGAGAGGTCCATCTGGCGATGTCGAAGCGAGTACTCACCGGTCAGGGCGAAACACTGCTCTTTCCAGTAGATACTGTCATATATCCTCGCTCTGATCACTTTTTCTATCAGGAACTAAGAGCAAAACGTCACATATTAGGGATGAAACCAGCCCCGTGAGTGCAAACGATCTCACGAACCGCAATCGCGAGCGTGACTTACTTGGGGGTTTCCACCGTGGATGGCGAGCGAGCCTTTGAGCGTCGAGTTGGCCATGTTCCGGGATTATTTTGCTTTACAAGGTGCCCTCGCCTCAGGAGTCGTGGATGAATGGATTGGGATAACGAGACTGTAAGGTTAGGGGGTCTGTGCTCTGCGATACAAGGTAAAAGGTTACTGCCTACCGAGTACGAGTACAGGTTCGGCGATCCCCCCTCTTGCATGGTTCGCTTCGAGTCTCGGGTCTGATCGACATGCATGCATGACGAAACCCTTAAGAGATCGACGACCCAGCAGCGATCACCAGCACTTGGCGAAAAACGTATACAATTGATGCAACGTTTCTCTCTCACAAGATTAGATCACCCGCGAGCATAATCGTATGCTTATCCTCAAAGTTCGAGCTTACTTCCCGATCCGACCTCGTTGCACTCTTCGCCTTAGTTTGCACCGATCCTACCTACATCCAGTTCGCAGCTTTACCGTGACCCCGATCTCCGATTATCACAAGATGGACGCCGTCACCATCACCAACGACCCATCCTTGCCCACCTCTGCTGCTCAAGATGCCGGCAAGATTGACCACCAGAAATCGAGCAACAAGATCCAGGTGGCAAGCCATAATCAGTATACCACCCCTCGCCTCCTCTCATCCGAGGTCGACCCGAACCCGATGATCCAGTTTCAAAAATGGCTATCCTCAGCCTTGCACCCACAGGAAGGCCAACCCGAGGTGCACGAACCGGAAGCCATGACCATCTGTACCTCTTCTCCCACCGGAGTTCCTTCCGCTCGGGTCGTCCTGCTCAAACAAGCCGACGACACGGGGTTCGTCTTCTACACCAACTACAACTCCCGCAAATCTCGCGAATTAGCGTCCAACCCTTATGCATCCATCGCCATCTACTGGAGAGAACTCTCCCGATCCGTCAGGGTGGTCGGCAAGGCGGAAAAGGTCAGCAGGGAGGAGAGTATGGAATACTTTGACTTGAGGCCGCGAGGGAGTCAGATCGGAGCTTGGGCGAGCAGGCAGAGCGAGGTGTTAGAGGACGAGCATGTGTTAGAGGACCGAGTCAAGGCGATCGAGAAGAAATTCGAAGGGAGAAAGGTCGAATGCCCGGAATTCTGGGGAGGGTGGAGGATCGTGCCGTTGTAAGTCACAGCCCTGCAGTGATGATCTAGTGTGCTGGTCACGAACGACTCGCTGAACATCGGCCGTGCCGGTTCACAGCGAGGTGGAATTCTGGAGCGGTCAGCCGTCCCGGTTACACGATCGCCTGAGATACACCCGTGCCGAGGGCGACTCTCAGTCGCTTTGGAAAATCGACCGTTTGTCACCATGACGGGAGGGATTCCTTCTACTAGACCCGACTCATCTTCAAAGCGTTACGAACGATAACGATATCATGTTGTATCAAATTGGCTTGTGTTACACCTTGATTGCTACGATGCCATCATACTCGTTCTTGTTCAACCTCCAAGCGATCCCTGAAGACCCATAAAAGTCCTCAGGGTCTTCGTCCTGTATTCAACACCGCGCCAATGCACGTAATGATACTCAACGTGTGGATCGACCCGACTCTCGGTTCGCACGCGGTACTCACCGGATCGAGGTTCAAGATGGTCGCAATCTGTTGTAACCGGGTGAACTTCTCCCTTCCGCCCCCGAATTCCGTTTGTGTTGATAGGTAGTTCGCCACCGACCGTACATCACGATCGAAGCGGATGGCGCCCAACTAGATCAAGCAGGTCGACGAGGCAACGGGATTTAGCGACGCAACCTGAACGAATCTGTGAATCGACACGCACCTCTGTGAATCGCATCCCTAACACCATCTTCTCCCAAGGCCGTACCATCACCTCGACCATCATCGAGAAGAACGTCTGGAAATTCGTATCAGTGAAGCTCGCCTGCGCAGATCGTAGCTAGAGTCAGCTCGTTTTTCAAGCAAACGATTCAATATTGACCATTTGCTCACCCGGTAACCTTCTACGAGCGGTTCCCAACCCTTAATGAAGCGCTTTCGCACGACATCTTCGTTCTCTGCATCTGCATAGGCGTCTTCATCCAAGAGATAGGTAACACCCTTGTACACATCTTCCAACAAGGTTCTGAGTCGGGGCCGCGTTAGTTGGTTGAAAAGCTGGTCGATTCCGGCCTATGACGGAATAGAAATGGGCGGTCAGCACCAGTCTGCCTCGATCGATACGCTTCACGTCTTGGCGAACTGACCTTTGCGATCGTTCGCATACTCGTGGCAATGTCAGTGAGCGTTTTGAGTTCGGCTCGTACGATGGGTACTTCCACCTCCAAAAACCATTGTTCTGCGAGACCTCCCGAGACCATCTCGTCTACCAGTCTCTCAGTGTAGTTGGCAGACAGATCGAGGTCATTGAGAAGGACCTGACCACATTGTCGTGAAAACGCATGTCAGTGCGCCCGTGATGTGATGGAACTGGTTGTCTGCATGGATAACCTACGCTATAGCTGATTCTCAGCTCCTTTTCTCTCTTTTCCTTCTCGGCCTCTTTGTTAGCACCAGGCAAGTTTGTCCCGAGCAAGCCAATAGCTGCGCCTCCGCCGGAGTACACCGCGTCCATCTTCTTCTGCAAGACTCCAAGGTAGTCTCGCTCGATAATCTTGCTGACATCTTCTCTTATGGCACGGATCGTGGCAAGTGACCCGGATGTAAGAGCT
Source organism: Filobasidium floriforme (assembly GCF_021052385.1). NCBI lineage: Eukaryota > Fungi > Basidiomycota > Tremellomycetes > Filobasidiales > Filobasidiaceae > Filobasidium > Filobasidium floriforme. The sequence continues at coordinate 493,104 of NW_025763627.1, read as the reverse complement.
CGGTTTAGTACGAGCTTCAGGAGGTAGAAAACGTCGTCTACGACAGAAGAAACGTGTGGTCGATCGCTTAGATCCGGAGTGTCCATTCTGTGCGCCTGAAGATATGCGTCAACAATGTTCAGATTGGTAGTTGGATTTAGCGATCTCTCACCTTTTGTACACTAGTCCTCAAGTACCAGGCTTCGAGAGGCTGGTAATACGTGCGAAGCATATTCGTTATGACTCTCTGGCTTTCCGATGCGTCAATGGCATCCACCGACAACGATTCTTTCCGCTCTGCGATCGCAGCAGGGTCCGACTTTTCCTCCACAGGCGTTTTCTCTTCATCTTCGTCAGACTGCAATAAAGCTTGTGACCTTCAGCAACTACAGTCGGGACCACTTCATTGCCTCGAAAACTCACATTTAGTCGATTCCAGACGAAACGCCGGTACAATGCCCACCTCCCGCTAAGAGTGATCATTTCTCCGACGATCTTGTCTACGTCTCGTGGATCAGGCCCGGTCTTCTCCTCCTCCAAGCCGTCTGGCTGTTCGCCTGGCACTTCCTCAGTATGTGCCAAGGGTTTCTTAGGACCCGCTCCTGCATATTGAGCGAGAAGCGATGTCGCAGCTCCAGGAAGATTCGCCAGACCGTGCTGAGCTTGAGAGAGCGCTGTAAGCGATGCCTGCACAGAAGCGGTCGCGCCATACTGATTCGATGGGGCGTGGTTCTGAACGGGATTGGCGAGATAATCGAAACGGCTTTGCGTCGTTTCTGAGATCTACAGGAAGATGTTTCTGTTAGTTCTGTGCCTGAAGTCTCGCGATGATTCCAACAGAACACAGCTACTAACCAATCTTCCTACACGTCGCTCGTCTTCCCACCCTTCTACGAGGGTTTTGCAGAATCCATCCGCCTCCATCTGCAACCGTTGGACTACGACTTTCATCTTGCCCTGCCCGTAGTATTTGTCTACGATGTTTTGATGCTGATCGATGATCAGTGCTATGCTCTCTAGCAGCGAAGTGAGATGCGAGACGTAGTAGAGTGGGGACGAAGCTGAGATAGTGGTGTAAAAGGTCCTCAGATTTAAGCGAGTCATTGTAGAGTACGAGCCGGATGTTCTGACTAACGTTTCCCGCCGGCTGGATTGCGACCTCGTACCAAGCCTGTAACGAAGTCACCATATACCTCCAACCCCTCATTCTGAATGTTATGCTCAACATTAGCCCCTTCAGTACGCCTTTCACTTAGAGATATGGAAGATCGAGCAGGACCAACTCACTTCGGCGCCGATCATAGGGAATAGCTTGAAGAACCGACTAGTCGCCTGTTCGTCCTTCTTACTCGAGGCCTCCTCGAACTCTCGCTTGAATGTGGTCAAGAGCTGCTGCCGAAGTTCGCGCAATGCTTGAGGTGGCGGTGATGGATCCGAGGAAGTCGGCTGATAGTTACGGAAGATATAACGGTGAGTCTACATACCAACTTGAACACGATAAGAACGATTGATGACTTACAATAACGCGGGCGCTGAAGGCGGATTCGATGACTTCCTCTCGAATGTCCATCGCCCGCTTACAACAGCGGGTGGCAAGTTCCCAGTCACCTTTCGGTATTGCCTCCCTCAACGACTGTAGGGCGCTCTGAGAGACCAAAAAGATCAGGCTAATTCTGTTGAGCCAAAGGCTTCATACAGCAGTGGACTCACTCTAAGTTCGAGCACTTCCTGTACACGCTCGGAAGCTTCCTTGACTCTCGAAACCTCGACATCCAGCTTGCGAACCTTGCCGCCCACTCGTTCACTCGTCACCCATACCCTTCGTATCCGTTCGACCAAGCCATAGTCTTCGTCCTCGAATTCGTCGTCTGAAAACTCGTCGAACACTGGCACGCTCTGACGTTCGTTTTCATCCGGGACTACCTCCCCATCGACCTGTTGTTGCAGCGACTTGACTTTCGGTACCAAGGTATTCAGCCGCCTTATACTATCGTCGAGGCCAGTCCTATTGCTTATTATCTCGTTGAGAGCCACCGAGAGCTCGTTTTCCCGTTGAGAGAGCAGGGTGAGGTGTCTCTGTATCTCGGCTTGCGTCTTTAGCTTTCGGGGATCTCGCCAGGTGTCCGGTCGAGCTTGCACGCTGGCCGTTTCCATCCTGCCGTTCTTGTGCGATCTGTAGCACCCCCGTGGCTGCTATACCGATCTCGATACAGTAGCTAGTATCTAGTAGCTAGGTGGTCGATACGGAGGTTGTCGATCGTGGTTTTGTACGGTATAATGCTCCTGGTCGCTAGATCCGGATGAGCCCGGGACGCGGGAGGCCGCTAATGTAAAGTTGGCTAGAGGCTAGAGGCCAGATTTTTTCGATAGATCTACATACATCGACTACTCTGACGTTCCTAAACTCGACTCGTCCCTTTCATCTGCGATATTCCACCTCCTCTAAGAGAGCAGTGTATAGCATGGCGCTTTCGTCCCTGTTCCTTCGCAACGTGGCACGGTCGACCTGCTCTGCGGGTCCCGTACATCAATTCAGCTCCTCTAGAACCGTTTTGGACGCTTCCAAGGTACCCATCGCCTTGGTAGCCCAACTGCGCAAGCTCAACCCGATCTCGCTGTCCAAGGCCCGGGAAGCGCTATCAGCGTCGGAGAACTCTGTGGAAAAGGCTTTGGAATGGCTGCAAAAGGACCTCGAGGTGTCCGGGGCTAAAAAGGCGGAAAAAGTTGGACAGAGGTCGACGGATCAGGGTCTGATCGGTGTGACCGTGATGGGCACACGGGCGGCTATGGTAGAACTTCGATGCGAGACGGACTTTGTCTCGAGGAACTCGGTGTTCAAGACATTGGTCCAGGATGTGACCTCGACGGCGGCGTTTCTTGACGTACCCGAATCGGAAGCTCTCGACCCTATCCCCCTCTCTGTTCAGGATCCCCTTCTCGCCTTCCCAATCGAGGACCTGCAGAGCGCACCTCTTATCCCGGTAGACCCTTCAACATCCTCGGGCCAGGACACCTCGAGCTCGAGCTCTTCGCCAGTGCAGACCGTTTCCCAGGCTATCCGAGCCGCCATCACCCAAACCGGGGAAAACATTCAACTCTCCAGGGCCGTCTCCTTCTCTTCTCCCCTCCCTCCCATGTTCTCAAGCAGCCCCTCGCTCTCCTCGGAAAAGAAGCCTGAAATCTTCTACCTTCCCGGAGTCTACGTTCACGGTTCTACCGGATCTACCAATGAGGGCACCGTCGCTGCGCTTAGCATTCTCTCCATCGAGTCTACCGATCAGGCTCGTCCGATCCTCCAGCGGATCGGGACTGAAGACTCGCTGGGTGCCGACCTACAAAAGCTCGCTAGGAGCGTAAGCCGTCAAATTGTCGGCTTCCCTACCAAGTCCATCTCCCGGCCCGATTTCTCGGCTTGTCAATCGCAATCTGAAGAGACAGGGACGGAAGAAGGGGAGATCTCGCCCTACCTGATGGAACAGCCGTTCATGATGTTCCAAGGAGAATCGCGGCCGGTACAAGAGGTACTCGGGTCTTGGGGTAGGGACAGGGCGCTCGATGTGCGGGTGACGGGTATGCGAAGGTGGACTGTCGGAGAAGCGACCGAGGGCTCGGCATGATGCGCTTCTCGCCAATGTGTCACTCATCCCGGATTGAGCGGGATGAAGCGGATTTCTTTTCTTGCATGTAGCCCAATTCTTCAAAGGGGGCTCCCGCAAACGGCACGTATGGCATGTCCAGAGATCCCTTGGTCTTGTAATGGACCCTTGTAGCTACAGCTAAAGCACATCTCCATACACCAGTTTCTCCGATCAGATGGCAAGCAAGCAGTGGTCGATTCGTTTCTCAGATTATTGGCTTGGGTTGCATGATATTAGCCTAGGACGAACTCGATATCGTGTGAAGGACATGACCGTTCAATGATCACTCTTCTCTGTTGTCCGATAAGCTTCCGCACCAAGACCCCACCCGTCCAGCTTGTCCGTATTATTCGGTAACAGAACCTCTTGCCCATCTTTCCCGCTTTAGAACACGTTCTCGCTTGTCGTAACGCGCTTTCGATCTCCAGATCGTTTGAAACAGCAGTAGCGGGCATACCGTTGGCAGCAAGCTTTGTCACGGTCCTACCCTTATGCTGATTCGATGTTGCGGGGATAATTGACGTTGCAAACACAGTATGCTTCCCTCACCGATTCATCGGGACCTTGACAGTACTCGAAGTGTGGTGGAAGCCTATGCATACAAAAATACGGTCGGCCCGCCGGCGTTGTTTTCCGACTGATTATATAAAGAGGACTGCACAACAATATCGAGAGAGCGAGGACGAAAGTCAACCCAACAACGCTCACTCAGAAGTATAAAAATCGTAAGAATACGTGCAAGCCCAGGACGGTGAGCACCACCTATGTGATGATTAGCTTGACGTACTGATCACGGTTCATTCACGGCAAAGCTGATCTGTGCAGCCTTTCCCTCCCATAGCCTTTGACATACCTCTCAAACATCCAGCATTTACATCAAACCGGGCTCTATGACTTGGATCGACAGAGCGAGGGGGAAATGATGCCTTGAAACCAAATTGCATGGGGGATTTCAACGGGATCGATCTCTGCGAGTGTTTTCCCCAGAACGACGATAGTTTACAGCTGGTCAGTTGCTTTCTGATTTCGATCTGACCAGATAAAGGTCAAGAGCAAGGTGAACTGAACACAAACCGCTGGCCGCTGGAACGGATGACCACGGATGAACTTGCGGAAGGTAAGGGCAATCTGGTTACAACCACAGGTAAAACAGACGGCCTAACCGCGATCTCGCCTCACCGCTACTGTATCGAGTTTGCCGCGTGGCGTCGCCGGTGTCCTGGCCAGGGCCTCTACAATTGGGTGATATATTGAAAAGATGCCAGGAGATCCTTGTCAATGCTATTTTCATCGTCTATCGAGATCGACAACCGGGTCCTCGATTGATGTCGCAATGTCGCACATACATACAGAGGTCAGAAGCTACAGAAGGCTTTCTTTTTTGATCGCAAGCGCGCTGATTCTCGACTTTTTGCATCCGCGCACTTGCTCGCCGGCGGGGTCGACCTCTTGGGAGATTTCAAGATTCCATCGACCATCGCCAACCTAGGAACTCGCAAGCTGTAAAGACGAATACACTTGTAACAAGGACCTGACTGAGCCAATAACATCACCATATCAGGATGGCTACGTTTGAAACTCCGGCACAGGCGGACGTTCCGGTCATAGCTGTAGATGCAGATCTAGCCGTGCCGACCCCAGTCCGCAGGCAGCCGGTCGTCAAACCTCCTCTCAATGCGCAACAGCTGCTGGAAACCAGGGTATCAGTCATCCGGGAAGGGGATAACGTCATGCTGAGGCTACCTAGCGACGTTATTCGAGTCGTTACGGTTCAGAAGGAAGGGTGAGTTGGTCGAGTCGGGCGATCTCTAGGACAAGACTGTTTCGATGCTAAAGTATAATCTATTCTACCCAGAATCATCTCGATTGGCAAGTTTGGGTCTTTCAACACTTCTGAATTGATTGGAAAGCACTATGACGTTACATACGAGGTTGTTGTGCCTCCCGGAGCTGGCGGATCGAACAGCGAGGTGCCCTCGAGAAGCGGCACTCCTGTCAACGATGCTACCGCAATGGAGGTCGATAGCGAAGAAGCGAGTGCTGCAGAGCAACCTGCCGTCGTCGAGCATCTTCACGGAAAGCGGGGAGCTAAAAAGATCAAAGGCAAGGGCAAGGAGAAGGAGCCGGTGATAGATGTCAGCGAAGTCAAGTTGATGCCCTTGCGTGCCCCGAGGATGGAAGAGCTAGGTGAGCCCGATATGATTGTACACTATCGTATCAGAAATTCTCATAGACTTGTGTGGTACCCCTGTACAGAGGAGACTGATGCCACTAACGAACTCATCGATGACAACCCCGATCTCGTCACTTCGACGCAATCGGCACTACTCTCATCCGAGGAGATTGCCGACCTGAGAAACCAGGGTTTCACGGCTGAGGATATCATCCAGATGCAGATCGAGAGGCATGACCGATTCGGACTCAAAACCGAGTTCAGCAAAGACAAGTGGAAGAAGAGGAAGGAGAAAAGGTGAAGATCGATGTCTGCCTTCCCTCGTTCTGTGCACGCGCTGAGATTCATTTCGACCACAAAGATACACCCAAGCTGTGACACCTCTGGCACCGACAGTCAACAACATGATCGATTACCATCTCGCTAGATCATCTGCAAATATCTTGAACATCCGTCGAGATAGCATCTCACAACTCCTCAACCTTGCTTCTATCCGCCCTGGAGGCCGATACCTCGTCGTGGAAGACACTTCTGGTCTGGTCCTGGCTGCTATCCTGGAACGCATGGGTGGACAAGGCAGGATCATGGTCTTGAGCGAGAACGAGTCTCCCCCCGCTTGGCCCATCCTTGAGTCGATGAACTTTGGAAAGGATATCGTCGAGAAATGTGTCGGCGTCTTGAACTGGGCTCAAGCCGAGGAGGATTACGTTCCGGTCGAGATGGTGCAACCGGAAAGAGAAGAAGTCGTTGAAGGCCAGGACGACGCAAAGACCTTGAAGACGAAGCAGAAGGAGCTTGCCAAGCAGAGGAAGCGCGATGCCGTATTGGCGGAGCTCAACGGTTTGCGTGACGAGCTGCATCAAGGCAACTGGGATGGGTAAGTCGATCCGTCATCACTGGATTCTTACTTGAGCTAAATTGGGATGCCGGTTCTCAGCTTGATCTCAGCCTCGGTGTTCTCTCCAGGCTCCATCATCGAGCGTCTCTGTCCTTACCTGGCTGGCTCGGCCAGTATCGTCCTCTACTCGCCTTATCAGCACGTCCTGGCTCAGACCTTGAAGACGATGAAGGAAAAGCCAGAGTTCCTGGCACCCAACCTGACCGAAAGCTGGATGAGGAAATACCAGGTGTTCCCTGGCAGAACTCATCCGGAGATGCAGACCAGTGGTACCGGTGGATATCTCCTACATGTCACTTGGGTGTGAGTGGCGGATGGACCCCTTCGAGCCCGTGAGGATATACTGACTGGGCGAACTCGACTTATGGCAGCTACCCTAACCACGAGGCTGGCTGGTTGACCCAGGCTTCGGTCCGCAAGCGTAATAGGCAAAACGAGCGGGAAAAGAACAAAAAGGCCAAGATGGCCGGGGAGGGACAGGAAGACGTAACGGCGGACGAGCAGGCCGCATCGGGAGCTGTCTCGACCGAGACCGAGGCGCCTCCTGCGAACTTGATGACCGGTTACGTGCGAGTGCCTCAGGTCAGTCTGGCTTCAGCTAAAACGCGTAGGAAGCATCCAGCTCATATCTCTCATATGTACAGAAACGGTACTATCGTCAACGAGCCCACGCCAACGTCTTTACTGACCATAATCTGCAATAGTATGTACAATCAACGCATATTCGAGTTCGAGTTGCGCGAGCCTGATGTTGGTACCATTCCTCGCAGTCCCTCGTCACCTCACACTATGGACTGGTCACCGCACTACCCGGACTACTGCTCGACGCCGTCAATTCCGGTAGACGGCAATCCCACGGAGGCTTCCTCGTCGACAGCTGGCCAGAAGAAGGTAGAATTTGCCGACGTCGGTTGTGGATTTGGTGGTCTCCTAATCGCCCTGGCGCCCCAGTTCCCTGACACCTTGATGCTGGGTAAGCCACGCACGATGTCGGTCTCTGCTGTTCCTAGCGGTTGCTGATCAACTTGCTGTCTATTTTAGGTATGGAGATCCGGGTCTCTGTAACGCAATACGTGCACGACCGAATCGTAGCTCTGCGGCAGATCCAGGACATGTTCCCTGATTCGAGCGAAGTCGCTGCGGATGGATCGACTGTGGCGACGAACAACCACCCGGACGTACTCGCACATCAGCACGCAGTCAGGGTTCGAGAAAAGCTAGCCCGAAAGGCAGCTAATAAAGCCAAAGCGACAAAGGAATCGGCCGAAGCTGTCGAGCCTGCCACCTCCACTGTAGAAGGCGTCGGAGCTACCCCTGTCGCCGAAAACGCTGAAGAGGAGACGGAACGACTAGCAGAAGAACGGGAAAACGAAAAGGCGCTCAAGGGCAAGCTCGACGGAGGTTTCAAGAATGTCAGCGTGATCCGAGCCAACGCAATGAAGCATTTGCCCAACTTTTTCGAGAAGGGTCAGGTAAGTTGCCCGTCACGCAAGCGAGGGGATGAGAAAAATGGAAAGGTTAACGTGTCCTGTAACTTTCCGAAATGATCTAGTTGAGCAAGATCTTCTTCCTCTTCCCTGATCCTCACTTCAAGCGGAGCAAGCACAAGGCGAGGATCGTGACGTAAGTACTTCAAGGCGACTTCGCTTGCTTCAAGGGCAGCTTCGCTGATACGCAGGGCTTCGATGAGCAGGACGACGCTTCTAGCCGAGTACGCTTATGTCCTCAGACCAGGCGGGATTTGTTACACTGTTACTGACGTGAAAGGTTTGTTTTCGTCTCGCATGCATCTTTGCGGTAGTACGCTGATCTGAAGCTACCTGATAGACCTGCACGACTGGATGATGCACCACCTGAACCTGCACCCGTTATTCGAATATATCCCGACCGAAGAGCTCTTGGCCGCCAAGGACCCTGTCTTGCTCGCCGCTATGACTAGCACCGAGGAGGGAATGAAGGTCGAGAGGAACAAGGGTAGCAAATGGGCTGGTTGTTTCAGGAGGATCGAGGACCCGTTGGAGAAGCAGGTCGGAGGCGAAGACCTAGCCGTCAAGCCCAAGACGGCGAGAAAGGTCATCAGGCGGGTATGAAGCGATTGGATCGTGATGTAAGAGGGTGTTCGATGACCAAGAAGGTCATCTTTCCGTGTAGCTATAGTTGCCAACCATGAGCCTATCATGATGGTGCCATGGCCAAAAGGCTCGGGAGTAAATCGCTTCCGAATGTGAAAGCGCGTGTCGCGTGGTCAATCAGGGCTTAGCGCGTCGGTCAGGGGCGGGCGGCAGCGATGACAGAGGAGATTGGGAACGTGGACCGATCAGCCAAAAGATGCGCGAAGAGGACTGACCAGCATGACCCAGGCTGATAGACACTTGAGTTGATCGAGGATGCGAAGGTTGCTACCGAGAGTTCCGAACAGCGAGCAAGTATTGCAAAGCCAATAGTACGGTATCGCTGATCTGAGTTCATGTTGCATTCACCACGGTTGGTATTCGTCTGCTAGCGAAAAAAATCAATCAGGAAAATCGACTTGCGACTTGATTGTCCTTCGCATCGTGTCGCGCCAGCGTGTCCCTCTCCGTCTCGCGCCGTAGCCCCCTCCTCGTTCCCCTGTCCCTTCCCCTGGAACCGAGCCTCACCCTCTCACTCCGTCGCCCAGCTCACTCACTCGCTCACTCACACTCGACGTCTCTGGCTCTCTGTCGGATCCCGACGATCTCGACTCGATCTCTCGCTCAAGAACATCACGACTGTGTCCAAGTCCACCTGGCCTCACCTCGAGCCCTACCTCGCTCGCGTTGCTACCTAGTCGCACTCCTCCGCACACCCTTATCCCTGCCCAGAGCCGATCCATGCGAGCGAGGGGTGCTTATCCAGCCACGACACCTACTTCGGACTCTTACCCAAAGTCAATACAAGTCGATACCACTACCGCCCACAACAGGAGCAACGACAACAACCTCGCCGTCTCTCCCCACCTTCTTCCCTCGGGCAGCCCTCCTCTGACCAGCCGAGACCCGCTCGACCAACACGATCAGAGGCTAGCCAACCGAAAGGGTCAAGCTACTTCGTTTTCCGTCAGCTCGAGCTCGGCGTATTCAGGAAGAACAGGCCTCTTCGCCGTCAGGACACACGAGGCAGTTAGATACGGAGACGCAGGGTCTCAAGATCGGGAGGAGTTTACTAACGTACCGACGGGCATGATGTTGGTGAGTTGCTCGTTTCTCAACTAGAGATCTAGCCTCGGGGGAGAGATGGAACTATTTCAAGACGCGGGGTGCTAGCTCGCTTGCGGATGTTTGACGAGTAGCGAGAAGTACTGATCTTTTCGACGTCCTGCTGTACATCGTTTCTCCGATCTCCTCTATATCTTGCTCCCTTCATCATCTTCCTTCCTGACGTGTGACTCCTCTTCCCTTGTCCGCCGACGTCGACATTCTCATTTCACCTCGCCTTGAAACTACGGCCACTCCTACTCGAACCCTTCACCGCATTTGTAGCGAGAACGAGAGCACAAGCACAAAGACGAGACGGGTGTACCGAGCGTTGCTGGATCCAGACGGCCCAGTATGCAGCCAGGAAATGGGTTCTTGGGTACAGGTAAGTCGATCCCGGGAGATGTGGTCGTATCGAGATGGAGCTCGGCGGTACAATCATCGTATCGGTAGAGAAGAACGACACCTGTTGGGTTTGACGAAACCTTTGGAGCATCACCAACCTATCGCTGAGGGAACAAGAGATCGAGATGAAACGACCATGATGCCATGATCGGCAAAGCTAATCATTCTTGTTGCTATCTATCTAATCAGGGCTTTCACCGAAGAAGGTCGGGATCATCGCGATGGTCGTATTGGGGCTGCTAACAGTAGGACGGTGGATGGTCTGTAAGTACTATCAGTGCTCTTCTTTGCAGATCTGGCCGTGATTGCTGAACGCCGCGGTACTTTCGATCTGACCAGCTGGTAGCGCCGACATTGCTCATCACGACCATCCCTTGACCCCTCGGGACTACCTAAACGCATCACAGTCCGATCCGGCACCGTTCGATTTCTGTCCGATCTTTGGGCCGGGGGATATCGTTGCCGAGCGGAGAGGACAATGGGGGTTGTTGAAGAGTCGACTGCATCAAGGTAGTAATGCCAGGATTCAGAGGGTTGTGCAGAAGGCCTTGAGCGGGTTGCCCGTAACGATCAGCGTGCTCGGTGGATCAGGTACGTTTGCGCTAGGCCAGGTGGTAAAGAGCTATCAACGAGGCACTTACGACTAGCCTTATGTCATCATAGTATCTGCGTGCCACGGTGCTGGAGACGACCCCATCCACCCTAAATGTTACCCTTCAAAATTCTTCGCATGGTGGAACAGCGTTTTCCCACACCCGGCTTCCGAGCTGACGAACGGTGCTACGAGGAAATCCGATTCAGCGTACTTTGCCTATTGTTCTGGACACCATCTACCTGACAAGACAGATCTCGTCATCCTCGAGTTTGACAGCAGTGATCCCAAGTGAGTACCACATTCGCAGATCGATTGTGACCCTGACACGAGGCTGATCAGTTTGGTTCTCCTTGACAGCGACTCTGAATGGCTCAACCACTTTGAACTGCTAGTTCGATCAATCCTCGTTCGGCCCGATATGCCTGCCATCATCATTCTCGGACATTTCAGCCCTCAGATCCAGGCTCAGAGCGGTTTCGCCGGACCCGAGTTGCTGCATACGGTGGTTGCCCAGTTCTACGACGTGCCCCACGTCAGGTAGGTTTTGCAGATCATTTGCAGCTTCCCCGCCAAGTCCATGAAGCTGACGATGATGCGGATTTCACATTTGATAGCACCAAGGGACTGCTTTATCATGACTACCTGGCAAATCCTGAAGCCGCTCGATCGACCTTCTATACCGATCCCGTCCTTGCCAACCCGACCGGACACGACCTGTTGGCTGATGTGCTCATCAGCTATATGATGCAGCAGGTCTGCGACGGCTGGTCGGCCACTATGGGTCATGCCTTTGACGTGCCCTACATGGGATCGGATGGGACCGACAGCACGACCGGTGGACCCAACCTCTTTGGTGGAGTCGGTCAGCGTAAAGGCTTGTCGCCCATTCAAAAGGAGAGCGACGGCGGCAACGTTGGCGCTACCGACTCGAAATACGCGGGTCTCAAGGTCCCTTCGGCCAGGTTGTCTGATCGACCTTCGGACATACTGCAATTCAGGGAGATCGAGCCGTTCTGCGTGTCAGCCAACGATTTGATCAACCCCTTGCCCCCCTCGTTGTTCTATGGTTCCGGCTGGCACGATCATCACCCGACCAAGGGCGACGGACACGACGACATGCACTATTGGTACGCTGAACAGCCTACCAGCCGAATACGGGTACCCATCCAATTAGGTGCCGGAGATGTGGCCATCTACTACCTGCAAGCGCCCGAAGACCAGCCTTTGGGTTCGGTCTCGTGCTGGGTAGACGAGTGAGTCTTTTCTCGTCTCGTTCCGGCTATGTCAAATGAAGGATTCTTAATCCGGTCGCTCTGTCCTTCTGTCTGCTGTAGTAACGTAGGGGGAGCTGTCGAGCTCTCCGGTGTTGCCGATGTGCCCAGTGTCATGCCTACGTAAGTCATTAGGGGGGCTTGAACAGCCTTTGGCCTACCTAGACTAATCCAGTCTGGACGCGACGTCACATACAGTCTCACCATGATCGACCGACACGTAGCGCGAGGGTCGCACTTCGTAGAGTGTGCCCTGTAAGTTATGACCCGAACGATACCGTGGGACGAACTGACTACTGACGATTCGCTATGCTCGTTCCGCTGGAATCCAGATTGGGAGTGGAAGGGCAGCCCAGTGAGTTGCCATACGAGCATATGCATAATCTAGAAACGGCATACTAAACTTGATACCTTTCCTTCATTTCCACAGCACCACCATTCAAGATTCTTGGTATTTTCACGACATAGACGGTCAAGCATCTCGCCGTTCCAAGCAGCGAGGCGACCATGTTTCCATTCCCTCATTTACCCTCTGCACCTCGTTCTTTCTTGTTCTTTATTGCGCGCGGGAATATCAGGCATTCCCTTCTGCAGCTTTTTCTTTGTTGTGCGCGGCGAGATCGAGGGCTGTATTCAATAAGAGGATTTTCGTGTTCTCTGCCAGATTGGCCACGACTTGCACATGATCGCAATGATACAAAATTTCAAAGCCAGACCGGTCGGATCTGCGCCTCGTCGACATCTCTGACGCGGAATCGAGATTTGAGATCGTCTCGCTTCCTGGGTGGGGTGTACGAAGTCTGGGATGTACAAATTCTGGTCAATCTACTGAGATTTACATATCCAGCGGGAAGGTGAGAGTCTGTAGACAGCTTCGATGCAAGATGCAGGTCTCCACCTGAAACAACATCTGACGTGAAACTCGAGATGAACGCACGAGTTGGGGTTAAAATGTCAGTCTCGCAGTGAACTTCGCGCGAGAAAATTATCACCGACAGAAGCGCACAAGAGAGACGCGTCGAGCAGCAAAAGACGCGCCAAATCGAAGCGCGCGAGTCTGGCTGCCTGACCCGCTTGTCGCCTTCTCGCGAGACGAGGGGGTTCGGTGCTTCTCGCTAGGGCTTGGGTGGCCTGGCGGAGCGTCGCCCACACACACAGCGAGCGAGCGACAGACCCGGGGGACGACATCGATCTCTTCGACCCCTTCGGATCATAGACCTCGTCCTGGGGAAAATCGAACTATTGATCGTGATCGTACCGCCAACCAAAAGAAGGATTACCTCTACCTTTTCCCGTCAAGAAAGAGTAGTATAGAACATCAAGATGGTGCGTAGCTTTTCGGAAACAGCACTTGCGATCGACCAGGAGCAGGGAGGAGCAGGAATCACGGGTCACAGACGACAAGACGTCTTCAGGGTCGTATCGGCAACAGGGAACGCGAAGACGGGATATGGTTCTTGGGGAAATGGAGGCAGAGCAGGCAGTGGGGGCGGTCCAGAGGCGGCGGAGCTGAGCGAATCGAGATTGGAATGGTGCAACTCGTGACGGAGAGAGCTTGCCCATACGATGTTGAAGCAGCTTGAGACGAGGATGGTCACGGCGGTCCTTCTGCGGCTGCTCTAGACTCGACACCTCACCTGCCTTTGGTGAACAGCGAAAGAACCATATCCACGACTTCTTGGTCTCGATCGACCTGGACAACGTACCTCGCATACCTGCTTCTCCTACAACCTGGTCGACCATGCGGACATGGTGTTCTTCCCCATACTGACAGTTTGGATCACATTACAGGCTCGTGGACCTAAGAAGCACCTCAAGCGTTTGGCAGCTCCCTCCTCGTGGATGCTCGACAAGTTGTCGGGTACCTACGTGAGTTGGCGTCACGACAGGCTTGCGCCTAGATCAGCCATTCTGAACGCCCGTACTGCCTTTGTTATTCTCAGGCTCCCCGACCTTCTCCCGGTCCCCACAAGCTCCGAGAGTCCCTTCCCCTTACCATCTTCCTCCGAAACCGTCTCAAGTACGCCTTGACCGGCCGTGAGGTTACCACCATCATGGCCCAGAGGACCATCAAGGTCGATGGCAAGGTCAGGACCGACGAGACTTACCCCGCCGGTTTCATGGACGTCATCTCGATCGAGAGGTCTGGCGAGCACTTCCGTCTCCTTTACGACGTCAAGGGTCGATTCACCATCCACCGAATCACCCCCGAGGAGGCTTCCTTCAAGCTCTTGAAGGTCAAGGCTCACCAGCTCGGACAAAAGGGTGTTCCTTACCTCATCACCCACGATGGACGAACCATCCGATACCCGGACCCCGCCATCAAGGCCAACGACACCGTCAAGTTCGACTTGGTCAACAACAAGATTGTCGACCACGTCAAGTTCGACGTCGGTAACGTTGTCATGGTTACCGGAGGACGAAACATGGGAAGGTCCGGTGTCATTGTGCACAGGGAGAGGCACCAGGGTGGATTCGACATTGTCCACGTCAAGGATGTTTTGGACAGGACCTTCGCTACTCGGTGAGTCTCGACAATGGTGAAACCGGGGTCGAGGAGCTTCAACTGACAGTAGCGATTCGATTTGCAAATGTTAGATTGTCCAACATTTTCGTCATCGGTGAGGGTAACAAGCCCCTCGTCTCTTTGCCCAAGGGCAAGGGTGTCAAGCTTTCGATTGCTGGTGCGTTTGGGGTCTTGCTATCGTTTGTCTCGTAACATGCCAACTGACGCCTTTGTTTCTTGGTCGATCTTACAGAGGAGCGTGACCAGCGACGAAGGCAGCGAGCTTCCGACGCCTAAGAAGGGGAAACACTTCTTTTCGGACTAGTTTGACGAGAGCGAGGTCTTTGTAGTAGCCTTTGTTTACAGAGACTTTGCATCCTTTTGATCGTATCCGATGTGTTTCAATGAACTCCCAGACCCTGAAAACTGACAGATGCCAACCATGATTCGTGATCCGAGGATTCAAGGTATGCCTTGCCCGTCGAATGTAACGACGCATGGTGATGTCTGTCGCAATTCCTAGGTTGAACTGCGAGAATCGATAGCGAGGCAGTTTTGTGCAACGCACGCAAGTAGCTTGGGCGAGCGAGCGAGAACTTCTGCTGATTACTTACGCGCCACAAAGCAGCTGCCAAGGATTGTGCGATCTGACCTGGGTTTGCTTGCTGTTCAACCACTAGAACTCTTAGACATCTCGATCCAGGCTGCCAGCTAATTCAGCCTATCGACCTGAAGCCTGAAGCTCCCATATCTGCTTTAGGAACCGCTCATCAACCCTACCGACTCGTCATGTCGAAACCGATCTCGACTGCATCGACATCGCTCGCCGGGGCCGCATCAAATACGAACAGGCCGTCCAGTTCGGCTCTGCCCTTGCCGTATTCCCAAACGCCGAGTGTACCTGCTGCCAGGAAGGAGACCAGGGGTCCCAATAGGTAAGGCTTTCATTCAAGCTGATCGAGCAGCACAACAGGGCTGCACTGCGGCTACATCAGCTGATCACGTTCTTGATCTGGACCGAGGCAGAACTTCAAAGACGGCCAACAAGCTCAAGGTCTTGCCCACCTCTTCGACGAAAGGAACAGGAGCATCTCAGCAGCAGAATTCGGACCAGTCAAAGACTGCTGTGAGGACGGATGAGGATGAGGACGACGATGACGATGACGAGGATGACGAAGATGTTAGCCCGGGTGATGGAGTGCACGTAAGTGGGAACCTTGTCGAAGCGATCGAATGTCGAGCCGACCCAGTCGCTTTGAAACAGTTTTACGACGCCCTATCGCACATCCCTGCTGGATCCGCTAGGAGAGATGCCATGAGGCTCACCAAGACTGAGAAGGCCAGACTTCCGAGAGTCACCGCTTACTGCACTGCGGCGTGAGTCCGAGCTTGTAATCGTAGGAACGATTGCATGCTAACCCCTACGAGATACCATTGCCAGTGGTTTCAACCTACCTGCCCTACAGACATACTTCCTCTCCCGCTCGTCGGCTTATAGGTGCAATCCCCGGTTGTTTGAGGCCGAGTGCTTACATACCCCCTACCTGCCCCCAGCCCCGAGTTCGTCGCATCTAGATGCTTCGCCAGTCCTCCGCCCGAAACGAAATGACCGGGACGCTGTTCCCGAAGCGGACTTGTTGAACTTGGGAGAAAGCGCTTCGCAAAACCAGAATTCAACTCACTTTGCTGTCGGCGAAGGGGATCATCACGCCGAGGGGATCGACGAGAGCGAAGAATTGTTAAAGACAAAACAGCACCATCAGGATGACGACCGACGTCGAATGTCCTACTCAAATAACCCCGACAACGCCTTCAATACGTCGGAAAGGCTCAAGCGAGAGGCTCAAGAGCTGAACGATCGGGAAGTGCACGAGAGGAGGAGACAACATATGGCGAAACGGGTCACGGGTTTCGCGACGAAACCTTCGGCTCTGAATGCCGGTCCCCCAAGGAGGAAGAGGAAGAACAGTCGTGCGTCCGAACACGAAGCGAGCGATCGAGAGGACGAAGATGGAGATGAGGAATGGGTTCCGGACGTCTTCATCTTTGAGTATGGTACTGTCGTTATTTGGGGAATGACGGAGCGTGAGGAAAAGAGAGTATTGGCAAATCTGTAAGAACACACTTGGTTTCTCTTTGACTCAGGCACCTCGATCCGTATGCTGACCAGCAATTCGATCTTCCCTTCAGTCGCAAGTTTGAGATCGAAAAGCTCTCGGTCGAGGATATCGAGATGGAGGACCTAAATTTCTACTACGCAAATTATTCGCGGATCTATAACGACGTGATTACCCTCAGGAAAGGCAGTTCGTTCATGTACGGCATGTCTCGCCTGCCGTATCGATCTTGCAGCCACTGATCCGCTACGTTCTCTATAGGACGAAACTTTCCCTCTCTCACGCCTTGTCGCAAAGTGTCAAGATCTCCCTATTCGAGGAGTTGATTACGGCAACTATCGACCAAACCAAGGATCTTCCCAAGAGTCTCAGTGAAAGCGGAAAGATCGGGGTGAGTATTGGGTGGATCTGATTAGCACAAGGCATCCCGCCTGACCAGACGATATCGCCGCAGATGCCTCGAAAAGAGATTATGAAGCAGATCGGCAGCTTGTTCATTCTGCGAATCAATTGGGGAGGCTCGATCCTGGAAACTCCCGTAAGCTTCGACATAATGTGGTATCTCGACTGTTGCCATATTGAACTTCCCAACATCGCTTTCCTACAGGAATTCTTCTGGTCGTACCCCGATCTTGAACCCCTCTATCAAGCTACGCGAAGTTATTTCGAGATTGGCACTCGTATCGATCTCCTGAACGCTCGTGTTGAGGTAAGTCTTGTGCTTTCCTTTCATCCCGGTATAACCTACTCACGCTCCAAACCCTTGCTCAGGTCTTGCAAGACATGCTTACCTTGTTGAAAGAGAGTGTGAACAGCAGTCACGGCGAGCGCCTAGAAACCATCGTCATCTGGTTGATCGGTGTCGAGATTATTCTCGGAATCATGACGATTCTCGTCGACGTGATTTCGGGTGCTTAGGAATGTCGCAGAGTCTTCGTATCATTTTGCAGTCGCATGTCAAACGTTGTGTCTAATCTGTCGCCGGTTTCTCTATACGATACGTTATCCCGTGATGATTGCCTTGGTCGAGTTCTTTCGAGCAGATCCTTACGACGGATTGCCCTACACTTGTAAGCTTGAGGTCACTGGTTATGCTGATCAAGTGTCCTGGCACAGTCATTCTATCTGGTTCGCTTTGTTCGATGTTTCAAGGAATTTGAGAGGATAATTCAGTGAAGCGGCATACCAAAGGTCGAACATTTACTTCCGCATCTACGTCATCGGATCTACAATTTACTTCCGTATCGGTTGATTGAGAATCGATTGTCCAGCCGGTCTGACATTAGCGACTACTCAGCTACTCGGCTACCCAGATCAGACCAATTTCGCAAGATCACCTTGCAGACAGGCTTAGATATATACGTCGCCGAGCTGTTCTACGGCCTTTCTGTGAGAATACAGCCTAATACAATGGCTAGTGTTGCTACCGAGGATTTCGCGGCGTCGAGCCTGGACGGACTTGAGAAGCTCGATGTCGATGCGGAGGATTCAAAGCCTACACAAGGGACGACGCCTGCAGAGCAAGAGCAGCATGATAGTCCAGAAGTAGGGGAGGGTACAATCGAGCTGAATGATAGTGGGGACGAAGATCTGGAGAAGCAGGTCATGGACTACGAAGAGGCGCGACTACAAACGATCCGGTTCGTAATGCCATCACGTCGCGGCTGATAATCAAGCTATGGTCTGACAGCCGGAGACCCTTGAACAGACAAAACCAAGAATTACTAGCGTCACTAGGCCTCGATCGTCTCCCTTCTACGAAACCACCATCTCCAAAAAAGCCTCGCATCGATAGACCGCTGTCTAAACCTCGATCCAAACCGTTCAAGGACGTCGAGCCGACTCGCCGTTCAGGCCGGATCAAGGCTCTACAGGAAGATGTCAAAGCCGACCCGGAGATCCTAGATCTACCAGACGATAGGGACTTGTTTCGTAGAGGCGGAAGGAGGCGCGGACAAGCTGATGGGCCGGAGCTTCCAATGGGAAAACGGATCGAGGTGCCGAGCGTTCGATACGTCGACGTCGCATCGTCGTCCAAGGGGGGCCGTTCGAAGCGAAAGGCTTCGGAGCTGTCAGAAGATGAGGCTGAAGTGGAGGATGATTATGAGAAGGTCTACGAGAAGCCGACAAGGGCGGCAGATGGGACGAACAGGCTGTCATTCCCCGGGCGGTTCAAGGACGTCTTCGAGCCAAACGTCACACCCGAAGAGATGTTGCGAGGTGGAGCCTTTGCGGGTGGCTATTTCAAGTGAGTTCTTGTCGCTGTCACGTCTTTGCTAATAGTTCATTGAAGATAAAACTTTCATCTTTAGGGACGACTATTCGAACGTCTTAAAGAAGGACTTGCCCGCTGCCGAAGACCTCGCTGCCCTTCCCTCCTCCTACACGGCCCCGTCCGAGGGTTTCTCGCCGGAAACCCACCTGACGTCCACCGCACAGGATCCCTCGGTCAACAGGTACAAGAAGCTAGCTGGACAGGGTTTGAAAGAATGGGAGAAGAGCGGCTGGATCTGGGAAGGCGATCCGCGAGGGTGGATGCAGTGGTATATCCGTTTCTACGAAGGAAGACGGTGTCAGGACGATACGAGACAAGTCATGCGATGTGAGTCGACCGGTTCTCGTCGTTTCGCATCCGAAGCGAGGAACTGATCACGACACATCAACTGGTCGCACGCGGACAGGGCTGAATTTGGCCGGACCTCGAGGCCGGTTCTCTCGAATGCTGATGAAGAAGATCGCGGCAGATCCCGGTTCCGGCGGCGCGATCGAGAAGAATACGTCGGTCGAGGACGAAGAGGTAGGAACGGTACTAAGACAGGTATGCTGGCAATGGGGTTGGGAGTGCACTTCCGGAGAGTGGGCAAAGCGAATAGCCGAAGGCAACATGGCATAATAGATCGATGCGGGGATACAGTTCTTACGTGATGTCTAGATACGGGTAGATGACGAGACGAGTCGGTTGATCAGCATGCGGAACAGTCGATATAATGATTTCTCTTCAAACCTACTGTACTTGGGACCTCCGCCTCCTTCCGGTACACACCACGTGATATCCTGCGTTGGCGTCTTGATCGAACACGTCTTGCACTGTCGATAGGAAACGATGAGAACACGCCAAGCACCATGAAACTCGGCCGGCCCACACGAACTCACGTGAATGCAGTTTTGCGAGTTGATCACGAACTTCTTGCCAGCGGCATCGGCGGCCCCGCCCTCGGCGTCCTGGTATTCGTACACGGCAGCAGGACAGGCTCGGCCGAGGAGACCGGCGAATTCTACGAACGAAAGCAAAGGTACGAGTATTACACATCGTGTACAAATCGATCGTCGAAGAAAGACTGCGACTCACCATTAACGTTGGTTTCGGTATGTCGAGCCCGAGCTCCCTCGTCCTTGGGCAACCTCAGATGCACCGGCTGATCCTCGGCGTGATTCGTACCCGTCAAGCTCACGCTCGTCAGAATGTCAAAGCTCAGCTTGCCATCCGGCTGAGGGTAATCGATCGGTTGACACTCTGAGGCCTTTTTCGTGGCAGCGTGATCCTCCCACGAGTTTCGTAATGTCCAAGGGGTTCTACCCTTCAAGAACAAGCTGTCCACTCCTGAATAGGCCATCCCGCCCCACAGACCGAGAGGATTATGGAACGACGGTCGCAAGTTCCGGACCTCGTTCAGTTCCTTGTACACCCAGGATTCCTTGAAGGCGGTCTCGTAAGGGGACATGTCCACCGCTTCTTGAGCAGAGCCTTCGAGAGGCTGGTCCAGCGAGTTTTTGGTAATTTCGACCTCCTTGTCAGGGTGGAGCGCGTTGAACGCCGTCTCTGCGGCCATCATCCCCGATTTCATGGCATTGTGCGTCCCCTTGATCTGCCGGAGAGTCGAAAGCAGATCGATGAGCCTGCATATCGAACCGAGCTTTCACGAGCGCACATGCAAACATACCTTGGGCACGTTCAAGAATCCCGCACTACAGCCGAGCAGCGCTCCTCCCGGGAAATGCAACTTGGGGATACTCTGCAACCCTCCCTCATTCAGGACCCTTGCGCCATAAGCGATGCACTCTCCGCCTTCCAACAGGTCAGCAAAGAGAGGGTGGTGTTTCATTCGCTAATGAGAACAAAATCGTCGGTTTAGCCTGCGACCTGGATGCAGAATAATATCCGTATCGAACCCACCTGAAACTCCTTGTAAGGGCTCAAATACGGGTTCTGATAATCCAGCCCCACGACCAAACCCAAGCTGACCAACCCGCCTTCCATGTGGTAACACCAACTACCTCCATACGTCTTGATATCCAACGGCCATCCTAACGTATGGGTGACCTTTCCCGGCTGGTGTTTCTCCGCATCGACCTTCCATACTTCCTTGATTCCCAGTCCATAGGTCTGCGGGTCACAGTCTTTCCTTAGGTTGAAGTGCTTCTGCACGATCTGGGAGAGGGAGCCGTGTGCGCCTTCGGCGATCAGGGTGCACTTGGCGTTGAACTGCATGCCAGGTTCGAAACTTTCTTTTCGTTTCCCCTGTCGGTCCAACCCGACGTCTCCCGTCCGAACACCTTTGACCGACTTGCCATCCTCTGCGATGACCAAGCTGGCCCCTGCGAACCCTGCATACACCTCTACGCCGAGTTCCTCGGCTCGTTCTCCCAACCAGGCTGTCAGCCGGGAAAGGCTGAGGATGTAGTTGCCAGTGTTGGACATCTGAGGTGGGTGAGGGAGAGGGAAGGAAGAGGTGGACGTGAGGAAACGCATCGAGTCGGATGTAGCAGGTTGGCCCATGGGTGGCGGATTGTCCATATTCATGAAATCGGGAAAGAGCTCGTTGAGCGCTCGAGGCTCGATGACGGCTCCGGAGAGGATGTGAGAGCCTGCACGAGCAGAGTTCAAGAGATTTTAGTTGTTGAACAGGACAAAAGATTCGAGCCACATCGACTCGGACTCACCGACCTCGCCTCCCTTTTCGAGAACGACGACCCGAATCTCCCTCCCTTGCTCAGCTTCGAGCTGTTTCAGCCTGATCGCCGCACACAAGCCAGCAGGTCCTCCGCCGACGATACAGACGTCCACATCATCCTCCGCCCTCTCGACCTCTTCTTCAGCCTCGGCAGACTCCTCCTCGATCGGCGAGGCCGGGTGGTCGGTCACCGTGGCAAATCCTCGTCGGACCGCTGCGATCGAGGCGGATCGGCTCGAGCTAGTAGCACTGATTCGAGCGTTAAGTGATGATGATGATGCGCTGGTAAGCAGCGTCCGAGCTGACGAGGTGATGGTGGATGTCGATGCTACAGGCGATCGAGAGACGGTCGAGGGAGGCGCTCGCAAGAGCGACAAGGTAGACCTTGCGGCCGATCGCGACTTGTGCATGGTGTTCGAGTGTTCGAGTGGAGCTCTACCTGAAAGATGACGTCCTACGGTCCTGTGAGAGGAAGCGTGTGCTTGTGTGTACTGATAATACTATCGCCTCTCACCCTATAACTTAGCTACCTCCCTGGCAAACCGGTTTCTATCACAACCGAGTGAGCGGCTGCACTCTATGGATTCATTCGACAGATGCGCGTCGCCCCCCCTCCTCTCGCTTCGGCCGTGACTGTCCGAATACAGAGGTTCCCATTGGCTCCGGCCACATCGCGCCGCCAAGACGAGATGAAACGCCTGATGAAACCGATCATTCAGTCGACCAGCCTGAGTTAGCGGTATCTTTGAATGTTGCTCATGTCGCACGGATGGTTCTGCTTGGAGCACTTCTCCCCCGTGAGTGGCCCGTCGCGTTTCGATTCGCGCGCTCACTCATTGATTGGTCCATGACACATTTCTGGGCGTGTTTCACGTTCATTCCGAAAACACGACTCAAGTTCGCCACCACTAAACATGACCAAAGATGATTCGCAAGATGTGCTGTTTTACTAGCCGTGGTATGTCAGCGAGACAGGATAAATCTTCCTCTCGTTCCTGGCGGACCCTATTCAAAGCTCCGTAAACTCTGGACGATTCATCGCAAATCAACGCCCCAGGTCTGTCCTCACCTCGTTCCTGCTACACAAGCGGGCAATGGAGGAGCTTCCTCCACTATTACACTTGACCTATATATTAGGTGCTCATGATAAATCGATCCCGATTTGTGTGGTCCGTAGTGTTCATGACTTGCTGATCAACGGGTAGTCATGTCTCAAGTGTTGACTACATCGAGAAACGGAAGATTCACTCTCCGCGATGATGGTAATGACAAAGTCGAGTCGATAGCATATGCTCAGGCGATACGTAGGGCTAGGTCAGAAAGACAAGCTTAAGACAAATTGAACCGAGAAGGCGGCCCTGGGCGAATGGCCCGCGCGACCACTGCCCTCGACGACGTCACGTCAGAGTATAATGAGAACGACGATGACGAGATTGAAAGCGATGCAATCGAGATCGACCCAGGTGGACATGAAGGTGATGCAGACCATGAGATGTCCAACCACGCGGCAATGTGTTCCAACAAGGCAGCTTTGTCAGGCTCTTCCTCTTGACTCTATAGCCCATGTTCATCGATGATTGCGAGTCGCGATCTTAAGCCCGAGGTCCTACAACGTTGCTTAATTGGTGTGACCCGCTGATTCCCCGCTGAGTCGAACCACAATCTCATGCCAGGCCTCGAACATCCATTTGTACGTCTCTATCTGCTGTTGAGACGCCTTTGACGAACGATAAAAGTCTGTACGCTAATTGTCCGCCGGTAGGTGCATTGCAATCTCGCCTGGAAGCTTGCTGATCCTAGCATTCGTGGAGATGGTGTCGCTGCGGGCTGTGCTCAAGCGAGTACGCAGCGCGACAGGTCAAGAAGGTGAGAGACGACGGGACACCATCAAGTTCAAGCGTAATAACTCAGCATCAGAAACCCAATCCTGAATCCTGCTCCCACTCTAACTTCAAAACCCAATCAAACTCGTCACCAAACGCCTTGAGGTCCTCGAGTTTGCTTGCCGAAGGAACCGACCCAGCCGACTTGGAATTGCCGTAGACATTGCTGCTCTCAGTCAGCTCAGTCTGAACCCCAACGTCTGCATTGTTGTTGCTGTTGTAACGAGTCTCGTGATCAGACACTGCCGGTCGAAAGTTATGTGTCTTTGTGATGTGACGCACCGTATCGTCCCATTTGGCGGCAGGATAAGAGCACCTCTTGCTGCGACAAATAATGATACAAAGGTTGCAGTGTGGAGTAGGCAATTGATTATTCGGTGAAACGGATCTCAAATGTTCAAGTAACATATGGCTCAATCTTCAGCCGTCACCAACGTCAAGAATTTGAGACTCGATTAAAGCCCTTTCTTATCGTCCTTGGGTATCCAAAGCCCCGTATAAGGCGGAGCAAACGAAAAGAGGAACACGGCTACGAGATAGAGAAAGCATGGCCCAGGGTCCCTCACTTCACACTGCATCACGGACGAGCTGAACGTCATGCACAACAAAAGGGGCAAGGCAATCCATGATCAATCCATCTAAAGGGCAAGAAATCGTATACAAAGAGCTCGAATCGTCGTTCTGCAAGGCGAAGACATCACGTGTGTAAGTGATCTGGGCTTCCGAATTGGGCAGGCGTGCGCGTGGACACTTACACATAACAATCCTCGGCTCGGTAATGCTGCTCGAAATCTGAGGGAAGGGCAAATGGCAAAAAAACTTAGCTCGAGTCGCCTTACCAACACCTTGCCCTCGAATCAATCAGACACTCACGCTCTTATGGGGCAAGACGGAAGCACCGTTTACGTAAAGCTCGTCCTTGATAGAAACGTCGTCTCCGAGGACGGTAATGTTCTCCACCCGGGTCCATCGCCCGACGGTCGAGTTCCACCCGATAATAGAGGACATGATCCAGGCGTGATCCCGGACGGTGGCGTTGGCCATGATGACGCATCGCTGAAGCCTGACACCAGGTCCGATCTTGGCTCCGGGTCCGATGACGACATTGGGTCCGATCAACGCGGTCGGGTCGATCTCGGCAGTCTGTAGAGCAGGAAAGGCGAGCTCTGAATGAGTAGGAATCGAGCGCAGGAGGTTTGTGGCCGACTTACGGGGTCCGCCAAGACGTTACCTCCGTGTACCCACTTGTTCTGCTTGGGGTCGGTGAGCAGAGGAGAGTGAGTAGCGGTGAGGTGAGAGAGGTAGAGACAGGTACCTGATGAGATTCAAAATGACCATCTGAATGTCAGTCCATGATCATCATCGCCGATCAAGCCGACACGGCGCCTTACCCGAGAGGTAGTCCTTGGGTTGACCGACGTCCATCCAGAATCCCTGCAGATCAAACGAGTGGAGCTGGTGGTCGGCAGCGACGGCGGGGAAGATCTCCTTTTCGATCGAGGTCGGTCGGAGCTGCGCGAGCATGGATTTAGAGACCAGTCGTAAGCATTCCTGCTGCCGCGATAGCTGACCAGCACGACTTACCTCGATCCTGTCCAAAACGCTGGGGTTGAAGATGTAGATACCGGCGTTGATCCTGTTTCCGACGAATTCGACGGGCTTCTCGACGAATCGGTCGATCACCGTCGAACCGGGCTTGGTGACGACGACACCATAAGCCGAAGGCTCGGCGACCTTGGTGACCATGATTGATCCCTCACATCCGTGGCTGGCGTGGAAGTCTCGGAAGGCCTCGAAGGGGTAGGTACAGGTGACGTCCGAGTTGAGGACAAAGAAGGGGGAATCGTCCTTGCCCAAGATTTCACGGGCGAGGGCGAGGGGACCAGCGGTACCGAGAGGCTCGGTCTCGACGGAGAAGGTGATGGTGATGCCGTACTCTTCCTCGGTTTGTTTGAGCATGGCGACCATGACCTCGGGTCGGTAGTTGACGGCGAGGACAATGTCCTTGACACCAGCCTTGACAAGGGCCTGCGAGATTGATGAATAGCAGCGTCAGCTAATGACTATAGGTTAGCAAGCTTGCCTGCATGACGACTCACGTCGATCTGGTGCAAGCTGATTCAGACATCGTGCGGGTTAAAGCTAGTTAGCTCCCATTCATACGGGTCAAGGCCGAATCGTCTGAGCGCTCACATCATAGCCTGTATTACATCAAGACAAGATCAACATTCTCGTTAGCGCTCAGGCTCTTCGCAATGTCTCCATCTGGTTTGCAAGACACGCTCAACGCCGTAACGGCAGAAACGTGTCTTCCTGGTAAACCCAACGACACCCACCTTGTTGCAGAACTCGACCAAAGGCTTGGGGAGGGTCAAGGTCAAGGGCCTGAGACGGGTACCGAATCCTGGTTATCAGAGCATTGGACTGTCAGCCAGAGGCCTGCCAGGATGCCTATACCGGGACGAAGACTCACCACCGACGAGAATCAAAGCCTAGCATGCCAGGATGTAGCGAGAGCGTCGTCAGTCGTGCTTTCATGGGTGACTCCGGCCTACTCAACCTTGAACTCACCTTCATTTTGTTAAGTGTGTGTTTTCAAAAGAACGTGGGGGGGAAAGGTTAAGAGGGAGGACGAAGCGGTGATTCTATAGAGATGTAGAGGACGGTGAAAAAGAGTCGAGATGGACCAGGACGAAAAGGGGTCGGGGAAAGGTGAGCAAACAGCTAGGATGGATCGTTAAGGCAGGGAAAGACTGCTCACCAAGGATTGGGTGCGAGAGAGGGATGAAAGGAAATTTGTGTCAGAATTGACAAGAGCCTATGTTTGAAAGGGTCGATAGGGTTTTGAGATCCTGTCCGTGTGTTGCTGTTGCCGTTGCTGTTGCTCTCTCGCCAGCATCGAATCGGTAGCAACAGGTCTAGCGGAAGCAAACATCGCTCTTGGGCTAGTGGCTGGCCAGGCAGAGGCAGGCAGGGCTGCACGCGCGTGACTTTTACCTTTTTCGCCGGTACCCCCCCTCCGCCCTCGCCCTTCCCTGCCTGCCTGCCTCCGATCCTCTAGCCTCTAGCGTGATTTCCGTCCTGCCGTCCCCCTTCCTGGCTCGGTTCACCGCACGTTCCTGCCCGACCCCTGCCACTCCCGGAAGCTATACGCGTACCGTCCTTTTTGTTTCGGAAGTCTAGGAAGTCTACCGCTTCCGGGAAAGCGTTTTGATAGCTTCCTACCCGCGACACCAACGCATCAGATGCAAGATGTAGGCTGTCTGAGCGTTCATAGATCGTAATATCATATCCTCGTAAAGCATAAAGTATGGACGTAAAGATGTTTCATGACAAGTATCTGTCCTGCATTCCCGAGCTCTGCTCGTCTCTAATCTCTGATAGGTAGCTAGGTAGACACCTCATCTTGCCCTTCAAAGGGACCGGCGCCTGGATCAATCGTCCTCGTCGTCATCCGAGATCTCGATCTGCAAGGTCGGCCATGACCAAAGCGCATGTCAGGACCATTCCGAAGGGTACTAGATACCGCTTGCACTCACGGATCCGGTCACTTGCGCTGCGGCTCTCCTTGGAGGCCGGCTCCCACTCGCTCCGAAACTGCTCGATCAAACGGTTTCGCGTGTAAATCAACCCGAGGACAACTTCATACCACACTCATGGGACTCACCTAAGTTGACTCTGTCTAGCGCCTCCAGTCGCAGCTTTGGCTCCCCTCTTCCCTCTCGTACTCGTACCTGCAGCGGCCCGGCTCGCACTCGCCGCCGTAGTCTTCTTTTTGGCCGCCGCAGGGGTTGACCGAGGTTGGAAGTCCATCTCGTCAGACTCGACCGCCTCTTCTTCCTCCTCATCATCGTCATCATCATCAGAGTTGTTAAACTGTGGAATGGATGAACCCCACTTCAGTACCTCTTTCAACCTGCACATGACTGTCGGACTCACCAACGGTGCGGCCTTTTTGGCACCCCGCTTGGCCGGAGCTTTGGCTGGAGCTTTCTTGGCAGGAGCCTTCTTCGCCGCCGCCGTCTTGGTCGCACGGTTTGCCGGCAGAGGAATATCATCAGATTCCTCGCCCATGAAATCGTCGTCCTCCACTGCAAACCGGTAGGTCGTGATCAGGAATCGAGTACGTCGGAAAGACTGAAAAAAAGGATAGTGTGGCTTACACATGCTATCGTCGCTCCCGGCTCTTCTCTGTCGATTGGCCTAGGGCGAGCGTCATTTAGCTCGGAGCGCCTGCCCGAATATGCAGCATGTCAGACATACCTGTTTACCTCCTTTATTCCTCTCCGCCCGAGGCTGAGTGGCTTGCTTCTCCTTCTGGTCTTGAATCTGTTAAAGAAGTCGACCGCATCAGCCAAGATCGCAATGTTGCAGGTATAGGATGATCTACTTACCAACTGCTTGAAAGTGGACATGTCGTCATAGTCCACATTCGACTCGTTCTTCTTCAGACCTCCCGTCATTCCCTCGAGTGTCTCCTTCACAAAGCTTTGAATATCGAAAGAGAGGTTCAGCGGTCGACTACGATGTCAATTTAACGTGACATACTCCTTGATGGCATCCGTATCGTCCTTGTCCACATAACGAGTCACGGCGTCCTCGAGATCGTCCTCTCCCAGCACTTCCAAGGTTTGAGCTTGAAGATACTTCTTGACCAATTCTCCCATCCGGATCTTCGAGGGTCCTTCGCCGGTACCACTGCTGGAGAGTAACCCGTCCTCATCCATCTCATCGAGGTCAGGTTGATCAGCCGTGACCCGGTCCTCTGTAAGGGCATGCAAGAGCGCGTGTTTAGCAATCATCGCGCATTTGAACATTGTCGAGCTTGAGCTTACTCTTGCTGACAAATGCCTTCTTCTTGTGATACTGAATCACGTCTTTCGGGTTTGCCACCCGTTCTTTGAAATCAGAACCTATACGCGGACCGTTTGTCAACTCCTTCGCTCCGGTTGTCTCGACCTGCGATCAGCCTTGGAGTCAGCGCTGTATATCTATGAAGGGTAACTTCCGGGGGCACTGACTCGTAGACGGATCAAGGGCAACATCATCTTCTCCTTCGTCCCAGGATGCAGCTCTTTCCACTCGTTTTCTGCCTCGGTGATCAACTCGTCGATCTACAAGTCAAGGTCATCATAAGTGACCCCGAGATTCTCCATGTGCAACGGGCTGCAGACTGACCTTGATTTTCAGGAATGCCGTGATTGTCTCCCGTTTTTGCATATCGATCCCGTTCTCCTCATTGTCCGCCTCTTCTTCGAGAACGATGTCACCGATCTTAAACGGTCGAACCGTCTTCAGTGGGATGGGTTCAATGTTGAACTGTCCTTCTTGAATCGATAGGATCCCCACTTTCCTAATACACTCAACAACTTGCGGTCAGGGGGCGGAAACTGACATTCGCTACGTGATTGTCAGACCCACTTAGGGATGGCTTCGCCGTGAGCCAGACTGGTAGCCACGGAACTTCCAGGCTGGGATATGTAGTACGTCTTGTTGGGTACCTTTTCCGGTTCGATCCTGCAGTCGTGTTCGTGACCCCAGAGGACGAGGTCGATTGAATCGTCAAACATGCCTTCTGGGACAGAGTTCTGTGGGCCGTGCTTCACCCTTTAAACCATCCACTGGGTAAGTCGTCTACCCCAATAGTAACGATTGGCACCAAGTGGCCTCCGTGCTCACCGGTTCTGATGCACCAGCAGCAAGTTGAACCAGTTCGACTGATTATCCTCCTGAGGCATGAACATTCGCACCCGGTTGCTCCTGAGCTCGTAATGCATTCTAGTGTCCTTGACATTTCCTACTCCATACATCGCCAACCTGGTCCCGCCCTTTTGCAGGAGAACGGGTCGGATCTTGATCCCAGAGGAATTGGGGTCGTTGGGGTCTTCTTCAGAAGCGGCGAGGTGGACTTTACCGAAATAGTTGATTACGCCTGCTGCCGCGAGGATGTCGAGCGCACAAAGAGCTCCTTCCTATAACGACAACGGCAGAGATCAGCACAGAGAAAGAGGAAGACGACGCTTCAGATTGATAATACACACCGGCCCAGTCCCTTGTGGATCATCGTGATTGCCATGGATAGAGAATACCGGGATCGCTACGTTCAAGTTCGGGTCTTCATAGTTGATCGCCGGGAAGCTGTGCAGGGCATCAGCTATAGAGCATGTAATAAGCGATTCCGCTCAAGCTTACTTGAATCCAGGAGTGTTTCCCTCCATAGGATCACTCAACAGTTCCATCTTCGACCCAAAAAGACACGTCAGTTTGGCAACGATACCGCGTGATCGCGAAACAAAGCCGGTAACCCACCTCGACGGGCCGATCACCCAAGCTGTATTCTCGCAATAGCGCAATCATCTGATGCAGACATGCTCGCGAAGGCCTGTTCTCATGGAAAAGGTCTCCGGCCAACAGGATGAAATCCACCTGTCGCGATACCACCAAACTCAAATCAGTCTCTATGCACGAGCAAGCAGCCGGTAAGACCGCATACTGACTTTGCGTTCTTTGGCGATCTCGAGAATCTCCCGGAAGGTATTCATCGAATCCTGCCCCCGGATTGGGTCCCTCTCATTGTATCCTACATGATTATCTGTGGCAATGAGGATTCGGAAACAGCTATAATAGCAAGTGGAATCACAGATAAGAAGTCAAACCTTTGACTAACCGGCCAAGCCAGGTAGGTTGATCGAGAACTCACTTGCTCTCATCTACGTAAACCGAGCAATCAAAAGCTATGTGAGAACACGAACACTTTTCATAGTCATCCTGCCGGACTTGCCGATGTCCCTGATGCTCGGTGTAGCAGCTGGAGCATCTTCCTCGACCGGCTGTTCCCGTTGTTGACTTTGTTGACTCCTGCTTGCTCTGCCGTGCTGAGAAACCATGTCGAACGAGGTCGCGGCTGAAATGCGGTTGGTTCTTTATTCCCTTTCCTGGAACTGACTATGACTCTCTGTGGGAGTCACAGAGATGAATCGTAGTCTGAATCTGAAGGAAGGTTCCGATTGACTGACCTCGATGCGACATGCATTCAACAACCATCTGAGAGGGTGATTCATGTCCTCGATCATATCGATGACCTCCACATTTAGCATGTGCGCGTCGCCCCTTTCAAGCCTCAGCCGGAGGGTCTCGTCGTGGGAAGGGCATCGACCTGGGTACCTGGATGATATCCTAGCTATCCTGGAGTTCTCGAGATGATATACAACCAGGCAGGTCATATAAGCAAAACCTCAAGCTAGCTGTACAGATCAAACCAGACTTCAACATAACAGAGCTTTAGTATGGCAGGCTCTTTGATCCCAACTGCCGCGCAAGATGGAGATGGCGCCATGCCCTCTGCGCCGCCTAAACTTGGAGGAGGGGCCAAGTCGAAGAATCAGTTGAGGAGGATGAAGGCAAAGGCCAAGAAGATCGCCGATCAGGGCATCGATAAGAGCAACGGTGTCAAGGTCGAAAGAGGAGCAGAGGAGGATCAGGTCAAGGAAGAGGACGATGTGCCGGTAAGGGTCGAGGATTCACGTGGGCTCTGCGTTCCCGATGTGCTCAACGTCGACCTTTGTTGCCTCACAAAAGATGCCTGCATCGTCTGAGGATTCGGTCTCCTCGCAAGCCATGTCATTGGATCCCAACGATCCTGCTATGGCCATGTTCTCTTCCGTCTTCCAGAAGTTTCAGGGCGATGTCGTCGATCAGATCATGTCTGACGAAGCCGTGAGTCTCGCTTCTGGGGCATCTTGATTCTGAAAGTTGGAGCATTCACTGAAGACGGACGCCTTCGCATCGGTCTTGCTATGTCAGGTCGACAGCGGCCCAAACAAAGCAGAAGTCATCTACTCGGACGAAGAAGATGACGACGACGAAGACCGTGAACGGGCTCTGGCGAACCAGCAACGACTGAGCAAGAAGAAGAAGCGTCAGCTTGCCGTGAGTCGGTCGCACATGTTGTGTCCTAGATGCGATGGCCTGGACCTGACAATGTTTGTTTGTGAATATGTCGAGCAGAAATTATCGGTCGCTGAGCTCAAACAGCTGGTCAGCAAGCCAGAAGTGGTAGAATGGGTCGACTGCGATGCCCGAGATCCGAGATTGCTTGTTAGTTTGAAGGCGTACAGAAAGTCAGTCCTGTTACTCAGAGCCTAGTGCGACCCTCAGCAGTCACTGATTTTCTTGTGTTTGACAGTACTGTGCCAGTTCCTGTGCACTGGTCAGCTAAACGAGAATACTTGTCCGGGAAACGAGGTATCGAGAAGGCGCCCTTCCAGTTGCCACGTGAGTGACATCGTTTATTTCTTGGATGCTATCCCTGCTCATGCTTTCTCCTACAGCTTGGATCGCCGACACCGGGATCGCGGATCAGCGAGACGCGATCAAGGAGAAGGAGGCGACAATGTCGTTGAAGCAAAAGACAAGAGAAAGGGTGCAGCCGAAAATGGGCAAGATCGACATTGATTATCAAAAGCTACACGATGCCTTTTTCAGGTATCAGACCAAACCCTCGATGTCCAAGTTTGGAGAGGCGTAAGTCTTTTCGCCTCTGCCCATAATCACATGCATTGACCCTGGCTCTTCCTATATTTGCCAGGTACTATGAGGGAAAGGAGCTCGAAACCGATTTGAAGATGAAGAAACCGGGTGAACTGTCCGAGGAGCTCAAGGAAGCATTGTCTATTCCCCCTCTCGCGCCTCCTCCCTGGCTGATTGCTATGCAGAGGTATGGGCCTCCTCCAAGCTACCCGAACCTGAGGATTGCCGGGTTGAATGCGCCCATTCCTGCCGGGTGAGTGAACAACAGAAGGTTGCCGGTATGAACAAAGCTGATTCTGTTTTTTGGAGTATAGTGCTCAGTGGGGTTTCCATCCGGGTGGTTGGGGCAGACCCATGGTCGACGAGTACAACAGACCGCTATACGGCGATCCCTTCGGCGTTTTAGGAGACCAGGACGGACAGGTCGGTCCGCTTATTTCTCGTCGGTTCATCATCGGATCATGAACTGATTGCTTCTCTTAATAGTCGGGCGATGATATTGAGAAGGAGTTGTGGGGACAGCTCGAACCAGAAGCTGAAGGTGAGATCATAGCTCAAGCTCTTTTTTGATCAAAGTCTGACAAGGTGTTATGCTGTGACAGAATCCGAAGAGGAGGAATCCGAGGATGAAGAAGAGGACGAGGAGGACCTCATCACCTCGGGTCATGCACCGGACGAGGGCTTGCGAACTCCTTCTGGCATGGAAACACCATCTGGCATGCAAACAGCGATTTCGACCGTACCTGGCGGTTTGGAGACGCCCGACTTTTTGCAACTCAGAAAGGATGCCGGACCCGCCGAGAGCGAGGTATCGGCAACTCCTGTGCCACGGGAGCTGTATCAGGTTATTCCCGAGAGGCAGACGAGTTCGAGAGGTTTCATGGGCAGTTCAACGACTTACGATGTTGCTGGTCTTGGAGCCGGTGGATCTGGGGGGCCTAGGGTTCTGGGTCAAGACGATCGAGGTACCAAGGTCAGTAACGCCTCTGCTGTTCCGGTGCGGGTGCAACAAGCTGACGATGTCTTCACCTACTGTTCTGACCAGCGCAAGGCTGGAGTTGAGATGGCCGTTGACCCGGATGACCTCGAGGGACTTTCACAGGAAGAACTTCGGGCCCGCTACGACGCTTCGAAATCGCAGAGCAATCGGGTGCATGTACCGGGAGCTGACGTTGACAGGCGAGAGTTTGACGATGTCATCGCTCAGGCCAAGAAGTCGCGGACGAGTGAAAGGGGTCGGGGTGGAGATCGGGACCGACGGGAAAAGGAAAAGTTCAAGTTCTAAGCCGGAAGTCGGTGCTCTGTATCCTGATTGTCTCCCGTATCTATCATCCACACTATTTGTAGTCGTCTACGGACACGTGGGGTAGACAAACTCCGCTGAGCCGGGTACAAGGTGACGTGAACTTGGAATCATGACGAATAACGCGCCATGACGCCGTGATCGCCGTGTGATGGTCAACCTCATGCAACTCACCTGTGCACTTGCGCACTTGATCATCATCAATTCAACAGCAACCCTTTCTCGTCCGAAAGTGGCCGCGGTAGATACGTTCCGTTGGCTAGACAACATACATCGCATCCTTGCCTACCATGTCTAGCAACGGTATGGTCTCGGCCATCACTTCGACGTTGCGCCGTGACAAGAAGCAACAACACCACGCCAACGCAGAGGACGAACGGTTGCTCGGGTCTTCAAGGACGACCTCTGAGAGAAGCCATCTTGATGGTCCGCAAACCTCTTATGGAACTACCTCGAATCCAACGCCTGGAATGGGTGTTCAGAGTAGGGACTACGCTGGGGAAGAGGCACGACTGGACGGGAACGATGCCGACGTTTGGCAGTCGGTCGAGGGCAGAGGACTGGATGGACGAGGAAGTATACGTAGCGTCCGCTCGTACTCCGACAGAGCGTCCTCCATCGAGCATACTCGTCGACGACAGCAGCTGACAAAATGTGAGAGGAATCCATGCTTTGAGCGGTTGGCACTTTGAACTGATGAGCGACAACCTGATCTAGCCAGTTACACCTACCTGAAAGCGACATACCTTTTGGTGCCCATTTTTACTCTCGTTGGGTGCTGGGCTCTCGTCATGCTGGCTGTATACGCTTGGTGGGTTGACCTTCACTCTTCAAATGTCGCACGGGACTGACACTTGAGGTTCACTGCAGGCCACCAACCAGTAACGAACGTCGGCTGCCCCCGGCCGAAAGGCCTCGGTATCCTCACCCCTTCCTGTGGCCGCCTCTCATCATCGGAGTTCTCGCTAGCATCACTATGCAGGCATTGAGAGACCCTGTCTTGGAAGCTATCAGCATGCTACCTGAACAACTCGGCAGGATGTTCTCGCGTTCAGGGTTCACTGCGAGCAGGTCAAAGAGCACAATACGGCTGCTTCTACTCGCTGCTCTGTAAGTCATGATCATGACCACCAAGTGGAGTCGATAGGTGTGCTGACGAACCGCTTTTAGAGGCATTTTCCTTCACACTGCGATGCAGGAACTCCTTCGAGTGATTGCGCTTTACCTTTGCGAACCTCACTCGTCAACTATGGTTACTACAACGCGGCTGTTTCAGCAGTCGTATTACCTCGGCATTGGCTGGGGAGCTGCAGAAGCCTTCTGGGGAATTACGCGGGGTTGGTTCAGCGGTGTACGACTCTGGAGTGATCTGCTGGACAAGGTGTCAGTTGAGCCGGTCGCAGATCCTGAGAGGAACATGTCCACGTCGACGGCCCAAGATTATGCTACGGCGACATCTCAGCAAATGGAGTCAGAGGTCGTTGTTGCGGATGATCAGTCTTCCGTTTCCAGTCTTGAGGATGAAGAAGATAACCTGTTAGCCAAGATTGAGGCTTTGCAGCGCTTGCGCGGAAGGAAAGGTGGGCCGATGAATCGCTTTCCTTCTGTGAGAAGAGTAATTCTGAAGTCGGAAGCATGCTTTGCCTACAGACCTGGAAGATGCGTTGGGCAAACCGTTTCCAGTGAGCAGGCTTTCACCAAGCGAGACCCCTTCCAATATAGCTAAAGCAACCGATTTACCAGAACATTGCGGTCGCTGTGCATATCCTCTGGCGACTGGACACGATACTCCTCAACCTGGGTTTCACCCTCATCGTATCCGCTTTCTACTACAACACCGAACCGATCTATCACCGTCTTTCGGCTCGATCGAGCTTGCCTTCTGGCAAATATGGCCTGACTCCGCTTGATGAGCTCAAGCCGCATAGACTCTTTCCTCTGGTCGTAGCCGGAGTGGCCTTGGCTCACTTCGTCATCTCCTGGGTCTGGGCCGTTGGTGTTAGGCGTGTAGGGCTGTCGGCGGTGACTTGGGGAGTAAGTACAATGACGTCCGTTCAGTGCGTCAGCTGTCTGACTTGGGTACCTTGCAGAGCTTGGTGGTATCGCTAGCGGCATTCTTTGCTGGGCTCGGCAGGTGAGTTTCTCGCTTTCGTGACAGACGATTCAGGCAGGCTCATATTGCTCGTCAACTTAGCTGGGGCGGACTCGTTTGATGACCGTTGGCGTGATTTCGGAAGTCTTCCCAGACTGGATTTGTAACTATGTTGATATCATACCCCAATATATATGCGAGAATTGTCAATTCGACAGCGGCGAACCCAGTGGGACACTACACCCAAAAGTCAATCTTTTTCCCAACCACAGGGGGGATACCATCCCCCATCAGATCGAATCCGGAGGTCGAGGTCCGAGCGACGCGCGCCTTGGGGATCGGCATCAGACGGCGACCACTCGAGAATGAGAAACGAGGAACCATCGACCGTCGTGCTTGATTGAATTGCTATCTGCGCATCCTCGACCTGCAGCACCCAGCTACCAGCATTCTCAACGTCCACTCAGTCAGCGATCAGCCAGAATACGTCCAAGCATACTGTTCTCCTTCAAGCTAGACAGTATAAGATAGCTTCAACCTCCGGACGCTTGTCGGAACCGAAATCAGCATATAAACAAACATACCGCTTTCAGCCATGAACACCACCACAACGGCAGACCCGTCGCCCGTATTACCGCTGATTGGAGTCCTGACCTCGACGCTGGTCAAGGTTCAGAACGGGTTCCATTCCATTCCTGGATCCCCTATCTTGATCCGATACATCAAGAGTTCCTACCAGGCAAGTCTCGGTACCAGTCGTATGCATCGCACTGAACACAATCTCTAACGATCAAGCACTTGTCAAATCAGAATGATCCTTACCGGTCGCTCCTCGAGCTATTCCTCGTAGTCTTCGCTTTGAGGACCATCTTCAGTCGCCGTACTCGAGGCGAAGGGCAGTCGCGTAACTTCGTGGAATTGACGGAAAAAGTGGGCAACTTGCGCATTCCAGAACTACGTGTCGGGGTCGCGGCTCATACCTTGACGACCGCTCCCACAGGAAATTGATGAACTCGTCGACGACTGGCAACCGATGCCTTTGGTAGATGGTCCGACTACCAAGTTCGAACATACGATCCTACCCTCTCTGCCAGTGATCTCTGGACCCGCTTCACACAAACCGAAACTAGCGGCCACTGGCAAGACCGTCCTCAATCTCGCCAGCCCTAATTGGGTTGGTTTGTTGGAGGATGAGAGAATCAAAGAGGTTGCCATCGGTACGCTGAGAGGATACGGCCTTTCGCCATGTGGACCACCTGGTTTCTACGGTACCTTGGGTAAGTCTATCAACATGGGTAAACCTAGTTTCGAAGTGCTAATCTTGGCACGAATCTGCAGACGTTCACACTCAGCTCGAAAACGACATTGCTCGCTTCCTCGGGATCGACTCGGTCATCGTCTACTCGCAATCGTTCTCCACCATCACTTCAGTCATTCCTGCATTCGCCAAACGAGGAGATGTCGTCGTGGCCGACAAATCGGTCAACTTTGCCATCCAGAAGGGTCTTCAGATCTCTCGATGCACGGTCAAGTGGTACGAGCACAACGATATGGCTGATCTGGAGAGGCAGTTGAAGGCTGTAGAGAAGGAGGCCAAGAGGAAGGGTGGACCTTTGAAGCGACGATTCATCGTTTCAGAAGGCGTCTTTGAAAACAATGGAGCCATGATAGATCTGGCGAAAGTGGTAAGTCGTCAGTGCAGGCTATGCGGTTGGTAAATCAGGTCATTAAGCATCGGCTGCGCAGGTTGAGCTCAAGAAGAAGTACAAGTTCCGTCTTATACTGGACGAGAGTTATTCGTTCGGTATGGTCGGCAAGCATGGGAAGGGAGTCACCGAAGTCTTTGGCGTTCCGGTAAGAGCTTCAGCATCGATAGAATTGGCGAGTCGCTAGTGCTCATCCGGATGCCATTGCGCAGGCTACCGAGATCGACCTTTTGGTAGGATCGATGGCAGTCGGACTGAACGCAGGTGGCGGGTTCTGTGCTGGCATGGAACACGTCACTCATCATCAGGTAAGAGTTCATAGCGACATCGAAACGTAAAGGAAACTTGATCGAGCCTGGGACATCCACAGCGTATCAACGGAGCAGCCTTTGTCTTCTCTGCTGCTATGCCAGGGCTTTTGGCCACCACTGCTTCCGCTGCCATCAACATCATGCAAACTTCACCTCAAATTTACAGTCAGCTCGCCGAAAACATCCGAACTTTTCGACAAGGACTCGCCAAACTCGAGGGCGTGACAATCTACATCCCTTCGAATCATCAATCGGCCTTGATTCACGTGTACATGCTGTCACCACCCGAGTCGATCGAGCTGGAGGAGCGCCTGCTCCAAGACGTTGTCGACGACGCCCTCGGTCAAGGTGTCTTGATCTGCCGCGCCGCACGTCTGCGTGGACAGGAAGTGTTTGAACCGGCGCCCAGTCTCAAGATCATGATTTCCGCAGCGTTCACGAAGAAGGAGACGGAGAAGATGGCCAACACCGTCCGCAACAGTTTGACCAAAGTCTTGGGCAGTAAGTCCAGTGTCAAAGTTCGCAAGCTTCGAAGGATATCTGCCAACGCGTCTCTCTTGTGCAAACAGAGAAGCGATGACGATAGATTGTGGCAGGAGCGAATGTTTAGCAATACACGACCGGATTCCGGTTCTGCGTACTGCTCAATACCCCTTGCGCCAGGGCCTCTACTGAGAGACTTTCGCCTTGTACACGACCTGTGTTTCTGCTATTTACTTACAATTATAATTCTTTCTGTCTGTCTCCTTTCGTCTCCCGGGCAGCCTTCTTTGAGCGCTGCGGATACATGCTGCACACACGATGATCCCGTGATCCATTTTCGACGCTCGATCATGGTGTTCTCATGGCTAGCATTGTTCAGACTATTGTTTCCTTTTATATTTTCTATACAACTGTAATTACCCGGAATATATCTTGCCACACCCAATACTAGTCGGGGCCCTACATCATGACGGCCAACTGGCTAGTAACACTTCGACACCTGCCAGAGCACGAAAATCTTTAGATGGCGTACTTGAACCACTCAACATTGTCGCCATCGTCCTCGTAAGGAAGCTTCTCCTCGGCGGTCCAAGGATGATCCCTCTCGGCGATGCGAGCGGCCTTTTTCTTGTTCTGCGCATTCAAATACATGATCATGATCGCCGATGAAACGACCACGATGAGGCAGTATGCGAAGCAGATGGCGTGACCCTTGATGTATCGAGGCCTGTCTTCCCTAGGGTAGATGAAAGACGAGATGACACCACCTATGAAACCAGTGTCGCTATCAGTACCCGAAGTCATCAGCTGATATTGATCGGAACTCGACTTACCTGCATTACCGAACGAGACGATGATGGCGGTAGCGACTCCCTTCTTGAGCGAACCTCCACAGTTGTTCGAGCCCCACGAGACGACGATGGGGATCAAGGGGTAGACACCGGCGGCGGCGAGGAACAGTCCGGCGTATTGGACGTTAGGGTTGGGGGTGACCAGGAGCATGAGGAATCCGAGAGCGCCGAGTGCGGAAAAGCCGATGGCGACGATGCCTCGCTTTTGGAGACGATCCGACGCGTATCCAGCGACAACGGTGGTGACGGCGGCGACACAGTAAGGCGGAACCGACATCTGCGAGCGAGGAAAGGGCAATGAGCTTTAATGCTTGAATCTCCCGAGGAAACAGACTACCAGGCAACGTGGACTCACCAACTGAGCCTTTGCTGCGGTGTATCCGAGATTGGCCGTGAGAGTAGGACTGAAGAGAGCGAATGCGTACACGGGCATGAGAGACCCTTGGAACATCACGGCGAACTGTACGAAATCGGGCCAGTCTGTCAACCGTGTTGTTTATAGGTTCCGCTGGTCCCCGCCACCGACTTACGACCCAGACTTTCCAGTCGAGGAAGGCATCTTTAATGAATTTGTTCTTGTACGCTTGCGAACAGCCGTCGTTGTCGAGCTTGAGTCTCTCGACGATAAAAGCACGCTCATCCTCGGTGAGGAACTTGGCGGTGTCGGGGTAATCGTACAACATCCAGAAAGAGGCGACGGCGACAATGACGGTAGCAATACCCTCGAGGATGAAGATCCATCGCTGAAAGATGAGACTTCCTGTCAGATGGATTCGTTCAACGAGCCTTATGGCAAGCGCAAACATACCCCCTCGTAGCCGTTGACACCGTCCATCTCGTTGATCAAACGGGCCAAGAGACCACCAAAGGCACCAGCGGCGGTTGCGGCGCTGAAGAAAAGGGCGATCCTGAAGTTGATCTCGTATCGTCGGTACCATTGGGTCAAGAAGAAGGACACTCCAGGGAAAAGACCTAGAAAAAGAGCATTCGAGGTCAGCCTAGTGAAGCTACACACGAAACGGTGGATTCGGCCGTCTTACCAGCCTCAGTAATGCCCAAAAATACCTGGAGAAAGGACGTTCCTGTCTTCAGTACAGCCAACAGCTAGATACGAAGCACAATTTTACGCACTCGAGTGACCAGCAAGTGGCTGAAGCTGTCAACGAAGCCCATCCCGATCATTACACCTCCCCATGCCAACATGATGGTAGGCAGCCACATCGAGGGTCTCCACTTTGAAGGGCAAGGCGTTTAATGTCAGTTGAACGAACGATCGCGGATCGAGATCAGTCAAGAGCCGATACCCACAGCCTTCATCACCATGTTACTGGGAACCTCGAAGAGAACGTAAAAGGCAAAGAAGATGGCGAGACATGCCGAGTATTGCGTGGTCGAGAGGCCCAGATCCGCGGAGAGACCGAACAGGTTGGCGTTACCGATGTTGGAACGATCCAAAAAGGAAAGCAGGTAGAGCAGAGACAACCAAGGGACGATCCGTAGATCTCTAAAAGACGACAAGAAGCGCACAAATCGAAGAGATCAGCGAGCCATTACGACGCATCCACGTGTATGACGCGCGCTGATCTACTCACGTCTTTCGGATGACGGCCTTTTCGTTGACGTTGGAAGCGGCCTCGAGGCTGGCGTCCGAGCTGTACTCGATGTGTTCTCCGACCGGAGAGATCTTCTCCTTCTCTTGATATTCAGACATATTGACGGGGTCGAGGTGTTGCAGACTGTTTCGTCGGGAGATGAGGGGGTGGGGGAGTGACGATCGAGGACGAGGAGGAAGGGGATTCGATCGAGCGATGATATATAGACGGACTGACTGTGTGTCTGCATGTCTCGACAACGTTTGATGCCAAGACTTTTTGGTTCTGCTGTTCCCCCGCATTCCCCGCGTGCGGAGACCCATTGTGCCCCGTGGCGTTCCTGAAAAGAACAAGTCGTTCCCCGCGCGCGTCCTGCCACGTTTTTTGGTTCCTTTCCCTTTCTGCGTCGTCGAACCGAGACCGAAAGCCCGTGATGAATTAGAATTGCAAACCCCCTTGCTTGCCCTTCTTCCTGCGACAGACCCCGATTCACACTTCGGATTGATGGGTCAGCACGATCACACCCCAGCATGCAGCCAGCATGATCGAGTTGCGAACCCGTCGCCCGGTTTGGACCCCCCTTCTTCCGCCAGTGAACCTGTAACGACGACACGGCCCGGCGGTTGAACAGTCGGGAGTTCGTCGGGACCGTCCCCTAAGACAAGCTTTGGCTGAGCAAACATGTGCCTCCTGTGCCGGGCATGTGAGGTGGAAACTGCAGGACATCTACCTCGGTGGATATCGTCATAGAACAAGCGACGGACAATCGCGTGCGATGCCGCGAAATCGCACGGGGAATGCCCAGTCGGCCGTAATTGTCCTTTTGCCAACGGCGATACATTCCTTGCTTCTTGGGTATGGGATGTGAATACAAAGCTCGAAGATCGCGATATGCTGTGACTTTGATAGCCTCCTCGTCGCCGGCCGATCTCGACCTCGAAACACCTCCGTTGTCATCTGACCTCTTGTCGCTCACGGTCGCTCAAGCAAAGAAGACGTCGTCGGCTTTCTTCGACATTGCTGGCGAAGCGACGTGATTGTCCTGTGAATCTCCTTGACATCGCCTTGGTCCCAAGTGATTCGTAAGGAAGACAAGGACTCGGCCGTCGACTCCGTGAAAGTTGCTCTCGCAGTATCGCTCACAGGCTTCGATATCGGTTTGGTGGTATATCTCAGTTCCACCGCGTCAGGAAAAAAGAACAAGGTCATATGGAAACTCCACGATCGCAGGTCGACCTATGGTGACGAATTGCGGTATCAGCCGTCTCCGACGAGGCCCGGATGATCGGTCTCGCCGCTTACCATATCGATCTCCAAGGGCTCATGCGATTTCGATGGGCTGACAGGTGAAGACGGTCCGGGAATCATTCGGATCTTGTCGAGAAACGTTTGTCAGACTCAGTTTTGGATATCAATATGAAGCGAAATTTAAAACGAACCGAATGTTCATCCATGACGAGCGTGCCCTTCAACTCCTGGTCACGCTCTCGATCTCGAACGCTATCTCCGACTGGCAGAGTCAAAACCGCAGTCACATCTGCAAAACTTCTGGGGGTTTGAGTCCTCTCCTCGGATATCTCGGATGTCTCGTCTGGAGCGCCTGCAGTGACGGTTTATCGCACATCAATTCGTCAGGAGTTGAATATAACAGCGCGAAAGACGGCGGAGATCTACCTTGTTCAGGTGGCTCGGTAGTTGACCACACTAGGAACCGGTTCGCTAGCCAAGCTAACATGCTGTACTTGACTGTCACTGGTCGTTCTTCTAGTCTTATGGTTGTACACGAAGCATGACAAGTCTGCCATCCATTAGCTGCATGGCGACACTCATCCTCTTATACCCGCGGGGTTCAGGGCTCCACATGTCAGATGTAATCAGCCTAGCTCCGAGCGTGGACTATAGCGCGTAATCTAATGCGTTCCGATCTCCGCAAGGTTTCAATCCAACTTATCCTCGCGGGAGTCTCCTATGAATTGCTCCATCTCTGCTCTAAATTCGATGGCAGAGTCGAAGATCCGAAGAGTAGTGGCATGGGTTGTGCACTTTTCGTCGTGTTCCGGCTTTATCATCGTCAATACAGTATACACTGTGGTTGGGCACCCTGGATATAGTTTCCAACATATTCAGTGGAAATAGCTTGATAGAGGGAAGCTGTAGTCTATACGGATCTTCGATGACAGCCTTGTACGGTATGGATACATTCATATTCCTGGTACAGGACGAAGGGCGCTCATCGCGCCGTGTAACCGAAATTCTGATTAAAGTTGCTGTTCTGATCAAAGGGCATATTGGCAAAGTCGAATCGTCCGAAATACTCGGACCAAGCGTCGAAATCGAACGTGGGTGGAAGTCCGCTGAGTAGCGAGTTGTCCAGCAGCTGGGCCTGTGTAAGCGCTTCGGCATTGTTCTGATCCAGCATGCTCAGGAGCATAGTCATATCCGTCTCTCCATTTTCTGGAGCGTTGGGCAGTTGAGGAAAGTATTGCAAGCCAGGGTTGAGGTTCTGAGCAAGGTAGTCGTTGTCTGGGGCTTAGTGATCGATTTGTCTGGTATTTAGCGGGTGATATGGCTTACCAGATACGACACCGGCTCGGTCGAAACACTCGTTCCTTGATTCGCCAGTTGAGTCATGTTCGGACCTGTCTGCGGGTGGTCGCCGTTGGCGCCGTTCAGCATGTTGTAATGTTGTTGATTCATGTGAGGTTGTTGTCCGGGTTGTTGCTGCATATTAGGATTATTGCTTGGTTGAAGGATGGGTTCTTGATTGGTTGCAATTGCTGATTGGGTGACCAGGATGCCAGGTGGTAATTCACGCTCCAGTTGGCGCGAAGTCGACCCCATATCGGTAGCCACAAATACGCCTTTTCCAGGATCATCGGGGT
This sequence comes from Filobasidium floriforme, assembly GCF_021052385.1. NCBI lineage: Eukaryota > Fungi > Basidiomycota > Tremellomycetes > Filobasidiales > Filobasidiaceae > Filobasidium > Filobasidium floriforme. The sequence goes on along the minus strand of NW_025763627.1, from coordinate 449,723 downwards.
CTGGTTTCCAAATGATGCGTTTGAACAGCTCAGGGTCCCGGCGTTTAAGTCCCGGTGTGGGATTCAAGGCAGCGGTGCCTAGGCCCCCGTTTGGCGTGTGCACCTTCTTTGCTGCTTCGTAGAGCAATGTCATGATTTCGATCGTCTTCCGTCGAATGCTCATGTGATCTATAAGAAGAAGTTGGTCAGGCAAAACAAGACAAATTCACCGAGAAGCAGACGTACCGGGCTGCACTGCATCTTCCCACCGCTGCACGACGTCACGTAGGATTTTTAGCATCTCTAACGATTCTGGCGTACACCGTCTGACCCATGTGTGATACTGATGAACGCCAGAGCAGTAGCATGTCAGCCTCGCCATATAAGCTACTTTTCGTACACAGCGTCTTACCTGAATCAAGGCCGCATTATTGATAGCGTATGCGTAAATACTGTTTGTGCACGATCCGTCAGACTCGGGCGATATCGGGTGGAGACACGCTCGCTTACAAGACCGTGTCAATGGCTTCCTCGTGATTCCGCAACCAGTTGATAGCGTCTGTCGACCACTTGACGAGTTTACTCCAAGTGGCTACATCCATGCTCAGTTTGACGTGTGCTGGCAGAGAATAGTTGAGACGCATGAACGTTCTCCAGAAGAGGAATTGCATCGCTACGTGTCCGAGATGCAGCAGTCCACAACCCATGTCGCTGTCCTGGTCCGTATGTTGCAGCTCGGAAGGTAATTGGACTTGCCATTCGTTCATGTCGTTGATCAGACTGCTAAGCTGCTCGTTCGTCGTCTGCGTCAACCCTACCGGGCTGTTCAGGGTGCGCTTGCGAGTCAATGTTGATCGTTTATCTCGTTGAGCAACCTCGACGAGCTCACCTGTACACGCATTTCAAGACACGACCCAACAGGATGGATAGTTTGAGGTGTTCTGTCAAGATAGCGTATGGTTGGTGTTCGGTGATATGCCAAGCGGTGGTGCCATCCGGGTTGGAAGTGATTTCGTATGGCGAAGGCAACAGGCAGTCACAATCCGTAATGTCGATGAGCATCGGCAGTCCAAGACAAGCGGCGACCCTGTGACAAAAGGTCAAGTTGAACATCGCGGCCAGGCCAAAGTGAATCCGTTTAGTACTCACCATCGATCGAAAATGACACAGACCGCCCAGACCCGTCGCTTGAGCTCGATCTTGGTCATCTCCTCTGGGTCATTCGATGTGGCCACGCTTTCTCGATGTAGACCCAAATTCTGCGCCATCCTAATGGCAGCCGATATTCGCGTTACAGAAGCTCCGATCGCGGTCGAGGTCGGTTGAGCATGAATGTCAGCCGCCATGTTCAGAATGAGCTACAAGAGCGTGTTGCGTCGTCAGCTCAACCTATACTCAACAGGAAGCTCCTCCTCATCAGGACGTACCAGGGCCTGAACGTTGGTGAGGGACGGGTCGCTGAGGACATCATTATTCCGAATCAACCCATTAATCACCGCCCTGATGGCGTTGAAGACCTCCTTCTTGACCCCCCGCCTGGTACTCGCCGCTCCTGCCATCGCATAAAGCAACAGCGGAGGTGGATTGCCGCCCTTGACGAATTCCTTCTTATTTACGATCGGGAACAAGGGTGCGATATGGGTAAAGTAGGAATTGACCAGTGTCGAGATGAGAGCGGCGGTGAGGACCGGTTTCTGAGGTTGATTCGAGCTTTCCGATGGTGATGATTCTGTATAACCGCTCCCCTGTTTGAAGGAGGAGGATGTAGGCGGGTTGCAAACTCTGATGATTCCATCACCGTCGTCGGTGGTAAACTGCCACGTCTGGTGATTTCTTATATCATATTCTTGAAGATTTTGTCTCGGGAGAGAAGCGGTGGAATGCAGTATATACGACAACGACGTCGGGCCTGTATAACGGACAGCGTCTTCAGCCCACCGAGTCAGATAATGATTTTGCTAAGAGACGTGACATTACCACGTACCTTCGACTCGGCCTCCATGTCCTAGCACTCTGCCTGCCATACCTGCTTTGGGAACCAAGACCTGATGTTCACCGATTTCGACCCGATCGCTGCTGATGGATGGTGGGCCGAGCTCGTTCGGAGATAGTGTATACGGTGCGCCATATTGCTGAGCATCCGCTTGACTTGTTCTTCGTTCTTTGACCAAGGTGGACTCGGGGACAGTTGTGGGATGGGGTTCGGGAGACAACTTGTTCTGAGGCGAAGAGGTCTGGCTTTCCTCCGCTACTGTAGTATGACAAATCAGTATGCATTCACTTGGTTAGCAAAAACCGTGGACACGGTTACGGTCACTATCAGCTTGCCTTTTCGCTTTTTGAACCTGGTCTCCGCGATGGGCATATAGCTGCCAGAGATATTGATGCCCCGTGTCAGTAACCTACTGGAGTCAACTGATTCGGACTCTCACTCACAATGTACACTCGTTTTCTGTATGCTGGCAGTGCTTACACATTCCTCTGGGATGTGCGTCTTCCGAGTCCGGTGCAATGATGATCTCGCACCGGATCTTTTTCGTCCGCTGCAGGTCGTCTTCCGAAAGTCAGCTCGCAGGTAACTTTACGAAGGCAAGGGAAATGTTCGGTACGCACACACTGATCACACGCTCGAGCCGTCTTTCGTCTCCCATCCTCATCCATATTCTCCCCTTGTTTCGGTTTCCTCTTCTTCTTGTTCCCTGCGCCCGGCCCTGCAGCCGACTCGTGTCCAGCCGCTTCATCTACTTGTCTGCGAATCGTCTGGCTTGGACCGGCCTCTGTGATTTCGTTCTTGATACCACTCGGTCCTGGATTGGGGTTGGTCGAGCTCCCGTTACCCAGGTTGGCAAGAGCAGAGGCGGCCATCTCGACCGCTTGGTGAGAATCTCTCCTCGGACCTTCGCCGTACCCGTTTCCCTGTTGAGTTTGAGGCGGGAACATGCTCATGGGGAGTCCGTTCCCTTGATGAAAGGAAGAGGAAGTAGGTATGGAAATACGGGACATTGAGGGAGGTTGCGAAGGACCCGGGTAGCGGTCATAGCCGCCGTTTGAAGGCGGGAAGCTCGAGACCATCGATAGATTATTCCACATGCCTTGTTGCGGTTGTGAGTGCTGCAAGTAGGCTGGACCGTGGGTCTGAGACGATCCGGATCCCGATCGCGATGGAGGTTTGCGACCAGGGACGCTCATTTGAGTGCTAGACTCGACTTGTCTTATCGTCGTTGTCCCGGCTCCACGCTACGAGGGTGACTCGGATCCCTTCGTCCTTTGTGCCTCGTCTGGCGATAAATTTCGCAACGATGATTGCGACTCGGTTATAGATGAGAAAGACGGTTAGCCAGTGATCGAGTGGTATGTTATATTTGAAGAGTTGAGAGTTGATGATAGAGCTATGCGATCTACGAGCCAGTACTGTGAGGTTATAGGTGACGATGGGTCGACTCTCGAATTCAAGGAGTGACTATCGATACGCGAAACGGGGGACCGGTCGCTTTTCGCCGAGCGAGGTACGTGTGTGTGATGGGATGGGATGGGAGTCGGCGTTTTGCCACGGATCATATAGCAAGGCTACCACGGCACAGCAAAGCAAAGCGATGTGCGGACCACTGATGGACTGACTCGTCGCATCGCTGATGTGTCTACTACCCTCATGGCAGACGATAAGAAGAAGGATGGTCCCCTCCCTTTCTCTGATCTCTGTCGTCAAATCGAGGTTGCTGTGCCAATCATTTGATGGAATTCTATTTTTGCGCGTGACGAACCCACTTTTCGCTCAAATCCGTCACACAAGAAATGAGTACGAGGCGTCGATCTCGTCGTCCACGTTCTTGTCACTTTGAGGCTGCAATAAAGGGGGCAATGCAGCTGTGCAGGCAGCTCAGCCCATGGTACTACATACGACTTCGAATTGCATGTAGTAATCACCTCGTCGTCTCTTCGTATCGCTCCACTTGAATTCGAATCACGCCGTTAACAAGACGGTTTCTCGCGCGAGGGTGCGCTCGTCCTCCCAGGCGCACTGTAGAGTTCACACACATCCGTCGTGGCCGACATCTACAACCTGGCGCACTGACAGGACGCAGCCGAAGGAACTCTATAGTACAGTCTTACCATATCCCCCAGGTCGTATTGACATAGGGGAAAGGTCATGACGTACACCTGCGTGTTTCGTCTCCTGCCTGTCGCACGGACTTACTGTATTCCTACGGTCCGATGCGTATCTGTTTGCAGTCGGATCCGATTGACCTGAAAATGCGCAAGCATCAATGGAGGACAAGATCCATTGTTCATGTCCCAAATGGACGTATACACTGCTTCGCTGTTTATGCACAAAATATGGCAGGCTGGGTGATGTCATATCGTGCAGAGAAACCCGGTATCGTTCTACTGTATTCAAGCAGCCCCGACAAACAATCGACTCATGTTTGATCGTCCGGGCCTGTTTCAGAGGATCGATATCAGATAGTTCCTCAGACACAGCTTTGCGTATATCAATTGGGCCCCTTCTACGTTGCCTATCACATACGGGATCTGCGAGATGCTGTTGCGTCGACATGAAAACAGTTTGCCATCTGCCGGGCTAAGCCTTAATGCAATGTATTCTCTATAGTTGCATGCCGACTCGCTCTCCCTCATCTAAGGAACCAAACTACGACGATAATATCCTTGAGCAAATGGGCAGTCGATAATTTCAATGTCATAATCTACCGCACAGATCAGCGCTCATGTGGAAAGTGGGAAAGCCTAGGAGGAAGAAAGGTATGAGAACGGCGTCCAATCCAGATACAACTTTGAATGCTGGTCGGATAATACGCGCTGAATAGCCGTATCTTCCTAGGTTCCCAGACGCCATGACTTCATGGAAAGGCCGCACAAGGGCGTGAAAGAGAAGTCCGCCGGCCTCGAACTTAGACAGCCGGGAAAGCAGTACGCCACTAAGCCTCCTAGACGTTAGCATGAGCATGACCATGGTTGTCATGGAACCAGGGCTTGACGATGTCTTGTTGTATATTCTCGATTCATCAGTCCACCAGGTTGTATGGGTTCGTCTCCATTGGCGCCGACCATCATCCGATTGGAGCGCTCGTCTTTGTCGATATCCAAATCGATGCGCACGATGTCCGAGTCGTCCTCAACGGTCTCGGAATTACAAGGTGTTCGAAGATGGGAAGCAAAGCAAAGGGAGTTTTTACAGCTTGAAACGAAAAGAGATGCGACATCAATGGAGATGGACACATATCAGTGACGACGACCTTCATGCCCCGATATGATTGTTTGTAATGTTATTACTCTACATATAACGAAAGACCCTTTAGCGGATTGTGGTGTTTATACAGCCTTGTGACCTTGAACATCCGATGCAAATCAAAGGGCGACAGATCAACCCCCCGAGAGTCGAGGAGTCGGTCGCTACTCTGCATGACAGGAGGACGTGCCAGTTTTTTTCTGTAGGACTCGTCTTAGTCTGCGATGTTGGCGGGGTCCTTGATACGGTGATCGATGATGTGATTGGCAAGCGTGCCTCTTTATGGATCTTGGAAGTGGAGCGATCACCTCAAACATGCAGCCTGAGTTATGATCTCGGATCATCCGTGGGTCTTGTCGATCTGGTCCGAGAAGGACCGCCTCATTGTGCAGGAAAACTAAGGACAGTTGACGTCTTTAGTAGTGACTGATCGTGGTGTTAGGCGAGAGCGATGAGACAACTTGCGCTCGCGGGTCCTCCTTGCTCGGCTCGGACTCTACTCTTGAAGGGCAAAGCGGTATAGGACCAACAGCGTTTCATATCTGTGAGACTGGCCGTTCTGTTGACTCCGGGACTCCACCTGTCTTTTTCAATCAATAACGGTATCGCAGCGGTCGACGATGAAACGTGTCGAGTGAAAGACCACCCCAGCCCGAATGAGCGAATGACCGAAAGGCTTGCACGCCAAGGAACAGGCGGGGGGCGCGGGCTTGAAGGATTGGCCGAATGAAACGGGATCAAATTAAATGACGGCTGGTAGCTGGTGGGTGGCATGGGTGGACGTGGGGAGGTGGGTGGAGGGACACGCAGTCGTCGACGACATTTTGACATCGCAAGCGGGGAGATCGAGCACGTCGTGGAATCGAGACACACAAGATGTGCATGGTGGGTTATACGGTGCAGGACGTTCGTACTTCAGGCGGTTCGCTGTGGCCAAAGACAAGAAACGAAGAGTTCGGTCGCTCGCGTGAGATCGTGATTCTTCCGATCATCATCATACCGGTCATACCCCACTTCCACCCAGGCAGGTCCCCATTCCCCCCGATCACACGCGAGACCGTTCGGGTCCTGGGCCTTGCACGAGTACATTGATATCGACGACTCGGACCACCGAATTTCGGCCTCGTAACATCGTCTTTGCCTCAAGCCCTCAAGTCTTGCCTCTCGGACTGATCGTCATATACCTCAAAAGAACAAGCTAGCTCAAAGTACGGGCACACAAGACCGGTAGGGCAGACAGAACCCGGCACAAACATGCAAGAGGAGGACCGAGGCCTCGGTAGGAAGGATACGGGCGGAGAATCAGATACTCAGCGGACAGGTCAGGGTCAGGGTCAAGGGGATTCAGCGAGGAATATCATGCAAGTCACCGTTGAAACGGGAAGGAACGCCGTTCTGATAGACGACCAAGGCTGACCGTAGCCGTCTCTCGTCTTTCCCTCATTAATTCTGGTCTTCTCTGGCTCTCGGCGTTCATTCGCTGCTCGCTGCTGGCTGTGGCATTCGGGCACGTAACACACCACAGTGCTTGTTCAAACTGCCGGTCACAAAAAGTCAGTCTCGGAAACATTGCTCGTTAAACAGGCCGGAGAAAGTGGTAGCTGATGCTTCTTTTTTGACACACTTTCGGATTGTAATGGACTGAAATGGACTTTCCTTCCCGGTACATATATCTCAACTTCTCCACTGCGACATCCTTGACCTCTTTCCGTCCTCGACCCACTATCTGACGACCTCAGATCAAATGTTTCCCCTCGGACGACCCGGACGAACCATGTAAACGATGCGCGCGATACACACTGACGTGCGAATACCTACAACATCGTCGAGGCAGAAAGAAGAAGGAAAGACCCGAAGGTGTTGCGGGTGCTGGTGCCTCCGGGTCAGAACGAGCGGGTTCGGTGCCTGCCGCTGCTGGGAAGAGCGAGTCGAAGAAGGGCGGCAAGGCGCCAGGGTCTGAGAGGAAGGTCAAGGATGAAGGCGCAGGAGCAGGCAAGTCGACGACAGCCACGACAGTCAACAGGGAGGCCAGTCCCCCGAGCAAGAAGGCTGGTACGGACCGACCTGGATCTAGATCAACAAGCAGGAGATTTTCCGCCAATCAACGACATCCGGGTACGTCGAGTCCTTCAGGACCGCCGCAAACGTCCTCGAATCGTCCCCCAGCACCACCAGCACCACCGCCAAGGATGGATCAGTCCGGTCGACCGATCTCGTCGACGACGGCAAATGACTATCCGGGATCGTTCAGGAGAGAACCTCTGATGGCGGAACCCATCAGTTACCTGCACTTGCAAGCCAGGCCTACGCCCGAGATGCGGGCCGGGATGAAGTTGGGGTCCAGTACGGCTTCTGGTTCAGGTGCTGGAGTTGGCAGTGGCGGTAGTCTAGGACAGGGGCAGGACAGCTTCGGTGTGGGGATGACAGGATACGATTCGAGCATGGGACTGGGATCTGCATCGTCGGCTTATGATCGATCGCTTAGGCATAGCGCAATGGATCAGGCGGGACCGAGCGGGTCGACGTCGACTGCTGCGGGTTCTGGATGGATGCCGATGATAAATGGAGGAGGTTACGGGAACGGGAACGGTCAGCAGGATACGATGACTCAGGCGAACGGCATGGGGACGGATTACATGGTAGATACGGGCAGATCGATCGGATTTCCCCTACCAGGAGCCATGTCGATGGATGGGTACCGTGGGCAGATGACCAACAATAACGTCGACGGACTGGTGCACTCGGGATTACCAATTCTGCCGCCGCCCGATAACATGCCGTTCATGAATCACTCACACCCGTCCTTGTTGCCCATCGACGTGCCTTCGAATCAGAACCGCCTTGTCCCGCTCTCGTCACCTCATCGACCAAACTTTACCAACGGACCCACCCTCTCGTTTCCACTCAACAACCCGGAGAGCTCGACCCGAATGTCATCTTCTTCAGCCCTGCCTGTACCTATCGTCCCGACCCCCGTCAGCATGCGTTCGGAAGAAGGCAGTCAGACGAGCGAGGCCAGGCGTGCAAGGTCGCCCATCTTGCCGACTCTGAACTCGAAGTTCCCCTTCCTCAATGCCAACGCTGGGTTCCGAGATGGCGATTCCACGCATCATCGGGGCAGTTTCTCGGAAAAGGCCTCGCCAATGATCACGCGCGAGGTTGGATCGCACGATCCCTCCCGACAGCTGCCTCCACTCGATCAGGGTAGCGGGTCGGGTAGTAGCAACCAGAAATCGGCTAGAGAGAAGTTTAGCCTCAGACACATGGTCGAGCCGGTGGACGAGGATCCTCTTGAGCACAGCGATAGGGAGCAGGAGAGTGACCATGAGGGTGACGTTGTCGGACAGAAACGCGTCATTAAACAAGGTCCGTCGATATTTCGATATCCGGACAGACAAGGCCCGCTGATGAGTTTTCTGTTCGATAGATTTTGCGCACGACGATCAGCTGCCGCCCAAGAAACGGCGACTGGATCGCGGGGATGATGAGCCCTGGGATCATCCTTATTCGAATCAGGATCCTATAACTGACGGGATCGTCAACGAGATCCAAGCGAGGGAGATGTTCCGAATGTGCGTACCGTGTCAAAGGTCTCTGTAGACGGTGGTATCACGATGAGCTCAGCCTCGTTTCATTTTACAGCTTCTTTGCCGAACTCAACTTTTCTTGTCCAGTGTTAGATAAGGACATACATACGTTCGATTGGGTTCGACAACAGTCTGCTTTCCTATTCTCTACGGTCTTATGCGTTACGGCACGCTTCTTTCGAGGAGGGTTGGAAACGCGCCCGGACGTCGACTTGCCTTACCCGCCCCAGCAAGCCAAGAGCATTCATCATCGGTGTCTGACACTCGCTCATCGGCATCAAGCCGCGGTCTTCCACGCCGCAATCACATCCTTCGATGTCGTTCAGGGTATTGTACTGCTCGCAATCTGGAAAGAGGCCGACGACGACAAGGCCGCACATCGATTCAACCGGGTGCGTCGGTTCCTAGTGAATTCTGATTGACACCCAAGCTGACACCATAAACGTTGATGAGGCCAGGCTGTCATGATTGCCAAGGAGATGAAGCTGAACCGAATGGAAGCTGGAACTCCTGATGACCCTGAAGAGGCGAGGTGGCAAAGAGCGACACAGAGGTTATGGCGAGTCTCATTCCTTTCGAAGAGTATTCGCCTGATCAGCACCTGATGAAGCTGCTCGACAGGTTGTGTCTTTTCATTGTCAACACAGTCTTTGCGATGCAGTTCAACTCTCCTCTGTTGATCTCACAGGATGATCTGCTGGTGGCATGCTCGTAAGTGCTGGATGGCATGCCGGAGGATCGTAACATAGCTAAAACCGCAACTTCCGGTTCACAGCCAACCATTCTACCATGGATCGAATGACATCGGAACCGACATCAGCCTCGTAGCATCGGTGCAGCTCCGTATCAAATATCTACACTACAAGTCGATACTTGACATTACCGCCAGTCATATGGAAAACGACACTTCGACACGGTCGTCGACATCGAACTTGGTTTCGTTATCGATTCTGACCCGGACTATGAACCAGGATATGCGAATCACAAACGACTTTTGGATCAAACAGATTAGCGGAGGTGAGAGCAGGTCACGCTGAACCGATCCCGATGGGCGTTCTTAGGCTGACATCCCCACGCAGTCACCGGTACCATTTCTCGTAAACCACATATCTGGCTAGATGCCCTCCTGCTCAACCTCAATCTTACGGTCAGCAATCAGATCGACCAGATACAAAGCAAGATGCCTGCCGAATCAAGAATGAGCATGCAGAGCTCTCAGGCGTTCCATCATTCCATCGCCCTGGCCTCGGATCTGCTGGACCGGATAAAGACTCTACCAGCGAGATTGTTGACCTTCGCCAGTGATACGTTATTGCATTTCACGTGAGCCAGGAGGCAAAGGATATGATGCATCTGCATAGCTGACTTGTTTGCATGGATATACCTAATGACAGAATTTATGCAGGATACTTTCTATACACGGTGAGTCGCCTGTGGTCTTACCACTTGTGCCTCCAGACCGATATAGCAGCCAGCTGACATGCCATCTGACGTGACTATCCAGGTCGCAGCCCCTTCCGCTGCTGTGCCATTGGAAAGAGCCGAACGGCAACACTGTTTCGACCTGATGTTGGAAGCAGCCGACGCCTTGACGGCTTCATCGATGTTTGCAGCCGATGCACCTTCGCTCCACGCTCGGTTTTTGAGGCGACTGGTAGCCAGCTCACAAACGTTGTGGGACAAGGAGCAAGGGATCGAGCCGGTCCAGGACGACGCCGTCCAGGTGAACATGCCTACCGGATTCGACGTTCACATGGTCAATAACATGCAGGCTCCTACGATGGCCAATCAGAACACGTATCTCCCTCAGGTCTATCCTGTGCCGCTCGACACCATGGCTATGGCACCGCCCATCTCGACGTCGGGCATGGTAGGGGACGACTCGCTGTTGATGCAGCTCTGGTGGGACTTTATGTCAACGTCAGGCAACAACAACAACGGGAATGGAATGCCAGCCTATTGAAAGCCCAGTGCGACGCTGAATATAAAGTCAAGGTTTTCTTGTATACTGCCGTCGGAGCGAGCCATGATGTGGATAGCAAGGACGATGTCGCTACTCGATGGATCAAGATTAGTCGTCGGAGACAAGAGATCAGTCGGGACTTTGTTCAGAGGCAGGCAAATGCGTCCGAGCGACAAGCCTCCCGTCGTTCACAGCGTTTGGCATTTGACCCGCATGACCCGTCTTCTTTTGTTTCTCTCCGTACGACTGTCCCTTGTTGTAGTTCCGGCTAAGCGACACGCACAACGGCGTACTACCGCGCTAAACCCTGTTACCCCGCAATCTCGTGTCAGGAGTCTTGAAACGCGACGGGCGCGAAGGCAGGTGAACGAGGGCCCGTGCGCGAAACGCCACCATCAAGGGGTAAATTTTCTGGTTGTTCGTGTTTCCGCCTGCTCGCTGTATGCTGTGTGATCCACCGGTCGTTGCTTTTTTTTTTTTGCTTTTTGCCCACCGTCACATGTTTGGAAGGGGCAAGCGCGTGGAGGCAGTTTCGAGTCACATGCCCTCGGCCATCATCGCCCAGGCAGGACGAGGAGAGGGATCGAGGTACTTTTTTGATCGAGATTGATCAAAGTCGTCAAACACAAAGGGAGTCGAAATTGATCAAGGGGCAAATCGTTCGTCGTCCCCTCCCTCCCTCCCTGTTGTGCTGCTGCAAAAATCCATTTTCGCGTTTCTTATCATCAGCACGGCCAAGACTTTGGGTTGTGTGTGTGTGTGTGGATCTTGCGAGAAAATCAGTGAGCCTTCCCCCTCGCTCTCGCCCTTCGTGATCAAGAGGCAGCCGTTTATATAGCTCGACCCACTCATCGGGACCCCCCTTTCCCTCCTCTTTGCCATCACTTTGCCTCTCTTCTCGCCATAACATTTCGAACTCACTTACGACACACTCCTACACTCTTTACGACGACTACCAGCCTCATATTCCAACGAACTACTCTCTGAACACTCCTCGCACATACCGCCATCTACCCTGTGAGCTCAACTTCCATCATGGTCTGATCAAATCTGGCTCGGTCGTCTGACCTTTTCTTCCCTTTGACTCGCTGGAAACACCCTCAGACACTCAGTAATCAACATGTCCTCCATTCAAACCCCTACCAACGTCGAGACCGAGACCAAGAAGCAGGAAGAGGTCCCCATCACCAGCAATGAGATGGATGTCGACTCAAAGGTGGGTTCGCACGGTATACAAGCTTGGTAGAGGCGAGGACTGATGACGGTCTTTGCCGGGTTTTGAAGCCTCCTACGGTCCCCGATGATAAGCCTGTTCTCGACGCTGCTGCCCCCGCTTTGGGACCTGCTGTAGTCGAGGCCGAGGCTCAGCCTGCGGACGTCGTCTCCCCTACCGACAAGATCGAGCCCGTCGTTCAGACCGAAGGAGCCACCGAGACCGCCACCCCTCCTGCCCCGATCGCCAAGGAGACCAGTGTTGAGGACAAGAAGGTCGAGGACAAGGTTGCTGCCGCTGTTCCTGCTGGATCCAGCCCGAAGAAGGTGAGTCGGGATCAGGTGGATTATCTCGCGGTCATGAAGGTATCTGACTACAACAACTCCGTCTGAATCAGGAGAAGAAAGGCATCTTCGCTCGAATCTCCGGGATTCTCGGAATCTCCTCGCCCGAGAAGAAGGACAAGGTTCACAAGGTATGTTGTAGCCGAAGAGGCCTCGATCTCGAACATACTAACTGACAGCACGACTTAAACGATGATACAGACCGAAGCCGCCTCCTCCAAGGTAGCCGCTGTCACCCCTGCCACTACCACTGCTACCGATGCTGCGAAGACCGAGATCGCCGTTGCCCCTGAAGCCTCTACTTCTACAGCTACCGCTCCTGCTGTCGTTTCCGACGAGACTGTCAAGCCCGCAGTCACCGAAGACGTCAGCAAGTTGACTGATGGTGTCGACGGCCTGAACATTGTCGAGGAGCCCAAGAAGGACATGTGAGCACCGATGCGTCCTGAATACTTGGCGATCGGAACACCTGGACTGACAACTTCGACCCTCAACAGCGTCGAAGCTCCCGTCGTTGCTACCGAGACCACCGAGGCCGCCGCAGCTCTTCCAGAACACACCACCGCCAACACCACCGATAACAAGAGGCCCGAGGTAAGCTGGGTTTGGCTTCTATCTCCATATTGTCTCCATCGTACTAATGAAATCCATCTCCTCTCCCACGTGCTTGCCTCCGAAAACAGATCAAGTCCTCCCCTTCCACTCCCAAGATGCATAGGCGAATCTCCGCTCGTATTGGCCAGTACATCGACACCCGTTTCGGTGACAAGAGGAAAGATACCGCCAGCCCTCCTCCCGTCAAGAAGGATACTGCCGTCGTAGAGGAATCCGCTGCCGGAGAGGGCAAGGTCGTGGATGAGGTGAAGACGGATTCCGCTCCTGTCGTAAGTGGCTGCCGGAGATCCGAAACGATATAGATAGCTTCTCTAATAAAGTTCTGCAACCAGCTGGCTCCTCCCATCTCTGTGGCGCCTTTGGAGGAAGTCACCGCTCCCGTTGAGGCTCAGGTAAGCTGCTGTTTCTTCCGATCATCGCCCACCAAGACTTAATCCTTCTCCTCCATCTTTCTCCTTCGTCCGGACGCTCCAGACCGAAACCCAGGTAGTCAAGCCTGTAGCAACCTCGGCTTGAACGGTCTCCTCTTGACGGTACCCTAGACGATCTTTGACGACACTTCCTCTCTATTTCCTTGCGGTTCTTTCATTTCCGGTAGTAGTCCTATAATACGCTTGGGGGACTTTGGCCCTGGCGGTGCTTTTTCCTTCTCCATTCCGCTAGATATCGCATGTAATATCTATCGCACGGCCTACCTCGTGAGGCTGCCTCTATGGTTTTCGGATTGATCGATATATCCCATCTCGGACCTTCTCAACATGCTTGGATTTGCTTAGTCGTCACATTTGCATGCGGCCCCTGAGGGTGGGGTGGGTGCACATCGTAAACAAATCTGCTTCGGAGCTTCGGATGGCCTCGATCGATGATACTTGACCTTGACGTTGCAACGTGCACACCACCTCACCATTCCACTACTACGACCTCATATTCATACCCGCTCTATCCGGGAAATATATATGGACATGGAGCGATCACTCTCTGCAAGAAATACTCGGTCATGATTATCAGGACGACGACGTCGTGTCGCGCAGTACCTGGACCCATCGTTATCGGCCAGAGGCGATCTTCGACGCAAAGATCGTTCGATCTACTGCCAAGGTCGGTGTCAGGCTGTACGTCTTACTGTCCGCTTTGAACCAAATTGATGGTCTGTTAGCGATCTATAGACTCCGGCGCATTCTCTTTGGTTACGGCAGCGGCAACCTGGCCCATCCCGCAAGCCAATCCATCGTCGGCGAATGGAAGCCCCTCTGGCCTCGTCAATCCCTCCCGATCTACGACGACAGACCGCTTAAGGTTCTGGACAGGCTGTCGGATGAAGGGAAACGCAAGCTTTTCACGCACCAATCTGTGGACTCTGTTTGCAATTACGAAGAGCTAGAATGGGTCGGAGACGCTGCGCTGGAGTTGTTGGCTCGGAGAATGATCTCGCGAAGATATCCCAAGCTCAAATTGGGCGAAAAGTCGGTACGTCGGCGTCTGCCGACTCGGAATGACTGTTTCTTTCTGAACTCACAGTGCTAAGTCTATATTGAAATTCATTCCCCCGCAGAGACTGGCTCAAACGGTAGTCCGTGGAACGGCCCTATCACGGATAGCCCTCTCGATCGGCCTAGCCCAACACATCCGCTGTCACCCAGATAAACTATCCCAACACGTCCTGGAAGACGTCATGGAATCCCTCTTGGCAGTCATGACCGAAGAATTAGGGGACCAAGAAGCTTATATCTGGCTCGAATCCGTGATGGGTGATTTACTGGAGGAAAACAAGCGGAGACTCCATGGCCCACAACCGGTCTTGGTGAACGTTGACGAGACGGTGAACATCTTCCACCCCGCTCCGCTCTGGACGTGGATACATCGACGGTACAAAAAGATGACCCGGGAGTGGGCCGAGCTGTTCGTCATCGTCCGCGGGCGGATGACGGGATGGAGGAAAAGGCTGGATCACCGGATACGAAAGCGTCGCCAGCTTTGGCATCGCTTAGGGATCGTTCCCCGCATACGCCGAGTTCGGAACTACGTGAAAGGCCGTTGGGGGTCGTATAGACACCAGTTGAAGTTCCAGATTCGGCCCCGTGTGTTGGGAACAGCCCGAGGGGTGGCCAACCGGATGAAGATCACCCCGGGACTAGCTCGAGCTCGAGCGTACGTCCGAGACCGCTGGAAGACGTATAGACATCACTTGAATGTCCGCGTACGGCCTGGCATGGTCAGAACCGGAAGGCGGATCAAACAGAGATACCGCATAATCCAAGCGTACCTGCGAAGCCATCGAGGCGCGTTGCATCGCACGATCCGGGCGCCAGGCGATGAAAAGGCTGCCCAGGAAGCTGCACCTACGAGCAATTTGACACTGAGACGACTGCGAAAACGGGCTACACAGATCAAGAAAGCAAAGCCGGGCACATCAAAAAATGCCCGTCTTGTCAAGATCAAAAAGATACTATCGAACCAGGTCGAGGAGCTCAAGCTAAGCGATGAGCACGTGCCAAAATCAAGCGAAGTTCATAAGCCAACCGAGTCAGCAACCGGGAAAGAATCGACCCAGCTACAGCAGCTGGCTCTACAGAACGTTGTGGATCCGAAAAGCATGCTCTTGCAACATACACAAAAGCGACGGGTCCGGTACAAGACGGTGAAAGTACCCTCGAGTAGATCGGCAGAGTGGCACGAATCGGTAGAGGTCGCCGGACTGGGACAATTTGTTGGTGTCGGAATCAGGAAGAGAGAGGCGCAGAAGAATGCGGCGAGGATGATGCTACAGTCGCTATCAGAAAACAAAGCGACTTCATGACAATCGTTGTATCCATATGTAGCCTGTTCACGTGCATTATATGATTAAAGACGACGAGGCTCGTTTGCGGTCTCGGAGATGAGTCTGTGCGCCAAAACGTCGCAAGGTTAGCACGATCTTCGGCCCTGGAATCATCTGGAACCGCTCACCTCAACCAGATGTTCCCTCCAAGGGACTTGTCTCGGACGACCTCGTAAGGCCCACGATGAGGCTTTACGCGCCGACCCTGACCGTCCCTTCCAAGTCGCCGAAGAAGCTCCCTTCTACCCTCGGCCGTCCCCTCGGCCTCGATGCTGACCATTCCGAACCAATCATCCACCGCCTGGTGTTTTGTCTGGGCGTTGATCTCGAACCCGATAACATGCAGGTACCTCTTGGCCGTCACCTTGTCGCCTCGTGTCGTGGTGATGTCGCTCCTTGCGAAAGCCAATCTCAGCGTCTCGACTGCAGCATCAGCCCAGGGACCCAAGTCGAGATGGATGACGTAGGGCCCCGAGAAAAGAAGTGGATAGTAGAAAGAGGGTGGGATCGTGAAGGCATCCAAGTAGCCGGGCAAGTGACCTTGCTCGCCGAACCTGTATTCGAGCGGACATAGGAAGGGTTGCATCGTTGGAATGTAGAGCATCAGGTGTCGCGGCAGTAACGGCTCCTGCAAGGCGGTGTTCACGATAACGTCTCCGATCCTCAATTTCCCCCAGGCGCCACACCGCTCAAGTTCTCGACGAGCCTGTGCAGCTCCCTCGGCACAAGGCCAAGCCGGGATCTCTCGGGAAAGCGGGACAAAGACCCTGAGGATGGGCGCCCTTCCCACAACGTATGGAATGGGCTTGTCAAACGCAGGTTCGATCGGTTCTGGCGTCCTGGATCCCCAACGTGATGGATCGGGAGAGTAGCTGTTGAGGTTGCGCTCGCTGGTCATGCTGGTGAACCGTAGCCCCGATGACGACTGAGCAATGGGTGAATTGCGTCCAGTGCCCGGTCTGCCACCCCAGGTCGAATTCAGGTCCATCCCACTCGGCGATCGCTTGTTATTGAACTTGGGAGCGCGGTTC
The DNA here is from genome assembly GCF_021052385.1 of Filobasidium floriforme. Classification (NCBI taxonomy): domain Eukaryota; kingdom Fungi; phylum Basidiomycota; class Tremellomycetes; order Filobasidiales; family Filobasidiaceae; genus Filobasidium; species Filobasidium floriforme. Next base: position 432,928 of record NW_025763627.1, on the reverse strand, counting down.
CTCGGCGCAATCGACTCTTCCACCGAGAAGATGGATCCAGGACGACTCCCGCCGCTCTCCGATGTAGTACGTTGACGAGGTGCTACCGGATCGCCGTATCCCTTGAAGACGTAACGCTTGGCTGATGGGAATGATACGGGCGGAAACTTCTTGTCGCTCAACATAGCTGGTGACCTGATCCCAGCTTCACTCGGTGCACTCCCCCGCCTCGCCTTGCTGGTCCACGAGATTATCGAAGCCGAGCCGGAACTACGTCGACGATGGTGCGAGCTGGTCTGCGGTGTTGGCGGCGGAACAATGGTCTCGACTTCGTCTCCCTGATTCTTCGGTGCACCTAACGGCTCGGGCATGACCAACTCGACCGGCCTTTCCGCTCTTGGTACGTGCTTCGGTCGAGATCCCAATTCCCAGCTTCCGCCAACAGCGCCACCCTGAGCCCGCCGAGAGTGTGCGGCGCTGGCGAGACTCAAGCTCGACATCGACTTGGGCATCCCGGCCGCAGCCAACGTCTGCTCCTCTTCGAACGCGAAAGGCGGGGTCGAAGGAAATGCCTCGGCAGGCAGGGTCCGTAAGAGCAAGACGACGAGCGAATAGGACAGACAGAGATGTTGCAGCAGCGGCTTGAAATGAGCCGGATACGTGCTGAACGCCTCGGCATTGTGTAATAGCGATTCCACTGATCGCCACGCCGTCGTCAGCCGGGCATTCTACAGGTCGCTGCAATGTCCACTTACGGAACCCTTCCCATACGCCCAACCCGGGCCACTGATGCACGTCTCTCGGTCCCAGCTCCATACCCCAACTGGCAGTTACCCAACGACCGACCAGCTCGCCGCTGATCGCATGCCTTGTATCCTTTTCCAGGGTCGTCATCAGTGCCAGAAAGCTCGAGATGGGGAGATGGGGAAGCATTGCCGCCTGCACGGCGTCTTCCATCATGATACGTTCGAGACCCGTCGTTCCCTGCGGGCCTTGTCTGGAGGAAAGCGTCCGAGCTTCCGAGTAGGACGGCGGTTGGAACCCATCCGACGGTGGGGCAGGGGACCTTGAGGGAGATGATCGGTAGGCCGACGATTTGGGTTTAGGTTTGGGTCGATTCAGTATGCTACCCTCGGCGTCGGTCCCAGCCGTTGGAGGCGGGGTCGACCTGGAATCGGGTGCCATATGTAGGTTCTCCATCATGGCCACCGGATCAGGCGTCGTCTGCCTCGACCCGAGCGAAAACGAATTCAGAGCCTGGCCCTGGATGACGCTAGGGAGCGGTCGAGGTTGACGCAATTGGGGTTCCATCTGCGAAACCATCCCTTCTGCCGAATCCATCCCCGGTCTGGCCGCTAACGATGCTCCACGTCGCGGTAGGTCCAGCGTGGGTGACATGACCGTAGGTGAGTTGACCATGTTTGCGTTGGGATTCAAAGGACTACCAGACCTAGGAGGAGCGGCAGTGTTGGCGATATTCAACCGAGGGAGGTCCTTGTTGGTTACGGCGGATCCGGCCGACGTCGACCTGGACCCCGGCACAGACCCGGATGGCGTCGCAGACGGCCTTCTTGCAGGTGATGGATGGGAGGAAGCGATGACATGGATCGAAGGTTGCGCCGCCGTGCTGTTGTTGTACGAATGGTTCCGAGACGAAGACTCGGAGACGCTCCGGTAAGACGGCGAGGGTGAAGGTGATCCCTGTCTTGACGAGCTCCTCGGAGGCGCTTCCAGGAGAGGGGACCCTGACGTGTTGGCCAGGATCGGGCTCATCGCTCGTCTCCCAGCATTGCCAAACGAGCTCGGTGGGGTCGGAGAGGTCCTCGAGTAGACTGTCACAGGTTCAGGCGGAGTGCCTTGCTGGCTAGGAGGTTGTTTGACAGGCGAACCAGAGCCCTTTCGTGACGATTGTCTGAGGAATGCGGGCTTACCGCCGTTGGTCGGGCTGACAGGAGAATGGTACTGGACCAGGGGTGGAAGCGGTGGGGCGTTCGTGAGGTCAATAGCGAATGTCGAATGAGTAGGAGGAGCCGAGTTCGGTGAGACGTAGCCGTGTTCGTCATCCCGTTGCCGATTCGTTTGATTAAAGTTGGCTACAGGAGTCGCTGTGGTCAGGAACCGCATAACTCGGCATTGCGCCATCTTCTGGACTCACTCTGGATAGCGGCGGTCGGCGGCAACTTTCTGCTAGTCGAAGGAGACGAAGACATTCCGAGTTGAGGAGCCAGTAACGGCGGCAGTCCGGTCAACGGCGAAGCAAACTGTTGAAAGCTGGGTGTCACATCGTCCTCGAACCCTTGCCCAGCGAGATCCGAGTTTGACCCGACCGAAGGTGGTGCTGCTCCTGGCGGCAGTGCATACGAGTTTGCTCCTGCGACCAACGATCCTTCACCCCTGGAGTTTCGTCTCGGAGGTCTAGCCGGAGCCTGGGCTTGAGCTAGTCGTTGCTGCATCCCGGTCAAAGTTCAGCAAGGGGGCTCGCCCTCTACCGTGATCCAGAGATCGTCCTCGTCCGAGCGAGCTGAGAAGCAGATGCAGATAGAGGTCCCTGTGTTTTGTGACTGGTACAGAGTGGATTCTGATCCTAGATGAAGCTGCTCATTGATGTTCTCGGCGTTCAACGGCGAGATGCATGAGATGTCGATGGGTTGTGGTATATCGACGGAGACCTGTGACCTACGGAGCACAGCGTGATAGTTACGGCCGCGTCGTCTCGCTCTATCGCGACCGGTCGCGGGGAAAGAGACCTGATGAATGAAAAGGCGGGGTAGATACTACTGCTCCCACTATCGTACCACTTGAATGGAGGAGGAGGTGGGGGATGGGGTAGCTTGTCCCTCGTACGGCTGCCGGGATGATACGAATGGGTACACTGGTGCAGCTGAAAATGGCTCTCGCTCCCAGCAAGCTTCGCGCGCGGCCGAACCGAGAAATGACGTCGCCTCCCGCTCAAACCACACCTGGGAGACCCTCATGATGAACCTCGTTGGAGACCGCAAATGATATCGTACATGTCGCAAGAAATAGAGGCAGATCCATCCTATGCTCAAGCTTGTCATGTATCCCCTCATCCTCTAATCTCCAAAAGCGACCTTGACAGGCTTGGAGGGTGGCTCGACGGCTGCAGGCGCGGACGACGACGTCTTGGCGTTCTGCAGCGAGACTGTCTCGTGTCATAACAGGCAAGAAGGACGATGTCAGTATATGATGCTTGATAGGTGTAATAGCGAATATTGGAATGCGTACGATAGATGTTCCAGGGAATGTTCATGGCCAAACTGGCTGGGAATCGGTATTGAGGCGGGACGATCTGGAAGGTGCAGACGGCGGTTGTCAGCTAAGGCCTATGGTCGGCTATCACTGTGGGATGTAGTCGACTTACGCTCTATAATGGTAGACGATGATTATTGGAAGGTGATGGCATAGATCAGAACCAGCTTTCTGTCCCACAGCAGGTCAGGCGGTAACTCACCATGTTGATGGCTTGGAAGGGCACCCAGACCATCCTGTCGGCGAGATCCATTTGACAAGGATCAGCTCAGCTGTCTAATCTTTCCTACATCATCCTAGTCGACGTACCAGTTGGTCTTCAACGTCGGCAACCAGGACTACCCCTCCAAGACCCCTTCTATCAGCATCCATCCTCGTAATCTCTCCCCCACTCCCGCTTTGCAGTTGGCCGACTCACGCTCTCGACCTTCTTCTTGACATCATCCACGCTCTTCCCCTCCAACATGCCCGCAAAGGCGAAGAACCCACCCAGGACGATCGGAGCGGCGATGAACTGGTCCATCGAAGCGCGGGTGATGGCGGTCGTGGCCTTGTTACCGAGGTTGACTCGATTGAGGATCGGGAACCAGAGGCCTCCTACGAGGGGTGCGAAGCTACGGGATGCGGCATTGGTAAGGTGTCAGCAACATACACACATAGAATGAGCTGAGGTTCGAAGGACTCACACGGCTCCTCCCCAGGTGCACAATCGGCTGTGAGATCCAAGTCGAACGTCCGTATCAGTCACCGAGCTCCTGCATCCTTTCTCTTGATGGCTCGAGAACCAGGCTCACGCAGTCCTAGCAAAGTCGTAACCAGGCTTCCCCTCGATCATCTGAGCCAACCCATCTCCGATGCCAAACAGACCCTGCAATGTCAGTCGAAATGTAAAGGGAATGTCAATCCTGATCAAGTCTTCATATCACAATGACGACAAGATGGAGGGGGGACTGACGATGGCCGTGACGACGTTACCCTGAAGGGGCTTCCTAGCGAGGTAGTTGGAGTAGGCGTTCAAGAGCTTGGACATGATGAAACTTCGTCTCTGTCGTCGTTAAGTGATCGTTCTGATCCGTATGATGTCGAGTCGACGCAAAGGAGGGGGTCAAAGGAATGTCAACAATCCCCAATTGATGCTTTATACGGGTGAAGGTTGCGGGGCTCACAGCTGACAGGTGTTCTCGTGACCAGGCGAGTCTGGATGATCCGGCCCGTGAAAATAGAAGCAGTGATCGACACTCGGTCCGAAAAGATCAGGCAGTGGTGGTTGGAAAGAAATGATAGAAGTCTGAAAGTTTGAGAGAGTGTGATGTCCCCTCGAATATGGCCGACTTGCTCGGTACAACGCCAAGCCGAATTCTTACGGCATCGGCCAGAGTGGGGAGGATGCCGCCGGGATCGTCCACCTTCGACACCGAGGTCAGCAGATGTGGCGCTTGCCGCTGTCCATGATATGGAGCACGATCAGCGAATTCAGAGGTCAGCTGCTTGTCTTTCTGAATATGGTTGATAGCTTCCCAGCCGATGAGCCCCGGGCAAACGCTGCGTCGTCAAAGGTGAAATGGCACAACAGGAAGGCGGATCGACACGCGCTTGAGAACAAAGGTGAAAGCGCGCCACAGTTTGCGAAGATGACATCTGGTGCAAACACTCGTCCCAGTCTCGGCCGAGAATATATCAATTGAAAGGCAGGATCAGTGATTCTAATTTATGACGCCACCGTGAGAACCAAATAATTCTGTCAGAAAGCGGACAGGTCGGGCAGGGGATATCACCGGGCGCTCGCGATAACTTTGGCCAAAAACCTCGATGGAGCGATATCGCCTGACATAGCGAATTGCGATGCTGGCAGCACCAGTAGCTCGTCAATATACATCAAAGGAAACACAAGATGATGCTGTTATCGTGTTCGGTGGAGCAGCAGGGAGACGCTCCCTCTCAAGCCTTTGGCTGTACTGTATCCCCTCTCGCAGCCAACGCAGCCCAGTGGTGGCATTGAATAATAGACAAAGGAACCGACAAACACGCCTTAATACGGAACATATATATATATCGTAGTGACCATGAACTCGATGTAACAGTACAAATTCGCTTGAGTGATTTGTATTCAGTATCCCATCCGCTTCCTGTTTGCCGTACACCATATCAATCTAAACTCAAGCTCAAGATGGAACCTTCGAATACTGTCCCCGACGACGACGCAGTATCAATCGGTCCTTTGTCCACTGTCTCCGCCAAGTCGTATCCCACTCAGATCACTGAGAACACGTCTGTCGATGCGCGAAGTGATTCAGACGACGAGTCGAACCTGGGGGAAGACCCGGACTCGGCGCAAGAGAACTATTATGAGGCAGCCCTTGGAGATAACTGCGATTGGGTTGTCGGTCACGATGGAACAAGGCGTGACGTTTTCCACGCAGCTATCGAGAACTTGATTGCAGCCCCAGGAGCAGGAACACACGCTACAGAAAGGAAGGACGGAAAAGCGCAGGAATGGCAAGAACCTTTCATCCTTGCGATTGAGGGGGATACGACGGAACCCAAGACACAGTTACACGTCTTCGAGATCAACACCGAGGCTTTCAAAGAGAAGTACAAGCTGAACTTCTATCCCATACTGGTTGTATACTGGGATAAGGAGGAACTGAATGGATTGCATTTCAGATTGATCAGTGAAGCGATCTCTCGGCAGCTTTTGCAGTACCCTAATCCTCATGTGATACGCCCGGCATGGGTCGCTGCCAATAGTTCTGCCCAGGCTGAAAGAAGCGCCGAGGACAAAGAGGCAAAGGAACCGGAAGAACCGGAGGTCTAGCTACAGATGTCATGGCTTGAAGACGACTTGTTCATCATGTAGTATCACCCTGTGAATGTGAGAGACTATGGTGATGTGTATGGATGTGATGTATATTCAACCCAAATGAAGAGACGAGGTGAGGCATTTACTGCAGGGCTTTCGAATGCCGTTCTACAGGAGTAAGCTTTTAAGGGCTATAGGACTACTTGAAAGCGCTATGAAACCGGACTGAAGCCAAGTGCCCTACACTGGCGTATACCCGCTTTGTGATCGCCAACAATAAGCGATACCCTGTTTACACTACTATTGCCCGCCGCGTCTTTGGAGTTCTGAGGTGTCTGCGATCCTTCAGACACTTGACGGCAATTTTCACGGCTAAACGCTAATGCAACCCTATCCTCAAATGAATGCCTTCGATGGGCTGTCGCCTTGGCCAAAACGGCGACGTTCGCTGTAGGAACCCCGTTGTGGAGTAGCCCTTCCGGCGAGGCGGCGGCGCCGTGATTTCTTTCCGGCGAAGGGCTGTGGAGTAAGCGATCCTGGCGATGTAGCTCAGTGCCATGTCCGGTGGTTAAGATGCGACGATATGCCGGCGGAGTGACAGCGTACCCACAGGACGTACTCACCGAGAAATCATCAAACATAAATGACCGGGTGAACAACGTCGATACCGATGTACAGGACAGATATGCTGATCGTTGCTAGGTCAAGGTTGATGGTGGACGATGTTACGTATGTATGGCTAAAAGCTAGAGGCGACATAAAATTTGTCATGTCGCTTCTGATCTTCCAAGGTCCTGACGGAAACCTTCGTAAACTTGATCGCTTCGAAGTGCTCACTTCCCGGCAGATAAACCTGATAGTAGGTGTCTCCTGTTCCCAGTAGCTAGTAGATAGGCTAATACTCCAGCCTTCCAACCTTGAACTGGATCTTTTCGTTCTCTGCCATCTGCACCGGTTATAGATGATAAGATCCGATCTCTTCACTTTAATCCGGTCGCATACCATCTGCCTCCTCTATGGGATGACCTCAGGCTTGTTACGGCAGCGACGAGAGAAGTTCAGGAAGTAAAGCTGTATAGAGCTTCACCAGAGACAAAATGGGGCGGTGTTGTTGCCCTTTTGCTGTCGAATGTGATGCCTTCAGGACACCTGGGTGACAGGCTGAAGTTGCAACGATCAGGACATATTGACTCAGCGCCGTATTCTTGACAACATATATCAACACAATTCTATAGCTAAGTAAAGTTTCCTGTGGCCAAGTGGTACGGCCACATTTTTATGTCGTTTCTGATCTTCCAAGGTCCCGACAAGAACATTTGTAAACTTGATTGCTTCAAACTGCTCACTTCCCAGCAGATACACTGTCACAGGACAATCAACATCGGGTATTATATACATCCGTGGTATGCATGCCGTACATATGCGGTGCATAGGTTTTCACCTCATACGGCAAAGAAGCAGACAGGATGTATGACAGAGAGATGATGATATGTGGGGAAGATGACTGCAGAGATGGACAAGTTGAAAAGTCTTCTCTCTAGTAGGCATCACGCAAGTGCGCGCAACAGAGGTCTGTTTGGAGACCCTCCCAGAGACTCTCTCAGAGACTTATTAGGCGATGTGTTTGGAGATGTCTAACTAGTATCCTATAGTAGCGAGACATCCATTATCACAGTCGTTACCCTTGTTACGGCGGCGAGTCCGCCGGGCTAGTGCCCCGGGTCGGTCCGCCGGACAAGTGAGCGGGAGAGAGACGAGGGTAGGAGTATACATCTATATAGTAATAACGGATGCCCAGCATCCGGTCTTTAGTGATAGCACAATGTTCGAATGTAAACAACAAATACGGCGGAGTCCGCCCTCGGGGTGGCCCGCCGGAACGCGTCTCGGCGCGCCCCGCGTCTCGACCGCGTCGATCTCTAACAACCCTACCCTGTTATGGACCGATCCCAGATATTATAGGCGTCACGGTGACGCGCGGCCTACGGTGCGCATCGCCTGGGGATCTCGTTCGGAGACCCTCTCGGAGACTCTTTAGTAGATGTTCTTGCAGATGTCTAACTAGTACCTTGTAATAGTTCAACATCCGTTATTACATTACTATGCCTACCGTTACCTTTCCCCAGTCCTGCGACCTTATCGCCCCAAGGCTCCGCAAGCCAATTGCTGGGCCTTATAGAATAATGGATCACCAAATGTTATGACTGGGTAGTGTTACGGCGACGAGTTCGCCGGGCTGCTGCCCCGGGCTGGTCCGCCGGACGAGTGAGCGGGAGAGAGGCGAGGGTAGGAGTATACATCTATATAGTAATAACGGATGCCCAGCATCCGGTCTTTAGTGATAGTACAATGTTCGAATGTAAACAACAAATACGGCGGAGTCCGCCCTCGGGATGGCCCGCCGGAACGCGTCTCGGCGCGCCCCGCGTCTCGACCGCGTCGATCTCTAACAGTATCCCCCGTCTAGACACAAACTCCGGATGTGTCAGTCGGTAGTCTCCGAACCCCCTTTGCGGTACTCCGACCGGCGTGGGGTTGGCTTCGCCGGGTATTGGCGATGGAACGATATCACGACGTCGTCGTCCCAGTCGAATTCTCCCGCTCCGACCCAATCGTTGTGCGCCATGTCGTACCCCTTCCACGAGACGAAGTATTCGACTCGAGCAACTCGACCTTTACGCACTCGGGAGTCTAGGATCTCCGCCACCTCGTAAGCAGCCTCTCCGTTGTCGGCGACTTCGGGCGGTGGCGGCGGATCTACCCGCCGGCTTTCCCTAGTGTTCGCCTTGTACGGTATCAACAACGATACGTGGAACACGTTGTGCACGCGCCTCATACTGCTAGGCAGCTCCAATCGTCGGGCAAGGCCCGAGTTTCCCACCTTCTCCGTAATTCGGAACGGGCCGAAGGTCTTCCAATCCAGCTTCCTGCTCGGTCGAACCGTGGTGATGTGCTCAGACGACAACATCACCAGGTCCCCGACCTCGTACCCCTCCGTCGGCACATTCCGTCGCTTGCGATCGGCGTACTTCGCCATATTGGTCCGCGCGAGCTCTAGCGACTTCATAACCTGCTCGCGGACCTCTTCCATACGCTCCCGGAAGGCTGCTGCCGACTCGATGCTCCCCGGGACTTGGCGAAGGGAGAACTTGAAATCTTCTCCCTCGGAGGCCATGAACGGTGACATCTTGATCGCCGAATGCCACGCGTTGTTGTAGGCGAACTCCGCCATAGCGATCAGCTCCGCCCAATCATCCTGTTGGAAGTTCGTGTAGCTTCAGAGGTACTGTTCCAGCGTGGAGTTGGTCCTCTCCGTCTGCCCGTCAGTCTCGGGGTGGTACGCCGTTGACAGCCGCTGGTTCATCCCGGTGATCTTGCACACGTCCCTCCAGAATCGCGACGTAAACAACGCCCCTCGATCGGTCAACAAGTCCTTAGGGTACCCATGGAGCCGCACCCATTCGTTGACGAATATCGACGCCAGCGCATGCGTGTTGTCATCCTTTCGACAGGGCACGAAATGCGCCCTCTTCGTAAAACGATCCACTATTACGAGGATCGAATCAAACCCCTTCGACACGGGCAACCCCGTGATGTGGTCCATAGTGACCGACTTCCATTTCCCTTCCGGTACCGGCAGTGGGTGCAGCTCCCCCATGGGTTTTGCCCGCGGTCTCCTGTTCCGCTGGCATACGTCGCAGGTCGCCACATACTCGGCCACCGTCTCTCTTAGCCGGGGCCACCAGAATTCCCGGAGAACCATCTCCGTCGTCTTGTCCCGACCATAGTGCCCGACCAGCTTCTGGTCGTGACATAGCGCGAGCACTTTGCTGCGCAATACCTCCTTATCGGGGACATACATCCATCCTCGATAAAGGAGGAACCCGTCGCTGTCCACCGTCCATTCCTCCGCCTTACCTTCCGGCGCTCGGGAGACCCGCTCGGCTCCGGCGGTCAACTCCGCGTAGGCGTCTTTGACGAAGGCGTCTTCCTTCAACTCCGCCAGCAGTAGACGCTGGATCTCTTCTTCCGGAAGTTGCAAGGTTCCGCATATGCGGAGAGCTCCTTGGCGCTGGTCCGTCGCAACGCTCCGACGGAGCGCCCCTTCGCTCTCCTCCATCGTGAGAGCATCCAGCTGCATCGGCAGCTCGCTGTTCTGCGGCCGTAGCAGAATCTCCGTTTCCAGGACCTTGGAGTCCTTCATCAGTTCTTCCCGGCGGCTCAATGCGTCGGCCTTACCATTCTCCGTCCCGGGCTTGTACTCCAGGGTGTAGTTGAACTGGTTCAGCCGCTGCGACCACCGCGCCTGTCTCCTCGTCAGCATTTTCTCGGTACGGAAGTACTCGAGGTTCTTGTGATCCGTAAGGATCCGAATGAGTCGACCACTGTCGAGGTACTGCCGCCATACCGTGCAGCTGTACACGATCGCGAGAAGCTCGCGGTCGTGAACGTCGTAGTTCCTTTCGGCCGACGTCAGGCTTTTCGACATGAAAGCCACAGGGTGCATCTTTCCGTCGGCTCCCTCCTGGGACAGCACCGCCCCGATCGCCCCAGAGGAGGCGTCCGTCTCCAACAAAATTTCTTTATCCTCGTCAAAATGAGCGAGGATCGGCGCCGTCGTGAACGCCCGTTTCAGTTCCTGGAAGGAGGCCTCCGCCTCCTTATTCCACTCCCATTTCCGACCTTTCTTCGTAAGGTCATGCATCGGCCTACACTTCTTCGAGTACCCTTCGATGAATCGGCGATAATAGTTGGCGAATGTTAAGGGTGAGCCCTGCTATGCCCTTAGTCGCTCCTCTACGCGGGACTTGTACTAGGTTCTAAGCCTACGGATTGTATAACGGATGGAGAACTATCTAATACAATGGTATGGATAGGTCTCCATCGAAGTTCGCCGTCTATATACTCCGGTATGTTATTGTCGGAGCGACGCGACCAGCCATCCCGGCGGTCAGCCCCGTCGATCACGTCCGTCGATCGCGCCCGTAGAACATGCCCGAACCGTTCTCCCTGATAACTTCCGATGGGCAGTCGATCTCTAACAGTATCCCCCGTCTAGGGCGAGCTCCGAACGCCCTTGATCGTCGGTCGGATCAGCCCGAACGACGGGATACGCTCGACTCCGTCGGCCTTCTCCTCGTCCTCGATCCGGACCCCTGCGTGCTGCCTTATCGCCCTGCGTTCGGCTCGTGAGGGGTAGGTGTCCGATTCTCTAGACCGAGGGTCCTCCTCGCTTCGCCGTTATCTCGGACATCGTTCAAACCCATCGCCGACCCCTGTATCGTCGGGGACGACAGTGGCTACATGGTCGTACCGTTTCACGGAGTAGTTGTAACCCTTCTCGGATGCATCCGATGTCGCTTCGCCCAACCGAGGTTCTGTCTCAGTTAACCCTCGGTGATTCTGTCGGGGAACCTCCCCCTGCCTTTGAAACTCGCGTTTCATCGCCAAATTCGGTCTTGGCCGGCGCCCGAGCCCGGCTAGGGTCGCCTCTCCTCACACCTTAACGACTCTGCGGCGTTAGGCGGCTGTTCTTTCCTGTTCTATGACGTTTGTCGTCTTGTTCCTGGATGGAATATCCACTGATCGGTTCCGATGAAACGTCCTTTGGCGGCGGAGTCTAATTGTAGAGCATATCCACTCCTTTCGCGACGCGCGAACTTTATCCCTCGGTTCCGCGAGTCGTACGACGCTGTCGCTGTAAACAAAGGTCCTCTCCTTGTTCCGCCTTCACATCAGGCCCTCTCCGTTTCCCGCCTGGACTCTTTTTTTTTTCATCGTCTCCCAGCCAAAGGGCTCGAGGGCCGTGGGGTATAAGGTCGGGCAACCCCCTCGACGATATCCCCTTTTCCCCCCGTCTCTCAATTCTCTCTCTTTCTCTCTTCACCAAAACACCGACGGACTTCTCCATCTCCGAGATGTCTACTTACCACGGTACTCCGAGCAAGAATCACGGTACCCCGAAGAGGGGTACCAAAAGGTCCACCGCGCCCGCTTCCAGTGAGTCTCTCGCACACGTCCGACGGGCAGCTCCGATCCTGATTGCCGTTCGTAGATGTGTTCATCGACTCCGACGAGGAGGACGATGACGACGACGAGGGGTTCTCGTCCCCCCAGAAGAAGGCCCGACCCTTCAAGATCGACGACGACGACAAATGGGTCCGATACCAACCGACCGGCGCTCCGTACTGGAGCGGATGGACCCAGGCTCAGAGTACGTCCGACGTGTCTTTCGCCGGAGTTGTCCGTCTCCGCTAATTTCGGTCTTTGGTAGTTACCCAATTCAAGAGGGACGAAGCCGCTCGTCCGGAGTTCGGCGAGTCCCAATACGAGGCCGTCCTCCAGTCGATCCAAGGCGGCCTTATCCTCGACGCCAACAACACCCTCGTAAGCCACTCCCGCGATTATTACCGACGACCCTTTCCGTCGCCCGTCTCCGTCGCTGACCTCCGTCGGCTCACGCCGACGCTTCTTTCCTCGCAGGCCACCGTCAAAGGGTATTGGCAACTCGCCTGTTGCGCCTGCCACGAGGAGCACGTTCCCCGCCGACTCCCCAACCAGTCGGTCATCTCCCCGGCCGAGGAGGTCGGCGCTCTCCACGGGTACCAGATCGTCGACAAGGTCGTCTACGAGGGCCTCGTCTTGTGCCGTCGAACCCCCTCCGTCCCCGGGAAAGGTTCGAAGGCCTCTACGTGCTTCCGCTGCTCGAAGTCCAAGGTCCGATGCGACAACGTCCTTCCGGTTCACCCGGCGTTCACCAACTCCGCGACCGACTTCCTGACCCGCCTTGTTCTCGGCGCGAACTACATGGCCAACGACAACTTGCCCTTCGCCCTTCGTAACTCCACCCGGGAGGATATGGTCGGGATCGTCCAAAGGGTGAGTTTTCTGGCGGTGTCCCTCGCTCTACTCCGTCGCTGATCTCCGTCGGACCTTTAGTTGCGATGGATCCGAAAGGTCACCGCCGAGGAACTCGAAGCCGTCTCCCTTGCTCTGCCGACCAACATTCTCCAGTTCATCCCGTTCAGGCAAGCGAGTAAGTACCCACTCTCTCCTACCGATATCCATTACTCGTCCGATCCTCATCCTCGTCTATTCTCTCGTCAGTCATCACCCACCGTGAGGTCGCCGAACAGGAGACCGCCGTCGAGCAGGGGAGCGCCGCCGGCGGGGGCGAGGAGACCTTCGACGCCGAGTAGGCACCGTACCACCACCGCCAGGATCCGATGACAAGGCCCATATCGATAAACAGAATTGTTTCTGTTGTCAACGAGGCAGGGGAGGATTCACCGTTGGTAAACACCGGCGGCTAGCACCGGTGGTAGGTACGAGCGGGATTGGGCCCCCCGCTATACAAATAGGGCTCCTTCTTGTATTTTTCTTGTCGTCGGGGTCTTTATCGATGCGTGCCCCGCGCTCTTCTTCTCGTTCGTTTCGTTTCGTAAAAGTTCGTAAAAGTTCAGACTCGTAACTCGTCGTATCACTTGCTCGTAAGGATCGCATGGGCATGGTCATCGGAGCTAACACGATTACATGTTCCAAACACCTTCGGTTTCCTCCTCATCGTGCTCCTCGGGCTCCAACACGGCCGCCGCAACGTGGACGTTGCTACGATACCCGTTCTGAGGCGGTCGGCGGGCCCGTCGGGGTTGGGTGCAATCCCGCGCCCGGTGACCAGGGACCCCACAATTGTAGCACCCGTTAGGGTCTCTCGCCAATCGTCCGGCGTCAACCTCCATCGGAGTTGACCCACCGGGGTTGGCCGCCGGAGCGTTCCCTGCTGCCGGAGCCGCTTGCACGTTCACCACGGGACCGTACGTTCGCGCGGGTGTAGGGTGCGACCTTGCCGCCGTCGTCGACGAGTGGGACCTCGAAGTGCTCACCACCTTGTGGGCGTACTTGTAGCACTTCTCCTGGAACTCCTCCACTCCGACGTGCTTCCCCACATCCATCTCCGTGATGGCGCTCTTCCACGCGGCCGACAGGTTTGCCTGGAAGATCATCCGTTTGGAATACCTGTCCATGTCGGGCAACCTGGCTGCCAGCGCATTAAATTTGTTCATGTAGTCGTCGAACGACGAGTTCCCTTGACGGAGGTGCACCAAGTCTTCTTCCGTCTCCAACCTCCGATTCCCCAGCCCGTAGAAGTGCAGGAGCTCATCGGTGAACTCCTCCCAGGTCGACACCTTCCCTTCGGCGCCGATGTACTTCTTCGACCATTGCCTGGCCGACCCCTCGAGGTATCCTATCGCGAATAGGATCTTGGTGCGTTCCGTGGGGAACTCCTCCGGTCGGAGTCCTTGGTAGATGACGCACGTCTCCACAAAGTCCTCCGCTTCCTCTCTCTTCGACCCATCGAAGCGTTTAGGCTCTGCGGCCTTGGTCTTCGGGGGTCGGGGTCGGTAATCCCCGGCGGGTACCTCCGTTACGTGCGGAGCTGGGGGAGGAGTCGGCCGCTCCCTCATCGAGTCCCTGAACTGACGCATCATCTCCTGCATCTGTCGTTCGGAGGCCTGTCGTTGGGCCTCCATCATCCGCTCCATCGCCTCTGCCCAGGCGGGTCTGTCGGAGTCCCTTGACGACCCCTCTCGGACGTTGCCGGCGCCTGTGCCCGGCTCCTCGACCCGTTGGGCCCGGTGACCATCGGACTGGAGCTGGCCAGTCCCCGTCGACCTCCACTGATACAGCCCGGGCCCAACGATCAGATGATCTCCGTTGGCATCCCAAACGGGCTCGACGCCCGGAGGCGCCTCTCGTTCCACTCCCTCCTGGTTGTAGACCACGAACATTTCGTACAAGTCGGGGTAAAGCTGTTGATCCGTTATTCTGTTAAGGGTGAGCCCTGCTATGCCCTTAGTCGCTCCTCTACGCGGTACTTGTACTAGGTTCTAAGCCTACGGATTGTATAACGGATGGAGAACTATCTAATACAGTGGTATGGATAGGTCTCCATCGAAGTTCGCCGTCTATATACTCCGGTATGTTATTGTCGGAGCGACGCGACCAGCCATCCCGGCGGTCAGCCCCGTCGATCACGTCCGTCGATCGCGCCCGTAGAACATGCCCGAACCGTTCTCCCTGATAACTTCCGATGGGCAGTCGATCTCTAACAGCGAACCCCAGAAAGGACATGAGTCCTTTCACGTTCGTGGGGGCCGCCCAGTCCAGTACGGACTTGATCTTAGAGTCGTTCATTTGAACGCCCTGTGGGGTGACATCATACCCCAAAAACTCGGTGTGGTCCGTATCGAACTCACACTTCTCGGCTTTCGCGTAAAGCCCGTTCTCCAACAATCTCCGAAGGACTTCTCCGACGGCCTCGTCATGCGACTCCTGATCCGGTGAGAAAACCAGGATGTCGTCCAGGTAGATAACCACCCTGGTGTCCAACATATCCCGGAACACGTGGTTCATCCACCTCTGGAACGAGGCTGGAGCGTTGGTGAGCCCGAAGGGCATCACCAAACACTCGAAGAGCCCCTCCCGCGTTCGAAACGCAGTCTTCCACTCGTCACCCTCCTTTACTCGCAGGAGGTTGTATGCCCCTCGCAGATCTAACTTGGTGTAGATCTTCGCCCCCTTAAGGCGATCCAACGTCTCCGATATAAGGGGCAAGGTGTTATAGCGGTCACGTGACGCGTCGGACACGCCGTACGCGACTCCCGTATGCGACTCCCGTCGGGGGTACTTTTCGGTGTTGTTGTTTGGATGTAGAACTAGTACCTCTGTAATAGCTCTACATCCGTTATTACATCTAGATGTCTACCCGTACCTTGCCTCATTCCTGCGTCCCGTCAGCCTGTCCAGGGGGACCCCCGCCGGGGGTCGCTCCCGGGCCTTACACAAGGGGGTGCGGTCCTTGACCGTGATGTCGTTTAACCTCCGGTAATCAATACAGAGTCGCAACGATCCATCCTTCTTCGGAACAAACAGCACGGGGCTCGCCGCCGGAGATGTTGACATCCGGATAAAGCCCTTCTCCGTCTGCTCCTTAATCCACTCCGACAACGCCGCTCCTTCTTTCGCGGAGTGCACGTAGCACTTGCCAAATGGCGGGGTTGTCCCGGGGAGTAGATCGATGGCATGGTCGAAGGACCTCACCGGCGGCAGTGTATCTGCCTTTGTTTTTGAAAACGCGCCTAGCCAGGCGTGATATTTCTTCGGGACCCTCTCCCGGAGTGTCTCCATGTACTCCGGCGGGTCCAAGTCGTTCGGGAACGAGTCCATTGGTTGGACGTCCCAATCCCACAGGTCCGGCCGTTTGGCAGGGGGCGGTTGTTCCACCACCGCGTCCAGGCGTGCTGCGTACAGCGTGTAGGACCCCTCCATTGCGGCCCTGTCAATCTCCTCCGACGCTGTGCTCCGTCGGACTCGCTCTCGGGTAGACTCCTCGGGGGAGAACACCACCTCTTTCCTGTCTCGTAGACATCCGAGACCCAGGCATGTATCCCCCAACTCCACTCCATTCGACGTCCAGTCGATGATCGGGTTATGGCGCCGGAACCATGGCGCTCCCAAAACCACGTCGTACGACCCTAGGTCCGTCAACATGAACGCGACCGACTCGGTGTGTCGGCCAATCTTCAGCCTCGTGCTTGTCCGGTGGGTCACTGCACCGGAGTTGATCGGTCTCCCATCGATCACCCTAAGCATCCTCGGCTTCTCGAGCTTCTCTTCCACGAACCCATGCTCCGCGGCGAACCCCTTGTCCATGAACAGGTTCGTCGCCCCACAATCCAACAGCAGGACTGTTTCTACGGCTCTCCCCTCGGGGTACACCGTACCCAACAAGGTAAGGTGTTCCTCCGGATCCGCTGGAGAGCCCAACATCCCGATCGTACACTCACGACCTGCATCTTCCGCAGGTACCTGCCTCCTCGGGCTCACGGGTTGATCCGTTATTCTGTTACGGCGACGAGTTCGCCGGGCTGCTGCCCCGGGCTGGTCCGCCGGACGAGTGAGCGGGAGAGAGGCGAGGGTAGGAGTATACATCTATATAGTAATAACGGATGCCCAGCATCCGGTCTTTAGTGATAGTACAACGTTCGAATGTAAACAACAAATACGGCGGAGTCCGCCCTCGGGATGGCCCGTGTTAAGGGTGAGCCCTGCTATGCCCTTAGTCGCTCCTCTACGCGGGACTTGTACTAGGTTCTAAGCCTACGGATTGTATAACGGATGGAGAACTATCTAATACAATGGTATGGATAGGTCTCCATCGAAGTTCGCCGTCTATATACTCCGGTATGTTATTGTCGGAGCGACGCGACCAGCCATCCCGGCGGTCAGCCCCGTCGATCACGTCCGTCAATCGCGTCCGTAGAATATGCCCGAACCGTTCTCCCTGATAACTTCCGATGGGGCAGTCGATCTCTAACAGTACCCCCCGTCTAGGGCGAGCTCCGAACGCCCTTGATCGTCGGTCGGATCAGCCCGAACGACGGGATACGCTCGACTCCGTCGGCCTTCTCCTCGTCCTCGATTCGGACCCCTGCGTGCTGCCTTATCGCCCTGAGTTCGGCTCGTGAGGGGTAGGTGTCCGATTCTCTGGACCGAGGGTCCTCCTCGCTTCGCCGTTATCTCGGACATCGTTCAGACCCATCGCCGACCCCCGTATCGTCGGGGACGACAGTGGCTACATGGTCGTACCGTTTCACGGAGTAGTTGTAACCCTTCTCGGATGTATCCGATATCGCTTCGCCCAACCGAGGTTCTGTCTCAATTAACCCTCGGTGGTTCTGTCGGGGAACCTCCCCCTGCCTTTGAAACTCGCGTTTCATCACCAAATTCGGTCTTGGCCGGCGCCCGAGCCCGGCTAGGGTCGCCTCTTCTCACACCTTAACGACTCTGCGGCGTTAGGCGGCTGTTCTTTCCTGTTCTATGACGTTTGTCGTCTTGTTCCTGGATGGAATATCCACTGATCGGTTCCGATGAAACGTCCTTTGGCGGCGGAGTATAATTGTAGAGCATATCCACTCCTTTCGCGACGCGCGAACTTTATCCCTCGGTTCCGCGAGTCGTACGACGCTGTCGCTGTAAACAAAGGTCCTCTCCTTGTTCCGCCTTCACATCAGGCCCTTTCCGTTTCCCGCCTGGACTCTGTTTTTTCATCGTCTCCCAGCCACAGGGCTCGAGGGCCGTGGGGTATAAGGTCGGGCACCCCCCTCGACGATATCCCCCTTTCCCCCCGTCTTTCAATTCTCTCTCTTTCTCTCTTCACCAAAACACCGACGGACTTCTCCATCTCCGAGATGTCTACTTACCACGGTACTCCGAGCAAGAATCACGGTACCCCGAAGAGGGGTACCAAAAGGTCCACCGCGCCCGCTTCCAGTGAGTCTCTCGCACACGTCCGACGGGCAGCTCCGATCCTGATTGCCGTTCGTAGATGTGTTCATCGACTCCGACGAGGAGGACGATGACGACGACGAGGGGTTCTCGTCCCCCCAGAAGAAGGCCCGACCCTTCAAGATCGACGACGACGACAAATGGGTCCGATACCAACCGACCGGCGCTCCGTACTGGAGCGGATGGACCCAGGCTCAGAGTACGTCCGACGTGTCTTTCGCCGGAGTTGTCCGTCTCCGCTAATTTCGGTCTTTGGTAGTTACTCAATTCAAAAGGGATGAAGCCGCTCGTCCGGAGTTCGGCGAGTCCCAATACGAGGCCGTCCTCCAGTCGATCCAAGGCGGCCTTATCCTCGACGCCAACAACACCCTCGTAAGCCACTCCCGCGATTATTACCGACGACCCTTTCCGTCGCCCGTCTCCGTCGCTGACCTCCGTCGGCTCACGCCGACGCTTCTTTCCTCGCAGGCCACCGTCAAAGGGTATTGGCAACTCGCCTGTTGCGCCTGCCACGAGGAGCACGTTCCCCGCCGACTCCCCAACCAGTCGGTCATCTCCCCGGCCGAGGAGGTCGGCGCTCTCCACGGGTACCAGATCGTCGACAAGGTCGTCTACGAGGGCCTCGTCTTGTGCCGTCGAACCCCCTCCGTCCCCGGGAAAGGTTCGAAGGCCTCTACGTGCTTCCGCTGCTCGAAGTCCAAGGTCCGATGCGACAACGTCCTTCCGGTTCACCCGGCGTTCACCAACTCCGCGACCGACTTCCTGACCCGCCTTGTCCTCGGCGCAAACTACATGGCCAACGACAACTTGCCCTTCGCCCTTCGTAACTCCACCCGAGAGGATATGGTCGGGATCGTCCAGAGGGTGAGTTTTCTGGCGGTGTCCCTCGCTTTACTCCGTCGCTGATCTCCGTCGGACCTTTAGTTGCGATGGATCCGAAAGGTCACCGCCGAGGAACTCGAAGCCGTCTCCCTTGCTCCGCCGACCAACATTCTCCAGTTCATCCCGTTCAGGCAAGCGAGTAAGTACCCACTCTCTCCTACCGATATCCATTACTCGTCCGATCCTCATCCTCGTCTATTCCCACGTCAGTCATCACCCACCGTGAGGTCGCCGAACAGGAGACCGCCGTCGAGCAGGGAAGCGCCGCCGGCGGGGGCGAGGAGACCTTCGACGCCGAGTAGGCACCGTACCACCACCGCCAGGATCCGATGACAAGGCCCATATCGATAAACAGAATTGTTTCTGTTGTCAACGAGGCAGGGGAGGATTCACCGTTGGTAAACACCGGCGGCTAGCACCGGTGGTAGGTACGAGCGGGATTGGGCCCCCCGCTATACAAATAGGGCTCCTTCTTGTATTTTTCTTGTCGTCGGGGTCTTTATCGATGCGTGCCCCGCGCTCTTCTTCTCGTTCGTTTCGTTTCGTAAAAGTTCGTAAAAGTTCAGACTCGTAACTCGTCGTATCACTTGCTCGTAAGGATCGCATGGGCATGGTCATCGGAGCTAACACGATTACATGTTCCAAACACCTTCGGTTTCCTCCTCATCGTGCTCCTCGGGCTCCAACACGGCCGCCGCAACGTGGACGTTGCTACGATACCCGTTCTGAGGCGGTCGGCGGGCCCGTCGGGGTTGGGTGCAATCCCGCGCCCGGTGACCAGGGGCCCCGCAGTTGTAGCACCCGTTAGGGTCTCTCGCCAATCGTCCGGCGTCGACCTCCATCGGAGTTGACCCACCGGGGTTGGCCGCCGGAGCGTTCCCTGCTGCCGGAGCCGCCTGCACGTTCACCACGGGACCGTACGTTCGCGCGGGTGTAGGGTGCGACCTTGCCGTCGTCGTCGACGAGTGGGACCTCGAAGTGCTCACCACCTTGTGGGCGTACTTGTAGCACTTCTCCTGGAACTCCTCCACTCCGACGTGCTTCCCCACATCCATCTCCGTGATGGCGCTCTTCCACGCGGCCGACAGGTTTGCCTGGAAGATCATCCGTTTGGAATACCTGTCCATGTCGGGCAACCTGGCTGCCAGCGCATTAAATTTGTTCATGTAGTCGTCGAACGACGAGTTCCCTTGACGGAGGTGCACCAAGTCTTCTTCCGTCTCCAACCTCCGATTCCCCAGCCCGTAGAAGTGCAGGAGCTCATCGGTGAACTCCTCCCAGGTCGACACCTTCCCTTCGGCGCCGATGTACTTCTTCGACCATTGCCTGGCCGACCCCTCGAGGTATCCTATCGCGAATAGGATCTTGGTGCGTTCCGTGGGGAACTCCTCCGGTCGGAGTCCTTGGTAGATGACGCACGTCTCCACAAAGTCCTCCGCTTCCTCTCTCTTCGACCCATCGAAGCGTTTAGGCTCTGCGGCCTTGGTCTTCGGGGGTCGGGGTCGGTAATCCCCGGCGGGTACCTCCGTTACGTGCGGAGCTGGGGGAGGAGTCGGCCGCTCCCTCATCGAGTCCCTGAACTGACGCATCATCTCCTGCATCTGTCGTTCGGAGGCCTGTCGTTGGGCCTCCATCATCCGCTCCATCGCCTCTGCCCAGGCGGGTCTGTCGGAGTCCCTTGACGACCCCTCTCGGACGTTGCCGGCGCCTGTGCCCGGCTCCTCGACCCGTTGGGCCCGGTGACCATCGGACTGGAGCTGGCCAGTCCCCGTCGACCTCCACTGATACAGCCCGGGCCCAACGATCAGATGATCTCCGTTGGCATCCCAAACGGGCTCGACGCCCGGAGGCGCCTCTCGTTCCACTCCCTCCTGGTTGTAAACCACGAACATTTCGTACAAGTCGGGGTAAAGCTGTTGATCCGTTATTCTGTTAAGGGTGAGCCCTGCTATGCCCTTAGTCGCTCCTCTACGCGGGACTTGTACTAGGTTCTAAGCCTACGGATTGTATAACGGATGGAGAACTATCTAATACAATGGTATGGATAGGTCTCCATCGAAGTTCGCCGTCTATATACTCCGGTATGTTATTGTCGGAGCGACGCGACCAGCCATCCCGGCGGTCAGCCCCGTCGATCACGTCCGTCAATCGCGTCCGTAGAATATGCCCGAACCGTTCTCCCTGATAACTTCCGATGGGGCAGTCGATCTCTAACAGCCCGCCGGAACGCGTCTCGGCGCGCCCCGCGTCTCGACCGCGTCGATCTCTAACAGTATCCCCCGTCTAGACACAAACTCCGGATGTGTCAGTCGGTAGTCTCCGAACCCCCTTTGCGGTACTCCGACCGGCGTGGGGTTGGCTTCGCCGGGTATTGGCGATGGAACGATATCACGACGTCGTCGTCCCAGTCGAATTCTCCCGCTCCGACCCAATCGTTGTGCGCCATGTCGTACCCCTTCCACGAGACGAAGTATTCGACTCGAGCAACTCGACCTTTACGCACTCGGGAGTCTAGGATCTCCGCCACCTCGTAAGCAGCCTCTCCGTTGTCGGCGACTTCGGGCGGTGGCGGCGGATCTACCCGCCGGCTTTCCCTAGTGTTCGCCTTGTACGGTATCAACAACGATACGTGGAACACGTTGTGCACGCGCCTCATACTGCTAGGCAGCTCCAATCGTCGGGCAAGGCCCGAGTTTCCCACCTTCTCCGTAATTCGGAACGGGCCGAAGGTCTTCCAATCCAGCTTCCTGCTCGGTCGAACCGTGGTGATGTGCTCAGACGACAACATCACCAGGTCCCCGACCTCGTACCCCTCCGTCGGCACATTCCGTCGCTTGCGATCGGCGTACTTCGCCATATTGGTCCGCGCGAGCTCTAGCGACTTCATAACCTGCTCGCGGACCTCTTCCATACGCTCCCGGAAGGCTGCTGCCGACTCGATGCTCCCCGGGACTTGGCGAAGGGAGAACTTGAAATCTTCTCCCTCGGAGGCCATGAACGGTGACATCTTGATCGCCGAATGCCACGCGTTGTTGTAGGCGAACTCCGCCATAGCGATCAGCTCCGCCCAATCATCCTGTTGGAAGTTCGTGTAGCTTCAGAGGTACTGTTCCAGCGTGGAGTTGGTCCTCTCCGTCTGCCCATCAGTCTCGGGGTGGTACGCCGTTGACAGCCGCTGGTTCATCCCGGTGATCTTGCACACGTCCCTCCAGAATCGCGACGTAAACAACGCCCCTCGATCGGTCAACAAGTCCTTAGGGTACCCATGGAGCCGCACCCATTCGTTGACGAATATCGACGCCAGCGCATGCGTGTTGTCATCCTTTCGACAGGGCACGAAATGCGCCCTCTTCGTAAAACGATCCACTATTACGAGGATCGAATCAAACCCCTTCGACACGGGCAACCCCGTGATGTGGTCCATAGTGACCGACTTCCATTTCCCTTCCGGTACCGGCAGTGGGTGCAGCTCCCCCATGGGTTTTGCCCGCGGTCTCCTGTTCCGCTGGCATACGTCGCAGGTCGCCACATACTCGGCCACCGTCTCTCTTAGCCGGGGCCACCAGAATTCCCGGAGAACCATCTCCGTCGTCTTGTCCCGACCATAGTGCCCGACCAGCTTCTGGTCGTGACATAGCGCGAGCACTTTGCTGCGCAATACCTCCTTATCGGGGACATACATCCATCCTCGATAAAGGAGGAACCCGTCGCTGTCCACCGTCCATTCCTCCGCCTTACCTTCCGGCGCTCGGGAGACCCGCTCGGCTCCGGCGGTCAACTCCGCGTAGGCGTCTTTGACGAAGGCGTCTTCCTTCAACTCCGCCAGCAGTAGACGCTGGATCTCTTCTTCCGGAAGTTGCAAGGTTCCGCATATGCGGAGAGCTCCTTGGCGCTGGTCCGTCGCAACGCTCCGACGGAGCGCCCCTTCGCTCTCCTCCATCGTGAGAGCATCCAGCTGCATCGGCAGCTCGCTGTTCTGCGGCCGTAGCAGAATCTCCGTTTCCAGGACCTTGGAGTCCTTCATCAGTTCTTCCCGGCGGCTCAATGCGTCGGCCTTACCATTCTCCGTCCCGGGCTTGTACTCCAGGGTGTAGTTGAACTGGTTCAGCCGCTGCGACCACCGCGCCTGTCTCCTCGTCAGCATTTTCTCGGTACGGAAGTACTCGAGGTTCTTGTGATCCGTAAGGATCCGAATGAGTCGACCACTGTCGAGGTACTGCCGCCATACCGTGCAGCTGTACACGATCGCGAGAAGCTCGCGGTCGTGAACGTCGTAGTTCCTTTCGGCCGACGTCAGGCTTTTCGACATGAAAGCCACAGGGTGCATCTTTCCGTCGGCTCCCTCCTGGGACAGCACCGCCCCGATCGCCCCAGAGGAGGCGTCCGTCTCCAACAAAATTTCTTTATCCTCGTCAAAATGAGCGAGGATCGGCGCCGTCGTGAACGCCCGTTTCAGTTCCTGGAAGGAGGCCTCCGCCTCCTTATTCCACTCCCATTTCCGACCTTTCTTCGTAAGGTCATGCATCGGCCTACACTTCTTCGAGTACCCTTCGATGAATCGGCGATAATAGTTGGCGAACCCCAGAAAGGACATGAGTCCTTTCACGTTCGTGGGGGCCGCCCAGTCCAGTACGGACTTGATCTTAGAGTCGTTCATTTGAACGCCCTGTGGGGTGACATCATACCCCAAAAACTCGGTGTGGTCCGTATCGAACTCACACTTCTCGGCTTTCGCGTAAAGCCCGTTCTCCAACAATCTCCGAAGGACTTCTCCGACGGCCTCGTCATGCGACTCCTGATCCGGTGAGAAAACCAGGATGTCGTCCAGGTAGATAACCACCCTGGTGTCCAACATATCCCGGAACACGTGGTTCATCCACCTCTGGAACGAGGCTGGAGCGTTGGTGAGCCCGAAGGGCATCACCAAACACTCGAAGAGCCCCTCCCGCGTTCGAAACGCAGTCTTCCACTCGTCACCCTCCTTTACTCGCAGGAGGTTGTATGCCCCTCGCAGATCTAACTTGGTGTAGATCTTCGCCCCCTTAAGGCGATCCAACGTCTCCGATATAAGGGGCAAGGTGTTATAGCGGTCACGTGACGCGTCGGACACGCCGTACGCGACTCCCGTATGCGACTCCCGTCGGGGGTACTTTTCGGTGTTGTTGTTTGGATGTAGAACTAGTACCTCTGTAATAGCTCTACATCCGTTATTACATCTAGATGTCTACCCGTACCTTGCCTCATTCCTGCGTCCCGTCAGCCTGTCCAGGGGGACCCCCGCCGGGGGTCGCTCCCGGGCCTTACAGAATAACGGATCATCAAAGGACCCCGAATGGGGGAGCACGAGGAGGTAGCCGGATCCCCTTGCAGTTGGGTGCAAGCGGAGTACCTAACGGTCCAGATAGCCATCTGACGTTGGTAGGAGTGTTCTACCCGGAAGGAGTGCCGGTCCAAGCACTCATGTTGTTGGATTCAGGAGCGACCGGGATGTTCATGGATCGGACATTCGCGTCGCTACATGGATTCGACGTGACGGACCTCGAGACGCCGCGGGTAGTGACGGTGATCGATGGTCGGGAGATCCAGGGAGGAAGGATCACCCAGAAGGCTCGTACGCTGGTACGTACGGGAGTGCACCTGGAACTGACCGAGTTCCACCTCACCGATTTGAGTGGGTATCCGGTCGTACTAGGTATCCCTTGGCTGCGGAGACACAATCCGCATATCCAATGGGACTCCAACGCGGTGACGTTCGGGGATGTCTGCATCAGCACGGGATGCCTCAAGAGGCCCGAGACGGTGTATGCTCCGGACGAAGTAGAAGTGGAGACACGAGGGATCGACCCGTTCAAGAAAATGAAGGGGTCGATCACGGAGGATTTGGTCGTCGCGCAGATGCAGATGACCCGGGAGGACGACGAACGGGCGAGGCGCCCGGACCTGTGGGATTGGGACGTCAAACCTACAGACTCGTTCCAGGATGACCTGGACCCTCCCGAGTATATGGAGAAGCTGAGGGACATGGTACCGGAGAAGTATCATGAACATCTTGGAGCGTTCTCCAAGACGAAGGCAGATACACTGCCCCCGAAGCGATCGATCGACCATGCGATCGAACTCAAACCCGGTACGTCGCCGACGTATCAGAAGCTCTATAACCACTCCCAGCGGGAGAGTGAGGAGCTAAAGAAGTGGTTGAAGGAGAATCTGGAGAAGGGGTTCATCAGGCCGTCGAAGTCGCCCTGCTCGAGCCCGGTACTGTTTGTACCGAAGAAAGGCGGCGAGATGCGTATGTGCATCGATTACCGTCGCCTTAACGACATTACGGTGAAGGATAGGACGCCCCTACCCCTCATCTCAGAGACGCTAGACAGGTTGAAGGGCGCGAAGGTTTACACGAAGATGGACCTCCGAGGCGCGTACAACCTGCTACGCGTAAAAGAAGAAGACATTTGGAAGACCGCGTTTACTACACGTTTCGGTCTGTTCGAATGTTTGGTCATGCCGTTCGGCTTGACCAACGCCCCCGCTACCTTTCAGCGGTGGATGAACGAGGTCTTCCAAGACCTCTTGGATGTGTGCGTCGTCGTTTACCTCGACGACATACTTATTTACTCCTCCGACCAGGAGACCCACGATGGTCAGGTCAAGGAGGTTATGAAGAGGCTGCAGGCAAATGGCCTGTATGCGAAAGCGGAGAAGTGTGAGTTCGATACGGTGGCTACCGAATTCTTGGGGTACGATATTGCCCCGACGGGGGTTAGTATGAACCCGTCCAAGGTCAAGTCCGTTTTGGACTGGGCCCCCCCGAAGAACATTCGGGGACTGCAGTCCTTCTTAGGATTTGCAAACTATTAT
Source organism: Filobasidium floriforme (assembly GCF_021052385.1). Lineage (NCBI taxonomy): Eukaryota > Fungi > Basidiomycota > Tremellomycetes > Filobasidiales > Filobasidiaceae > Filobasidium > Filobasidium floriforme. Next base: position 406,791 of record NW_025763627.1, on the reverse strand, counting down.
CGGAGGTTCATTCGGAACTACTCCAAGAAGATTCAGGGAATGACGGCCCTGACGAAGAAAGGGGCGAAGTACTCCTGGACGGCAGCCGCTGACGCTGCGTTCCGGGAATTGAAGGAGTCCTTCACCCAAGCGCCTATATTGGCGCACTACAACGAGGAGCGCCAAGTGGTGCTCGAGACCGACGCTTCCTCTGGAGCGATCGGCGCGGTGATGTCCCAGGTAGGGGACGATGGGAAGCTCCACCCGGTAGCGTTCATGTCGAAGAGTCTGACGCCCGCCGAGAGGAACTACGATGTGCACGACAGGGAACTGTTGGCCATCGTTTATTGCAGTCGGATATGGCGACATTATCTCGACAACAAGTACCCCGTTCGGATCCTCACGGATCACAAGAATTTGGAATACTTCAAGAGGGACAAGGTATTGTCTCAACGGCAGGCGCGATGGTCGCAGCTGTTGAACCAAATCTCCTACACCCTGGAGTACAAACCGGGAACGGAGAACGGGAAGGCCGACGCGTTGAGTCGGCGGGAAGAGTTGATGGAGGAGACAGAGCCGAAGCGAGCGGAGACTCTGCTCCGGCCTGTCGAAGACGCACCCCCAGAAGGGTGTAGTCCGGTCGAGCGACCGCCTTTGCGGCTAAATGGCACCATCCCCGCGCTGGGCGACTGGATGGTGAAAGCGCTGATACCGGCGGCGCAGGACGACCCGGTGACGAAAGAGCTCGTAGCGCAGCTCAAGGCGGGGACCTTGGCGAACGAGCGATACAGCTTGAGCCCCACTGGGGTTCTCCTGTACAACGGGTTGGTGTATGTTCCTAACGCAGGGAACATCAAGGTAGAGCTGATGAAGCGTCTACATGACGGGAAGGCCGCCGGCCATTGGGGTCGGGACAAGACCGTGGAGCTGACCAGTAGGGACTTCTACTGGCCTGGGATGGCGAAGTGGATCGGGGAGTACGTCGCTAGCTGCAGCATATGCCAGCGCAATCGACGGCCCCGGATGAAGCCTGTCGGCGAATTAGCGCCGCTCCCGGTACCGGCAGGACCATACGAATCGATCACTTGGGATCACATCACGGATTTGCCCGAGTCCATGGGGTCCAACTCGATCCTGGTGATCGTCGACCGATTCAGCAAGCGGGCGCACTTCGTCGCTTGTCGGAAGGACAACGACGCCTCGTTCTTGGCGCGGTTGTTCCTCGACCGGTGGGTGTGTTTGCATGGGTTCCCGAAGCAGATCATTTCGGATCGAGGTACGTTGTTCACCTCGCGCTTCTGGAAAGATCTGTGCCGCATGGCAAACGTGGAGAATAGTTACTCCACGGCGTTCCACCCGGAGACGGACGGCCAGACCGAGCGAAGTAACTCCACCTTGGAGCAATACTTGCGGTCGTACGTCAACTTTCTCCAAGACGACTGGGCGGAGTTACTCTCCATGGCGGAGTTCGCTTACAACAACGCGAAACATTCTGCCATCGGGATGTCGCCATTCATGGCGTCCGAGGGAAGGGAACACAGTTTCTCCCTACCGGTGCCCGGCACTAGGGAGGAGGCGGTAGAATCGGCGGGGGAGTATCGAGACCGACTCGACGGGATTTACAAGTCGGTGAAGGAGGCGCTGGAGCAGGCGCGACAAGACATGGCAAAGTACGCGAATCGAAGGCGTACCGCCGTCCCTGACGAGGGTTACAACGTAGGCGACTTGGTGATGTTATCCACCAAGAACTTGACATCGGTGCGCCCCAGCCAGAAGCTCTCGATGAAGACGCTGGGGCCTTTCCCGATCACGGAGATCATCGGCCAAAGCAAGATGGCGAGGAGGCTGGAACTCCCCGCGCAACTACGCCGGGTGCACCCCGTCTTCCATGTGTCGCTGCTCATCCCCTATCGGGCCAACGAACTGGAAGGAAGAGAGGTAGTTGAACCGCCTACCCCCGAAGTCCTCGACAACGGCGACTTAGGGTATGTGATGTCCGAGATCGTACATTCAAAGGCGTTGCGATCCGGGAGGTCCGGGAAGAAGACCCAGTACCTAGTGCGATTCGAAGGGTACGGGGATGAATCGAACGAGTGGGTTAGCCCCGCCGAATTCGATCACGACGACAAGGTCGTCGCAGCGTTTCACAAGCGCTACCCTCATCTACCGCAGCCTGGTCGACAAGAGTACGCCGACGCTTGATGCGTTCGGAGACCGCATCTAGGGGGGGGATCCTGTTATAGCGGTCACGTGACGCGTCGGACACGCCGTACGCGACTCCCGTATGCGACTCCCGTCGGGGGTACTTTTCGGTGTTGTTGTTTGGATGTAGAACTAGTACCTCTGTAATAGCTCTACATCCGTTATTACATCTAGATGTCTACCCGTACCTTGCCTCATTCCTGCGTCCCGTCAGCCTGTCCAGGGGGACCCCCGCCGGGGGTCGCTCCCGGGCCTTACACAAGGGGGTGCGGTCCTTGACCGTGATGTCGTTTAACCTCCGGTAATCAATACAGAGTCGCAACGATCCATCCTTCTTCGGAACAAACAGCACGGGGCTCGCCGCCGGAGATGTTGACATCCGGATAAAGCCCTTCTCCGTCTGCTCCTTAATCCACTCCGACAACGCCGCTCCTTCTTTCGCGGAGTGCACGTAGCACTTGCCAAATGGCGGGGTTGTCCCGGGGAGTAGATCGATGGCATGGTCGAAGGACCTCACCGGCGGCAGTGTATCTGCCTTTGTTTTTGAAAACGCGCCTAGCCAGGCGTGATATTTCTTCGGGACCCTCTCCCGGAGTGTCTCCATGTACTCCGGCGGGTCCAAGTCGTTCGGGAACGAGTCCATTGGTTGGACGTCCCAATCCCACAGGTCCGGCCGTTTGGCAGGGGGCGGTTGTTCCACCACCGCGTCCAGGCGTGCTGCGTACAGCGTGTAGGACCCCTCCATTGCGGCCCTGTCAATCTCCTCCGACGCTGTGCTCCGTCGGACTCGCTCTCGGGTAGACTCCTCGGGGGAGAACACCACCTCTTTCCTGTCTCGTAGACATCCGAGACCCAGGCATGTATCCCCCAACTCCACTCCATTCGACGTCCAGTCGATGATCGGGTTATGGCGCCGGAACCATGGCGCTCCCAAAACCACGTCGTACGACCCTAGGTCCGTCAACATGAACGCGACCGACTCGGTGTGTCGGCCAATCTTCAGCCTCGTGCTTGTCCGGTGGGTCACTGCACCGGAGTTGATCGGTCTCCCATCGATCACCCTAAGCATCCTCGGCTTCTCGAGCTTCTCTTCCACGAACCCATGCTCCGCGGCGAACCCCTTGTCCATGAACAGGTTCGTCGCCCCACAATCCAACAGCAGGACTGTTTCTACGGCTCTCCCCTCGGGGTACACCGTACCCAACAAGGTAAGGTGTTCCTCCGGATCCGCTGGAGAGCCCAACATCCCGATCGTACACTCACGACCTGCATCTTCCGCAGGTACCTGCCTCCTCGGGCTCACGGGTTGATCCGTTATTCTGTTACGGCGGCGAGTCCGCCGGGCTAGTGCCCCGGGTCGGTCCGCCGGACAAGTGAGCGGGAGAGAGACGAGGGTAGGAGTATACATCTATATAGTAATAACGGATGCCCAGCATCCGGTCTTTAGTGATAGTACAACGTTCGAATGTAAACAACAAATACGGCGGAGTCCGCCCTCGGGATGGCCCGCCGGAACGCGTCTCGGCGCGTCCCGCGTCTCGACTGCGTCGATCTCTAACAGGTAGAACCTCGATGCTAGTCTGCTCAATCGGATGTGTTTTCTGATCAGAGCTCTCAGGACAAGAATCATGTTTTATCTGGTGTTTGTTGATCTTTAGCCGATGCCTTAAGATCCTTGAATGATGGTTCGTCGATCGTGATCGGTCCGGTTGTTATGTGCTAATAACTACGATTTGAGAATCGTCCTTCTTGTTGGGTCTGTACGATAGCTAGTCACAATGGTCGATTCATCCTATGTCTTGACCAAATAACCAATACCACTTCGTCATACGCAAGGGTATACGAGTAGGGGAATGTACTTAACTAGTAGCCATGCACTGCGTGCTTGATAGGGGGTAAGGTGGTGGGTGTGTTGTTCTATAGTCTTTGTTTGTAACCTCTTTGTCTAGCGTATGCTAAGATTTGAATGTGATAACGAGCTTGAACTTCTAGTCAAAAGGATACAACCACAATTGTTCTGCTATCCTATCAAGCTATATGTACTGCGCTTGTTTCTCTGTTCATACATCCCCAACAATCGTCCAACAAATTGTCTTTTGTCCTTGCTAGTGTAAGTCAACAAGGATGGCACGCTGTGCTTCCAATTTCGATGTTGAGGTTGTCCTATGTCCTTCTCATCTTGGTGAATTGTCCACCAATGTTTTGGCAAGGTGGAGAATGTCAGCGGTCAATCCTCACTGTCTTTCAATCGCCAGTGTATTGTCTAAGTCGGATATCGTTCCATGTTTTTGGTTTTGACTTTTGTCGATTCGTCTATCATCCCTGTCCTGAACCTTGCAATGTTACATCTCTCCGATACTTCACTATCTTACAAGAGTAAAGGTCATTATCCTGACGGTTAGCCACCCTTATGAACCGTTCTCCACAGTAAAGTACTCTACTGCGCCTTACTTTGCCCTTTGCTTACGCAGCTAGCTCTCCTGTGACATACACCTGGTGGTAGGTATCCCCTGTTCCCATTAGCTAGTAGATAGGCTAATTGTTAGGCATCGAGAAGGCTCCAGGGAAGACCGGCTCGATGTATACCTGTGAGGACATATCCGGGAGTGATGTAGAACGTAGGACTAGGGTATATAGATGTACTAACAGATGAAAGACTATATACTACAACGAGAAGAGAAGTGATACAATATGATATGCTTCTTGAACAACTCCGGCGGAGTTGGTACGACTCGAGTCCGGCGTACGTGCGCGTCGCTATAACACTAATACTACAGCCTTCCAACCTTGAACTGGATCTTTTCGTTCACTGCCATCTGCACCGGTTATAGATGATAAGATCCGATCTCTTCACTTTAATCCGGTCGCATACCATCTGCCTCCTCTATGGGATGACCTCAGGCTTGTTACGGCAGCGACGAGAGAAGTTCAGGAAGTAAAGCTGTATAGAGCTTCACCAGAGACAAAATGGGGCGGTGTTGTTGCCCTTTTGCTGTCGAATGTGATGCCTTCAGGACACCTGGGTGACAGGCTGAAGTTGCAACGATCAGGACATATTGACTCAGCGCCGTATTCTTGACAACATATATCAACACAATTCTATAGCTAAGTAAAGTTTCCTGTGGCCAAGTGGTACGGCTTCGTGCTTATGTGGTAACCTTATGCTTCACGACGATCGTGGGTTCAACCCCCACCGGGAAAACTCATTTTTGCCGATCTTTCCGCATTCTGGCCTTTTTTTTCAAACCTGCGCGTTTCTCCTCTTTCCTGCCGGTATCGGTTTTCCCCCTAATTTGACAGGCGATTAGCTTCATTATCATGCGCTGACACTAGCGACTAGCCCTTGCGAGCGATGCGCCCGCGCGCATGATGATGCGGCCGCCATGGTCTCGTCTTCATCGCCCTTCGCTCCTGACTGTCCTATTTCGCGTTTCATCATCTCGTCTCTTTTGTTCGCGCGCGGCATTTGGATCCGCCATCATGCATCACATGGGAGGGAGTGATCAGCTTTCGACAATCCACTTTGCAACTCTCTTGCACTTCGAAACTTTCATCAATAACCCCTAATCCGATCGCCTCACCCTTTCCACTTCTTGATCGCAACGCATCAGCTCTACGTCACATTCCTGACAAACACTCGAGGGTCTAGGCCAGACCAGGCCCTGAACCCATCGACCGGGTTGAGCCGGCTGTCAGAACCCATCGTCGAATTAAAGGGGATCAACCTCTTTCGATTCGACACGACATTCCTTTCTTTCTTGCGACTAGCTACTGGCGAACGTCTTCGCCCTACACCCTACCAGACTACGTCTCACACCCTGTCACACTCGTTACGAATCTAGAACAATAGCAATCAAGGCGTCATTCGACCTTCACGACTTTGGCCCATCAACTGCCGCTACACAGCCTCCTTTGGCCGCGACCTTGATCCACCCCTGATCTTCTCCTGCACGTCTACAAACAAAGGTCCTCGAATGGAGAAACGTCACTTCTATACGGCCTGCGCGGGAGCCGGAGAGACGCTTTCATGGGAAGGAGATTGGTACACGGCGTCATGGCGAGTATTGGGTTACGTCGTAGCCCTTTCCAAGATCTGATCTCGTCATCCTTTGACCCTCTTACGCTTTCGCAGGTTCACCGAATCTCAATCCGTCTACGACCGACAAGCCTCTACCGGACCCGTCGACCCTCCCGCAAGCGTTTGGGCAACTCAGCCTGCCTGTCTAGCCCTACAACAGAGTCTCTCGTCAGCCTCCCTGCTGTCCACGTCGACCGCATCCATCCCGGTCATCACCTCGCTCTCGCAAACGGCTACCATTACCACTGGTATTCCCGTTGCCGCTACAGCCAGTGCGATATCTTTCCCCACGCCAACGGCGACCATGCCATCCAGGTTCGACTCGTCAGACCCGTCCGCGTCGGTCTCGTGTGCAGGGAAATGGGATTGGCAGACGGCGGGAACAATCAGCTCGCTGGTGCTCGGGCTGCTGTTTGGAGCGCTCATTTGGGCGTTGTGGGCGATCTTGAGGGGTAAAAAGTCGTTGGCGACGCTTTACCAGCCGAGAGCGAGCTTGGTGACAGACAAGTGAGTCCGACTATGATCCCACAGCCCACTTGTCCAAGCCGATTCGATCGTTGACGCCGGATCCTGCATCCTGTAGAACACCATCCCTCCCCGGATTCCTCTCCGTGTTCGCCCTATCCCCGATCTTCTCCTTCATGGCGACCCATCGCAAAGCCAACGATCCTTCGGCCGACAACTACCTCGCTATGGTTCCTATTGTGACCGCCATCAAGCTGACCTCGCTCGTCGGGTTAGTCGCCCTGGCTGCCGGACTCCCACTCTTCCTCGTCGGCACACCCTGCCTCGATCAGACGTCACCTAGAAGTCGATTCGGCGGCAGACTCGGTTCTCACACCGACCTATCCTTAATGCGACTCTTGAACAGCCTCGACCCCTCGCCTGACTCGCCATCCATGTCATCGAGCTCGTCTCTGGTACTCCGGGTCCTGCCATCCACCATCCGACCCGCTGTCCACAACGCCAGAGTTCGCCTGATCATCCTCTTGGTCATCACCTGCTGTTTCATGGTCGTTCCCGCCTGGCTGACCGTAGCAAAAGCCATGAACTCGTTGCTGGGATTCAGGAAACGCTGGCTAGACGAGGCCTGTGACGGGGAAGAGATCTGGTGGATCCGTTTCAAGCGCGCCGGACCGAAGCAAACGACCGTCAGCGAAAAGCAAGCCATGGCGCTGGCTGGCAAGTATGGCCTCTTGGATGGATCCAGCGATGATCCCGAGGAGAAACCCGTCCGCAATGGTCGGATCCGCGCCATCTATGCTGTACCTGACACGCTTCACCTGGACAAACTCATCGGCCAGCGTCAAGAGGTCTTGGAAAAGCTAGAAACGGCACAGACTCGATACATCCAGTCTTTCAAAGCCAACCCGATGGCCAACAGACCCGAGACCGAGACGGAGAAGGAACCTACACCCCCCACCGAGAAACGGGCGAGTTTCCTCCCCGTGAATATTATGCTCGGAATCCGATTGCTGAGGAACGATCGTACTGACTTAACGCCTTCTTTGTCGCTAGAAACGCCGCCACGCCTCGACGAAACGCGACTCGGGCGGGGTCAATGCGCCCACGCAGTATGTGGCTCCCAAAACGTTCTACAAGCTCAGGCCTCTGCCAGCAGTCCCCTCGACATCCGATGACCTGATCCCGAGGATCACCGAGGTGGGAAGAGAGGACGATCAGGAGGCCATACCGACGTTCACCGAGCAAGTCACAACTCGGGTCGTCGGAAGCCGTTTTCTCGAAGTCCAGCGATCGTCGGGCATGTTTACCGACTTGCCCGTCGGCGCAGATCTGAGGATCGGTACGACGGGACAACTGGAACCACAAGCCATGCCCGTCACTCCCGACACGGAAAGCTCGATGATGGGTCACGGTAGCAGGTCTAGGGTTGACCTCAGCGACTATCCGGTTGACCCTATTCCCCGACCCCTCTCCCAGGCCGACTCGATTCGTTTCCCTACTCCGGACGAAACAAGGCACTCCATGAGTCCCGATCGCGGAGGCAACGTAGAGGATCCTCTCCTGCCCGACCCGCCTGTTGTGCCGCCCAAGCCTCGTCAGCCGGTAGGCTATCAACCGATCAGTACCGGCGGAAGTCTTCGCCGCCCGCCTCCTCGCAAACGCACCAACCCATCGTTCGCAATGGTCTCCGAGGATCCTGAAATCTTGCAAGGACATCAACCCATCATCCGACCCAACTCGGGAGTCTCGCCACTGGACCTCGGTAGTCATTATCAAGACATCAAAAGATACAGGCCGCAGCTCATCCAACTCAACGACGATATCGCTGAAGCCCAAAGCAGGACTTACGAGAGCATGGCTCGAGGCCAAGGCGTCGTCGGACTGCTTGTCGTTGGCAGCGGTCTGCACCTGCACCACGCTACCAAGATCGTCGGAGCCAGTCGAGAATCGATCAAGTGGGCCCGGCTTCAACGCTCCAACGGCTCTGCGTTCGGCTTCTGGGTGGCCACATTCTTGTTAACTGCGGCTGCATGTGTCCTAGGTAAGTTCCCCGTCTTGAGACCGCAGACCGCTGGAAAGGCCCGAGCTAACGTTGCCTCCGCAGTGACACCCTTCGTAGGGCTAGCGGTCGCATCAGCTCCTGGGCTATTCCATTACCTCAAATTTTTCGGCCCTCTAGCTCGGGACAATGGTCTTGCTTCCGGCCTGGCCGAGGGTGTCGTTCCAGCATTGGCGATCAGCTTGATTTTGTTGGCTGCGGGATATGGTATTCAGAGTGAGTCGAATACTGTCGTCCCTAAAGAATCCTCTGATCAAACTATCCCTCCTTTCCGCTCGGTAGAAATGGCCAAGCTGTCAGGTAGCATTACATATGCTCAAGAAAGGATCATCGCCTTCAAAGGTTTGACCGTGATGCTCGTGAGTGTGTCGATCAGCAGAACCGTGCATTACCAAGCGCTAACAACGATTGAACTAACTCGTAGATCCTTGCTGGTGGTTTTTGGCCTATCCTCGCTGCCTCTTTGATCTATGCGACTGAGCATATTGACGACGGCGTTCAAACCGGACGGCATATCGCCGACGGCAGCATCTTTTTCTGTAAGCGCTAAAATGATGACGAACAGATCAATGGCACTGACCTCTACCTTTTGGACTTTAGCCTGGAACCTGTTTTGCTTGCTTTTAAACATGGCCATCATCGTACCTGGGCTTGCTTTACTGCAGCCGGCGCGATTGTTCAGCAGATTCATGAAAAAGAGAGCCATGTTGACGCCGAGACAGCGGTTCCGAGGTTCGTTACGCTCCGATGGCGAGCGTTCTTGTGCGCTGCTGATCCTTATCCGTGCGCATCGCAGCCCTGCAACCAAGAGCCATCGACCCAGCAATCTTACTGGCCACCGGATTATATGCCTTGGCTATCACCATGGTCTACCTACCCGTCTTTCCTCTGATGGCTGCGCCACTACTACTCTTCCTTCTGCTGGCGTTTGTAGCTTACCGCTACCTGTCAGCCTATATCCACGTAGATTGGCACGGCAACTCTGGTGGACTACTGGCCATCATAGCGCTTAGGATATCGGGCTGGTTGACGGGCCTCATCCCGTTCCTGTTCGGGTTGGTCCTCTTGGGTCGCCGGGAATGGACGCTCGGAGCTATCGCCTTGGTAGTCTCGGTGGTAATTCCGCTGCTGTTCGAAATGGTTTATCAGATCAGGCAGAGAAAGATTGGTGCCAAGAAGGACACCTCGTCCACTGCGCGCTTCGAACGCGAGCTCCTCGTCGCGGGATCAGAGCACGATGCGCAACCTACCGACGCCACCGAATCGCAGCCTTTGACGCATGAGGATGATCCCCGCACGAGACGTCGCTCCAACGCCTCCATCTTCGAGATGATCGCTGCATTGGCTCCCACGACTAGCGGGGAGGCGGATGTAGCTCCATCTGCAAGTAGATTGCCTCTGCCAACCGAGGCTGTGGACGACACCGTAGACACTCGCAAAGCCGCGGCACTCGGAAGTCACAACCTTCATCCGGACCAACCCCACATTTTGCCTCCTCTCAGCCTATCCACTTCCACCTCTGGCATGACCGCCTCTACATCGACCAGCACTTTCGACCCGCTGACACAAAAAGCCCTTCATACCCTATACCCGCCTTCTCTCATCGCGCCTAATCCGACCCTCTGGCTACTGGATGATGCGCACGGAATCGGACGAATGGAAGTCTCCGACCTACAACGCTGGCACCGCCTCGATGGGATCGTTGGGTAGCGCGTGACCCGTGCTATCACGGCCTTCTTTCTGGTTTTTTTTTTTGGGAATTGTGAATAATAACGACTGAGCCTCTGATGAATCTTGTGACTACGAATTTGACGAATAATGGCATGCGACCGACTATCCGAACTCGAACAAGCGCGTCGAATCGATGATGATTGCTGATTCCGCACTGTGGCGCTGTGGTGATCACTACGGACTGTCTGCTCATCGCACGTTGTATTTCCTATCCGAGAGCCTATCACAGACTCCAAAAGGGCTTGATACCTGTTGAACCGCGAATTCGTCGAACAGTCCACAACAAGGGCCCGTAATGGAAGCGCAGATAGCGTAGCGCTACAAATAAAATGACAAGGATCCAATCAGCCCATCGATCGACATCTCGCTCGTTCGCTCGACCGTATCCATAAATCCATTCGATTCGGGCTGGGAATCAAGAGATGGCGGGTTTCGAACCCCACCCAGGTCAGACCAGACTAGCCCCTCGACCTTACAGTTCACAATCAACATGGATGACTTCGACGAGACCTTCTTCGACTCCGACGAGAACCCGTTCGACCTGGCCTCGTTGTTACCTAGAAGGACCGCACTTGACAAGGACAGACAGATCGCCGACACCAAGCAGAAGCTTTGGGAACTTTCTTGCGAGTTGAGAAGACTTCTCGAGGGTTCAGGTGAACGACAAGTTCTTGAGCTATTCCTAGGTGCCTACATCCTTGCCCGGAGATCGACATCGGCGAAGGACGACGACAAACAAATCGAGCACGACGCAATTTCTCGGGTCCCCGACCACCTCAAATCGATGGCTATCAAAATGATCACAGAGCACAACTTCACGGTGCATGGAGAATTGATGGCCTATCGGGAGGCCCATACCAAGTCTGCAGAGCTACTCGGGCTAGGAATAGGACTGGGTGCTTTCGCACTGGCTATCGCCAATGACACTGTTCTCCGAGCGGTGGCGGTAATGGCCGTGATCGTAGCCACGATCGGTGTTGCATCTATTCGAAATCGATCTCCTAGTCCAATGCTAGACGAGCAAAGGTTGGCTTACATTAGCCTTCTCTCATATCTAAGCAATCATGGGGACATGCAGTATGGACAGATGGATCCACTCGAGAAACAGTCTCATGTGAACAAGTTGTTCAAGAGAGAGTTGATTGTCGCCATCCTCTGGAACGCAAGGAGCTCAACATCGGCGAAGGAGGACGATAGCAGTATCGAACAGGACGCAGTTTTACGGGTCGACATTCAGCGCACTGAAGCGACAACGGCACTCGACTTCTTGCTGAACGAAAAGGGACTACTACAGCTATTGGGTGAACTTGGGTTGTCTTGCACATGCAGCATCTTGGAGGACTCGGTTCTCACCTGTACGGATGCTTGGGACGCCATCAAATCATTTCGGGCAAAAGAGGTCATCTTTGTTGGAGAATATCAGCCAAGAACAGAGACTCGATTCTCGCCAGCTGTTCAGGAGGCTATCGAGATGCTCGTAGATAGATCGCCTGTCCCGATCCTATATGTGCAGGACCCAAAAATCGCAGACGGTGGTACGACCGACGAGGGGGTCGAATCGAGCTCCACAGCGGTCGACGAACTGAATACTGGAGGGGCCACCAACGATTTGACCGTGGCAGCAGCCGGAGACTCGGCCGGAGAGTCGGACATCGTAACATCGAACGACGGTTCCAACAATACAGCACCGATTGCAAGCTACACATGCTCCTATAGAAGTGAACTTGAAGATGTATACTTGCAAATCAAGATGAATCCAAGCAACAACCTAAGCTTTATCTCGGATTGCTGGGTGACGGCTGGCTCCAATACCGATATCACCAACCGGAACAAAGTCGATAAGTTCTCGTTCAAATACGTGCTCGCGGACAGCTTCCGAGGATCGGTCGAGGATTGGCGTAAGTCTTTTCTATTTTTATATCGCTCGGATCTCCAAGTGTATCTGATCCTGTACCCATGACTTACTGATGATACAGAGCTACAGGTTAGTCTGGTTCGAACGAAGCGCGAATCCTAGCAGAACACTAACGATGCATTTATCGACATACGGCTGCTCATACCTTGCAGCCGGCTCTTACGTCAAACCGACCCGGCACAACTTCGCGCACCATGGGAGTACATCTGGGGGCCAGTCCATCCGTGGATGCGGCTGTGAGTCAGGAAATACCTAATTCTGGAGGGATCACTTCCCATGCAGATACTCTCTACTACAAATGTGCCGAAGTTGAGACTGGCGGGAATCGACAAGGGGGAAGATTCAAACATCAGTATGAAATTCTTCTCAATACCGCTGCGGTTGCGAATGAGAACACGGATGGAGGCAACATAGAAAGAGAGGGGGCGGCAAACAGCTTTACTGCATCTCTCGTCGCCAAGTACAAGAGGACCATCACCATCGGGTTGCTACCGATCGTCTCGATCCTGACGATCAAGATGAAGATGAGTTTCATAATCCTTCCACCTGTGCCTGGAGTACACCGTGTAGAGGTAACTCATCAACAAGGGGAGAACATCAAAGTCGATAGGTTCGGTGGTGCAATCAAATACGACCTCAGAATCGACAGACTGGGTCGGCGTACGAGGAGCGCTTCGGTAATCGAAGGACGGCCGGTACCAGAGGAATTCGTGCTCGAGGAATTCGTGCTCGGTCCGGCTATCTTTGAGCGGGAATGAGAACGAAATCGATCAGCACTATTATACACGTAGATTATCTATATAAAATTGCATATACACGAATGAATTATGTGATCTGACCGAATCCATCGATTACCGCGGGCGATGTTGCGGTATGCGAGATCTAATCACAGCCGCAACCATAGACCTTCCCTACCTTTCCTATAGTGACTCGACACGTACCATGAGCGCGCATTCGTTTCCTTGGAACGTCATAGCTTCGACAAGCTAAGATATTGTACGCCATCTTATCACTTTTTCTGGAGGACGTTGTCTTCGCCCCCTTTTGCTTGGCAAATCTCATCTCTTCGAAAACCACCAGAAATATTCTAGTAAACCATGTCATTGCCGTATGCAACACCTCGTAAGGTCGAAGATCTAGCCACCCGAGTGATATGTCTCTGGGGGATAGGTTTATCGGCTTTGACGCACACTTCAGTGATTGCGCAACGCATATAGCGATTGGCGAGGTGAAAGAAACTCCCACTGTACAACATGTACCCGAATAGTATCGAGCGGACTTTGATGGTGGGCCGGGAGGGCATATGTTAGGCGTCGAGAAGGCCGTCGTTAGAACAATATATCTATAAACCGTACTGCATTGTAGACAGACGTAATGCAGGCATCAGCCATCAGGGAGAGCCGAAGCTGTGGGCAATGATCGAGATGTTACCAAGCAATTCCACACGGCCAAGCCTTTCCTTGCTCGTTTCCGACTGAAAGGGAGTAGTATTAGTGTTATCGGTTACTAGCATTATACGCCATGCTATCATCACAGCTGCTTTCCGGACAATCGTTCTGAGGCGAGGGTGCTTCTTGTCAAATTCCTGCTTGCGAACGCCAAAAGCTTTGGAGGCCGTGCTCGTAAACGAAAGCGCTTGCGCCAATCCGTTCGTCATCATGTCCGGAATAGATTAAAATTCCTGACCTAGCAATGTATCTGTATTCGAAAGCCACGTTCATCACTTGAAGCTGCGTCGGGATACGATGAACACAATTCGGCACGAACAAGCCGAACAAGCGACTTCGAGAACAAAAGAGCAAGCCGTGTCACCTGAAACGCGCGTCTGATCGGAAGCATATTCCGCGGAAACAAATGATGATGTCCCCCCGATGAGGTCGACAAAAAGACTTTGTATCGCTCATGTAGACGAAAGTTCATCGACCTTCCTTTGCCCGGTCTCGACCTCGAGTCTTTTTGCAGGATACTTTTCAGCAGCATCTATCATCATGCCCATGACCTCGACCTTGGCTACTTCTCGAAAACGCCTGCAACGGCTCGTTCGTTCCTATCGATTCTTGGTCATCCTCGTCGTCGCGGGGACTCTTCTACATCTCGGGCGCGCTCCGAATCTCTACCGTGGATCGTATCTCCCACAGAATGAGCCTGGAAGACTCGGAAACTTTCTCATAGGCCGTCATGAGGATCACAAGGACCCCAGAATAGCGGCCTCGTGGCATGCCGAGTTGTTCAAGCCGCAAGGCAGCAAGGACCTGTTTACCTGGAATGTCCGGGACGATCGGTGCGAAAACCTGAACATTCCAGAAGAGTTCGAGCTGGAAGGCAACAAAGAGCAAGCCTGTTGGAGACTGAGGTTACTGCATCAGCTGGACGCTTGGGAACCGCACAAAAGCTTCAGGTAAGAAGCGATCTATGTATGGGCAAGAAAATCCAGCTCACAGACGTCTCTTCTCTCGTTAGCACCTGGAAAGATCAAGAGGAAAAGAACACCGCCGCTCTCGATCGATTGCGAAAATGTCTGTTGAGACCGCTTTCTCCGGAACCGCAAACATACGGCGACAATTCATGCAGCTTGAAAACCACCAAGATTGTCATCGGTCACTGGTGGTTCTGGACGATGGGTTTCACCAAGGCCGGCTTGTCAGGGGAAGCTATCTGGACAGCCAGTATGGTCAGTCTACATCATAGCTCACTTATTCCTTCTGGAAAGCTGAAACGAAACTGGGAACAGATCGATGCCTTGGAAGAGCAAGGCTATACGGTACTGTCTACCTCGGAATACGAAGGCATGATTCAAGCTCACGCCGAGATCCCGGACTTGATGTGAGTTATCGTTGACCGGATCGTTGCCGAAAATGTCCTGATCTCTCACCGTAATTGCTTCGATATACTAGTTCTCACTTGTTCATCGACGAAAAGATCATGCTCACATGCATGTCGGACCCGTTCTGCCTCTCGGCTGAGGACTTCCGGCCCACTCGCTCCTTGTTCCCCGATCTCCAGATCAGCGCCAACGGGGACCCTATCCGTACCGAAGGGATGCAGGGGAATCAAGAGGGCGACCTTCAAAAATGGGTGTGGTCTCAGAAAGAGCTTGAGAAGCTGGATGAGGCGGCGGCTAGAGGTACCGGAAGAGCTCGTGGCACGATCCCGCTTCACAAGCTTTTCGTCTTGACTTGGGTGAGTGCGGGAGTGTCTTCGCGGAATGAGACGAGAAGTGACACTAAGCTGTGGAATCCAGTGGGGAACCAAGACAGGGGAAGGATACTGGCCGGTCCCAGACGGGTTTTCGTGGAACCCGCTAGGACCCGAATGGACCATCTCGTACGTTGCACTTTCATGAGGCGAATGAAGTCCCGGCTAACCACCACCTCACAGTCCGTTCAGCTACCCGAATCACACTTTCATGCCGTACTCTATCGAAAGGGAATGTTCGGCGGTCCCTCTGACTCCTCCGGCACAAAAGCTGGATCGGGTGTTCGTGCTGGCCAAACTGGCCGAATACTTTTACGACAAGCGTAAAGCGCCGCCTGAAAGCGTATGGGTAGACTTTCAACAGAAGACTGGGTTGGAGGCCGTCTCCGTTGCCACAGACAGAAAAGATGGAGCGCGAGGATGGCTCAACTATACCGTTCCTCAAGGTGTTACACCGATAGCCCCTCTGTCGCGTGATCAGTTCGAGATCGAGGTCGGCAAGAGCAAGGTGATGCTCGGAATTGGTCGGCCTTACATCTCGCCGTCGATTTATACCAGCCTGTGTCAAGGAACTCCCGTGGTCCTGCCCTACTTCGCGGACCCGGAGGAGGTGTATCAGGGGTATAACCTCTTCAACGGGTACGTATAGACCGCACAAACCTCATCACGGCCGTTTCTAACGATCCTTGCGGGTTTGCAGCGAATACGCTCAACACGGTCCGGCCTCGCTTATCGGCCCACCCTACGTCTACACATATCAACATGACGACGACCCGCAGCAGCTCCTCGATCTCGTCTCCCAAGCCGCTTCGAAGCCTATCGATCGGTATATTCCAGATGACATGACCTGGTCGGCCGTTCGAAATGATGTCGACGACCTGATGCTTTTCGATTGGCATCGTCACGCCGAACGAATCCGAACATCTCGAGGATCCGAGCTCATCCCTCAAAACCGCCTGGATGTCATCGGTCGATGCTTCGAGATCGGCCGATGCAAGCCGTTATCCCCGGAACTATAAACATGAATGTCGATACAACCTGCGCCCCACCATATATGCCAAAAGAAGGAATAGAATACGATACGATACAAGCCCTCCCAGAAGCCACGTTCTTATGCCGTGCTCCTGTTGATGTTGCCGTACCCAATCCCGACGCAGCTGACCATGACCTCGTCCGGTACCAGCCGTTTCACCTTGTCGTTCTGGCTGTCAACGACCCCCTTGACCTTGATCCCGCCGATGGTCCGCTCGTTTTCCTCATCATCCTCGTCATTGTCGCTCTCGCTGCCATCCTTGTTCTCGCCCTTGTTTTCGTTGGGACCCGTCTGCTTGATATTGCCAGCGTGATGCTGAGCGATCGGCGTGATCTTGAACCTGACTCCGAAAAAGTCGTTGATGTCGCGTAACCATTGAACGCTACCCAGTCGTCGCACAGCAATCAGCGCCTGAGGGACTTGCCGCTCCGAACTCCTCTAGAATGTGTATCACTCACGTCAATGGCGTCAACGTCCCCATCCTACACCTCGCCACATCCTCGCTCCCGAGGACCATCAACATGCAGACCAGCCACTGGTAAGACTCGTCCACGCATCCACCCCGGCTGACTTGCTCCAGCAAGGCCCTCGCCGCGTTGAGAGCCAGGTCTTCAGGGGTCTGAAAGGCTTGTTCGGAGGAGGGGGTGGAGTGGTCGGAAGGGTTTGCGCGGGAGGTGGCGGGGATGGAGATGGTCTCTGCCGTGTGGAGGGCCGAGGTGGTCGATTGGGATAAGAGCGTTAGACCGTAACCGGGTGATCTGTATCGTACGGGTTCCTCTCAGTTAATAGCTGTGACAGGGGAGTGTTACAAGATTATGATTGAGGACTCGCTTGCCGCTCTCCTCTCCCTTGTAGACGTCGGTGTATAGGTAAATGTCCGGGATATATCGGTTCAATACTGATCTAGCGGCCTCGACCATCCTGTTGGCGAATTGCGGTGAGACTCGGGTCGAGTACCTGTTTAATGCCAAAACGTCCAAAAATCAATCCTCCCGAGTCGTCCTCACAAACAAACGAGACAGAGGCACAAGGCGACTCACGCGATACCTCGTATCCGCTTGATCCTACCGGGATCCACGAAATCTAGCGTCTTGACATTCTTCACCACGGGACACTTGAAAACGACCATCCCACCTCCCAACGGGGCCGCCCCGCGTCGTTTGATCTGCAACTCCAGCCCCTCGATGACCCCAAAAAGGTGTAACGTCGGCAACCCGACCGTCCTCAACATGTCTACGCTCATATCCCTGCCTTCTTCCCCCGTTATCCCCTCTAGTCGGACTTCTAGGGGACGTTTCCCGAATGGGCCGAGCACGAGGAGGGTTTCTAGAAAGTAGCCGATGGGGCGGGTGAGGGGACAGGTGTGGGTGTAGGAACCGCCGGGGAGGAGACCGGGGTGGACGAGGACTGTTGTTCCGGTGTAGGAGATTTCGATCGTCGTGCCGTTGGTGATCTTTTCGAGGAGACGAAGGAGGGAGACCTCGTAGTCTTAGGTATCAAAATCGACGTCCCGGTATCAGCTGTTGTAACGTCACTTTCTCTTAACAAGCCTGAACTGCGCTCACCTTTTAAACCGACTTCCACCTCATCCTCTCTGATTCCATCTATCCTGACGCTCTTTCCCGATAACAGACATAGGATCAGACGTTGTCGCAAGTATTGATGCCCGCGATACCGGATGATCTTGCGTCCAGACGAGTTGAGAGAGGCGTTTTTAGGAGGAGCTCCTGATGTTGCCGCGGGCTTGCTTTTCGAGGATAGTGATGGCATGTTGCACGTTTTAAAGCGTCTAGAATGAGGTATCTGGGTGTGATAGTAGGTCGAGTTGAAGATGTGGATAACGATATAGGATTCTCAAAGATCAGTTTGAAGCCGGTGAGGTCTGATGAACCAACTTTCGTAGCAAGGTCACGTGACTCCTTGACCGTCGATCGCCGAGTCAAGTGGTCGTCGTCGTGGCAATCTCCTCTTCAACTATCATCTTGCATCTCCTCTTCTCTCGATTAGATACACATCCAGTCACACAGGTCACCCACCTGATCGTTCTATATACTGAACAAGGTATTTGATCCTGTCAGCGCCAGATTGCTGGATCCCTTATCGCACCACCTAGGATGATCAAGACCTGCGTCGCTCATCTCAACTTGATGAATCACTATCGAATACGAACGTAGAGGCACAACATTACAACAACCCATTAAGGTCACCCCTGACAGCATAAAAACAGCAAAAAGGCAAAACGAACCCCACTAAACCTAAATCCGCGACACGGAACAACCTACCATAAGTACACGTCAACTCGACCTCGATATCAATCGTAAACACAGATGCCCGGCATGATCGGCGAACGCCGGTATACCGGAGAATCGCCTCGGTATCCTTCACCATGGCAACAAGCTCTATCGGACCCTAGTATCAACATCAAGGTCTCGCCCATTCCTAGTCCGTTGTTGATGGGGACGAGTAACGCTTCCTCGAGGACCCCTTTGAGGGAACCGAAGGATGAACCTGAACAATCGGATGAAGAGCAACAAGGGGGAATGTCCCGGATGTCCCGGTCCTCCATATCCATGTCTTCTACTTCGGCCTCGAGCACATCATACATCTCTGAATCCAGCACCGAGCCACATTTACCTTCATCACCTCCCAGACTCCGTCATCCGCACTCGCAGCAATCCCTCATCCTCTCCCCATCTCGGAATGGGAGTACCACCAAGCTCGTCGCCGAGAGGGACAAGACGGGGCACATAGAGTACAAGTTGAAGTTGGACGCCAAGATCGGAGGGGCACGGTTCGAGAGGCTCGTGACGCAGCTTCGGTGGAGGTGAGTGTGGGCCTTCAACTATGATCTCCATACAATCGTGTGGCTAAACGTTTGATCATGGCGGATGTGCCTGTTGCTATTGTAGGCTCACCGAAGGAGGCGGGGAAGCGATGTACGAACTAGGCATCCTCGACGACGGTACCTTGGTCGGAATCCCACCCTCTCTAATGGAAACATCCCTGAGGACGCTGGAGCTGATGGCAGCCGAGCTGGGGGCGACGGTCATGGTACTCAGGGTCGTCAAGTTGACCAGCCCGCCGGTCATGAGCGGGAGATTAGGGATGGGTGTAGGGGTCGGAATAAGTGCACGTGATTTAAGGGAGAAGGACGAGGATAAATATGCGGACAAGGAACTCAGGAAGGACGAGGTACGAGATGGGGATGCCGAAGGATATGGAGAGCGTCCGTACAAAGCCCCAAGAAGACGTTCAGGCCTGACGCAGTTCCAGCAAGAAAAGCTGAGACGAGCCAACCTCACTGGAAATCAACGGGGCTCGGCGGTACACAAAAATAAGACCAAGAATAAGCATGGTTTGGGGCCGCGTGGGCATGATGGACAGGTCTTGACGGCCAAGCAGAGGAAACGGTTGGAGAAGCGCGAGGTCTATGACAGTGATAGTGAGAGCCAGGAGGATCAGGATGGACGAGAGGTCGAGTGCCGTGCCGATGTCGGGAGCAACGCCAACGATCCTGTCGATATGGACGCCGATGTGCGCAAAGCCGCTTTACCCGTCCGCACGCTGGAAGTCAACGGCCGCATATACGGTCCGGATGAAGACTGGCCCGTCCTTCGACCTGAACACGAACAATCCGATTCTCCCACTGCCGCGGCACCCGGCACCCAGCCAGCCTCGTGGAAAGAACGTAACCTCGCTCAATACGCCTTGGCTTCGACGGCAGATGGGAAATGGAAAGCCAAGCGCGAGTATGGGCAGGCGGAAAAGGAACTGATCAGAAGGGAGAGAAGGGAGAGGAAGCGAGCGAGGAAGACGGTAGGAAAGAGTGGGAACGGGAATGAGGGGGATGGATGGGGGATGTTTGATATGGACCCTGAGGAGGCGGAGCTGGGCAAGCGGCCCGTCAATGACGATAGTGAGGAAGAGAAGGAGGATCAGGACGAAGGTGGAGATGAGGATACTGAAGACGAGGATCCGAGCGGGTTCTTCTTTCTCGGGGAGCCTGCTTCCGCCTCGAACAACCATCAACCGCGCAAGCAGAACACGAGACCCTCCTTTAACGATCATCCGCCACCCTCTAAAGCGTCCAAGAGCGCCCGCAAGAAGAGACGAGACGATGAACGCCGGTGTCAGCGTAAAGAGTCTCGCCGGCTGGATCTCTTGCGCGGCGATGGGACAGGCGATCCATTCGATACGGACGTACGCGAATTGAGTGTCGGCGGGTTTGGATTCGGGGCGGGAAGCGTGGGAAGCAGTGATGAAGAGACGGGGTTTGACTTGAGGGGTGTCATTCGGCGGGTGACGGGGGGTGACGAGCAGGGCCAGGACGGGGACGGGCATGACGCTACAGCTACGGATCTGGCCGTCTCGCCATCAAAGACGATTGGAACGCGATCTCCTCAGACTGCATCCGTCTTCGCCTTGCCTTCACAGCCCGCCGTGGAACATGATCACGATCCGGCAGACGAACCCTTGCCCTCCCCGGCCGATACAATCACGCTGCCGATGGACAATCTCAGTCTCTCATTCTCACACGCCGAGGTGCGGGATCAGGAGCGGGATGACGATGATGACGAGGAGCATGACGACGACGATGGTGACGATCTACCGGAATCGACTCGTCTCTGCGTCGAGGCTCTGGTGGTCAAAAAGTTCGAGCTCGAGGACCGAATGTACCTGGATTTCAGTTGTCTAGGTGGTCGATAGTCATGCGTTGACGATGAATCGTCAGAGGGTTTAACATACTGTCAAATAATGACATCAATGGATCATGTTGCGTCGCTCTTCGAGTGACGATTCGTCCGGCTGTTGCTGGCCTGCCCGAGTATGCTGCCTTGTTTGGGATTAGCCATCCAGTCTATCTGATGCAAGTATTCCGCGTAGGTGTAGCACCTGGCCTGATTGCCAGACGGGAGATTCAGGAGGTTCCGCTTGGCAGAAGATGCGTGATTGGGAGACGGGAGATTCATGATGATTCACAACTTTTGTGAAGAGTAGTCAGTGTAAGTCATCAGCGCCGTAGCCATGAGTCTTACAGCAAGACGAGTTTTGGAAAGACGGGCAAGATTTTGTCCCACCAGAAAGAAGTATCGAATTTGAGGATTAAAAGGATCTCGGCAGGATAAGATGTTGCCGGTCGATCATAGAATTGGTAGAGGTTGTATTGGTTGTTCCCCATGTCTGTGTAGCTCTGGTCAGAGGTCAAGCCAGATGGAGCGTTGTTATCACCACCAGTGTAACCTCCTAGCTTGGAATTTTCAGCTTCAGTGTCAGGCCCTGGGATGAGAGAGAAGACAGCGTTGGGGTCAAGAGGTTGATGAAGCTCCCTGTGAGCTTCTTCTTGCATCTGCAGGATCAACAACCTGATCCTGGTTTGCCTGTTCATCTCCTCAAAGAGCTGAGCATGATTAGGCTCTGGCTTCTGTTGCTGCTCATCCTCCATATGGTTCTCTACATACCCATACCATGATCCCTCGTCTGGGTGATACCGTCTGGCGTGACCTTTCCCAGACAGAGCCTTGAATCGGGGTCCTGGCGAGACTCGAAGTACACGCACAACAATACCATCAAGAAGATCATGACCCGAGAAGTACATAGAAAAACAACATCGCTACTGAACCTAGGCCTTGCGCGTCGTCTTTTTCGTCGACTCAGGCAACGGTCTAGGCTTGTTCTTCAGCTTGGGCGCCTTGACCGGCTCCTCTGCCACCTTGTCCCCCTTGCCTTTTGAGACCTTGACTCCCTTGCTCTTCAGTGCCCGGCGTTTCGAATCTACAAATCCGGAGTCTCGATTAGCGGCGTGTCCTGCTCCTCGTAGTGACAAGTCAACATCGTATGTCTTACCCTTGATGATAGCCTCGTCCTCGTCATCATTGAATGTGGCGTTGGCCAAGACGTCCTCCTCTTCACCAAGCGTTACATCCATGGCATCGTCCTGGTCCTGTGCCTCGGCACTGGCGGCTTCAGTCTTTTTCGTCTTCTTCATGACCTTGAATTTGGCTACGAAGAAACCGTCCACTATAGGGTCGAAAGCGGGTCAGTTATGCTGGTCCCTACTTGATACGAGCAGACCTTTAACTAACTGTTGTGCTTGTGAGGATAGAACTGTAATTAAATTTTTAGGGGGACAAAGTCAGCTAAACGCTCCGCCCGTTGAACAAACACCGAAACAGATGACCTACCCTCCTGGTCATCGAAACACTCGGGTGGAACTGCTTCCCACCAAACGCCTTGAATCCCTCGACACCGAATTGCAACCCGGTCTCAACAAGCTTGACATTGGGTCGTTTCCTCAACGCATAGTCTACGACGCTCTCGTTCTCGTCGACCGTTACTGAACAGGTCGAGTAGACGACGTAACCTCCCGTCTTCGATGAAGGGTCGCACGAGTCCAGAGCGCAGAGGACGAGCTGTTTCTGCAGGTGGGCAAGGAGCTGGAAGTCTCGCTCGGACTGTGGTTATGTAGTATGTTATGAAATCATGTTAGCGAAAGGAGATCGACCTTCAAGCCAGACCGTCGCACTCGAAACCTACCTTGTTGACCTTGACGCTCGGGTCCTTCGATATGACACCTGTACCACTGCAAGGCGCATCCAACAACACCCTGTCGAACCCACCCATTACCTTGGGGAACTCTCTTCCATCATAACTACACACGACAACATTCTTGCATCCGAGACGGTGCACGTTGGCGGTCAAACTCTTCGTCCTCGCCTTGTTCGAGTCGTTGGCAAAGACCACCCCGGTGTTCTGGAGCAAGGCTGAAATGTACGTCGTCTTTCCTCCCGGTGCCGAGGCCATGTCCAGTACACGTTCCTCAGGTTGAGGAGCGAGCGCGATGACGGGCAAGAATGACGAAGCGGCTTGTAACATGTAATGTCCAGCCAAGTACTCGGGCGTAGCTCCGATAGGCACGCTCGACTCGAAGACTTGCAAACCGACTTTGCTCCATTTGCCGATCGGTTCGAGGTTGACTCCACGGTTGATCAGCGCCTGGGCTAGGTCTCGTCGACGCGTACGGAGGGTGTTTGTTCGGATTGTCACGGGACGGGGGGTCTCGTTGGCCTCGAAGAAAGCCAGGGCCTGCGACGTGAGCAAAGTAAAATTAGGCGGATCAGCTCAACTGCCGAAAGTATACTGTTGTTTCACAATACATGATTGCGGGGTTATGACTCACCTCGGCGGCGGAGAACAAGACCATGAGCTTGCCAACCAGATAGTTGTTGTACCCAAAGTAAGTGGCGATATCGTGCTGCAACTGCAACAAGTGGTCCGAGCGCGAGCTATAAAAGATGACATCAAACGTGGATCAGCCTCCATCTCTCACATGTCCGCATTCCGGATTTGGCGTGATTGACCGCGTGTAAACCAAAACTCACAATCCTTTGATCCCCCTAAACTCCTGCCCCGGGATGACCTCCCCGTCCTCATCCTTCTCTTTGCCCCCAAGCACGCCGACCAACCACCTCATCCTCGCCTCGACATCCCTCAAGCTGGTCCTCCCCTCGAGCTCATCGAATTGCTCTTCATCGTCATCATCTTCTCCGTTATCGACGTCCTCGGCGGTCTTGGCTCGGGATTTGGTCACGGCGGGGAGGGTGAACTCGGAAGCGGTGATGTCGCCCATCAAGTTGGTAGTGATCTGTCCGTCCAGGTCTTCGTCGTCGTCGATAGCCATGCTGGGGTTCGGACGAAGATGAGGAGGTACCTCGTCGTCCGCCTCCATATCCTCATCCTCGTTGTCATCGCCATCGGCACCGTCCTTTTCGTCCTCGCTCGTGTCGAAAGCACTATCGTGCTCCAATCCACCTGCCAGCTCGTCGTCCTCATCTTCGCTCATCTCAAACTCGTCTCCGCCAGCTCCGAACATGTCATCGCCATCTTCCTCGTCGTCTCCTTCACTGTCGCTGTCTGCCTCGCCCATGAACGCCGCCAAGTCGTTCTCTTCGCCCGAAGGAGCTTCGTCCAGGTCGAAGTTGTGTTGAACCTCGGGAGCTTCGGGGTCATCGTTGTGCAAGAACTGAAAAAGTCGCAATAACAGCATGTACATGTTGATAAGCGCTCGCGAGGCAGACTCCCAGGAAGAAAGTAATTATTGCTTACTGCCGATTCGTCGTTGATATCGGGCTCGGAATCGTCATCGAACGTCACATCGGCCGAGCTGATTGCAAGCGTAGCATAACGTGAGCAAGACCATTAGCTCGGATTCGAGCGCGACTGATACCAGTATCCGTAGAGCACTCACGACTTTTTGCTCGACTTGAGCGACTTCTTTTTAGGTTGTTGTTGCGTCTTTCGACCTGACGGCTGCTCGTCATCCGAATCCGAATATCTATACATACCCACCGAGAATATGAGAGAAAAATCACGATCAGATCCTGTTCGGACCGCGTCATACCATCGATATCGCCAGAGCCGAAACGCTGTACTCACACTGGCCTAGCAACCTGTACACCAGCTCTTCCCTTCCCCTTGGACTTGTTCTCATCCTTGCTTTTGGTCTTTTTCCCGCCGGCGGCTCGTACGGCCTCTTCCTCTGCTTTCCGCTTGTTCTGACGACGAGACTCCGGTCGGACCGCTTCCGGATCGTGCAGGGGTTTAGGAGCGGCCTGCTTGTTCTTTGCTTTGTAACCCATCGTGCGTAGTCTATGTGTACGAATCGTCTGTGGGTCTATAGGATCGAAAAGGGGCGAGGAGAGGATGTGAACCGAAGGTTATTGCAGAAGTTTCAAGTGCAAGCTCGAGGGAGGTTGCTGATTATTTATGAAGGTGCTCGGAGTCTCTGCTCAATTCGATAGTTAATACAAATCACGTGACATTAGAAAATGTTGATACCGGGGGAGGGAGGAGACATGCTAGACATGGAGATTTCAGCAAGACCTTGATCGATTGAGGTGCACAATTTGGATCTCGTTAGTAACACCACTATCGATAACCTGACTATCAACAGAAGCCAACACATAACCCGCCAAAATGCCCCGATCAAAACGTTCCAAGGTCGGTAAGTATCGCATAAACCACCTCTTCCGTCTCAACCCATCTCGCGAGATTAACCGCCTCTCACCTGTTTCCCATCGTACCCATAGTGTCCCTCACGCAAACCCAAAAGAAGGGAATGGAGCACAAGAAGAAGCTCGTCGAAGATATCCGCGCATGTTTGGACGAGTACAAGTACGTCTGGATCTTTAGCGTCGGGGACATGCGTACGGACGGGCTGCAAGAGGTCAGGAACCTGTGGAAGGGAACGGGGAGGATCATCTATGGCAAGAACAAGGTCGTCGCCAAGGCTTTGGGAGAGTCGGAGGAGACCGAGTACAAGACTGGTTTGAGCGAGATTGCCAAGGTCAGTCCTGGCGGTCACGACGATGTACACTTGTTGCAAGCCAGACCCTAATACTGTCGTCTGCACTTCACAGCGCCTCAAAGGCCCTCTCGGCCTCTTCCTCACCTCCTGGGACCCGACCGAGACCCTAGAATGGTTCCAAACATTCACCCGCCCAGCCTTTGCCCGACTAAACTTTCCCGCCACCCAGACCCTCGTCCTCCCCGCCGGTCCGATCAAGAACGCCGAAGACGAGACCTTCCCGCATTCGATGGAACCTCAGTTGAGAGGGTGTGGGTTGATGACGAGCTTGGAAAAGGGAGTACCGACTCTGAAGGTGGAGACGCAGGTCTGTAAAGAGGGGGAGAAGCTGAGTGGGGAGAAGGCTAGGTTGTTGTTGATGCTCGGATACATGCAAGCCGTGAGTACACCCGCGTTTCATAAACCACCCTCTGATCTTTTAGCAAGCATCGCTGACTCTTTTCATTCTCATCTCGCCATGCAGACCTTCAAAGTCAAGCTCGGGTCGCATTGGTCGGAAGAGGGCGGGTTCGTCGAGGGTGACGATCTCAGTGCCGACGCCCAGCTCCGCGTCCCGGCAGACGACGAGGACATGGCTTAGACACGCCTGATGACTCTAGTTGTAATTGTACTTAGACGCTTGCTTCTTTTTCTATTCGGGTCTTTGGGCGAGCTCGGTTACGCCGGAGCCTTGTCATGCTGTTACTATATTCTATGTGCCGTTTCGGGGATCGCTATTTCACAATGCGAGACAGAGCACTTCGATGAGTCATATGTTTGAGAGCGTGAGGGAGCGACTTGGGTGACAACGATCGTAGCTTGAGATATACATATATAGGTTACTGGTAATAGGAGAAAGAGATTGTCCGTATCGTATCCGGTTATAAGACTGGCTGCCACATGGATCAACGACGATCGGCCGGAATCGAGTGGTACCTGCAAATAAAGGAAATCGGACGAAGATGAGCATGTGGCTCAGCTTAGCAGAGATACGCATGCAGACTGACTGAGGTGGCAACTCCTCTTCGCCCTCGGGCACATAACGTCCCCCATCCTCGTGCACTCTCGGCATCGACGTCGAGGTCTCCCCCGAAGGACTCGCCGGGGCGGTTATCGGCGAACCCTCCTCGTTGGCATGATCGTTCTGCGCATACATGTTTCTCAACCTCTCTTGTTGAGCTTCCCTCATCTTGCGTGAAGCCGCCGTCGACGGGGTAGCCGCCGCGCCGTACGGGTTGTTATCGTGAGTCGAGCTCGACGTTCCGGTAGGTACGGGTGTGGGCATCTGGGTATCCCCTCCTTGACCGTAATAAGCGTTCCCCGTACCTCTCCCTGCGAAGCCTGCCAAGGTCAACGTCGACCCGGTGCTAGGTCCACGGTGAACTCCGGCTCCATCGCCCCCATCCGAACTCAAGTCCGTCCGAGAACTAGCCAAACCGGCACCCAAGGCGGCACCCGCTCCTGCGCCCGCCGCAGCGTAGCCTGCGCCATATGCCGCTTGTTGGGAGGATGGGAGCCCTCCAGCGGCGTATTGCGACATTTCCGGGGCGGCCTGAGGATAGCTGTAAGGATCGACCGTAGTCGGCTCAGGGTCTATTAAGTCGGTCGCGCCGGGAGCTGCACGTTGATGACCTCGAGACGGGTCGAACTACAAGAAAAGCGGAGACGGATTTCTTGGGTCAGTTGCGTGCGTTATGAAATGTATTGGTACTTGCTGCGACTTACCATCATGTCGTCAAACTCGTTGGCGTTGTTCTTTCTCTTTCGACGCAAGAACCACCAGGCCAAAGCCGCCAAAAGCGCCAGTCCGACGACTCCACCGACAACACCTCCAACAATGGCTCCCGTGTCTGTTGCAGGCAGACCACAATTGCGAGTACAGGGAAGAGAGGTATGGTTTTATCAATGTTGGCTGATCGAAAAGAGTCGCTGAAAGGCTGAGGGACGTACTGCTTCCACCGGAACTACCAGACCCGCTGTTCCCACCCTCTGCGATGGCCGTGACCTCGGTCGAACCATCGCTGAGCGTCCTAGTCACCGTCCTGCATAGATCGAAATCGAAACCAACAGATCAAGCATATTTGTCAGCCACCAACGACCCAGATTCCAGGCAATCACCCGACTGATACGCACAAAGTCCTCCCTCCCGAAACCTGAGAAGCAGGCACAGTGGTCGACCCGGTGACCAACGTCGTACTCCCCTGAGCGTCCGTACTGATATACGTCGTCCCTACCACAGCCGAACTAGGCTGTTGCGTGACCGTGGCCTGTGCGGAAGATCCTGCCGCGGTGTTGGTGACGGTCGTCCCTCCGGCCCCGGTGGTGACACTACCACCACCGCCCCCATTATTGCCCTGAGAGGTAGTAGTAGCAGGGTTGCTCGTCGCCCCCTGTTCGGTGGTCGTCACTCCGCCATTGGCCGAAGTCGTATCCCCAGCTTGACTGGTAACTTGAGCAGTCGTAGTAGGAGGTTGAGAAGTAGCTTGCTCCGAGGTTGTAGCCTGAGCGGTGGTCGTGGGCGAAGTGGTAGTGGGGGGTTCGCTAGTGGTCACCGGCGTCGAAGCAGCAGGTGAGGTGACCGCAGGGGAAGTTACACCAGAGGCTGTATAAGATTTGTAATCGATATGATATTGATGATCGAGAAGACAAGGCGGTACGAACGATGTCGTATATGGTCAGTCATGATCACCCGGACCAAGCCTGAGGTTGCACTCACACATGGTGGCAATGACTGTAAGTGTTCAGTATGTCTAATTGATATTGAAGCTGACAAAGGCAGTCGAGGTCGTTGTCGATTGTCGTTCTAGTTTGATCGCCTGAATCTAATTCCAGTTGTTTTTGTTGATCGCACGACGTAAAACGAGCGTAAAGCGGTTCGAAGTCGATGCACTCGAGCGACAAGAGCTAGATGAGATGGGGAGTGGTGATATCGCCGACGACCAGTATGAGAGTGGAGCTGTATGTGGAATGTCGAGTATGAATTTTGGGATGGTAGAGTGACGACGATGGTGATGATGGTGATGATGATGTAGCGAGGTGAAAATGTGAAGGGAAGGGAAGGTGGAGAGAGGCAGAGAGAGAGGGCAGCGTGAGGAGGAGGAGCGAAGCGTGAGCACGAGATTTGATTCCTTTGATCTCGTGGTGACCACCCCACAATGGCCTCGAGGCTGTGCTAAACTCAGACCTGGTCCCCGAATACGACGGGATCACGGAGGTAGGGGGAATTGCAACGGGGAATATACGACGATGCTGCTTTACTAGAAGTGCCAACCGTACTTGCTATTCGTCATTCAGTGAGATGAGACTCGGCCACAGGAAACAGCCGAAGTCGTCCTTGCTTGCGACGTCGATCTGTTTTTGTTTGGAATGTCACCCCCTCCTCCTCGCTCGCTCAGCCACGAGAAGGAAACGGGCCCCGGAAGAAACATCGACCGTAGACTCTTCGCGAACCACCACGAACCTATTCTATAGCAAAGCACAAACCCGTATAGCAAATCGCATCACAACCCGAACCACCTCTTGACCACCTCATTGTCACCTCCACTACCAACGCCAGTGTCACCGCCTCCGATGATCTCCCCAACGTGATCGCTGATCGGGTCATCCGGACCAATCTTCTTGCCTCCGACAGAGTACCTGTAGAGGTATGTATACGTTTTAGCTACCATCCTTGTTCTTGCCCTTTGTCGTGTAATCGAGCCGAGCAGGCAAGGGTAACAGAAAGATCTCCCAGGCCGTCGAAAGATAGAGAGCAGGCGCCGCGAGACTCACGAGAAGAACACAAACTTCATGATCAACGTCACTACGGCGTGTACGACGATGACGACGATGATGAGCGTTCTTGGCAGCTTGGCGTCCGAGATCTGGAATGGTTGTCATCCAGAATGAGTTGGTCTCAGCATGAGCCTTGGCTGAATATGTTAGGATCTGGTACTCACGGATGAGAGCACGGGGTAAACGTTCCGAACACTATCATATCATCGTATAAAGAGCGTTTCAGATGGAGCTTCAGGGGTCTGATGCATGGTATGGTAGGACGGCTTCTGGAAAGGTGCCAGGTAAAGGAGGGGGGACTTACAGGAAGTAACCCGATGACAAACCTGCTGCCCCGACGAGGATCCACCGTAAAATCGGGATTGGGATCACACACAGGACCTGCGAGCCATTCAAAACAAACCGAGTAACATCAGCCACCATACTTTCGCGCCCTAACCTCCATCACCTCGATCCGGTCAGGGTCGGAGAGCTGGATACTGAACTCACGCTAATCGGCACCCAGACCACCATCCCATATCCCCAAACCGCCCAGGCCTCGGGCAAACTCCACCCCGCAGCCCCTTCCGATCCGCCCTCGTTCCCACCCGTCTTCAAAGCCAAGTATCGGACGACCCCCCAAAAGGCCGCAGGGAAGGCTAGGCCGTAGAGGTAGATCAGGGTGGTTATGAAGGTGAGGAGGGTGAGGTCCTTGTCCGTCGGGGTGTCTGATGTGGTGTTACCGGCGGATAAGGCGGTGGAAAGGGAGGTTGAGAGGTAGATTGTGAGGATGAGGGTGGTCAGGATCCAGAACGGGCCTAGTTTCGACATCAACAATTCATCAGCTACAGGCCGTATACGTACCAGCTGCAGAACCTCGTAACAATAGACTGACCGTAAAGATCCACCCTCGAACCGCATACGTCCTCGACGAACGATTCCTTGGGAATGAACGACGATAAGCATCGTTGAAGGACCGTCTTGGTGTCGACATCAAAGTAGGATTGGTAGTAGGTCAGGTTGAACATTGAGAACGGGACCTGGGCTGTGGGCGATGAGCGCAAGAGGAAGCAGGAGCAAGCAGGAGCGTAAGCAGGATCAAAGTTGGAGTTTCAGCATCAGTCCCGTAAAATCCCAGACACGGATAGAGATGAGAGATTGGACTGACGGCTCGTGCCCGGTCGATCATCCTCGATACGGGTTGGGTTTCCGCCAGTGTTCGTATTCAGGAAAGCTGCCGAGGTTGACTGTCAGCTCGACTGCGCGACGCTGACTTTTAACCTCGGAACATATTCCTCGTACTCACTTTGAAACTCGAGCTGGTTCGAACCGGCCTGACCACCGAGATCCCCAGCGAACTGTGATATCGATGCAAGGTTCATAACGGTGCGATCTTAGCTTTCGGGTTGATACCGAGTCGGCGATGGGTAGGTACGACGGCTCACCTCGTCATCGGCGTCTACTACACCGTATCCTTGTGTTCTAGACATATTCACTGGCTACTAGCTGCTAGAGTTCGTTGGCTCGATGGAGGTTGGCAGGTTGCTCTTGTCAAGAGACGTTTGATTGCGTGTATGAATGTTGAAAGGGCATCTACGGCTGCTAGGTGCTTTCGCCGTGACCCGGGACTCTTCGCTGACGTGCATTTCGCGTTCACAGGGTGGCTACATGGCTTGTTGCCAAGTGATGTGGCCATCTACAGCTGTAAGATAACATTTCTGTTTGCCTTTTGGCTTTGATCATGTGTAGTATCTGTTCTTAATACTCTGACGAGTATTACTAGTCCACTGGACTAATTTCGTCAAGTAATCTCTTTCCGCTTTGGCTTACCCCTCTGAGCTTGCTCACGGGTTTGTCGAGTTGTTCCTGGCTCTTCACTACTGCCTGGTGACGACAGAGCAACTTTTTTGCCCTTTTTGCGTGCGAAAACGAATGTTTACAACGCGATTCTTTTTGCCTTATTTGCGCTCAAGGTCATATCATACGGTCGTTCTGGTCGGTGATTTCACTCAAGGATGTCGAGCTTCAATAATCCCGCTCGGTCGCACTCGCAACGGACGTCATGACTGTCATTATATTTCGGGTCGTTCAACTACATGGTGATCGACGATCTACACGCTCTACATCGGCACGGGTCTGCCGCTTCTAATCGTCTCTACATCGCATTCCCTGCACCACCTCTCTCGCACCCTTCGCTCGTTCTTCCCATGCCCTGATCTTGGCCTCGCCATCGACCTTGATCGCTCGATGTTTAGCTACGTACATGGCGCGAATGTACTCGACCACCGTCATCTCGGCCTGATCGTCTGTGAGCGAGAGGTCCCGTGTCGAGTTGGTACCGGCCGTCTTGGTAGGGGTCGCCTGATCCAGTGATTCGATCACCGATCTGGCTTCCTTGGCGCCCGTATCGATCATTCTCATCCGCTCCGGGTCCGGTTGGTCGACTTGCATCGGCGTGATCTTCTCCGGCTCCGGCTCCTCGTCCGCGCCTGCATCTCGGTCGGTGTCGCTTGATATTACGACCACCGGTTCGTCCTTTTTCGGCCGTGCCGTAGTCGCAGGCGTTTTGGCCTTGGAGACCGGAATAGCCCTGGCTCGACTAGTAGCGGCGGCTGGAGCAGGCTTGGACCGTATCGTCTTCTCCGCCGCGACTTTGCTCTTTGCGCTAGAGACGACCGGGACGACGTCCTCCTGCTCGGTCTCGGTCACCGGCTCCGAGCTGGGCGCAGATTCTGCCATCTTTTTACTTCGTTTCGTTGTAGCTGCCGCTGGTCTCGTCGACGCAACGGCTGCGGGTTTCTTGACCACGGTCGCTCGAGTAGCTCGTCTTGTCGGTGGCGCCTTGGCCTCGATTCCGGGTTCGGGTTGTACTGCTGGCGCAGCCGGCTCGTCTATAGGTTCAGAAACCGCTTCTGCTGCTACTGCCGCAGCTGCTTTCCGACTTCGGACGGTGGTAGCGGGTTTCGAGACCTTTGTAGCACGACCTTTGCTCTTGGTAGGACTGGTTGGAGGCTTGATCGTCTCGTCCGCTTCCTCCTCTACCGGTGTGGCAATGGGGTCGTCTGTATCGCTTGCCGCTGCTACCACCGGCTTTCTCGTCGTCCGTCTGGTTGTACTAGCAGCTGCGGTCTTGGTTGATTTCGTGGACTTTGTCGTACGCGAAGCGGGACTACGAATGAGATTTTGGGCATCAGGAGAAGGACAACGCTGAGATCACGACAATGTGACATACCGTTTTGTCGTGGTTATTGCGAGCTGTGGTAGTGGAACTAGGTTAGCTCAGGATCCGACCAGTCAGCAGGTGCCGCTGCGACGCACCTCGTCTTCCGATACTTCAGGTGCTGCTCCGATCAACTTGGCCTTGAAAAAGCTACAATTTGGTTTCTTTTTCTGATGTATATCCCTGTAAGACATGATCGCTGTCAGCGATTTGTCAATGCTCGACGACGTGGGCTCATGGACTCACCAAGGATCATCCGTAGGCTCCCAACCAACCGTACTGTAATCGCAATAGATACAGGTCACACAGTCTTTCTCTTGTTTCGTTGGCGTATAGACGAATCCGGCTTGAGCGAGCTGATGAGAACACGTAGTGGTCAGGTCGAGCCAGAGATTTAGTAACACGGACCGGTCTACTTACGCTTGTTGGGGTCGGACTCCAGCCACGAATCGGATGAGGCCACCATTTCGCAAAGGTCTTGATCCTAGCCTTGTTCATGGTGTCACATTGCGGTAAACGATCCGCATCTTCGTAAAGCAGTCTGAAGAGGGCGCAGAAAGGTTCAGTACCGGTCGTAGCAATGACAATCGGATCTACCCACCTGGCCTTGCCCGTCTGCTTCCCACTTCCGCCACCTCGCCTCTCATCGACCATCACCGAACACACCGCCATCGCCCACCCGCACTTTCCTCGCCGATAATGCTCTTCGAACGGATCATCCCCTTCGTCCCATCCACCCAACTTTGAGTCGCACAGGAAGCAACCACACTGGTCCAGGTCGTCCGCCAGGGGTGCGTAGTAGTATCCCGCATATGCCAGATTCTCTGGAGTGAGGTTGGGGTACTTTGTAGGTGATAATGGCCATGTTGTCGGGATCGGCTTGGCCTTGCTTCGACCTTTCGGCTTGATCGTTGCTGTCGTGAACGAACGTAAACGTGCCTCCTGATACTGCATTGTCGGCGTATGAGTGCGCTCTCGATCTCAATTTAACTTCGATAACTTGCGCACAGAGATCAATGGTTGTACTAGATATGAAGCGATGAGTAGGCGGTTTGGTTATTGGGTCATGTCGGCTATAACCATGACCGCATTCAGGAGTATATAGTCTAGAAGCTAGAAGCTAGAAGTCGAGGTGGTTGATCGTCAGTCAACTTGCAACTTGTTTACATTTCGCAGAGATGAGACTCGTCGCGTCCCACTCGAGGGTTCGTAACATCATCATCGACAGATCGATATCGATATCGCTTGACCGCTGGATTATGATTCAAAAGGCATGCGAGGCACCAAGAAATTACAGGATTACAGATAGGCATATTCTAGACTCCGACTATATCTCGAGATGTGGATGCTCACATTCCGATGCTTCCATAGTTACCAGACTTGTAGTACGCGCTCATTTGCTGCAATATCCGTTCTAGACCGGCTAGCCAGTCGTCCAGTTCGGCCATCCTAGCGAAGTGCAGGTGGAACGTCAGCTGGGAAACGGAAGTCAGCCTTGGGATAGGTCGGGACTCACACGACATCGGTAGGTTCGCCCAAAGACGGGTAGAATTTGGCTCGATACGGGCAGACGTTCATGGCGAGCTGCGACGTACGCGAGTCCTGTCAAGCTCTGATCTCTGATGCCATTTGTTGCAACTCGTGTAAACTGACCTTGAACAACGGCCGGATCATGAAACCATGGAAGGGTCTCAAGCTCTGATCGTATGCCCGCGACATAGAGGTAGACAACTCTTCCTTCTCGTTGTTCATGTTCTCCCGAAGCCCGAGACTTGTGAATCGGAGCCCGCTGTCGGTATCGACAATCAACGCGACCGGAAGGGTCGTTAGCGAGTCTGAGTGGTGGCAGAAAGAGCGTGTAAAGGGCTTACCGAAGCAGCCAAGTCAAAGCCCCCGTCGCAAACATGTCACCACTTTCCTTCTCGTTCCGAAGAATATCTTCCAGTGTAACCGAAGTCTCCGGGTGCATCTTCCGTCGTTCTCTAACTTTCTGTTAGAAGCATACGATTTCGTCAGCTCTCTCACCTCTCCCGGCTGGTACGATACCGCAACCTACCGCATTCTTCGTAGATAGGTCGTTCTGGACAACTTGGAAAGCCTTGTTGTTGAACAGGTCTGTGTCATATACGGGATTACCACTACTGATCAGCCGCCGATTTTAGCAATCCACCTCGGACCTGGATAAGATGCACTGCACGTACCGAAGAAGGCGACAACAGCATCAGTGGCCTCGCAGAATTCGTCCGTATTGACTCCAGGATCGAGGGAGACATCTTTGAACGACTGGAAGCAGAACGAAGTCTGTCAGTGTCATACTGAATATATTGGACAATGCGGTGGTACTGACCCGCTTGACGGTCTTGTAGAAAGGGACAGGTGCTTCCTGTGCGGCGGGTTGTACGTCGGCCATTGCTGTATAGCTGTATATCGATCTGCAGCGTCCAAAGCTGAGATATCAAAATGGTATTGCGATTGCTTTATAGATGTTCGAACCAAGGTTGTGGGAGGCCCTGAGCAAGTAGGGTGAGGTATTCACAACGAAAGCTGTCGATATCGTTGCGGTTGGTCGATGCTGATCTGAAGGTCTTGAAGAGTGACGTATGACCGGAACGATCAGCTTCCGGAAACTCCCGGGCGGCGGATGTCGTCGCCGAGGTGCTTTTGCTGAATGTGGAACGGCTGTCTGAGTTTGGGAAGTGCAAGTGGCCACTGGCCAGTGGTAGGATCAAGGCGGGACCATCGTAGTTCTTACTTTGAGCGATGGTCTTTAAACTGTGCGATCGGCATGGGTAGGCCAATTCGCAAGACAAAGGAGTTGGCAAAGGAAGCGTATCCCGCAAAAAAGGGCAAAAAGCACTTGTGCAGACCGACTCGAACCCAGAGATCTCAGTTAAAATGAATCTTCCAAGACCCCTAATCCGACCCGGCCAGTGCGACTTAGTGTGCTGCAACAGATTCAAAGACGTACATATATTGTTTTCGTGACATGTTTCAGGTCGGACGCGTAAAGCAATATAGCGCTGAAGGCAAACGGACCATCGTCCGGGATCACTCATATTTATCCACTTCGTCACCAGTACGGAAACTCTACACCACGACGACCTTGACAGCTTGACGGCCGTTATCTCGAATGTATACTGAAGTCTGGGTCGTGCTCTTCAGTCTGAACAATGTTGAACCTTGGTCTGGCGTCCAAAACGTACTACTGGGACGAGTTCGAGAAGTCAGGTTTGGAGGGCTATACATGGACTCGCAGACTTCAAGGAAGAGGTCCCGGACTGTTTGCAGCCAGATCGGAGGCTCTCAGAACATCGCGCCCGCTGCGCTTGACATCTAGAGTGGTGAGTCGATTTTTCCTTCGATTTACAGCAGTACGTTGATGTTCGACGTACAATATACTCGTCCCTGCCATAGAGGCTTAGAAGTAAATAGC
This sequence comes from Filobasidium floriforme, assembly GCF_021052385.1. Taxonomy (NCBI): domain Eukaryota; kingdom Fungi; phylum Basidiomycota; class Tremellomycetes; order Filobasidiales; family Filobasidiaceae; genus Filobasidium; species Filobasidium floriforme. Next base: position 370,385 of record NW_025763627.1, on the reverse strand, counting down.
CGCGCTGCGATTAATCCCTACCTCGCTCCTTGCGGCTTCTTCCCGTAGCGATGGAACACGGCGCGACACTGCCAAGGCGCTTCTCATGGTCTCGTATCTTCGATTTTCGCAGGCGCTTCAGGAACTCTTCAGGGCCTCTCGCTACATGGCAACCAATGGTTCAGACCGTTCCAGTACACAGGTTGGGACAAAATCAGTATCTGGATCTTGAGAGATGATGAATAATACTTTTCTGACTTCCCCTTGGTCAATGGCGTCATCAAATTGCCCTAGTCCTGTACAGTATGCGAAGCGAAATTGATTGCATCACTGCTCGAGAATTCCCACTCTATCACGAGATCGGGTCCGCCATCGGTGTCCGAATTGATCATCATACGGTTCTGTTTGCACTGCCGGACGATCTTCGCAGCTGGGTTAGAAAGGTTCATAAGCCGATCTAGAGTTGCAGAGAATGATGGATCACCTGGATCAATCGAAATCTGTCGTCGGCATCGTATCGATCATGATGTGGTAACACAGCGCGAATCGCGCCGTCAGCGCAATATAGTCCAAGGTTCTTGAACAAGGCAGCTGGTTGATGCTCGTGAGGTCGCGAGAAGGCTGAGTCATATCGAACGGGTATTTTCAGGTTATGAAATTTCCCGCTGAGATCTACGGATACAGAACTACAGAGCAAGGGTTACTTTGAATTTTCTAGCAGGCGGAAATAGTGAGAAATTGACCGATCTGTCAATTGATCACCTGCTGAGCTGACATCGTACAGCGGCGCGCTTCATGGCCTGACGAATTGGGTATATCTACACTTACGATGTTGTTTGGCAAAGCCGCCGCCCTTGACTACCACTAAGGCATCCGACTTGGGACAACCCACTTCTACATGACATGTGAAAGAATCTGAACGCGAGCATGCCTATCGGAACCATTGGTGAACACCACTGACAACCTTTTTCTTAGCATGCGATCCAATTTGGGAACACACATATACGTATACTCGATATTCGACATCTCGACATATTGCATATGCACGTGCATGGAACGATTGAGAAAAAGGTACAAACTGCGAAAAAACGAAAAACCAAAAGGCCACATCTGACAAGCTGAAACCCGAACACCCCCACCCGCGCACCTCCCACTGTATTATACATCTCCCGCGCCTCAAGTCTCCCCGGCGTAAGCGTTCAAGCTGTAAGCCCCGGTACCCGGTGCACCAGCACCCGCCCCACCCGTCTCGAACGATCCGGCCGTCTCGTCCATCGGTTGGGCTTGTTGTTGACTGGGCGAACCCTCCAACTTTGATCGGCCCGTTGTAGGTTGTTGCGATTGTTGTTGTTGTGACGATCCCACCTGACCTTGGTTTTGTTGAGGGTACCCGGCGTTGCCCTGTTGTTGCTGCTGTTGGTCGCCTTCGAAACGGGCTCCCATGTCCCCACCTCCCCGTCCGACCCCTTCGTTCAACCTCGACCTCAACGCCTCGTTCTCCAGCCTCAACCTGGCGACCTCTTCCTGCAAAAAGCTATTCTGATGCGTCAACTGGCGGTGCTCGGACACGGTCATATGGACCATGCCGTTGTTGCCGGGCTGGATCTGTTGTTGTTGCTGGTTCTGGGCAGGTCCGCCTGTAGCAGGGTAGAAGGGGTAGGCGGAACCCGGGGCCGAGCTCGATCCGGGGTAGGGTTCTGGGACGGCCGAACCGGGTCCTCGCATGGACAAGACTTGGCGTTGAAGGAAGGTGACCTTGTCTTCCAGCTAGAACATGTCAAAGTACGACCGATCGAATTGTCAGCTCGCGATCCACCATAAACACCACTCGAACTCTTCGTATCCTCGAGACGAGACCCCAAGACTTCGAAAAATCGATACTCACGTCCTTCATCAACGCCTTCCTCTTCTCCCTATGCCTCTTTTGCGCCTTGGCATTCCTCGTCCGGTTATCATGGTCCGAATCCACACCCTCTTGACCCGCCTTGCCCCTCCCTCCACCTCCAGTCGCAGGTCCAGGGGTCTGGCTCATCCCGGCCCCAAGACCCATCCCCATGCCCATCCCCATGTCCATACCCATCCCGAGTTGTTGTCCATGATGAGTGTTCGGACCGGGGTGGTAAGGCGGTCCATTGTAGGCAGAGTGTAACATCCCCCCCGCTCCGGCTGCAGATCCGGGTTGAGGATAACCTCCGGGGTTGGAACCTTGGCCTTGACCTTGACCCTGAGCCTGGCCCTGAGCTTGACCAGAGCCTTGACCTTGACCCTGAGTTTGAGGTTGCGATGTATTCTGGTTCAACCCCAGGGTAGGCGAGAAAGGAGGATAACCCGTCTGAGGTTGTTGTTGCTGCTGAGCCCCAGCAGCGTTTCCTGCATCGTTACCGCCACCGTTACTGCCGTTCCCTTGGCTGGTCCCGTTGTTGCTGGTAGTGGTGGTGGTACCGGCGTCATTACCGTTCCCACCCCCAGCTGCATCCCCGGCCCCACCCCCGCTCTGCTCACCCGAACCAGGCTGAGGGTATTCCTGCCGACCTTGAGCTTGAGCTTGTGGTTGAGATTGAGATTGCATGTTGGGTGGGAGTGAAGATCGTTGAGATTGAGGTTGCGATGAGGACATTACGTTTCCCGCTCTCTAGATAGTTTGACGCGTTATGTCTGTCGATGTAGGGTGTATGGGGAGTGATAAAGGGAAATGGGAAATCGAGGTTTGCGTTATGGATAAAATCGACTTTGTTGTGATGTTGTCAGGATATGTGGGCGGATAGGTCTTTGGTCGCAGAGAGTTGAACGATGTGTCGAAGTCGAAAGCTAGTCCCAGCAGTTGACGCGATCGCGATCCTTACGTGCTGGTCGTCCGCGATCGAGAAGTGAAAAAACGCAAGGTCCGGGTTGACGGGCGAGCTACGAACGAGTACGAGTGGGTTTGCGGTCGAGGGCAGCGAGTCGTACGTGGATGTTGAAGGCAATAATGCGTTGGCGATGTTCGACGTCAAGACGGAAGTCGAGGTCGGGTGTGTATGCGAGAGGTGGTAGGTAGGGTCGGGCATTGGGGGTGGATGATGGTATTTTGCGTAAGAGGTGTACGTCAAGCATTACGCGATTTCCGGATGGGGCAAGTCTCTCTCGTCAGCAAAAACGTGTGACGGGCTCGACAATGGCTTCTACTACGTACCCTGAATCTTTTGCCTCGAGGAGATGATTGCAATTTGTACTACTAGCTACTAGCCAGATTTCAGGTGATTTGTGCTTGTCGTTCGGTCAATCAATGGATTCGCAGGGTTGCAGAATTGTTGGTCTCAAGTGTGATAACGTCAACCCTGACGAGAGATGTGTGGGGAGGGGCTGGGTCGCGGGGAAGGCAGAAGTCGCGGGTTATATTCAATTGTGCAACTGCAAGCAGACGGGCAACAGCGAGCACACAGCGAGACGTGCACGGGGAACAGCTCGACTAGTTAGCTAGAGCTAGTTACCACCCTCCACCTCTCCATTCCTTTCCTCCACTCTGTTGTGAGAACGTGAGAATCGCCGGTTCACACTTCACGATCGATAGCTCCAGGTCGCGGACATCGATAGGCGTGGGAGCATGGTAGATGTACGTCATCGCTTACGTTTCGTGATACCCCTTCGGAAGCTTTTCTCAGCGGACGGGCATGAAACGACCAGTAACAGCTAGCAGCAAGTGTTCAACGAAATCAATAAACGGTCCTTGGGGGAGACGCCAGAGTGATCAAATGATCGACATGAGCTGCATAGAGGTAACGAACGATGTTCAGGTTGGTCGTCGCTTCGGTCGATCACGACCCGCAGATGCCAGCAGTCGTTAGCAATCGGGAAGACACCCGGAAGCAAGTCTCGGCGATCACCGCGCAATCCGAAACTCCTCTCTGTGCGATCTTTTTCATGGCCTTTCATGGTAAACTAGCTATCTCAAAAATAGCTATCAAATGACCGTCGCTTGAACATCGACTCCAATCTCTGACAACATGACAGACAGGACCTCTCATCATTCGATGAAACTCAGACCGAGGGCGAAGACCAAGGACAAGGCGGTGACCAAGTCATCGTCGGATCTTCCGTCCACCCTTCCTCCCTCGGCACTTCTCGACAAGGTCCTGTATAGCGACCTCATTGTCGCTCTGGAGTACGATCTCGCCTTCCCACCTCATGCACCGTTCGAATACGTTATCGATGATGTCAGCGACAACAGTGGACCTGGATCGACCGATACGACATCTGTATCTGTAACTGTCAATTCAACGTCCTTGACCCCGACCTTGAACCTGAAAGATTACGCGGTCCGAGCCATCCTGAGAGAGTTCGAGGGGGCGGTCGAGAAGAAGGATCTGCTGGCCGCTTGGATCGAGGCGGTCACGAGTTGCCCCCTGGCGAGAAGGGAAGACATTATGCAAGAGATGAGGAAGAGGTATCCACGGTGTGCTAATAGGCTGGCTGGACGAGACGTGAGTCAGAGAAAAAAGTCACAAGAATGGAAGTAGACAACAGTTGAGAGGTCGGGATCTGACGACTGTCCAGATGACAGCCATCAAAAAGAGAAGTTGAAGATCATGAAACCGAGTTGGGCAACTGGCTCGTCGCAGAGACTCCTCCATACAGACCTACCCGGATGGGCTTTTCCCGGCAACATAGATATGTCGAAACGATATACCTGGACAATCTCCTGGAATACAAGAAGAAACGACTGTTGAAGATCTTAAGCATGATGGAAGACTGGGGTACAGCTCTTCTTTGTAGCGTGTTGGTCATCAGGTAAGAGACGATCGATGTCAGGGTCAAGTGAGAGATCGGATCACAAACGCTGAGCAGCATTTCTCACCCTGCCGTTTGCAGATACCCAGTCGGATTCCCTCTACGCAAACTCGTTGAACAGCCCTCGGAACCCGTCATCGTTCCCGGTCACGGCAGACTCGCAGACTCTAGCAGAAACGCTATATATGAAATGTTCTACGATATCGCCGTCGTCTCGCTCATGAACTGTGAGCACGTCGAGACATTGGACAAAGGTAGAGATAACGAGATCTGGCTTGAGGTGGAGGTCTTGGAAACGTCGCATGCGGTCATGGACAAGGAATGGACGAGGAACGAACTTGAAAAGTATATCCAGGCACATGGTCTCGAGAAAGGGTTCGAACTCATGAAAGAGTGCATGAATGAAATGCACTGGCTCGCCCATCATGATTGTTAGATCAGTTGCGAAGAATAAATGTAGCATATCATATTATGTCCGAACCCTTAAGCGGCGTCGTAGCTACAAGAGTTTACCTAGATAACCGAATCCGACACACATGGCCGGGATGAAGACGGCCGAGCTGGCGACAGCGGCGAGTCGATTGCGCTTGACCCATTTTTCCGGTCGGTCCCGGTTCATCGGGGGCAGGGCAGCACGAATTCCTCGTTGCTTATATTGTGGGGGGCTTTGAGGGCTGAATCGTGGGTCTCGCCGATGACCCAGCCCGAGAGGGATATGTGTCGACGGTAGATACTGACCCGCAGGTGAAAGTGCCCATCCTCCGAACAGCCAGACCCCTGAATAAACAAAAGATGTTAGTCAATATGATCGACTTCGAAATGGCAACGACGTCTACTTACATGGACCGAGCAAGAAGCCGAGCATGAAAAAGAGCTTTGCCGGTAGGATCCTCCTCTCATGCTTGAGGACGATAGAACGGTCGTGGTACGCTGGCAGATTGTCCACATCGACAGCACAGCCTGCTTGACGAGTCCGAGTCTTGAGTTGGCCGTGTTCGGTCTCGCTTTCAGACGAGTTGGAGTACGCCGGCGACGACGGCCTCAATGTGGCACTAGGGGGCGGTTGCAGGTAGTCTCCGAACGGCGCTGCCGTCGACTTGGCATGGATCCCGACATCGGGCCGACGTCCTAGACCAAACGCCTTCTTGCTGCTGCCAGCCGCAGCCTGGTTCGACATTTGCACCAACGCTACAGCCTGTTCGGCAAAGTTGCGCTGCCACGTCTCCTCCTCCGCCATTGACGTCGCTTTGCCTTTGCCCTTCCATGGGGAACCAGCCTGGACCGGCCCGAGTCCGAGACCATACAACTCGCCCGTCATGTCCATCCTCGATGGTGAACCGCCAGCTCCCTCACTCTGCTGCTGATGGCGGCTCATCTGCCCGTGCGACATCCCGGGCGTGGGCAAGAGGATGTCGCCTTGTTCCATACCTTGCGCGCGGGGCGTTTGGCTGGACAAGACGATCCGCATACCTGGGGACCTGGTCAGACACTCTGGGGTCTGTGGGGAAAAGGAGGCCGCCGACAAGGGCGACGAGTCCAGTTGCCGGTTGTTCAGCGACGGGAACGCCGGAGGCGATCCTGCGGCGCAATAGGCTGGAGAAGACGGTTCCGTCGATCGACGAACGTGAGCTGCTGGTGGTGCTTGCAGCGTGGGCGTCAACAAGTCTTGCCGGAACGCCTCGGGCAGGCTGCCTCGCCTCTTGCTTTTTGCGCCGCCCAAATAACGCTTCCAGCTCTTCTTCTCCGGAGCAGGAGTCGACGGACGATCGTCCCGCGTCGACGTCAGAGTGTTTGATAGGTCCCCCCCACGCCCAGGGCTGAAAAGTTTGGGAAAAAGCGTGAGCGACTGTTTGATCCGGATGCAATCACGATACTCTGACGTACCCAAAACCCTTTTCGACTTGCGCCTCGGGGTCTGTCTTGGTCTCGCTTCGCAACCAGCCTCTTGCTGCATTGCTCCAACTCGTTTTCCGTTCTCTCCCGGGCGACGCTCCCGCCGAGTCGGAGTGGATGACGGCAGGTGATGGTGGTCGGGAGATCGGTCGAGTCGGGGTGGTCGGTACATCCGTGACATCGCCCTGAGTGCTTGGCAACCAGAATAGCTCACGAATCATCTCGCCACTCTGGGCTCGCCAAGCACTCGGATCCTGGAGACTGTTCTCTGATTCGTCTCGAGGGAAGTGGACGGGCTCGTGGCTCAGGGGTATCGGACGGATCTCGCCCGATTCCTCAACAACGCTGATGGTGATCTCTGGACTGCCCTTGGGCGGCAAGATGTCCGGGCTGACGGAATCTTCGCTTTGCGCCTCGCTGGGCTTCGAATAGAAGGGGAAGAGAGGCGTCCCTGCTCGACGCAATGTAGGAACGTCGTCTTGCTTCTCCCTCCTCATCACCGAGTATCGCTTCCTTTCCACTGGCGCCGACGCCGACATGACCTCCATGTTGTCGAGGTCGAGCTTATTCTCCACAACGACCCCGGCTCGACGATCTTTCTTGCCTTCCGAAGGTGACATTGGCCACTCGTCAGTCTCATCCTGTTCGGCGACGACCTGAGAGCTAGCGCTAGCAGCCTTGCTCTCCAGTTTCAAGCCGGCGACCAAGAACGCCCTCGCGCGTCGTCGTTGAATCCTGCTTTCACGGTCTTCGGCCTGTTCGCCGTCGGGAGTGGGACCACGCATGGTCAATCGGCTCTCCGTGCGGAAAGACCCCATGGCGTAGGTCGAATTGGTCATCCTGCTCTCCGCCCTCGGTGCAGGGGCGTTGACGCTCATTCGGAAGTTGAAGGCGTCCGAAGAGAGTACACGAGGACCTCCAATGTGTTCCCCAGACGAACAGCTGGATTCGGAGCCGCCGCCAACGACTGCACCGAGCGAACTCATCGACGAATTGGTCATGGTAGCAGATGAAGCGGAAAAGCTCCGCAGATGAGGTGGCAGGGCCTGCTGAGCCGGGGACATGGTTCGGCGGTGGCTCTTGATAGATACGGCGCGCGACAACGAGCCTTGCGAGCCGGATCCGCTCGAGTGAATGCTTCCCTGACGATGGCCTGACCAGTGCTTGGCATGGCTGATGTAAGGCTCGTTCTCGTGTCCAGCGCTCATGGAGAAGGACGTCGACGTAGACTCGGACCGGGTCATCTCGCCTACCACGTCACTCTTTTCCTCTTCCTCGAGGACGACCGAGACGGGACTGGTCACGAGAGGCGGGCCGAGGACGATACTACCGGCAGACTCTCTGGCTCGAGCGTTTTCCTGACTGATCACCAAGGATAACGGTCGGATCCCGCCCCGCAAGCTGGTCTGCCGTTGATGTGCCCTCGGGGTCATCTCCCCAAGCCTCGGAGACGCCAGACCCGCGCCAGGTGATAGGATACTGCTACTGATAGACGAAGCGTTTCTGGAATGGGTCGGTGCAGGTCCATAAAATGTCGTCGTCGGCGACATCGGCCCGTTCATCAACCCGGCCTTGCTCAACATCCAGCTTCGCCGTTTCTCTCGTCCTTCTCTACGAGCTTCTTCGATAATCCGTCGTTGCCGCTCGTCTTCGGTCTCTCGAGGGTCGAAAGGGAGCGTCGGGGAGGTCTCCGTCAACATGGACGCGGCTGAAGCTAGGCTTCTCGGCTCTGATGGCTGGAACATACTAGCCAACGCCTGACTGTGGAGATGCGCAAAGTCCTGAGAATGTCGTTGCAAGAACCTCTGCTGCATCTCTTCCGTATCTCGGATCTCCTCGATCGATTCTTCATCGCCTCGGTCGTCTTGTATCGTCTGCCGAGGTCCTTCTTCTTCTTTCTCATCGTGCCCGCTGATGACACGCTGTAAATCCCGACTTCGACGATAGACGTCCTCCTTGTTACTCTCAATCCCGAGTCCCGCCGCTCTGACAGTACTCCCCGTCCCAGGTGTCCTTCCAAAGACGTACCCCGCCTCGCTGGCCTCGCTACTCCGTCTCCTCCCCGTCCACGCCCTGGGCGTAGTCTCATCCCTCAGATCATTCCGGATGGTCGTCGTCATCGACCTTGGCGACCCCGACCCCGAAGTAGATGTAGCTCCTCCGAAAGTGGTCACCGTCTCGCTCCGTTCCCGCGAAAAGCCCTTACCCTGGCCCTTGGACGACGAAGAAAGGGAGGCGAAGTTCGAAGCGGTGCCAGTCGAGATGGAAGAATATTGCCATCCGGCTGGGTCTTTCCTGTCAGCCCCGCCACCTCGGGAAGAGATGCTCCCAAACCCGCCGTCCAATTCGGCAGAGGAAGGGAGGTACCCGAATTCGACCATGTTCGTCGATGAAGCTGAAGCTTGCGAAGTCGGGTACCGAGCGAGCGGGTGAGACTCTTCGAGGTTCATCGATTTGAGGCCGTACCGCCCGATATGAGATTCTTCGGAGAGGACTTCGCTTTCCCCCATGGTCATCTCCATCACTTTGCCCGAATCTCGCCTGTGCATATCCCTCACGTTTGCTCGTCCGCCAAACAGGTCCCGGGTACCCACATTCTCGTTATCCTTGTCCTTGTCCGTCCGAGAGTTCAATAATGGGACGCTCCTCACGCTCCTCAACCGACTGGCAAACCGACCCGTCCGTTCCTTCTCCCGTTCTTCCACCCCCGTCGACCTCTTCCTTCTCAACCCAGACTTGTCATCCTGGTTCTCTTTCCCTTCGGGTAAAGTTGAAGGGAAAGGCTCTTTAGACGACTTTTTCGTCCGGACCGTCGAACCCAACCCGGACTTTTTCCGCCTCAAGATGCGTTTCGAGGGGGAGATCTTGGGCTGCAGCACAATTCCAGGTTGAGGTTGAGGTTGATAGTGTCGAGGAAAAGTCCCAAAGGCGGCTGGAGACATTTCTGGGGAGGTCGGAGGTGTAGCGAGCGGTTTAGGTTGAGGAGGAGGGGGAAGAGAGAGGGGATGACGCGTTCGAGAGGTCATCTTGGATGTGTCGCTTGGTAGGTCGTGTCAATAATGGTGAAGAAAATGTGTTGGCTGTTCAGGCCGTGTATGCAGTTGAAGTTGAAACGAATGTAATTGTTATCAAAAGAGTGTGTAGTGTATTGAGCCGTGTGCTATTATATCGAAGTGAGGGATGCCACGGTCAGTCTCGCCTTTTGCCCACATCGTCTCAAGGTAATACTCACTCTGGTAAAGAGAGTATTGCGTATCAAGCCAAGACCATCGTCACCGTTCGTGTCGCCGACCAGTAGCGACCAAGTCTTGTGTCCTGCAGAATAGTGAGGTATCGCTGGATGGACGAGAGGAGAGGTAGGTTGAAGGTTGCTTTCAGGTAGACCTCGAGGAGGATGCTTGACAATTATAGAGAGAGTGTCTGTCCTAACGTCCTAGATCCTTGAACACCTTGAGGTTGACGCGTTTGTTGATTCGACCCAAGAACCAAGAAGGAAAACTTTCTTGATGATGATACGCGTCGGGATCGTCGCTCAGATCTCACACTCAAAGGATGGCGGGAGAGCAGAGGGAGGAGGACGGCGAGAGTGGCGAGATGGACTGATGATGCGCGGCGGTGGTGACGGCGATTATACGAAGGTGTCGCTGAAGGAGCAGTAGTTGATGTCAAAAGAGCGTAGCTAGTAGGTCGATGTTGTCAAACGAGTGTAGAGGTTTTCCGGGTCGATGAGGTCATGCAAAGAGAAAAGATAGCCACGTCGTCGTCCACAAAAAGTTTGATGAGATTTCGTTGTTGATGGAACTTTGATGGTCGTCGTCGTTCCAAATCGAATGTTTCACTTCGAAACAGAACAACGCGAGGCGGAAGGAGCAGGAGGAATGTTGGGGTCGTGAAAATAGAATCCGTGATGAGGTCGTAACCGAGAGAAAGATCGATCAAAGGAAGGTAGGGGTCCTTTGAGCTACGAGTATGATGGTGATCGTACGACTTGCATGCTGGCATCTCAATACGATGTCAAGCACCACAGCTTTGACCAGGAAAAACTGCGAACACACCCGATGCAATCGTTGCACGATGATGCTGTTCGAGACGTAGGAATCCGGGGAATAAACCTGGGGTACAAACTTTAGCCGGGAGGGTTTGTTGACAAACAAACAAACAGGGGCGTCGATCAGATCAGCCGGAATTTGGTATTTGCTTCCGGGCGGCTCGTAGGCTTGCGCGTACGTAAGCTAGAAGCGGAAATATTTTGTGGGTGGATGGGTGTTTTGTTTTTCGGTTGGGAGTGACGCGATTGATGCCCGAGGGCCGAAGTGTTTCAGCTGCGGGCCCATGATGGCTAGTTGCGGCGGATATGCCAGGCTCCCTTGCTCAAGGATAAGAAAGGGTATATTATTGTAATAGGCACCCCTTTGTCTGTCTGGTGTTAACCTAGGGACTGGTGACTATAAGGTCTACAGACGTAGCGCATGTCCCAGCTTTTTCCGGCTCGCTAGCCACAGCGTCCCTCACCAACCTGCAACATTATTATTGGGGCCTGAAAGTTCTTTCATTCCAAGATATTCCGTCACCTGCACTCCCCTGCCTGGCCTTGATGATGGCAGACGGACACGAGCCCCCCCTAGCCGGCCCTTTCGCTGTCACCACTGACGGAAATGGGGTTCCTCAGAGGGGAGACGCTGCAGATTTACTTCCTACTTTGATCGCCTTCCGTGTGACACCAGAAGGACACGTGATACTGCATGTCACACAGAGTATGAAGGTTCCAAGAACACAAGAGAGCTACTACACCCGAGTGTTTTGGGTCGGGCCAAAGGCGCTCCCGAGCAGTCTGAACGAACGGATCCGGGAATATTTCAAGGCCGAGGAAGGTCATGTCTTGTTGAAGGAGTCATTGTTGAGCGCAACATTGCTTGTGGTCAACACGATCATGGGGCAAGACATGTTCGAACGGCACTGGAAAGAGGGGGCTGGGCATGAGAAATTCGGATACAACACTGAGAGTAGTCTCTACCCAATGATCGGTCATCCCGGCGGAAAATTCTTTCCTCCTGGCGATATCGACATCGACAGAGTCCGATGGGATGAGCAGAGGCATCTCACAAAGGTGATTGAAGTCGCATCCGATCCCACACACGAAGCCTACAGTCACTGGCTTGGCACGAGCAATGTCGACGAGATTACTCTCGGATCAGTCTCCTCAAATGAAAATGAAGTCATCGAGAGCTACCAGGGTTCTGATCAGAGTGCTCATACTGGCTCGACAGCCACCTTTGACCGGTCTCTGGACCGTTTGTCACCTACACACGCGAGTTACTGCGTCCTCTGGAACCCTGGCGAGTACACGCTACTTTCAAAGTCCGACAACAGCGAGAAAAGTCAGCACAGTATGAGGTGATACATCTAGACTGCTGATCCCGCATCATTTGTCACGCAGCGGTTCTGTAGGATCTAACTATTATCGTATATAAGCGCTGTACTTATATGCTCATCATATCCACTTTATTAAGTGGGAAGAGGCGCGCGTTGCGGTCTACTGGAGATGGGCCCTCGACAAGAACGATTGAGCGGGACCGGCTGTTGACACAAAGAAGGACTAACAGCGCGATGCCGTGATCATAACACTAGGTGTTCCTATATAGCCTGTCTGACTGTTGTTCGCATAATGATGGTATTTCCTACAAAGCATGAACACAGGTACAACAGTTGGCGTCTAACGGTCTAGACACGGGTTATCACACGTCGGTCTGGTTTGGTCTCCCCCCCACAGGGTCATCCTGCTTCCGCTCCTCACGACGAACTCGCAAGAACTCGATCCGATACTGCTTTGATTGACTCTCTGATGATCTCCAAGGCCCGCTCAGCCTCCTCTTCCGACACGATTAGCGCGGGCACCAATCTGAGCACGGGGTAAATGGAGGTGGTCAATATGACAAGGTCTCGGTCGTAGCATTCGTCTTGAACCAGCTTGTTGAGGTAGGAAGGCAATTTGACGTTTTCGCCTTGAGAGTGATGTTGAGTGATCGGAGACGCGGGGTCCTTGAACTCGATGGCAATCATGAGCTGGTAGTTGCCGTAGCCGCCAGAACGATGTTAGCAATCCGATTGTTGAACGCTTGTCGAACGCTTGTATCCACGCGCTGTTTTGACTTACGCCGATCCCTCGGACCTCTGAGATCATCCAACCTCCATTCTTCTCATCCGCTGCGATCGCCCTCAGTCCGGCAAAGATCTGGTCTGACCTCGATTTCACATTGGAAAGTAGGTCGGTCTGCATCATAACGTCCGTAGTGGCTACCGCTGCCGCGCAAGAAACGGCGTTCCCAGAGTATGTGCCGCCCTGGATGTACAGTATGAAAAGACAGCCGGACGGACGTGGCGTTCGTCAGTACCATCACGAGTATCCAGTCGACTTGCGAAGATTCTGCATCACAACTCACCAACGATCCGGCCGGCATGCAATCCATGATCTCTTTCCTGGTGACGATCCCGGAGAGTGGCATTCCGTTGGCGAAACCCTTAGCGATCGTGATGAGGTCGGGGACCACGCCACTGTGCTCGATGGCGAACATCTTGCCGGTCCGACCGAACCCTGTCTGGATCTCGTCCGCGATCATGAGGATACCGTGTTGGTCGCATACTTCGCGAATCGCACGCAGGTAGGCGGGCGGGCAAGGGACGTACCCGCTGGATGTGATGAAACGAATTTGCACAACGAGAAAGGCAAGAGAATGTGACGACCACGCAGGAATTGGAGAGAACGGGTTGCGAAAAGAAAATCGGTCAGCAGACCATTTTAATCGAAATCAATGAGCTGCTCACCCTTCTCCAATAACGGGTTCGATGAAGATCGCCGCGGTGTCCTCAGGCGCGGTCTGCTGGGCCAGCACCTGGTTGAGCTGATGGACTGCTTGATCGACCAGGACCTGCTCGGGAGTATCGATCGGAAGACCCATAGCGTGCCAGTACGGGTAGGCAGTAGTATACACGCAAGGCTATAGCAGGAGGAGTGATGGGTATCGGTCTCATCAGTATTCGGTGGCTTTCGATCGGTCAATCGAGATTGGAGAATATTCCGCAACGATCCCCACCATGAGAGGCCCGGTCCCAGCGAAGAAGCTTGTTTTGGAACGAGTGAGCGCAGCGGCACCTGAGTCGTCCGCAGAATGAACAATGGTCAGACATCGAGAAACCATTCATAGCAAGACCTGAGTTGGGAAAGCGACGTACCACTCGTCCGCCCGTGATACGCTCCCTGCATGACGATGATGTTGTTCCTCTTCGTCTTCATCCTCGCGACCTTGATGGCGGCCTCGATGGCCTCGCTACCGGAGTTCCAGAAGAAGAAACTGGACAAGTCGCCCTTGCCGGCCGGTTCGAGCATCGGGACTAGGTTCTTGACGAGCTTTACGTAGGGATCGGACAGAGCGATGGCGCATTGAACGTGGATGACTTGTTGCGCTTGATGGATGATGGCGGCAGTCACGGCTGGGTGACAGTGGCCGAGCGAAGTGACGCCGATACCCTGTCGAGGTAAAAAGCAGAAGAGATGCACCGATTGAGAAACGATATGACAGGGATGAAAGAAAATCCATCCGAAAATTATTCGAGACGCGCGCCAGTGGCGAGGGGGGCGAGTCACGAACTTACAGCAGTAAAGTCTAACAACTCTCTACCATCCTGAAGGTAGAAGACGTGCATATTGACAAGAGAATCAGTTCTCTCCGATCGTGGTTCTATTCCATTTGTTGTTTCGGTAACGCGAAACCAGCACAGAGACGCTCTTCCCGATCGATCCCGTTTCATAGACTCACGCTCGTGATGACTTGCAGTCCTTGACCGGAAACAAAGACATGGTCCCTCAACCTCCCGACCGCTTTAGTGATGTGTTTATTGGCGATCTTTTGATACTCGACGGTAGGAAGAACGTCCGATTCGGCCTGGACTTTGGTATTGATGATGCTGGGCATGTTAGGATGGATCGATCTGGGTAAGAAGAGCAGAGGGGCGGACGAGGCACGAATTGGGGACACGACCAGAAGGGCAGCTGGGGAGGTCTGTACGAACTCGTCAGAGAGACCAGGTATATGGCCGGAGAGCGTATCAAATCTTTATGTACACACCAACGATAGCTCAGACCCGTCCAATCTCAACCTCATCTCATCTTGCATCTTTCTTGTTGCCGGACGCCACTTTTTGCGCTTGCCTCGATAAGGGAAGGCATCGGAGGTCGCCGATGCGGCGCGCGCATTTAAGCGATAGAAGCGAAGAAATGGCATCGAGTTGATTGCCGATAGTTAGCCGATCGGATCATACTGAAACGCCACACAACGTGGGGTCATGGCCTATCTCTCCGCTTATCGCGCCGCAATCATCGAGAGAGAGAGAGAGAGAGTGGCTACACCCACCTCACTCGTGAGCTGCTACGCAAGAAGACGGCATGCATATATCATATAGCACTGCGCTCATCGTCGACTTGGTTTCCTGTCAGCATTCGACCTGAGTCGGCCACCAGCACGCTTTTCCTCAGTAGCCCAACGAATAACATCATGCCCTCTGTCATCTGTGAGACAACCCATACGATGCGATGACTTGTTGTAGTCTCCTCGCCTGGTAGCTGACCTCGTATATCCGGTATTTTGCATTTTTATAGTCGACGTTGTCGGTACATGCTGTGAGTCGACTTGTTATTGCCTTCCTTAGCCTCCGACCGACTCTCACACGCTGAACGATGAGCTCACCTCGACGAATCTGCTTCGCTATTCAACTCAGTCTCCTACGATGCCGGCGCTGAAGCTTTGGACGCCCGCCTAGGCGACAAACTCCGATCCCACGGCGTCTCCCCCAAACTCCTCTTCTATTCCTGGGTCTGCTCCACCGAGAGGGACTACTCCTACCTGTCCCAGATCAAGCAGTACAAGCCCTTTTTCGAAATCCTCTCTCACACCTTCGTTCGAGTGCTCTTCCAAGCTGGAGTTCCGAACCCGGAGAACTTTGGAACGGAAGAGGATGTGAAGTTCGTCATGGACGAATACAAGAAGCTCAAACCGAGACCGGGGATGGGGGAGATGATGCGCATCCTGAGAGAAGGAGGGTTCGACGTCTGGTGTTGCTCCGACGCCAACGTCGACAGGGTCAAGGGGTACTTTGACGGTGCAGGGGTCGACATGCCGCTCGATCATATCCTCTCTGCAGACATGTGTGCGGCAGGGAAACCGGAACCGGAGGTGTACAAGATGGCCAGGCAGAAAGCCGGTTCGGACGAGGAAGGAGAGGTCAGCATCTTTGCTGCGGCTCACGCTTGGGATTGCGCGGCAGCCAAGAGCGCCGGGTGAGTTCGATCCGGGCATTCGGAGATGATCATCAGCTGACCCGCCAAATCTACCTCGTCTTCGTACGTCAAAAAGGTTCCTCACAGCCTACTGCACCATCTACGAGCTAGACCCTTGCGAGGCTATTTTCGGCTCGTTCGACTTGACCGCCTCTTCTTTGGTCGAGATGGGTCAGGCGATTGTGGACAAGTGGGGCAAGAAGTGAGGGCAGAGGAAAAGGAGTATTGGAGAGCCGAATGTAAAATGAGATGCTATACTATACAGTCAAGCCATTCAACCCATAGTACGAACACAATCTTGCGACGTACGTCATCAAACGTATGGCGATAGTTAATATCTGATTACGACTCGGAAGAAACGTTGTCCATGAGACACTCGTTCGATCTTGCAGCGATCAATAATCGAGAGAGACTGTTCGACTTGCATCGCGCCGCAATCGTTGCTTAGCAACCGCAGAGGCTGTATAGTCCTGATCAACGCTCTCGATCTTGAGGAGTGAAGTTGCACTATTGAATGCGAAAAAGGGTATACAAACTGCGACACATGAATGATTCGTAGCCTCTGATAGATCGACATCTTCTCGCCAGAATTACGTCCTTGCGTGCGATCCCTTAATACGACTCTTTCTCCTCCGCGATCTGCAGACCGGCCAACTCGTCGACCGCTGTCGTTACGGTTTTACTGGCGACCTGACCCATCGCTCCCAAGATCAGGTTATCCTCGCAGTCCAACCTATCCCGTGTCAACAGATACGGTTGAGGGATGATCCCCTCGAAAGCCGCTCTCGCGGAGTCTTGTATACGACCCGTCCGCACGTGACTGACGACGAGGTGCGCGATCGCTTCGGAGCAAGCTGGTATCCTGGGCATCCCTATGTCGTTTTACAAAGCCAAGGTCAGGAACAGTTGAGGACATGGTATCTCCTCCTTGGACTTACCATGGCCCGTGAAACCCGCACTTATGAAGATACCCTCTCTACCCGGCATCTCTCCAACAAAAGGAAGAAGATCGCTCGAGTACCCCAGAACTGACAGGCGCACGCCACAAGAACAACACTCATCGGTCAGCGGTCTTTCGCTCTCGCTCAGATCGGCCCGCTTGAGGCTGCCACTCACCTCCAGACCAGACTTGATCGACGTTGCCCTTGTCATTCTCCCCCTCCCAACCGACAAAGTGTTTACGCATGTAACCCTGGAAATATTCCCTCGCCCCAGGCATCTCCACATCGTCGTGGATGTTGTCGTACCAGCTCTCGGTATCTTTCAGATAACACCCTTTGGCTCCTCCGAGAATGATGCTTCGATCTCCTACTCCCGGTATCTTTCCCCTCCCCTGTCTCGGGATCATGTAATCCATCTCGCCTTGCCTGAACCGGAGTCCATACGTGTATTTCAGTGGTCCAGGAGAGCAGCCGAGCGAATGTGAGCTTGGCGGTGTGACCGAGCAAGCGGTCCCTCTGACGGGAATGATGCGGTCTTTGAATTCGGGAAGAATACCAGCGGTGTAGCCATTAGAGGCAATGATAACCGCTTTCGCGGTGATGTTACCTCGAGAGGTGACTACCATTGTGGAAGAGGAGGACAAGTGTTGCTCGAGCGATACAACCGGCGTAAAAGTGTGTAGCGTCATACCCTTATCGAGCTGTTTCTGGATCACTGCGAGACATCGAGATGCAATACCCCCGTGAGTGAGGGCCGCGGATCTCCTTCCGATCGGTTACTCACGTTGAGTCGCTAACTTATAAGGCCAGAGGTGTCCAGCTGGATAATGACAACCCCATTTCCCGCCTCTGACTCCTGACAACCGTTTCAACTCTTCGGGATCCTCGACACTGACGACATCACCCTTTCTGATGCTCTCGGGGAACGTCTCTCTTCGGGCATCGTAATCCTTCTTAGCGTTCTCCGCATCCGATGCATCGAACAAGACGTCGAAAGCACGGGTGACGACGAGGTCACAATCGAGTTCTTCCTCTTGAACAATCCGGACGTAGCGAGAGAGGTGGGAGCCTTCGAAATCGTACATGGCGTTCGCGATTTTGGCTCCACGTTTAAGACTTTCGGACCGGAACCCAAGATAGGTCAGCGGTTTACAGTGACCACCTAGTATGGCGATACGTGAGCCCCGAAAATGATAGAAAGATAGGCGTAGATAGAGAGAGTTGTCAGCGACTCTGCCTTGATCGGTCCCGTTGAGGTATCGTTGATCTCGGTCAAGGCTCTCGAGCGACTTGCCATTTCTTGCAGTCGCTCCCCCGCATGTCTCTCCTGCCTCCAGCATGACTACAGTCGGGTAAGCGAGATCATCTGCATCTTCATTTTCTCCTTGCTCTTTCCATTGAGCATAAATTTCCCTGGCGATCAACGCTCCTGAGATCCCGGAACCAACGATGACGATATCGGCCCGCGTCGGGAGCGTTTCGCTCGAGCGAACGTGAGAGAGAGATGGGTCTCTTTCGGAGAGCCAGAAGGACTCGAGCCTGTTTTGTTTGGGAAGCAAGGTGTTCATTTCTGCGCGTGTGCGTATGTCGAGGTCGTAAACGGTCAAGATACAATCTCTATGGCTCAGACCAATTTCAATAAAGTCGCTAGAAGGGTAGTCGAATGCTAGATGCGATGACGAGTACAAAGTAGTCGTGGATGCAAGGGTTCGCCTACTATATCGCATGTTCCCCGAGTCTGACAACTGAGATGGCCGAGATCTTCGGCGCTAAGCGAGGTACGCGTTTCAAGATAAGACACGTGTACCCTATCTCGAAACGCGTGACCTTTCCACGTGTCACCTGTCGCGCGCCACTGTGCTCCGTCCGTGAGGCCTCTCTCTATCTACGTTTCGGCTGATTCGCTTCACCGCTTAATGATCGCTTACTAGCTGGGCCGCGCCTGTCGCTTCTAACCTCTATCTAGATAGATGACGTGCGGCGCCCTCGGCGGGACGATACTATTACGCTATGAGCTTTACCGGTGCACTTCAACTCCGAGATTATCGATTGTCGACACCTATCTCATTGCCACAAGCAGCCGACTGCTCATCTATATAGTCTTGCAGTCCGCGAAGCAACTCAGGCTGCAGGATAAAGAGTCGAATATCAGCCTTCACAATCCCCACGCCTACACACCGATCACACCCACACCCGATCGCGAAGCGGGAACCCTCCCCTTCGACTTGTACCATCGTCAAAGGTTGCAATTCCCCATCTCTACACACCTCTCTTACTGGCCACCATCATCGCCAACAATGGATGACCGAAACAATAAGAGCGAAGATGACAAGGGCCAATTCGTCATCTCTACCGTTCAGGAGGTCGACAGCGAGGTTCATGACCAACTACCTTACACCGTCGACTGCCCCCGATCCAAATTCGCAAGGATCTACCGCTCGGCATTCTTCCAAGTCCTCGTCGTCGGTGCTTTGGCTTTCTGTGGACCTGCGATGGCGGACGCAATTTCGGGACTTGGAGGAGGCGGTCAAGCGACGCCTTACACCGTCAGTAAGTAAAATTAATCCCTTGAACATGCCCGCGTCCCGACAAAGATGCTCACTGAACATCCTCCTGGCTCATCCTATCAGACGCCGCTACCGCCGCTTCCTATTCGGCCGTTGCCACTGTCTCCCTTCTAGGTGGTCCCTTGGCCTCGCGACTCGGCGTCAAGGCCCTCCTGATTTTTGGAGCGGTCACATTCCCGATCAACGGCTCGGCATACTATGTCAATTCCAGGTACGGAATTCAGTGGTATCTCATTTTTGGGAGGTTCGTCTATGGTCTAGGATTCGGTGCTTGGTATGTTGCGGAGGCGGCGATCATCCTGAGTTATCCCGAGGAGAGGAGTCGTGGAAAGTATCTCGCGGTATGGGTCATGAGCCGAAACCTCGGGCAACTCGTAGGAGGATCCATCTCTCTCGCTAGAAAGTGAGTACCTTAAGGGCTTGTAGCGTCACTCTGGGTGTCAAAATGTCTATACATCGAAACGAGACTGACAAGAATACTTCTCTTCCTCGTCCGTTCTTGCCCGGTTCATTCTCATCAGCATCAAAATGGCTGGAGCCGGAGCGATCGCAACTTCGACCTATCTCATCTTCGTCGGCATCGAAGCCGCGGCGTTCCCTATATCCTGGTTGATCTCGCCTCCCCACAAAGTCAGGAGGAACGACGGAACTGCGATCCGTCCGGGACAGAAGCTGCCAATCGTTGACGAGCTCTGGTTGGTCTGGGCAGCGCTCAAGCACAAGCGGGTAAGTAGGGATGATTCATTGGCTTGCGAGTATATAATGGCTGACCCTTAATCTGGACTTTCTCTCGTTGACACAGACACTGCTTCTCTCGGCGTACTTTTTCTATTCCTACTTCTATGGAGGCGTTCTCGGTACCTACCTCACGCTCTATTTCAGCGTCCGAGCCAGGGCGATGTCCTCGATCATCGTCCCAGGCGGGATCATCGTGTGAGTTCCTGTCCCAGATCGGGGCATGTCGGCAGGACGAAGCTGATGGTAATTCGGCCGCCCACAATCAACAGCTTCGTCTTCCTCTATGGCCTTATACTCGATAATAAACGGTGGAACATGAAACGCAGGGCGCAGATCGGGTTCATCGTTGTCACCGTTCCCACCCTGGTCTCCTTCTGCTGGCTGGTCGCCAACCAGAAAAAGTTCATCGATAAGCCTCCTGGTAAGATGGACTGGACGGCCTCCGGGTGGGCAAACGCATATGTCCCATTTTACATGATGCAGATTCTCGGTTACATGTGTCAGACCGTGAGTTCTTGTGGAGACCGGAACAACGGACTGGTCGCGAATCGTGTCTGACGATGTCTTCTCGCCATTGACAGTACATTTACTGGCTCATCTCGTGCTTTGCGGATGACGTGAACGCTAACGCTAGGAACGGTGGAGTTTTCCGAGCGATCGAAGCCATCGGTCAGGCGGTCTCATACGGTATCAACGCGAAAGCGGGTAATCGAATGATACCTCTGTAAGTCCATTTCCCTACTCTTTTGGAGTCGGGGGCGCCAACCTTCTCTTTGTCATTGCTATGAAAGGGGGATCAACTTTGGACTCTTCATCTTGGCCATTCCCGGATTGGTCATGGTGGTCCAGTCGGTGCCCAAAGAGCGCGAAGAGACATTGCAAGAGTCTCTGCCCATAGGCGAAGAAGCCGGCATGTCTGCCACGGTCCCCGAGATCAAGAACTCTTGAATATACGGGAACATCGCCAGCACGCCCGAGATTTGCTTCGCTGATGATAATCGTAGGATAGAGTTGTAATAACAAGCCGTTGTAGATAGACTCAAATCAAGAGCACGTTCAGATCTAGCTTCTTCATCAGATCTGTCCAGCTCTGTCTCCCGCCATGATTATCAATCTGATCCCATTGCTCCAACATGAGTCTCCGCTGGGGAAGATCATTTGCAAGGTCAGTACGAGTAACATGGCTATCGCTTAAGACCAGTCCGCTACTCACAGCCGCCTTGAGGTCATCGCAATAATCCCAGGCAAAAGCGTCCAGTAGTCCGGTCACCCTTTCTCGCACCGGAGGGAGGCACAATGTCCCACAGATCAGTAACGGCCAGACCAGCATCACGGTCATCCTCATTGCAGAGGCCTCGCTACATAATTCCAAGCAATAGTCGATGGAAGCAACGACTCTCGGTGAACTGATTGGTTTATCCAAGATCTTAGCATGAGATCCCGTCAGTATACATTACAAGCGATGTTCAGAAACATGGACTAGACCCACCTCGCCAAGAATGTATGCGTTGAGCATATATCGGTAGAGAAGATCGCCGCACTGCAAGGCAGGTGGATTTCAGCTCAGACCATCTGAAATCGTCGGACTCTATGATAGACTAACCGAAACCCTCGCACCACGTGGAACGACGTTTAAGCCGTTACTCCAAACGTCCAGTTCAAGCAGTAGCGAATCCGCTTGGGCGCGCACATGCTTTTCCATCTTGGTCGCCATGACTGATCCGGACCGAAAGTCAAGGCCGAGCCGTTGTTTCTGGGCGTTGAGGGACACTACCTGAAAGGTCGCCCGCGATCAGCTAAAAAGTCAAGCTCTACGACCAAACTGAAGGTCTCCTATACTCGCCCTGGCAAGCAGGTCAATCATGCCGCGCGAGACACCAAAGCTACAAAAATACAATATGATCAGATTCGGGTACATGAGCCCACGGAGATCCTCCAATCTAATACTTACGTCCTTTCGACCGATTCCCATTCCCATCTCGTCCTGGACATCTCCTGGCATTCGAACCACCACGGATCGAACTTGACCAGCAGCGCGGGCTCTTTGTTTGTCACGAAGCAACCTGAAGCACGAGGGCAAGAAGGCTCCGTCAAGCATGTATCCATCCAGTAAAGGTCTTGGGTACACAGACTTACTGAAGATGTCGTGCACTACAAGATTCTCGACGAGAAAACGTCTCGTAAAGTTGCCTCCTTCCTCGTTGATTACTGCCATCGCTCCGCCCCGTTGAGACACGAGGCGAATGGCGTACTCCATATCTTCCTGCCACGTCGAACCGGCGGAGATTACCTTTGACAGAACAAGATTAGCCACCGACACAGGTATCAGACGACCAGGACCCAGCGCAAGTCTCGTACGTCGCGTATGATCAAAATAATGCAGGTGGCCAGAATCGAGTCGACTATACGGTCAATTTAGTGTCAGTGTCTGACCGATGTCGCACATAGCTCAACCAACGCTCACACTGATCCGTGCCGTCATTCTCGGCCAAAACGATATTTGCGACCGCCGCCTTCCTGAACATCTCTCCAAGCCCTTGTAGGCTCTTCTTGAGCGATGCCCAACCCGCGATCCAGCTCGAGTTTCCTGACGACGACGACCGCTCACCAGCTTCACTGATCAGGTGAGCGGTACTGGCGCTTAGTATGCTCATACGCAACGCTGCACTACCGGCACAAGCGGTGTCCAGCAACCTGGCGGACGCACAGATTGTGAGGAGGGGGTTAGGGCCGATGTTGCCCATGGTGATCAGTATCCTCGAAGTGTAGTTGAGAAAATGATGGAAGAGCTGTAGAGAGAACGGAGACGGGAAGGCCGAAGTGAGAGCGTGAGACGAGGTAGATGGGCGGCTGTCGTCGTGGAAAGAAACTCCAAGAGGTCCGAACTCGACCAGCTCATCTTCATAGCTAGCGGCACTAAGTACCGAATGACGTTTGTGAGCGGAGAGCTTGAGATCTAGATTCAGCTGCTAATTGCTCACTTGGCCAGCGCCTTTATGTTGATTCCATTCACTAGGACGATTTCGGTATCTGGAATGGGCCTCGATAGGCCTTCTTGTTCCGTAAGATCATCAAGCTGATGTGAACCTTGCCCAGTACCATGCTTCCGTCGGTTAGCCAGCCCCGACCGGTCCACTGAGTCAAGCACTGGCGGTAGGCGAAGGGCAGAGTCATCCCGAACGAACTGAAACAGATCCGCGAACGGGTTGTAGGGTCCGGTGGGGGAAAAGGCGGGGCTTGGGAGCATGTTCCCTGGCGGGCTGAAAGAGCCAGGAGCGAGAGGATGTTGCTGCGAAGATGAACGCTCTTCAAAAATTCGTAAGGAGGCCTCGTTTCGCGATGGCTACGAGAAAGTCAACATGCTGTCTCAGATTATCGATTTCCTCATGAGAACCGACCGACAAGTAATCGCCTACCGATAAGCTCATTGCCTGGGCCGGTCCCTCTTCATCATTTCGTGTCATGCCTATCCCACTCTGTTGCTCCTCATTCCAATGCCATTGCACAGAGTGTCCACCGGTATCCTTCTCTGTTGCGATGTTGGCTCCCGTTCGTCTACGTCTACGTGGTCTGACGAGCTGTTCCGCAGTTGGCCACTCGCATCTCCGCTCTCGGAAAGTGCACTTTTGGCAAACAGGATGGCTCTCGTCGCACTTGACCTTTTGCTGACGGCAAGTGAGGCATCCCCTGTTACTCCTTGTGAAGCGAGATCGCGGCCTGTTGAAGTTGGAGACGGCTTGATCCGTCATGATCCGGTCGCAGCTGGAGATAATTAATGATGTTGCGATAACCTTGTCAATGATCAATGTTGTGGACAGACGGTTCCAAAATGGATCAATGATCGTTTAGTCGCTCGTCGAGTGTACGCCAGCTACGAGCGACACCTACCAGTTATAGTAGTTATACAGCTGCCAAGAAGTCGCAAGTCATGCAAGTCAAGGGGTGTGTACACGTACTTGGGGCGTGTAGATAGCAGATAAGCCCAAGTCTCGGAACCAATTGACCATGTTACATATGTCCGTAATAACTCTCGTAACGGTCGGAGGATTGATGACGAATCGTCTCGGGTCATATCTCTGCTCATCTGTCTCGACGTTTCTTGTCGAGTCTTCATTCCTGCTCGATATAGCTACAGATTTGCTCGGCGACCTCGGATGTGCTCAGCTTCCCTCCCAAATCTCCCGTCGTCTGCCCTTCTTTCAAGCTTTTGCGGACCGCCCGTTCCAGCGTGAAGGCGGCTTCTTGCTCTCCCAACCACTTAAGCATCTCAACCGCCGAGAGCATCGCGGCCACCGGATTCGCCAGGTTCTTACCCATAATATCGAAGGCAGCACCATGAACGGGTTCGAATAGGGAGGGACATGTTCGGGTCGGGTCCAGCGAGGAAGAGGGAGCGATTCCGATTGATCCACACAGGCCTGCGGCGAGGTCGGACAGAATGCTATTAATCCAATTAGTTGAAGAGGTCAGAGCGTATTCTTTCGAGGAAGAGTGCCATTTCTATCGCACTCACTCTCCCTGCAAATTGGTCGTGACGATCGTGTCGAGCGTTCTGGGCTTGGCGATCATCCGAACGGTCATTGCGTCCACCTGATGGACTTAGCACCAACGATCAATATCGGTCGCACGATCGAGCATCCGTTTTCAATCGAAAATAAAAACTCACGAGCATCTTGTCCCACTTTACTTCGGGGTAGTCCGCCGAAACGATCTCCGCGACCTCGTCCCATAGGGTAAGTCCGTATCGCTATGTGCGGAAGAAGGACAAGTCGAGGTTCAAATGTATGCTGTTTCAGTTTCAGGTAGCACACACAGATAGTACTTCTGCTCGAATTTATCTCACCTGCGCATTGCTCTTGGTCACGATGGTCAAGAGCTTCTTTGGCCTCTTCGCCGCAGTTGCGAAAGCAAACCTCATGAAGCGCTCGATACCCATCCTCGTGAAGATGGCGACCTCGGTAGCGACCTCCATGGGTGTCCCAACATGGGTCCTCCCACCTTGTCCCGCATACTCGCCCTCAGTGTTTTCCCTCAAGATAACCCAATCCAGATCCTCCCCGCTCTGAGCTTTCAAAGTGGGTGCTTGCATGCCTTCGTAGATCGTACAGGGACGAACGTTGACGAACTGCTGGAACTTTTGACGCATGGGAAGGATGAGCTCCCAGAGCGAGATGTGGTCCGGAACGTCCGGGTCTCCAACCGCCCCGAACATGATGGCAGAGTATTGTCGAAGGTCTTCGAGCCAGCCGGGCGGAGCGTATGAGCCAGTAGACTTGTATCGGGCGCCTAAGAGAAACGTGCCGGAGGTGAGCATCGACATCGTTGCCTCGCCAAATTTATCTTCGCTCCGCTGGACCTCTTCTCTCGACTTACTACTGTAATCCAGTTCGACGGCGTCGATCGCAAATCCACCCAGGCGCTTTTGAACCGCAGTGATAGCTTTCATCGCCGCAGCCGTTACCTCTATGCCGATCCCTGAAGTCACGAAAACAAGACGCGGTATCAGCATAAGCGCGTTCGGGGTCAAATCGGTCGAATTGGAACATCGCAAACTGACCATCGCCCGGAATGACAGCAATTTTGTGGAACCTCATATCAGGCTTGGATGTCGCAGGTATGGGTAATGTCGAAGAAATTTCCAATTTTCGAGTATGTGCTGAACCACGATGAATATTCTATGTCATTTGGAAAGCAAAATAGATAACTTCTCGAGAAGATACGGGTGGCTTTTGAGGAGGATGGGTGAATCCCATGGATCGCAAAAGACCGACATCGGGCGAAGCGAATGACGGAGACGGCCGAGTCTGGCTGGGATCTCGAGAAGTAACCAAGCTATCTCGCATAGGATCGTATCAAGCGAGATTATCCCGAGTCAGAATGCAGTCAGCTAGTGACATCGTTGCGAGATAAGTATCGGCCGAGGACACGCAGGCGTTCGCGTCCTAAGTTTGGTTATCGACGCGCGCGCCACGCGAGAGTTAGCCGCATTAGCCGATCGCTTGTTATCGCCTGTGAGCTGATGACCAAACCCCCCCATGCCGCTACGTAACACAAAGATAAAGTCAGCATAGTATTCTCCAGGTTGATATATTGCTCTACAGTCTACGCTCGTTCACAAATATCTGAGAAGCATTTCCCACCTGAAGATTCATGCAAGTTGCCTCTCTAAGGTTGTCATCTCGACTGTTTCAGACTACCGCAGCCACGTATAATAAGTACGCGCGAACCAGTATGACGTCACGCACCTCCCGTTTCCGAGTAAGCCTCCCGCTCCCTCAGCTGAAACCCAGACTTGACGCCCCTCGCAAACGGCACGACAGCTTTCCGATCCATCCCTGTTCGTACAACAAGCCTTCGTCGATGGCTCGTGGGTGAAATCAGCGGACGGCAAGACTATGGACGTTCAAGATCCATTCACCGGAAAGTCTTTAGGCACCGTACCGGATATGACAGCGGACGATGTCGCCTCTGCTATTGTGAGTAGCTATCGGACTACGTCAAGAGCTATATGATGACACCTATCTAACAGCTGCGATGGTCTCACCCCCTCCATTCGAACAGACCGCTGCTAAAGCGGCTTTACCGACCTGGTCTGCACTGACCGCCTATCAACGCCAATCCTATCTCAACTCCCTCCTCTCCCTCATGCGTGCCAACGCTGATGATCTCGCACTGATCCTCACGGCGGAAAACGGGAAACCACTGGCAGAAGCCAAAGGCGAAATAGCATATGGAGCCGGATTCGTAGACTGGTTCGCCGGAGAGGCGGTTCGGTATGTTGTGTGCTCGGCTCTCTCTGTGCGGTTCGTTTAACACAGAGACCTTTGACTGACGTAAAATGACTCGTTGCGATTCGATCATCCATACTAGTACGTACGGCCACAACGTCCCTAGTGCTATACCGGGAACGAGGAACAACGTCATCAAGCAACCGATCGGTGTTTGCGGTCTCATCACTCCCTGGTAAGCCTGTTCCCCTTCTTGAGAATCTGTCGAAGTCACGCTCTTAAAACTTCTCTCTGGCAGGAATTTCCCAAATGCCATGATCACGCGCAAACTTGCCCCCGCCCTTGCCGCCGGATGCACGGTCGTGATCAAAGCACCAGCAGAGACGCCCTTTTCGGCCCTCGCGATGTGCGTTCTATGCGAGAGAGCAGGTATTCCCAAGGGAGTTGTCAACTGCGTTACTGTCGACAAGGGCGAGAGGGAAGCTGCTTGTGGGCTAGAATTGTGTGAGAAGTGAGTGAGCCACCTGAGGTCCAGACCCAGATCAGGTTCCAACCTTTCTCCCCGGCTTGAGGGTACTGATTTCTCCTTGCACCAGCCCGGATATCGCAAAAATCAGCTTCACCGGATCCACTCCCGTAGGAAAGCTTCTAATGAAGCAGAGCAGCTCTACGTTGAAGAAGCTGAGTTTTGAGCTAGGAGGAAATGCGCCGTAAGTGAGACATATAATAGATTCGCGCTCGATTGCACCTGCGTTTATCCATAGCGTTGCGCAGCTAAGTAAAGCTCATTTGACGACTGTCAATTTAGGTTCATCGTTTTCGACGACGCGGATCTCGACGTCGCTCTCGCCGGTGTCGTTGCGAGCAAGTTCAGAGCAAGCGGTCAGACCTGCGTTTGCGCTGTAAGTCGCGTTCAGTCCGGTTTTCTTCCGATCTGTTATCGGTCTGACCTGTTTCCAACCCTGCTCTCACAGAACCGGATATACGTCCAGCGCGGCGTCTACGAGAAATTTGCAGCCATGGTAGCTGACAAGGTCTCCACCTTCAACACTGGCGACCCCATGCTTCCTGGCACGCAGATCGGACCTCTCGTCAACTCGCGCGGGGTTGATAAAGTTCAGCGCCACGTGGAAGACGCCGTTTCAAAAGGCGCGAAAGTGCTCGCCGGAGGACGCAAGGGAGATGGATGTCTGTTCGAGCCTACGGTGCTTTCTAATGTTCCTGCCGACGCCGCGATATCTACGGAGGAGACCTTCGGACCGCTTGCGGCTCTGTTCAGCTTCGAAACCGAGGCTGAAGTGATATCTTCGGCGAACGATAGCGAGGTCGGACTGGCCGGTTACGTATTCACCCGGGACGTCTCGAGAGTCCACAGAGTGTCCGAAAAGCTCGCTGTCGGTATGGTCGCTGTCAACACCGGTATCATCAGTCAACCTTGCGTCCCATTCGGCGGAGTCAAGGGCAGTGGATTCGGTCGTGAAGGTGGAAAAGGCGGGATCGACGAGTACACGATCGAAAAGGTAGGCTCGTGGTTTGATGATTGACATTTCGAAGTTCAACATACTGAGATCAAGCTCTTACTTATTGAAGCTGATTACTATCGGCGGTTTATAAAAACATCAAATGCCGAAGTGGTTCCTGAGGCGTTTCGGTATTCGTGACTATTTTTATGGATTGATTCCTAGCTCAAGCGATCAAGAGATATTGCGAGGTCGAATGTGTCCGAAGCAAGCCCGATGAAAGGGACAGAAATAGTCTGAGACCCGCCTTCTGATGCGATGTGCCAGTCTAGTTGTAAGCTAGAACCATGAAGTTATGAAACTCTGCGCATACGATACAGTAGCAGAGTCTATCTACTGGTTGAGCATCCAACTGGATGTCCGCTTTCTTTAGACGAGCTACCCCACAAATCGCCTGACCCATTAGCATTGAACGCGGGAACAAGTTTCTCCTCATTAGGGGGGGGGTGAAATCGGCTAGATTCGTGGCGGTTCGCGGAGACTGCCGACCGATGGTCGAAGAAATCTACGAGAGGACTGGCGAATCGGGACCAGCCGGTGGTAGATCGGTAAGCGAATGACATGATAACGGAAAGACAGAGATATCCCTCTAATGACTACGATCACTTCCAAAAACATTCAAGAGCAACGGCTACTAGGCGGCCCCCTGGCATATTGTCTGTCAATCCGCCAGGTCATTGAATTGTATGAGGGAACCTTGACCTATCGGAAGTTCCATGGATGCAGGCAGCCAATGTGTTAAAGTCCCATGTAGCATATGTTTGCGGACGTACCCAGAAGCTTTGGGCGTGGACTAGTGTTGACAGTAGCATGGGGTCTTCCCCCACAGCTCGGTGCTAGGTCCTCGCAGCTAGATTCAACTTTGAAAGATTTCACGCGATCAAGGGAACCGGAGTAAGGTGTGATTGATGAGTAAGGCGCGTATGAATGATGATCCAAGGATGTTGTGATCGATGAGGCCAAGATGGTGCGATAGGATTCGAAAGGCGACCAAAGTCGGAAGGAAGATTGTACCCTGCCCTCCTTGAGCAATGCAGGCTGCACTGGTAGGTATGGTATGTACGATGCCTGTAGGAAATTCCGGTCGCTGTGGCATGATACAGGATATGAGCGATGCGATGGTCTTGGATACTCAACAGTGTTCAGATTCAAAGCGGATCGCAATAGAATGGCGCAGTGAGCAGGTTCGGATCTTATACTGATGAGTTGACCGTTTGCTCGATGTCATCTCAGAATACAAAGGAGGTGCGGTCACGTATTCTGCTCTCATCGAGCACATAATGACTGACCTCATTGATCCCCGAGGGGTGTGTCATACTTCACATCACACAAAGTTTGGCACAACCAAAGACCCAAGATACCTACCAGACCCGGGTATTTTGGGTGCTTCCCACAGCTCTCGGAAGTGTCCAAGCACAAATCCAGAGATACTTTGATCCTCTTGACTCTGGTGGATTGACCAGTAAGCGACTGCTACGCGAGACCCTGGAGAGCATCAAGGAGATTATGGCGGACTCAACATTTCAAACTCACTGGCAAGGTACTGACCATGAAAGTGGAAGGTATACACCTGATAAGAACGGTTTATACCCAATGACCCGTTGTCCCGGGGGTCAGCTTGTCTCTGTCAATGACCCTACCATTCAATATTGGCAAGAACAAAAACATCTCACTACGGCCATAGAAGTCGCATCTGACCCAGCAAACAAGAGCAAGGAAGCCTACAAACATTGGATTCGAATCTGTACTAGTGATCAGTACAACCTTGGGTCGATCATTGACGAAACCCAGGCTGGACAGAGCTACACAGGAAGCTCAAGGTCAAGTGGGAGTACTCATACTACTGGCTCACGGGATGACTTCAACTCCTCAGCGATGCGAACAACGATCACACGTGCAGGAGATGTTGTAGTCTGGAACCCAAGCGGGTTTATACCACTCTCCTTTATCAGCAGCAATGAAGAGAAGTTTTTAGTATGATGGTCCTGTAAAACGACGTGATGCACGCCATTCCTCTGTTTTGTGACCGTTTTGTAGTCCCTTTGTATCATGGTCGCTCTGTACTATGATTGTCATCCAACAGTAGCATCATCCGGCGAGACATGACTCGAATGACTACCACGTCGTCAAAGCCGAAAGTCCACATCAATCGCGAATAAGTCACCAGTGATCCGTTTGTTTCTCTCCTTTGTCCCGCTGACACGGCATGGCGCCAGGGAATCCTAATGCTTTTCACATGCGGCGACGAGGAATGTGGCCGGCCAAGCCGCATACTCCGCCGAACCCGGGCGCGGAAAATGATTGATAGCGAGTCATAAAATGATGTTCCTTTGTCGAGACTCGAGAAGCTTGACGATCGCCTCTGCCGAGAAGCGCAATGTCCACGATCCACAGCAAGGCGCGACCAATTGTCATATAGATAAGCCAATTAGATTGGTAGACGCTTTGAGCGCTTCACCTGTGCAACGCTGTTGTGTAGTCTTGGTCACAAAGCAGAGCCACTCACAACCCTCAATGGCGCGCCCGGAAAGACATTCAGCCTGCGCCATTGACATTTGGGTCACGGAGAAACTGACATTCCTCCTGCCCACCTGGATTGCCTTCCGAGTTGACCCATCAAGCAGCGATGTGCTCCTGCACATAACATGGAGTCCTAACCCGAAGTATTTGAGCTCTTATCAAACGCGGTACTACCTGCTTAGAGGGGATACACTTTTCTCCCCTGTCGCTCGGCAAATCCAGCAATATTACGATCCATCGTATCGTCCTGCTATCACGCTGACGCAAATGCTACCCGATATCTTGAGCGCGATCAACTCTGAAGTACTCTCTACATCTGTCTTCGCGCAACATTGGTTCGATACCTTGCTCGAAACAGGACGAAGCGATCCAAGACGCAACAGTTCGAGCGGTCGATACCCGATTGCTGAGTGGCCTGGAGGTGAAATCCTACGCGCAAATCAAATCGAACCACATTGGTGGGACGATCAGATCAGGCTAACCCACATAGTGAAGACCGCTTCTACAGGATATCAAGGGGATGTACCAGTCCCGATTTACTCATACAACGAGCAGATCGGTATCGCTTCAATTCCTTCCCCTAGCGCAAGTCGAGTGTCGAATTGCTCTCGCTCAGGAAGCTCGATATTTCACTCTGGTGCATCCGCCTCGAACTCTTTACCTTCGATTCATCCTACCGAAACACTCGATGAGTGGTCTTCAGTTCAACCGGGCACGCTAATCGAGATGATAGCTTCCGAATTCCAGCTATTCGCCATACGTCACTACGATTCGAGCATAAGTTACACAATTTCCGAAGATTAGCTGGCTGTTTTGATAGAACCAGAATGCATACGATAAATAGTCTTGTTCCAGCAGTAGTATCAGCATGACTAATGTAACGATTATTGGTCATTGATCATTCCTTCCGTGTAAGGGATCGATTCCCGTTGTAGAGGGTCAGCTGACCAAAGGCGCACCCGAAAACCCTCCAGAAGTTCGCCATCTGTGCTTCTCCTTTGTTCGGTTCTCCAGTCGAGCAACCCCATGTTGTCGTTACGCCCTTGCGGGCTGTGTTCATATATATATTGTGTGGTGAATCGCGATCTCTCCAAGCAGTACGTTTCTGGCCCACAGGTAAATCCTTCAAGATGCCATACCGATATCAGCACTGGCAACCATGTGTCTCGCGTGACCCAAACTCGTCGTCTCCGGCTCCTGGCTGGACGTCGTTCTTGCTTCGCCCTGACTTGAGCCTACTCATCATGGTGTCCCGTCCGAAGAAGGGAAGAACTCAGAGTACAGACTATCAAGCGAGATACTATCTACTCTCTTGCAAGCATATCTCCGATCTCCACCTCTGGAACCGTGATGAAGGCTCTGCAGCTACCTACCCGATAATGTCCAAATCGGTGCAATGCCGCATCCTGAGTAGGATACAGGACCAATTAGGCATCGGCACAGAGAAGTTCAATGATCATTGGGACAGAACATTCAGTGAGGCGGCCCACCGTCCGAATATCATCGGACGCTATCCGGTATGGTCCTGCTCCGATCGAAATTGGAAAGGCCCTGTTCAAGGAGGAGGCACATGGAGACTTCTTTCCGGCAGCCAAGTCTCTGACTCTGATCAAGCTGACTTGCGCTACAGCGTCTACCTCCATGCCAACCCCAAGTTCGCCTCAACCGTCTTCAGTTCGCAAGAACACTTCATCGGCTGCACCCGTTCGGCTAACTTCAAGGGGTCTGAAGCTTGCTCCCATAAAGATGACTACAGCACCACCACCCCCTCCTTCACGCGCTTTATATCCACAAAGGAGGATGATCCCTACGCCTTGTCATTGACGAGTTGCGTCGGTGACAATAGTCGTACCGCTGTAATCATTGGAGGTGGCGGATACCATCTGGTCGCGAGCAGCAACAATAGCGTCTTGAATTGGAACGATAGTTCTTACCAGGCGCCAGGGTCTGATTCCGCCGTTGGTCCATTGAGAAGCTTGACTGACTTCCTTTGTAATGACTAAAAAACCGATGTACAGCGAACAGCGAAAGGATTCGATGCCTCTATATGATTATCTCGACTGTTATTGTTCTGATACCTAGCAATACTTACGCCCAGACCAGATCAGCTAGATCATAGCCGCTATGGCTAATCACAACGTAATGACGCTATAGCGGTGTTTGGGTTTATATGATTTCGACTCGCACAACATGCGATCTTCTTCCAGATGGCCTTCCAGATGGCATGAACCGGGTCAGGGAAAGATCTTGCATTTTTACTTGGATCAAGATCCCCGAATCGTTGCAGTCCTACCGAGACGAATGGGGCTCACATGGTGCATCATCGTTCACAATGCTGTTTCGTATAGTGTTGATGTGCTAATGATTGTTAAGCAGAACTTAGGCGGCTCTCATCGGGTAAAACTCCGGCATAGCTGACCTGTTGTGCCATGCTTACTGGCTGCGCGACTGCATCCGCTAAATCGCAAAACAACGGCAACAAAGAATTTTCTGGTGTGCGTTTCACGTATAGCCCCTCGCACGTGAAGCAGCGAGGAAAAAGGATGCCAATACGTCAGGTATCAACTCCGTTCAGCGGCGGACTTGCCGTACTGAACCCCTTTCGTTCGATTTGTACCGACCTTTGATCGGGATTAGTAGACTGCGGATTGTCCTTTGTTGTGCGTTTTCCTTTTCTTGACTTGGATCGGCCTACACCAGGGATAGACGCGAGGTATAAAGCATGACAAGTTGTAGTCCTGGCCATGTATCGTATGTGAACCTTGCTCTCTTCAGCATCAACGACTCACGCAATCTTCACATCCCATCATTCTCAACATCGATCTGTCAAACATGAGCGACATGCAACTACCGATCCAGGATATTTCCGATCCGCAGGTTGACCTCGCCAACTTCAAGCTCCTTCCGACGGGCGAAATCCTGCTCTATGTCAAGAGAAACCACATGACCACTGACGGTTGGAAGGTCAGGTTTGATCTTTAATTCCTGATCACAAGGGCATACTCGCTCAATCATTTTGTCCCCAATGGATCAGGCGGGTGGAAGTCTCCTGTTACAGGAAACCACTTTACTCGAGATGAACTCAGAGCTTTCCTTGGGAAACTCCTCGAAGACAAGATCATGAAAAATCCGGATTTCATCGGCCTCCTTCAGTTTGCGAACGATGAGGCACAGCGTTCTGCAAACAAAGACGACTGGGATTTTCCGACGAGATCATGGCCCTTCTATGGCGCTCAGGAGGTCGATGAAGAGACCCTCTCCCATGCCAGATCCTCGATTGTGGCCGAGACGACTGAAAAGTCCAAAGACCCCAGATACGAGGGCGCCACCGACCTGTTTTTCGGATCGGCCGATGCGCAATCGAGCATCGGCACCAACGAGACGTCTGAAACATCGATTCAAACTAGTTAGACTTGATCGCCATGTCAGACCGGGTCGAATTGTACGCAGTTCTACTTTGTAATACTCGCCTGTTTCTTAGCGCGATGAAACATTTGCAAATGCTGCGGAAGTAAATCTTCGCGTGTTTGAGACCATTCCTCCGATCACTCGCTGTCCAGAATATCGAGCCACAGGCATGCTCGATGGAATGGGTATCGCCTGCCTTTGCCAGTTCCGATGTCACCTCGGGTAACAGCTGTCCTCCATCCTCTCCTTGCGCGTGATGTGCATGGCACGAGGACCTCCCTGATCGGACCCAAGCGTTGACTAAACAGTTACAGTCAATCACGCGAGTAAAAAAAAACACTCTCTTCAGTGGGACAAACATGGTTCTTGCAATGCGACCAGTGAATTTGTATCTCCGTCTGCATATGTGCGATCATTCCGCTTAACGCACATGACGTGAGGTGCACCGATCCGATCAAGGTTTCATCCGCGACGCCATTCCCCGCCCCGTTCCGCAGAGCTGCGAAGCGCAAGGCGAGGAAAACCACCAATTCTCGGATCACCTCCGTTGCACGCTGGATTCCCTGAGCTGGAATTCTTTTGTAGTGGTTGATTCCTCCTTCCCTTTGATCGGAGAACTTGCAAGACGACCATCCCTTGTCCACGTCTCCGCCTTTCACCCTCGGCTGTCGACCCTGACGACTGACGATTTGTAGAGTATAAAGCTGACTCGTTCCGGTCCGTTATCGTAGCCCCTGTGCTCTCGAATCCCTTGTCACCAGTGACTAATCTCTGTCTTGCCCTTACCACACACCCATCTGTATACGATGTCTACTTTAGAGCCTCTTACCTCAGCCCAACCTATCTCACAGGCCAACTTCAGCAACTTTCGGCTGCTTCCTACAGGGGAGATCTTGCTCTACCTCAAGAGGAATCACGTCAATGCCAATGGGTGGACTGGCAGGTATGACCTACATTTTCTCATCAACAAATCGTACATGTCAGGACTCATCGTGCCGGACGGATACGGAGGATGGAAGAATCCGACTACCGGTCTCTTCTACCTCGAGTACGAACTTCGCGAACTTGTTGGTGACGTCGTGAAGCACAGAATCATGCAAGATTCTCGGTTCTGCCGGCTCTAAGCTCAGGCGAACGAGGAAGCGCAAACAGCCGCTTTACAAGAAGACTGGCGTATTCCGGTCAAGACATGGCCCGACCAAGGTTGGGAAGCGGATGAGGGAACCTTGTCCGGGGCCATGACTGACGTTATGGAAGAGGTGACCAGGAAGTCCCAGATGCCCTCGTTCCGGGATGTTACCGACCACTTCCTTGGCTCGGTCACTACGGTGGCTAGTTCCGCCTCGAACCAGACTAGTCGAGCCTGATCATGATGCTAAGCGGGAAGGGTGGTTGTACTTTGAGATTATCTGTTACATCTTTCGGATATTGACCTCGTCATGCTTTCCTGGTCATGCGCTGAACACAACTCGTAATTCGAGCCGGAGTATGGTCTCTTTCTCCCTTCGCCCACCAGTTGCGGCGCTTCTCTTCACGTCAAACATGGTTCTGGCCGTCCTCCGTAAGGTCTGACACAATATGACCCCTTCTCCTTTCCCCTATTGTTTTCCTTGCTGGCGACTGTCAGCTGGCGCGTAGGCCGTGGACGGTCAATGATATATCCTGTGAGGTGAAGATCAGCTTTCAGCTGCATAATATTACGAAAATTCAGATCAGCCGCAAGGGCTTCTGTCTAGACCTTCTAAACCCTTTGAAAATTGAAGAAAAGATCGTAGATCCGGACGCCGCGCTATTTTTTGCAATCCCATACGTTCCACTCCTTTCGCTTGTTTCAGCCATTTTGCGTCACTCACCACGGTCACCCTCTGGCTTGCTGCCCTTGTTAAGCTGTATGCGATTTCCAATCTCAGCTGACTAGCACGTCAACGCTTCCTTTGATCATTTATCGCAAGAGGTTACGCCATTGTCTCGATGCTAACAGTCTGGGCTACCTATATAACCAGTGTAAGACCCGAGCTGTCTCTACCAGATCTGTACGACCATTTGAACTGGTCCAGCCACGGACAAATCATCAAGCTATGAGTACTTTCGAGCCCTTTCAAAAAAACAGCGACAATGTCATCCGCCATTGCAGCATCATCTTCAAACTTCGTCAGGATGGTAGCGTTTTACTGCAGCTGTCCGAACCAAAATCGGGCGCTGTAGGCTGCCCAATTCGCTATTACTTTATTCAACTGCGTTATTTCCAGGACGTCTACAATGCAA
The DNA here is from genome assembly GCF_021052385.1 of Filobasidium floriforme. Classification (NCBI taxonomy): domain Eukaryota; kingdom Fungi; phylum Basidiomycota; class Tremellomycetes; order Filobasidiales; family Filobasidiaceae; genus Filobasidium; species Filobasidium floriforme. The sequence continues at coordinate 333,728 of NW_025763627.1, read as the reverse complement.
GCAGGAGCAACATTCTCTTTGATTACGGCTGGCCAGACAGCGAAAATATTCATAGCCTCGATTACGCGAACCGCCAGCTCCTGATCTTTCGTACCATCAAGTATCATCTGTTGAGAGACGAAGCGTTCCAAAAGACTTGGCGGGAAGACTCATGCGATAACTCTGGGGTGGTTGCTTCGATCAATGGGTGCTTTCCCGCGAGGGTTTGGCCAAAGTCTTCGGAAGGTGGAGAAAGCTTGAGGTATGACTGTGGAAATAAATCAGAGCAACGGTGGATGCGTTTGCTTATCGATGAGGCACGGGTTGTTGAGAATGATCCCAGCGATAAACACTACTGGTCCACAGGCTGTTTGGAGATAGTTCTAGGCTCAGCTTCGTTCCTGACGGACGAAACACAGATATCGTGCTCAATTTCGATCTCTGGGAGGACGGATGACTTTACAGACTACCCCAGCAAGCGTCCTCGAACCATGCTCACCGATGAGTGTGAGGATCAGAACCAAGCGGATATTGACACGCTTGGTTTCCAGGAATACCGCGTCATTGCCTACACGAAGGATATCCTACGAATAAATCCGAACCTCGAGAAGGAAATCCGCCGGCTGAAACTCGCCTACTCCGGGTAAGTCTGGTAGTTTCGAGCTGGTGTCACTCGGCCTGACAACATCTTCTTCTCCCCCTTAAACAAGGCCTGTGTCTAGCGAAGGAGCGGCCTCTAGCACTCAAACTGTATCGACACGGTCGCATTGAATTCACAGGCTACCATATCTTCTTCGCGCAAAAATTCACTTTACTCCGATACATTCGCTTGTATCCTTTTCTCTGTAGAGTTATTCAAGGTATGAAATGCATATACTACTATACACGCACCTACTATACACCTATATCCGTACAAACTCGTGCAAACAATGTATTCATCTATAAACGATCGCGACTTCAAGCCATGATCGAGGTCAAATCGACACCCCTGTCCATCCCGGTCAATCGCTGAGCGGGCGTCTGTTCCACAGGTGCCGAGTCGTCCGTCTTGAGTCCGTCGGCGTATTGGAACTGGTTGGAGTTTTCGTACTATCGCCAGCAATGTCACGTCAGCGCCGGAGACAAAATCGCAATACTTGCGCGTAGGGGGAAGGAGGCGGCTCACCTCGTACATATCCAGAGCGACCTGACAACTCTCCCTGACGACAGGCGGTGCGCTCTCCAGCGTACTCCACTCCCTCAAAATCCCCAAGACTCCCTTCTGCTTGTCCTCCTCGTTCTCGTACAGCTCGCCTTCGACCCCCTCGTCACCCTCGGAGGCGATCCCACCGAGCGCTTCGGCGGCTTCGTGACGGACCATGTCGTCCTCGGCAGAATCTCGCATGACGTAGAGCAGGGAGGGGATAGAGTAGGGCGAGGAGAGTTGACCGAAGATGTAGGCGATCTCGTGTCTGCAGCGGGAAATGGTCTCAATCAGCAAAACAAATCACAAATCGATCCGCGGGTTTGTGGCTTACCGGAAAAGAGCGCTTCCATCCTTGAACCCATCAGCCAAAGCCTGTACCCCAGCTCTCGCCTCGTCCTCCTTGCCTTTGACTCCGCTGGACCTGGCGACGATGTTTCGAAGAGCGAACATGGCTCGGTATCGTTTGAACAGGGGGATGGAGGTGTCGAGCAGGGTGGAACGGAGCGAGGAGGTGGATTCGTCTTCGGTAGGGAGGGAAGCTGGGGCAGGGTCAGTGGTGGGGAAGTTGGGGCTGAACGTGTAAAATGATTGTCAGCATTAGGAATCTCTGGTGCAAGATGCAGCGACTCACTCCAACTGCCTAGCCCGACCCTCCTCGGTGAAATGGTCATACTCGATCTTATCCACCGCGATCTCACAAGTCTCCCTGACGCTCCTGCTCTCGTCCGTCTTGTACTTTTTCAACAGATCCAAGCTCTGTACGCTGGACAAAGCTCCGAGAGCCTCGGCGGCTTCGTGCCTGACCATCTCTCCTTGGAAACCGTCGGCGTCGATGAGGACGGCTTCGAGGTGAGGGACGGCTTTGAGGTTCTTGATCTGCCCGAGGACGTAGGCGAGCTCGTGCTTGAGCAGGGCCGAGGGGTCAGCGAAGCCTAGCAATCACGCAATACAATACTGTTCAGCTCAGATAGCTTTTGTTATGCTCTTCTCTTGTAGACTCACCTTTGGCTACGATCTCGACGACCTCGTCTCCACCGACGGCCTTGAGCGTAAAGAGAGCCCTGAATCGCTCGTGCAGCGGGGTGTCGCCTTTGACGTTGAGCAGACAGTCGGAGAGCTTTTGCAGCTGTTCGGGAGACACTTGAATCGACATGATAGATGGCGTTTATATGATCAGTCTAGATCGATTGCTTAGAGTTGTCAACAACTTGATTTGGTCGTACATTCGTACATTCAAGATCTTTGCGATCGAGGATGGACCTCGAATCTGATAAAGGAGCAAAAGACCTTACGGATGCAAAAAAGTTGGCTCGGCGGTATTTCACCGGAAGCTAAATGTACTTCCGAAAATCAAATAGAAGCGCAAGATTTCGGAAGCGCAACCGCTAACTGATCGTAATGTTCATGTCGATGATGATGATATTAGGGGGTTTCAAAATCGCGTAAATCATCTTTCAGCTCATCTTTCAGAAAATTCCAGATTCGGTAATTTCCGGAGGTTTGTATCCGCTTTGCCTCCGATTTGCTTCCGCCGCGCGCGCGCGAGTGAGATGATTAGTTGAGTTGAAAGATGATTTGCTAGATGAATGGCCCTCCGACCCCCTTCATCTAGCACATCATCTTTCAACTCATCTAACGCATTTTCGCTATTTCTCACGCGTTCGACGCGTCGCGCGCGTATTTCCGAAAGTAGCAATTTGCTAAAAAAAGATGAGATGAAAGATGATTTCCGCGATTTTGAAACCCCCTAATATTGATGTCGATGTTGTCAGACATTCGCCTCTGCGACGTCTTCTCTCCATAGTGCCATCTAGTCAGCCGCCCGCCTCTATACGTTGGAAAGATAGCTCAAGATGTCAGCATCCGTGTCACTCGTTAGGAGCTACCGCTCAGCTCTCCGGGAGATCAACAAATCCGTAAGTCGCCGCCACGAAAACCTACTTCAAGCTTACAGCTAACCCCTTACCTGATCTCAACTACTCCAGGCCATCCAACCGCGAGGACGACGGAATCAAGCCGTCTTGGGGATGCTCAGGAGTGTTTACGAAGAAAAGCGGAGTGCGGGATCGGGCGAGGACAAGCAGTTCACGAGGGATCTGAACGAGTTGACGCAGTTTGTCAAGGCTGGGCGGTTACATACGGTGAGTCTACAGCGTCCTTGCTCGGTTTCGAGAGCATCCCGGTTGTTGTGGACGATCGGCATGCTGAATCGTCTTTTGGACCGACTTTCTCGCTTCTCCATGTCGTACAAACCCTTCGATCATCACCTCTACCTGAACATCACAACGTCCATCAACCTCGCCTCTGCCGTCCTCCTCACACAACCCTTGCACCACGAACTCCTTCGGCGCAAACAGGAACTCCTTATCCGATACAACCCTCTCCAAGGCCTATCCACCGAGGACCGAGTTACAGCGACCGCTAAACGAGTCGGGTTGTCCAGCCCGACGGGTTACGTCAAGGGGCAAGAATTTGGACGCGGCTGGGCTGTCAAGGATGAGAGCGGGAGTGAGGGTGGAAATGAGGAAGGCGGGCGATAGCTTGAAAGGAGAGGAGACATGGAAGGAGGTTCGGGTTGTATGAGGTATGAAGGGCATTTTCTGTATCGATAGATGATTACGCTGAAGAGATTTCGATCCGGAACTACAAGCAAGGACATAACTCTTTGCGTTGCGTATAGCTGCATGGGGAGGCAAGCTACTCCTCTCGACTATCGTATGAAGCACCGGTCACCTTGTCCTTGGGGCTGGGTGCTGTTGAATGATCCCGAGGTCGGGACCGAGTTGCGCAGGCTGTGATCGGTCGCAGTGGTTGCAAGGGTTCCAGGAGGACTGGGCGCCAGGAAAACACATACTGCCGCGTGCTTCACCTGCCTCCTTGTTCATCAAGGGAGAGGAGCGGTTCCCAGGAGCTGAAACGTCGATCGATCGGTCACTCGCGCGCGTGTGTGAGCTAAGATTGCGGAAAGCATGTCAAGGCATTCCCCATCAAGCTACTAGGTAGCGACACCTCAAGGATACCGACGCAATGTAAGCCCACTACCACATCTATCAATCGTAGATTCCTATACATTCGTGCATGTCGTGTAAGATCATCTGGTTAGGTCTGTACAATCGAGATTGGTCAGGTTTGGCAGTTGAGAAGATGGGGCATCAGATTGCTCTCCCTTCACGGTGACCGGAATTGTTCCAGTCCCTGTGCCGTCCGTCAGGGAAGAGGTGTGCCTTGTTGACTTCTGCGTGTCGCTTGACCAATATGAGGGAGCTTGAAGCGAGTCTGATGTAGTCTGGCGTGGGCTGAAGCTGGACTCTATAGGTTTTCCCTGGATGCTGGATTCGAGCCAGAAAAGGCCGGATACTCTTGTCCCATACCCGCCTTCTAAAGCAGCGCGAATCTTTGCACCAAGACCTCCATTCATTTCACTTTGCAACAGTAACTTCACTTCCTCGGCGTACATCTCTCGTCTTCGATGTACGTAGTAATTGTCATAGAATCCTTCTGTGAGGTTGGGGAAATGTTGGCGGGGAATCCATACGTTGAACAGATGGTGTTTCGCGAGCCAAACGGTAAGCACGATCGCGGATCCAAGCCAACGCTTTTCATCATCTCGCACAACGTGAATGTACGCTCTTGGTTTCCCTCTCGACCGCCAACTTTGCTTGTAATCCTTGTGGATTTTGACCGAGCCGATTACGGAGTCTAGCTCGAGATACGTTTGATACACCTCCACAGCTGGGCGGCGGTTCACCTCGGAGTCGAGAACGCGCTGAAACTCAAGGGGTACGAAATCGGTCATACTGGGGGTTGTAACAGTTTGTTTTTTTGCAGAAAACGGGCCGACCGCCTGCCGATTGCGAGGTATAGGAACAGCGTCGCGAGATTATATACTGGGCTTGTCGGTCGCCTATGGCTGATGTCGTCAAGATGGCGTATCTGTGATCAAAGGAGAACTAAAATTCGTGTTTCACTTGATACCTTCGAGCACGCGATGACTGGAGAGGACCGACATCCTACCCCATGGGACCAGAGTCCAAGATGTTTCATTTTTATTCATGCCAAACCTGGACCACCGCAGTCTAGATTGCTATCTTTCAGGCCGTATGACTCGCTAATTTGCCGACTCGATATCGCATACCGGAGCTGTACAATGCCGCATTCTGCTGTATGAAAGTTTGCACGGAGTAGTATACATCATGAGGCTTTTCTTAGAGCAGAGACGAGCGTACCCCTTTCATGCTGTCAAATTTGCACATACGGGGCTTGTCATAAAGTCGAAGACAGCAGCTATGCGGTAGAAACTCTCAGCCTTACATGCGTCGCATGATACCGCAATCCAGCAACGCTTTGAGGACTATCTCCAATACGCTCGTCATGCACGCTCAACATCAGGCCGCCGACACTCTTCTGTAAGAACCTCTCAAATACAGCAAGGAACATCGAAGGAATGCACGTTTCGAGCAGCACGGCTAATAAATTTGGACTTTCCAACCTAGGTCTATCCCTACAGGTCTTTCTACAAGAACATCCGGTAGCAATAAAGCTCGATGCTCAACGCTAACTTCGGCCTGTAGAAGGAGGCAGCGCTCCACTCATGGAGGAATCAGGTACAATCTCAGTATCAGAGATGTCGGAGGCTGAACCTGAGTCCTGTGTAACATGTGTACCTCCGATGGAACCCTCGACAGGCTTTGGCAAATCTTCATCTTCGAATTGCCAATCAAGCCAGCCCGTGTTGTATTCAAAGGTCGGAAGTAACTGGTTCCCCTTCCTCTTGATCCGCTTGTCTAGCTCCGATCCAAGAGCTTGGTGAAGCCGAGAGTCCTTCTCGAGACATCGTTCCAACGCGTCCAATACTCCATCATCCAGGTAAAGCCGAGAGTCCTTCTCTCCCAACGCGTTTGAGACCTCAGATGACACAGAAGACGCAGGAATCCAGAACTTGAACAGGTCGAACTGCCAAGTAGTGTTGTATCTTTCCTTTCTCTTTTCTATGACCAACTCCATGACTATAGCGATCTTCCTGTCCTTCGAGCTGTCTTTATACTCCACAGAGTAGATGTAGCAGACGAGTTCCGGTCGACCAAAGGCTTTTTCGACGCGGCGTAAATAAGAAGAATTTTTCTTCACGGCGGCGAAGTCGGTCCCGTAGGAGAAGTTTGTGTGGGTCTTCATATGATTAGAGAAAACGGTCTCAGCAAAAATGTAAGATGTTGTGAAGCTGAAGGTGTTTTCCAGTTCGAGGGGTGTGATCGTAGACCTTTCATCCCGAGCTTAAATACATGTCTGCCCGTACCACAAGCTTCTCCGGCTACTATTCCGCTATTCCGCAGAGGAATGTCGCCCGAGGAGACAAAAGGAGGGTCCCCGACTGTCGTGACCTCGTTTTCGCGCTGATGTCACCTGAACGATTCACACAATCGTGGTCCCGTGACCGTAACGGATTTTATCGAGTTGTCAGTTCAGTCAGGTGAAAGCTTTCGCTCCAATTCGCAAATGATGAAACAAGATGCCTGTGAAAGGGGAGCGCGCGCGCCTCCGCCTGCAAAGGGGGGCACATGCGCGCGTAAAGGCGTTTTGCTTGGTGTGGTCTCATGATCTAGACGGTCGCTCGAGGCGCGATCAAGTGATCGGAATGTTCCGTGAAAGCGAAAGGAGTACTGAGGGTATCTAGTCCTCCTCCCTCGGGCCTATTCAGTTGGAATGTTAACGGACTTGTGGGTAAGGCTGCCGGCTTTACCCAATTGCTCGAACAACAGAACCCTTCAATAGTATGCCTCCAGGAAACCCTGTTAGGGATTGGGGTTTTTCCTCAATGTACTGAGGGTTACAAGGTCTACACGCACGGTAGGAGTCCGGGTGTCAGTGCTTTAAGCGACTCGGCCCAGTTGTACCCTCGGTATCCCCATGGCGCCTTCGTGCTTCCGCTCTACTGGAAGGTCACGATCACAGTCTTATGATCCCTGATCCCTTATTTTGTATCTGATGAGTTACGGTATGTATGATGCTGCTTGGATCCCCCACACCACGCTGCCGGGATGATGAAAGAAAGCTACTCAGCAGTCGTCAAACATCCGACGATCGAGCCATATCACCAAGTGTCGGTAGATAGAGCGACAGACACTTGAATTTATCAAAGTCGTTTCTGCATGCATACAAGTATCTGGTCACGATCGGTCGCATCGGACGGGATGAAGAGGATCAGACGACAGTGTGGCGAAAGCCATAAATTCATACCAATACGTCTCAATACAGTATCGCCAATCATACAGCGCGAAATTTTTCATGTCTTTGAAAAGGAAAAGAGATCCCTCACAGAGCTGAGACGACTGCTGGTTCTGTGGTTCAGGATTTCGACCACATACCAGAAGTCATATCGGTCTCAGCTCCGCTAACAGATGTCTGGACAGACGTCACATAACTGCCGTTCTAAGCTTCAACGGATACATCTTGTCCTGGTGTCCAAGTGAACCAGAACCCCGGGTTTTCTCCCTCAATTGAACTATTCGCTTGCCGTCGGTCTCGACGAATGTGTTCAACCTCTTCCCCCACGGCATCTCTGATGACCTTAGCCAGGGGTGACTTTGGCGCCAGAAGTTTGCGAGTCTTCTCGACGTAACGATCGAACCTTGTTGGGAACGTCCCGAAGAAGTCAGGTTTCCGTTGTTCCAGATGTTCTCTCGCAATGTAGACTTCGCATATGTCGTAAATTTCCCAAAACCTGGGGTTCTGCTTGCATCGCTCAAACACTAAACGTAAGACTACCACTTCTTTCTCCGTAGCAAGACCGGGCCGCAGCTTGGCTGGCCATAGGTAACACTGCAGGAATTCAATATTTCCCGGCGATTGGATCAGGTAGTTGAAGGGTCTGCCGAATGGAGTGGGTCCGTCTCGCCATTTTTTGGCGTATGATGGCACTTGGATTTCATTGATGTTGACGGCCATCTGGCGAGTTTTTGATCTGTTCAAGCTGAAGAGAGCACTTTGATTTTGAAATGTTCAGCTTGACCGCTTGTCCAACGATATCTTGATAATATATACATCTCCAGCACGACGGCGAGGTCGTGGTATCTCGAGATCGCCACTCCGCGAGTGAAAGGAGCGCTTACTCTTGTTTCTCACCGGATGCTTAGCGAGAGGATAGTATCCAGGTTCGGTCAGCTTTCAAACCACCTTTAGTGATCGATGTCGGGACAAGACTACGTGCTTCACAGTGACATGACAGCCTGAATATTCTTGCTGAGGAGAACCGGACTGAAGCATACCGTCATAGCGCGACATGTCAGTCAACCTTAAGAGCCACATCTCCATAAAAGAGATCGACCATTTAGCTTTTTTCACTCAGCAACGACCCTGTCGTCCACAACCCTTCTCGAGACCAAGTTCGTAGGGGTGCCAGAGACGTCAAGGGATGGCGTTCTCATAGGAGCGTAAGAGCGCCGGTGGCTCGATAGTATCGTCGCTAACTATTTCGAAAGGTAGTAGTAGTTGCGTTAATTCATTGATAGTAGGGAGGGTGCTTTTCACAAGGAGTACAATCGATCATTTGAATACAATCAGGTGCGCTATACACGTTCAACCACGCGATGAAGCGGAGGTCGTAGGAACCGTGCCAATGGATCGAGCATTCCGGCGAGACCTCAGCCTGATGTCTGTCACCAAGCTGAGAATGCTTGACCGGCCAGAGAAGGAGCGCGCAGACGAACTCGCTTGGGATGTCCGGGTACGGTCTTGAGAGAACTGTTCCGCAGTCATCTCCGTAGCAACTGCCTCGTTGCTCTGCTGCCGTGTCAATCCAGCAGTCTTGGCAGTTGAAGCCCATTCGACCGCTTGATCTCCCGCAAAGTGACGGGGGACCGGCTTGCCGTTTTTGTACCGTGCTAACAACTTGGGGAGGGCCTGCAGGATATGCTTTTCCGCAAAGTGTATAAAGTCCTGATTGGTAAGAAGCTCTTCAACCTGGACCTTGTAGATCTCTGAGTTCGGGTGGTGCGATGGGTTCAAGAGGTTTCCATCCAGGAAGATCCTCGGCAAATCATGTCGCTCGTCCTCCCTGCCCAATCGCGTAGCGCTAAAGCGAATCCAAACGAGAACAAAGCTGTTGTAGGCGGATTTCGACGTCAATAAGCTCCCAGAAAACTTCAGGTCAGTCAGCAGATCTTTTCCAGCAAGAAGCTCCGTCAAAGGTGTGACATCGAACGGGATTTCATCGCTGGTGTGCACGGCAGAACTCATTTTCAAGGAAGAGATCGCTGCTAGGATTGAGCTTGGTGGTCGCGGAATGAGGGAATTAGGGGACTTACCCTTCGACGCACGAGGTGAATCCTGCTTATAACCATCTTCGATCAGTATCGATGTGAAGTGTACCATAAAGGGCTTTGAAGTCCCTAGTCGCTGCATTTGACAAAGGAACGCCATTGACCCCTCGAAACATTCCGCCTCAGACTGCCACAGGCGCAAGTGCAGGGAAGAGACATCCCTCCTCTCACTGCCCATAGTAAACCGCTGAGAAATGTCCGTTATGACGTTTCAAAATGCTAATAAAGGAAAACCCGGCTCTCTTTCCGAACCCATCTACATCCACCCGCCACCAGCGCGCGCGTTATCGTGTTTTGGTACAAACAACACCACCCCATTCTCCTCCGAGGGTCTTTGACGTCATCTCTCGCGACGTCTCGTTCTCCAACAAGTCCAGACGAGAAGTCTAGACCAATCGCTTGAAAACCTTGGGGGCGGCGCAGGCATCGACACAGTGCATCTAAAACGAGGTGGAGGAGGATTAGCAAATAAATTCTTGTGTTGACACCATGTCAGTATCGGTCGCACCAGGTGGAAGAGCTCCTCGACGCAGTCCTCTGTGTCAAACAGAAATAATAACGTCAGCCGATCATTCTCGCGCCAAGCTAAACACGCTGCCGAAACTCACCTCCTTGCCATCCCTTTCCACCCTCGACCTTCTCGCTACAGGCCTTGAAGTGGTGTGCGGCAGGGGCACACTCCTTGGTCTTTTCACACTCGGCTCGGATGGCAGGTGCGGGCTAGAGTCGAGTCGTTAAGAAGGGAAAAGTTAGTCAGTCGAGTTCGTTTCTGTTAGAAGCGTCTGCGGTGTGACGTGGTGTGACAGGTCAAAGGTGGTGTGACGAGATGGAGCGACGGAGTCCAGTCGTTTTGTTGTTTCCTATGTCCTCCGATAGTTCGCAAAGTGTTTTGCAAGTCCATCTGCGATATCGATTCGTAACAAATTCCGTACCAGGTTCCGAAGTCCGTGACAACTGGAAATGAGACTGATCCCTGCAATCATCCTTTTTGTCCACAAATCTTGCTCTTCGACAAATCGCGCTTCTTGATCTCGGCGTTGTTATGCTGAAGGCGAGTATCGCACCGTATTTCTGGTAGCAATCATGTCCTGTTCGATAGCGGGGTCGTGCGCTTTGCCTTGTCCTGAGGTTTTGTTTTCCAGCGTAAGCACAGGAACAACGTTTGGGTTCTCTCTTTTCGCGCTCATCATGGAGCGGGGCCTTTCCGTTGTCGTCCACCCCGACCGATGACGGACGTTCGCCTCTCAGACATCGAGGTCGAAGTCAATCGACCAACGAGTTCTGCCTCTCGGTCTCAACCGCCTAGCCTCATCTGGCTCTGTCTGGCTCTGTCCGATGAGATGGTCGCCTCCTTGAGACGGTGCCGAATATGATCCCGATATGACGCCGAGTGATCTTCGGACGACCTCTTCTGATTCACGCAGGTTTGACCTCTCATCGCCGCCATCTACGACTCCTGGTCCATCAAAATCTGATATCGACCAGGACAGTCCCGTAGTCCTTCCTGTGCCCTATAGAAGCCTCTCTCCAACCCGTAACGTCTATCGAGAAGACGCGAGCGAATCGCATGAGACGTGATCTCGGCACCACAATGGCCGAATCGAGATACCTGTTCGTCTCCATCAGAACCGTGCATGTACGTCCATCGAGCGCCGTTTGAAGGGGGCCGTGATTCCAGAGTCGATTGGATGTACAGCTCTTGCGGTATTTCACGGCGAATCCAGTTGTTTGAAACGACGACAACAGCTCCTCTGGTTGAATGAGAATATGAACGTGACGACGGCGTCCGATCGTGGAATGATCTCGTTCTCTGACTATTGCTCCGGAATGGCCCCAGCATCGTGCTTAATGTATTGATGCGATGATTCGGGTTGACTTGAACCGGACCTGACGTATTGGTCCGGCAGATATTTGATATGCCAGATTCGAAGCCAGATCATGTTCGCTCGTCTGCGCGATGAGTTCGATGAGGCCGATATCACATGGGTCATCGATGCTTGAGTTGATGATCGAGCTTGAATATCCTCTGATCAACCAGGTAAACCGCGTTTCCAGGTAGAACCAGAAGCGATGATTCGAGATGCGGTCGAGTTGAATGAGATGAGAGGGTATGTGTGGGTACGAGATGTTCCAAGTCTTCTGTAATGAAGATCCGGTAGTCCAGTTCTTGAGGTCCGAAGCTTATCCGTCCCGAATCCTTCGTCACGTCCCGGGCTCAAGCCCGAATCGAGTCCAGGTTCTCCAAATCCGCTTCGTCCACTACCTCGATTGTCACACCACGTCACACCGCCGACTCATCAAAGACAGAATCTACTCACATCCTCAGGCTCATCCTCCTCCTCTTCCTCTTCTTCCTCCTCGGCCTCCTCCTCAGCCTCGGGCTTCTCCTCCTGCTCTTCCTGCTCGGGTTCCTCCGATGGGGTAGGGGCGGGAGCCTCGGCGTGGGCGCTGGAGGTGAGATTAGGCAGTAGCATGGTTAGTTCGTTGAGATGGTACAGTCGGGGTAGGAGTAAACGATAGACGGACGATCGGGATGAGCTCTCAACTTTCCAAGTGCCAGATCGTTTGATCGACGGCGACTCACGTAGGGAAGACCATCTCTACCATGGATCCGAAAAAGGAAGTGAGATCGGACATGACGACAGAGTGTGCTTTTGGGGGGAGGAGATGAGGATAAGTCTATGTAGATGGTGTAATGACCTAGTTGTGGCAAGTGAGACGTGATGTATAGGTTTCATCGACTTGTCAACATCTAGGCTGAGCTCTGCGGGACTTGCGTCGATTCCGATTCGTTCAATCACAAAGTCGAGTCGTGAGCCAATCCGCGGTTCGTTCCGAAACAGTCGAAATGGTCCTTACGTAAGCTTGTCGATGGGTGCCGATGGTTACGTAAGTGTCGACACAATCGACAAACCATCGACAACTGTCGACACGCGACACGCTTACGTAACCCAATCGTCGACAAGTGTCGACACCATCGACACTATCGACAACCCGCGACATTACGTACGCGTCGCCCTCGACAACCATCGACAAGTGTCGACATCCTTACGTAACAACTATCGACACTCTCAGAAATTGGCAATCGCGCTTGAATCTCTCACTCAATCACGCGCGCTTCTCAGTGTTTTTCTCTTTTTTTCAAGCTCAATTCAACCTGACAACTTTCTTGGTCGACCTTGTGCGAGATCTTCGACATCGAGATCCTCGAAGTCGACATCGTCAAACGGGAAGCCTAGCCGTACGTCCGTTCTCTCCTTCTCCCTAGGCACTCCTCACCCCAGCAAGATTTCAAAGGGTGAGCTCAAGATCATTGTCGATTGTGTGTGGAGAGCGAAACGCTGACCGTCTATCCGTTCGATTGCAGACCTTTGAGTGAGTGGATCTTGGACGAGTTTACGGGATGGGTCTGGGTCTGGTCTATCGGTCATGGTCTCGGTCTCGGTCAACTGAGTTGCCTCAAGACGGATAGACATGGGGACAAGAACGAGGATCAGCCGACGACGAAGAGCGGGGGGAAGGAGATGTGGTCTAAGGGTCAAGAAGGGAAACACGGCGAGGCAAACGAAACAACGGCATCAATCACCTCAATCAACCTCATCCTCAATGCCTCTCAGTGATCTGCAAGAAAGAAACGACAACACGACAGGATAGGGCTGTCATAGAAATAGATCGACAGCTCTGCCTTCATTCGACCATCGCCCTAGATCACAACTTACCTGCGGTTAGGAAAGGATACATCCGATTTCCCTTTCGACATTTGACATAGCAAACCGCTTCCTCTCAGACATCCAATGTCGGCGACGCATTAGACGGGTCGTTCGGAAAATCTGCAGATGGGGTCGAGGATGGAGGTTCTGCGTGAACCGGAGGATATTCTTATCGATCATGCCGAGTGCCAAGGTGGATGATTATGGAGAACGAAGGGCAGACGAGACGGGAAAGGTCGGGAATGAAAGACCTTGATCGCAGAGGAGTCGAACGCAGAAAAGCGGATGAGATGATATGGAAGCGGGAATCGTCTCGCTACGTGGCATAGGACCTACCACCTCCATCGGATGAAGCCGACCACGAACATGACCCAGACCAAACCACAACCAGACCCAGACCCAAAATTCACGGACAAACACCTGTATCGGAATGCTGACTTGTCTACATCCGTGTCGTTCCCGCAGAGAATCAACAAAAATGGCCCAACGAGTCACCCTCCGCAAGCGTACCCCGTACAACACCACCTCTGCCCGAAGGAGGGTCGTCAAGACTCCCGGTGGAAAGTTGGTCGTTCACCACTTGAAGAAGTTGGCTGTGAGTCCGGGCGACGTCTTTACCTCTAATACTCGCAAGGTAGAATCCGCGAGGCTGATGCAATACGAAATGCTCGATCCTCGTTTGGCAGAACGGACCCAAGTGTGGTGACTGTGGTCTCGGACTCCCCGGTGTCCCCGCTCTCCGACCCAGGGAGTACGCCACCCTCTCCAAGAGGCAGAAGACCGTCCAGAGGGCTTACGGTGGATCGAGGTGTGCCGGATGTGTCAAGAACAGGTGAGTTTCGGGTCGCTGTCACGTCGTTTTTTGGCTAGTTGGAAGAAGCTATGGCAGGCTGACGTATAATGTGTTTTGTCGCCTCTGTAGGATCACCCGAGCCTTCTTGATCGAGGAGGCCAACATTGTCAAGCGTGTGCTCAAGGCCCAGGCTGTCGCCCCCAAGAAGAAGTAAACGGTTCCTCGTCGACTTGGTTCTTTCCCCTCCTCCCTCCTTTTCTCTTATACGACCCACCCTCGCAACACACAACAAGCACCTGATCGTCGAAGTCAAACAAAGTCGGGATAGATCGGGAGGATCGGGAGGATCGGGATGGATCTCGTATCGCCCGAGTTGTACCTTTTCGTCGACCGGATCTAGACACACGGGGATAGTTCCCTTGTGTTGATCTGCGTTCTCTCGCCTTTGATTGGATCGATGTGATGATGAGCAAACGAGAGTCGCGTGGTCCAAGAATCCAGGGCCTGAGCGGATCGGATTTGGTGTCCTTAAGCTTGATGCGGAGCGAGCGAAAGAGCTGCTCTCGCCGGGGTGAAACGTGTTTCATCATGAACAGTCCAATCACCACGCGTTTCAAGCTGAGATCAACTCGGTATCGATAAACTGCTAACCTGGCCCGATATTGGCAAGCAGCGGGCGACTTGTTCCAGAAATCCCGTATAGCTGTGACCCGGATTCCTGGTGCTCTTGTCAGTGGCAGCGTTAACAATGATATGGCGAGACGTTCGTCAAAGGATATCTAGTGAGCGTGATGTGAGAGAATCACGGGAAAGCTTGACGCCATTTCCAGACCGGTTGGAAAGTTTTTTCGACGCAATGCAAGTTCGTTTTCACCACCAGGGTGACGATATCTCAGCCACATATACCCACACTATGACAACGGTCTTCTTGCGGAAACTCTTGCGGTGCTCGAGGCAGCAAGTGTCCAACAGGCGATCGATTACTGTGAGCGCGTCGATAGCTGCGTCTCATCGAGCTCGACCTACTTCCGCGTTTCAGTCGATATCGTGGTCCTTTGTCAGATGGTGACATTCAGAACAAGGGGAAGCGAGAGGGGGGGCTGTACATTCCCCCGGTTCTCCTCGTCCTTAGGTATAAGAATGGAGACAAGGCTGATGCATCTCGAACAGGTCTATTGACTGCGGCGGTGTCGGTCTTTACCTTCAACCTCACAGTCACTCATCCTCTATATTGAGCGGAACAATGTTCCAGCATCAAACTTCCGCTGAGTTGACCGGCAAAGAGATTGACCTCGATGTGGCGCCACTCTTGCGATCCGTAAAGGCGAAAATCGAAACCGTGCCTAAAACAGGGCTGGAAGACATTATGCTTCCTGAGCTGCGTCTGTTTGGTACTTTGTCAACCTTGCAAGCCACCCATCATGAGCCCATCAGTGTGCGACTCAAATTTAGCGCAACTGCTACTGGTGCAGAAAGCCGATATCCACTGGGCGAACTCCATATGAGTTCAGACCTCTTGAATCAGCCACCTCAACTCGATCCTGCAATCTACAAGGCCCCTGTTGAGGTTCTCCTTCGTGAAAAGGCCTTGAAGACTTTCATAACGGATCTCATCTGGGACAGACTGGTCGACATGGATTTGTGGCGCGAAGACGCCGATTGGACATCAAATACTCCATGAGTTGGAACTTGGGATCCGAAATCCCAAGCTGGAACGACGAGAACAGACCCGGACGATGAAGGGGGCATGACAGGCGAAGGCGATGAGCAATCGTTCCGCCAGAGTGTTCTTACGCAATCGGCGACTCTGTTCTCCCGGGCGGCCACTGTTCTTTCGAACGCCGTCACGAGCCTTTCCACGAGAGTGAAAGAGGTGATGTCGGGAGCATCGTCTGCAAGGGATGTTCACACTGACAACCCTCATGAGGCAGGCTTGCCATCATCACGCTCCGCCAGTCTTGTAGGAGGAGGTCTGTAAAATCAGGTACTAGAGCCTTGATGCTTTCGGATTGTAAACATGCTTCATTGTGTTGTATGACCAAGTTTTTATTACCGTAGCGGAGAAGCGAGACCTTCAGGGAGACCTCTCGGACAGAAACTGACATCTTCGATTTACGCCTTGATGAGTGAAAAGGCGGCGAGCAGAGGCGCTATGGCGCCTAGAGGTAACAACCGCGGTGCCCGAATTCCGAAATATGGTTTGTAGTTTTGTGATAATTCTGTCTTTTTTGTCATTCGAGTGCACTGGTATCACAATGGGATGTGAAATGCGCGAATCGGTGGAACGAGTCGCTTCCGTTGCTACGCGCTGCCTCATCAACCGCCACGTTTCAGGCGATGTAGAGTTCCTTTGTCTCGCGGCCCCCGTAAATGGGCCAGAACCCTTGCACCATGGTCCCTCATGTATGCTTGCCAATATATAATGGTAGGTCTAAACGGAATCAAGATCTTTGCATCCTTTCGCTTTTGATCAGTAGCTTATACACATTATCCGTCACATACCACACGCATCACCCATGGCATCTCTCCCTGAACAGCCCCTTCAACTCAGCAAGCCGGTCAGTTTCGACGTGACTCCGCTTCAACGATACTTGGAGTTCCGCTTCGAAATGACCGGCGCGAGCCTGGCTGGAGAGTTTCGGACAGCAGGTTATCCTGCGGAGCAGATCATTCAGGTTCGGCTGTTCATCACCGGAACAATCGTTCTACAACATGGACAGCAATCCATGGACCTTGCCGAGATTGTAGTCAACGCTAAGGATTGCTTTCCGGATACAACTCAAGATGCAAACGGCTACAAAGACCTCGTAAAGGAACTGCTGTATAATTGGAAATTCCTTCCCTACGCTGCGGGGCATCTGAATGACAGACTATGCGAGCTCAGGAATAGGCGGAACGCCGAAAAGTCGCTGGACATGGACATCACGCCCATCACCTACCCTCCTGGGAGCGAAGTAGAGCATCCTGAGACTCTGTTGACCCCAAAGGAACCTACTCAATCATCTGACGAGAACAGTGTTCACGAAGGATCAGACAGTGGGACCATGCAGACGCGGTCTGGAAGCTTTATATCCAGCTTTTACAAAAGTCTGGCATCTGCATTTAAGCTTTCCCGCAAGACCAATTAGACTGGTTGAGGGATTCCACCGGGAACAAGGTGGTCCTCCGTTTGTACCTGATAGTGACGAGTGGTTGGTTGTACCCCCTGCCATATGGACCATCCCCCTGACCATCGGACATATGTCAATACCAATACTCGAGCATCTTTCTTGTGGAGCAGAGCATTTTGACTGCCTCACCCGGCTGCCTTGAAGACCGACATGATGGATCAGCTGCAGATATCTAGCCCCATCCTCGAGTGACGCCTCGCTCTCTAGACCAGTCCCGAATGACGAGAAATTAGACAACCGCCTATGAAAGGAAGGTTCGACTCGTCGGAACGGTCGTCAAGTACATATACCATTGGACATGAGCTTCCACAATCAACGGTGTCGCTTGCGTATGTATAGCAACCATGTAAGGTACAATGATAGCCGACGGCCATATTACGGAACTTCCTGCTCATGCGGGTTTCATCACTTTCGAATCCCTTCTCGATAAAGTAAATCCCTCCGATCAAGAGTCTATGATCGACGTAGCTCCCCTGTTCACTGGAGCAACAACTCTGCGCCAGGGCGAGTCAGTCCAGGCACAAGTTTTCGTTATCGATCGGTATCAGCCAGAGCATTACAATGTCAACATCATCGACTGGGGAAAAGGCGCACACATGGCTCAACAAAGCGGAGGGACAATGCTTCTCGCTTGGATCAAGGCAACAGGCTCGATATACACCTTATTTGGTGTCTATTTGGCTGCACGACATGCGCGAGGCCTCTTGACAAATCACGTCCGCGTGTTTGAAGAGATGGTCAAGACCGGCTCAAAGTCACACCTTTACACATTCATCAAGGATGCCCTCAATATCAGACTCCAATTAATACGTTCTGACAAAGCCCCACCCGGCCTACAGTCTTTGCCCCTCGCTTGTTGGTTTGAATGGGAACCTTCCTCTCGCTACCAAAAATGTGCCTCGAAACCTTTGCCTCCAATTCCTGCGGTTTCAACGGGATCAGACGGATCTGCGATAAGTGTTTCGGATGCATATACCGCCGGGGAAGTTATGTCTAAGTCTGGCGTAGGAGAGACGAGCGTGTCTGAGAATCGGACCGAGGGTACAGATTCCGAGGGAGGTTGTCTTGGCTGGTCAAGCTGGATTACTGATAACTGGTGGTCTTTTTTCGCACCGAGCACGGCTGAACAAAGATCTCTCAGGTAACGCCAAAGCACGAACGAAATAAGGTCCTGCTCTTTCTGCTCAATGTAACATCAATCTCGTGAACTTCCATGTTGTAACAATTCGTAATCTACATTTCATAGCCAGTATCATGTTCCCGAGAATCGATAATCGATGGCAATGGACCAGTAGTGTTAGGATCGATGAGCGCGTTGAGCGCAGAGCGATACTACCCCCAGAGGCGCTTGAACAACATGGAGATTGGAATCTGTGTTCGGTCTCATTACTGTGCGTGATGCTTTCGTGAAAATACAGTACAGGAACCGCGCTCAGTCATCGTCATCAGTCGTGCTGTCGTCCTCATCTAGCTGTTGCTGAATGGGTCGGTGTGGTGTCCTAGCGACATTGGTTTCAAGGATCTGCAAGGGCGCACTGTCAGCTCGTCTGTCAGGTAGTTTTCCAGTCGACCTGCTGAACTCACCTTCTGTTTCAAGACGTTGCCGGATTCTGCTTTATCTTCTCTCTCCTCAATCTCATCCGCCACACCGAGTTTGAACCCTTTGCGGAAGATTTCTCCCTCCTCTTCAAGCCAATCCTTGTTGACACGCTCGAGCGGCGAAGGCAGGGGATCCGCTGCCTGGTCGGTATCTGCTGCTTGTTCGCCGAAGCCCGCTTGATCACCCTGCCGCGTGGTGGCGTTGAGCGAACCCAATTGCAACCCATTCAGCGGAATCGGCTTCTTCTTGACGAAGGGCAAAGATCCAACGACGGCGGCGTTGGGAGCCGACTTGGTCTGCTGTACGACATTCGGCTCGGCGAGCTCCTCTGCATCCGAATCGTCATCGTCCGAGTTGGTGAGGGAAAAGTTGGGACTCGATAGTTCGTGCGAAGGCATCCGCATGTGTCGACGAGGCGGCATGGCGGCAGTCCGAGCGGGTGATGGAGTGCTCACTGACGACGTTGCGGGTTTGCTTTGCAGCTGAATGACCTTGCGCTTCTGTGTGCCGGCCAAAATGACCTCGGATTCGATGACAAGGGGGGTGACCACGTCATTGGCAGCCAGCAAACGTTCCAGCCGGGTGGAATCGTCCGTCTCCTGGATAAGATCGCCTACTCGCTCCAACAGAGCTTTTGCCTGCTCAACTGCACCCACGGCCCGCTGCTTTTCGGTTGCGTCAACCGGAGTCTCCTTGTGCTTCGCGTTGAAACCTTGCAGGTACTGGGCGACCTCGTCTATTGCTTTGAGTACAGCTCCAGGATTCAGCGTGTAGACCTCGCTCCTCGCCAAACCCGCCGGTGTATCGACTGTCTTGCGCACGGCCTCGAAGTTACGTTGCTCCTCATGCTCCTTTGCTTGTCGAACCAACGCCGACTCTCGAATCGACGCCCACATCGCATCCCTGACTCCCTGCGATATCTTGCCCTCCCGTGCCTCGATGGCGGCCTCAGTGTTGCGGATACAGCACTGCATCAAGGACTGAGCCAGCTCCGCCTGTGCGGGATCTGCATGGTCCATCGTCAGGTCGAGACATCGGATGGTAGCGTTGGCTCGAATCCCGACGCTAAGTGCCGAGGCGCCATCGCTGCCGATTGCCACATTGCCAGTCAAATCGATATGCAAGACATGTCGCGCCTCGTGCAATCCCTCTGCCATGACCACGGCGCCATCGGTAGTCATCCCGGTTGAGCCCAGGTACAGCCTTTTGAGGCTGGTATTGTTTGCGAGAGCGGACTTCAGAGCGATCACCTGAACAACAACTGTTAGTTCGCGTCTGTCAAGAAGCTGAAGCAACTAAAACCTACTCCGTCCAAAACCGGCCCACAACAAGGGTTTTGGCTGAGATCCAGCGTTTCCAGCGTATTATTAAGTTTCTGCGATTTTGAAACGGTCAGCAACCGTTGGATGCCAAACTTTGACAGCAGAATACTCACCAAAGCCTGTGCTAACACCTGCAGACCTGCTGCATCGATCTTGTTATCACTCAAATTCAAAACTTTGAGCGTTTTGTTTCGCTTAAGCACTTGTGCTATGTATGATACTCCTCCCTGCAACAATGATCGAAAAGCTCAGCTGATAGGTCTCGTAAACAATTTGTTGCAACTCACCCTAATCTCATTGCCCTTGATGTCCAGAGTAACCAACGGTCCAAGCTTCTCCGGCTCCGTACCCGCCGCCACCGAAGGATGTATTGGCGGGACAGGGAAATCACGGGGCGTTTCCGTTATGTCTGGCGTCCCAGCTCGCATAGAGTCCCCGTTCAGCCGAGAGAACAGAGCGTCGCCATTTGAAACACCTCCACTGTTGATGGCCGAGGTGGTTGGCCGATTATCTGGATAATCCCGAATGATCAACGCGATCGCTACCGCACCCGTCGCATTGATCCGGTTTCTCCGCATAGACAAGTTCTTCAAGTTCGATCGTCTCAGCGAATAGCCTATCGAGGGCCACGAAACGTTAAATGGGAACTCCTCTTCGATGCTAGACTCAAGCAAATACTTACTAATAGCATCGAGGCTAGTCGGCCGGAGACTACATCCATCCAGACGTAACGTCTGCAATCCAACCGATCTCTCCCGAGTCTCGCTCAACGACGACGCTCGACCGAGATTGAAACCTCTTCTTCCAAGCTGATCGGCCTCTCGCACTTCCTCCTCCTCGGTAGGCTTCGTTGAATCTGCGGCTGTGTAAGGAGATGAAGCAAAGTCCAGGAAAGCCTGGGCAAGGTAGTCGGCCGATCGTTTATCGATCAGGTTATCCGACAAGTCCAGGAACCGTAGCGATTTTGCCTGGAATTACCACATGTATAATAGGTGCATCAGCTTCGATTTTGGGTCGGAAGAGCATGATAACAACCCTTACCTTCCGAACGTAAGCGGCTACCATCCTCCAACCTGGCGCCTTGATCTTGCGGTTCCCAGCAATACTCAGATGTGGTAATGTACCAGATATCAACAACGCATGTAGTATCGGTTTCAAGGCCTGCAAAGAGTCATCATCTTAAGCCCGTCTCATTGCAACGTCGAAACCATCAGGTTCATTGCGTGTGAACTGACATCGTCATGATCGATAATCCCCCCATCGAGCGCTAATCTCGACAATCCCCATTCCAGGGCCAAGATATCGGACAGAGCTTCTGCGGAGTGTTTGTTCAGCGGAGGATCTACGAACCAATAAGCGGGCGGGGCTGGTAAGTTGGAAGTGAGGAGGAGTTGGCGGGGTGACGATCCATCATCTGTCGCTTGCTAAAAGAAGCAACGTATCATCGAACAAGCGGTCAAAAGGAGCTGCCGAGTGGATTAAGCAAGAACTAGAACTTACGTTCAAACCGTTGACCACACCCTTCCTGACCAGCTCTTCCCGTCCCTTACATGCCGTCTCATAGAGCTGTACTAATTTCCCTCTCGTCCAATACTCTTTCTCCATGACACTCGCGACTTCAGCATTCTTGGTCCTTTCGATCTCGTCCCGATCAGCGAGGATCTTGTCCGACCAAGGCGGGTTGGTAGAAGAGATGGGGTAGGTTATGGATATGAGCGGAAGGAGGAAAGAGGCTCGTTTAAGGGGTTTGTGAGTATCGGGGTCGATATTCTGGTTAAGGGGAAGAGGAGATTGGGCAGAGCCGAGGGTTATGGTTGATAGCGCTGATAGGGGTTTTGCCAAGGCAGACTCTAGACGAGCAGCGCCGTTAGGCTCGATGGCCTTTTCTTGAGCCGTGGACGAGGATGGAGACGATCCGGCGGTCTGGAGCTTCCAAGGGAGTTGTAATGACGGTCCTCCTGAATTACCCGTCGTCTGATTGGCAGACGACGAAGCCGATGCCCCAGCCACGAACCTCCCCAACTTGCCGCCCCACGTCCCTACGACCGCCGCTGCTGCACCTCCTACCGCACCTCCTATGACTCCAGCACCTTCAATGACCCCATTGGCTATGTTCCCCACGGGTCCAGCTGCTATCCCATGCGCAGCAGCCGCTACCTGTCCGTTGACGTTCCCGCCCGGTGCAGCGTAATCGAGAAACTTGGGATGAATCGATCCGAGCGCGTCTCGAAGTTTCCCACTGAATCCTGGTTTGACGGGTGGGCGTGGTGGTTTAAGGATCCCCTTCTTTGGTTTCGAACGGGTTCGGTGTGGTGAGGGTGTAGGCATCGGGGTGATCGTGTCTTCATTCGATTGTTCGTTACGCGGCGGCTGCGATTTGGCAACAATATCGTCCTTTGCAGGTGCATCTGGAGCAGAATCGGTGGGAGCTCTCACTTCCGGGCTGTCCTGCACGATGACAGGTTGGTCAACCTGCGAGATATCGCCCTCAGCACCGCTCATGGTCGAGGTGATCGCGTGGCCGATCGGGGTGTTCGTCAGATCCGGTTGCAGCTGGTATATGCGGTCGGTAATTGTGGCTCTACTTGTGGCATGTAATGGTAGCTCTAAAAGTATCTTGGGATCTTGTCTGTATCTCTACCTTGTATTCAGTCGACCCGACACAAGTATACAACCACGACATGAATGCATGGTCACCACACTAACCGGCGTGCACTGCATTCATCATCGTCGGCACACCCTGCCCTCTCGTCATCGCATATCGGAAGCAAAATCTCATTGACGGAAGCAACGGCGGGACCGGCGGTCGCCGAAGGGCATGTTTGGTCGTGCGATAGTGATGATCTCGATGGTGATGTATGAATGTGAGATGATGCGAGCTCCACTTCGGTCCTCGTGGTATATATATATTATAGTCTCTCATACGACCTGCCTTACCCTATCGTCCCGTGTCTCAATCCATGATCCAAGGCTTGGGCAGTTTCTCCGCCAGCTCGTATTGAGCGTAAACGTCTGATCCCTTGAGCTTGCCATACCGCACCGAGACTGGGTGGTCGTCATTGGCCTCCTGCGAGTTTCAAACAAAGCGGATATCGTACGAATGCTCAGCAAACACCTCAAGACTTGCATCGGGTTGCGACTCGTCGACATGACATGACCATCGCCAACTCACAGCATGATCCGCCGCAGCGATACTAGCCAAAGGCGTATGCTGGCTCAGCCCCTTGAAATCCTCCCTCATCGTATAACTCCAAGCGACCGTCCCCAGCAAGAGCGGGATCATCCCCGTAGACGCCACTACGGACTGTCGGGCGGCGAAGAGGCCGGTCATGAAGACTTGGAGGAGGACGACGCCCCAGACGAGTCGGGCGAAAGTTGTCGGCCAGGCGTCTCCGGAGGACTCGTACGGGTTGACGAAGACTACGGGTGGCAAGGGGAGAAAAGGTATCTCGTCAGCATTGGGTGAACCATTTGCACAGGTTGACTATGACTTGCCATAGATGAGCTTGTATTTGTAAACCATATCTGCGAAGACAAAAAAAAGGCATTCAGCAACCCTGAAGAAAAGCACACCTCTCACTCGCGAGAAGGGACCTACATCCAACCCCAAAGTAAATGGCACCAAAGATCAAGATCAACGGCGAGATGACCGAATAAGTCAACGTCAGGATGAACACCATGATCGCCGGGGGATAGACCATCCCGTAGTTGATCGCCGGTGGGGTGTAGACCTCGGTAAACTCTGCCGAATTGGACATTTTCCATTGTATGCATGCTATCAGCACGGAAAGCATGTGAAGATGGGATTGTTTGACCGACCTCGGGGAGTCAACCGGAAAAAGGCCCGGTACAGGCCGATGAAGAACAGTTGACCGAAGTTGATCAGTTGAAAAGGCATGATACCGATACCTAAAGCAGTGGGAGTCAGTGCTCGAAATCTCATCAAGTGAGAAGTCAAACGGGCTCACTCGACAGCATCACGTATGACGTCGAGAACGCCCTAGCTTGGTTCTGGGTCAGGGCGGCTGCCAGCTTTTTGGGAATCTGTTCAGGTATTAGGTGTTAGCGACATGTCTTTGCGAGTTCACGGCACAACTCCTTACCTTTTCCGGCGAACCCGCTAGGTTCAGGAGCAAGTCGAAGATCGTCGACACGACCAAGAACACGAAGAGGACCGAGACAATGAGGAAGAGGGTGTACCTAGACAACAAAGATAATCAGCAGATATCTTGACTGAGAGTACGTCATGCGATCAAATCACTTTTTCAAGATGGACGTCGAAATCTCAGACTTGGACCTGAACCCTTGGATATAGCACAGCCACTCGAGCAAGTACGGTAGGGTCGCGTTGAAAATGAGCAGCGCGGAAGAAGGGAGGGTAGTCTGCACCAAGGCGGCGATGAGAGGAGACCTCTCGATCAGGCGGGCCAGCCAAGGTGCGACCTTTTCGAGCTCCTTGAACGAGAGCAAGGTTGCCAACGCCGAGACCGGAGCTACGAGCGTTGATTTTCAGCTTGATGCACGATTCTGAACACTGCTGCGACAGACCACTTACCGATCCAGAATAATAACCCAGCGATGATGACCCCAGTAATCATGATGCTCCTAACGATATGTTCGCGATGCGTCATGCCCATATTGTTCCAGACGATATCGTCTGGGTCGGGCGCCAACGTGGTGCGACACTCGGAATGTTCCGGAAAGTGGACGACCTGGGACGCGAATTCCTATAAAGCGTCGGAAGGAGCGTCAGCTGTGATAGAGTGACAATCAAGAATTCTTAGACTACCTACGGCCTCACGGATGCTCTCAAACGTAACGAAACCCTCCTCGGTCGTCTCCCATTCCTTGTGCCCCTCGAGCAACAGTTCGGCGCCGTCTTGCGGAGGAGGAACAGGCGTCGAAGCCGCACCGGGTGTCGAATGTCCGCTGCGACTGTTATTCCCGTGTATCTTGCGCAGAGCCTGAACTTTGGCATCTGCCGCTTCAAACTTGTCTTGCCAGTAATCGATGGCATCGACCTTTTCGCCCAGGACAGGGATGGCCTTCTGAAGCGTGGATTTAGGTACCCGGGTGCTAGGCCGATCGCCCATTTCATTGGAAGACGAGTCTTGACCCGTTGGCGAGGTCGTTCCAGATCCGTTCTCGAGATCACGGTCGGCAAGGAAAGCCGGTGGTACGCTCGCTGGCGGCAAGTCGTGCTCCCGCCTGACCTCGCCCCAATTGGGTTCTTCGGACAGAGCCAATCCGATCTCGGGCGTCTTGGGCGGAGGTCGGACCTTGCTAGTCGATCGACTCGGCGTTGCCGCGCCCGAATGGATAGCATCGGCATCAACAGGACGCAGATTTTGCTCGTCCTCCTCGTCCTGCTCCGGTAATCGAATATGACCGAGTCCTTTCCCGCCCCTATATTTCCACCAGGCCTTTTCCAAACCTCGCATGGCCAGCTCCCTTTCGTGTAACGCCTGTCTGAGTTCCCGGCCGACGTTCTTGACCATCCTGATACTCTCCACCTTCCACCCACAGTCGTTCTCAAAGTAATCTTGCAGTTTCTTTCCGTCTCGCAGATGTTCTGGGATGGCTGTCACCAAGACCGTCCTAGCCGGTACGCTGCTCTTGCGGGCCAAGGCGAAGATGCGACGTCGTGCGAGGAAACGGTGAAAGTTCTTGTGTAACATGTAAAGTGCCAGGATCGAAAAGAAGTAGACGAAGAGGAGGTGTAGTCCGACCGTCGTTTGGGGATCGATGACTAGGTCCATCAAGGTAGGGTTTTGGCGTGTGGTATTCCGCTTCAAAGTGTGGTTGTGGCTGGTCTCGTGCAGGTGAACAGGAGTCCAGAAGGTCGAGGTATAGTTGGTATCGGTGTCATTGCCCGCGTTGGGATCTGGTAGATCGTCGTCTGTCGATCCATTCCGCTGAGCACGCGAGGGCTTAGGTTAAGCTCAAGCCTGGATTCGTATGGCTTCCGGCCGACTTACAGTCAGATTCACGGGCACCAGGATGAGCGTGGCTGCACCGGCGCATATCGAGAAGAACAAGAACGACGTCTTCATGAAATCGAGAAGCTGAAAGTCGACCATTCAATCAGCCCTGCACGGCACGGGACTCGCTCAGCTCTGAGAATTGCTGCACTCACCACGACGGCGTCCAACCCGACGGTCCGTACCATCATACTATCGCTCACACTCAATACCGGCCGGACCCAGCCGAATAGACCCGGATGATCTTCTGACGGATCGCCCATATCCTTCGCTACAAGACAAGGTAGAATGTCAATAACCAAACACACCATCGTCAATTTCCATCCCCACACAGCCGGTCGGCGTGATCAGACGGCATCATGCTACTCACATTTCAACAGAGCTCGTCCCATATACACTCTCCGCCATCTCCGCCTCAGGATCTCGAATATGAGGACCGAGAAACCTCCTAGTGTGATAGAGAGGAGTAGTTGCGTACGGAACCATGGGCCTGTCATCGTTATTGCGTTGAATGGGATTGTGAATAACGTTTAGCGTGTGTGATATGGGAACGTCAAGAATGGGAGTCGGACCTACCCGTGTAATCTCCTACGGTTGCAATGGTATTCCAGCACCTTCAGTATAACAAGCTCCTCGGGACGTAAGTAGGGGAGACGACTGACGTGTAGGACCAGTACCCGGTGGTAGAGGCGACATGATCAAGCTCGCAGCCTGTCTGTACGGGACATCCACATCCCATTCGTGCATCGTTCCTTGTGGTTGTTTCGTAACCGATCCAGCGGCTGTCGTCGGTTTCTTGAATATAGCAGCACTATTTGATCCTCGGTGACTAGAATAATACGGTCGAGCGATCAGTTGGTGGTCAGGTTGCGCATCAAAGGGTCGTTACCAGGAATAGAGCGAGGCAGTCAAGGGTGAGAGTTATGATGATGTCGTCAGACCCCCAACGCCGCCGGTCATCGATCACGCGGACATCGAGTGATAATTGCCTATGTCCACCAACAGACCCGGGGATCCCTAAGGTAGGATCTAGGTGGTGGTCGTCAATCCGGTTCGACATTGGAACATCGCTCATACTCGGACAAAGTAGTGTTCAGAGTTCTGCACCTTGCCAACTCGGAGCTGCCTTGGAAGCGGATCGCTGTGATGACTTGTAGATGAACGCTGTTGGTGTTATTTACGCACTATTAGCTAAGGTGCACATCGAGTTCCTGAACGCGAGCTCGGAAGCTTATCCGGCCATTGTCGTGCGTGAGGTTGATAGGGGGTCATGTTCATATCCCATCTTCTATATTCTCTATTGTCTTCCGAGTAGCAACCTCGCACTCTCATCTATCAGCTATCAGACAACCAATAAGATCTCGAGACGTAAACATAACGCTCGTAGCTCATTAGCAAGCAAGGCCAGACTCAGCCATGGACTGCCAATAGCCAGCTCTCGCAAACAGAACGTCGAATCCGCACTCACAGCAACCTCACACCGCGCTGTACAGCATCGCCGGAAATGTCTGTCAGCCGGTTCAACACCCCGACCAGATCTAAATCTCGGTCCGAGATGAATTTGAAGCTGGAAGAAACCCCTGCGAAGCCTAGTAGTATTGTCAACAATGATAAC
Source organism: Filobasidium floriforme (assembly GCF_021052385.1). Taxonomy (NCBI): domain Eukaryota; kingdom Fungi; phylum Basidiomycota; class Tremellomycetes; order Filobasidiales; family Filobasidiaceae; genus Filobasidium; species Filobasidium floriforme. Next base: position 306,057 of record NW_025763627.1, on the reverse strand, counting down.
GATGACCACCCGTTATTATTGGAACTGGCGTCGTTACGGACCTCGTTGCGCAAGTTTCAGCACGTCTCGCATTTGAGCTCTATGCAGTTGCAGAGCAAGATGATGGAATCGTTATTGGTCAACGAACAGGCAGAGAGGTTGAAGAGGGAGTTGGAAGCCGCTAAAACCGAGCTGGAAGCGTTGCAGTGAGTTCAGGGTCTAGCTTCCTGATATCCGCTTCGGGGCTAAGCAGAGCTGTTTCGCTTCCTCGCAGCAAGTCCACCCCGGATCCATTCCCCACACCTTCTTCTCAAGCCCTCTCCGAACTCACCTTGGCCCACCGCCGCCTTTCCAGCAAACTAGACCACACTCAGAACGCCTTTGAAGCTTCTCAAAAGGTGGTCGCTGTGAAAGAAGCCGAAGCGGCCACTTGGAAGAGAGAACGAGACGCTATGGGGGTCTTGTTACAGGAATGGAGGGATCGGGTTATACAGACTGAGAGGGAGAGGGAGGAGGAGAGGGTCAGGAGGGTGGGAGCAGAGGAGGAATTGAGGGTCTTGAGGGGTGTCTCCTCGGGGGGTCAGCTTGAAGTGTCAACAGGGGGCTTGGCCGTTCAGCCTGCTACTCAACCAGAAGGACACCAGATACGGCCTTCAGAACCAACATCCGACGTCAACGTACAACAGACCGGGTCTCTTCCACCAACAAGCTCTTCAGCTCCGAGTCACAGCCCAGCCGAACTCCAAGGCCTGAAACGACTCACAGCCGACTTTACCACCTCCCTTGGAGCTTGTCACGAAAAGATCGCCCACCTGGAGACGCTCACAGACGAGCTCAAGGCGTCCAAGGATATCGCCGTACAAGAGGCAGACGAGGCTCGGAGTCTGTATGCGAAAGTTCAGGGGGAGATCGAGGTGATAAGGGCTGAGGACTTTGGGGCTGGCAAGGTCGTCGAGCGGTATATGTAAGTCTCAAGTCGGATGGGATCCCGAGTTCGGGACGTTTTGCTGACATAATGGTTGTGTGAATCACAGGGCCTTCACGCAGAAGATGACGCAACAACTTCATACTCACATGCAGACAGCCAACAACCGCCTTTCGCTTACCGTGACCAACCTCCGCTCCCAGCTCTTCGCGACCCAAACCTTGCTCTCCCGGGAAGAATCCCGGTCTAAACAGTTACGTGCTGCCATCGACGAGCTGGCCGAGGGTTACGAGAGGGAGACGTTTGGACGGAGGCGCGAAGTGGGACTGAGGATGAAGGCTCTGGAAAGGGAGGAACGGCGGGACGAACAGGGTCGACGTTGGGTCGATCGAGTTCGACGCGAACGGACCAGGCTTGACGTGTCCAGCGGGTCGAATAGTAATGGCTACAGCAACAACAAGTTGGGAGCTAGTCCGTCCCGACGGACGACCCGGTTGAATAGTTTCGGAGGTGGGGCGAATGCGGGATCAGCATCGTCTACGAGCTTGTCGTCCATGTTGGGTGCTCCTGCACCGCACGACTATGCTCACGGCGAACAACTATCGCTCCTCTGGGACCTGCTCGAATCGGGTTTACAGCTGTTTAAGGATAGCACCGAGGATTTGGTCGATCGCGTTTCGCCGGGTTTGGCAGCAACTACCGACGGAGATCTCGTAGAAAGCCCGATCGACGGGCGGAACCTCGGAATGGATAGTAGTCTAGGTCGGATCTTGCTCGCTCAAGAGATCGTCACGGGGTTGACGGCGGACCTGGAGAGGGAGGTCAAGCGAAATGTCGAGTTGGAAAGGGAGAGGTTGGGTTTCTTGTCCAGCAAATGGGATGAGCCGGTGACTGCGGAGCCGGATGAGCAGTCCAAGTCGGGCATGAGTGAACAAGCGACGGTCTCGGTAACGGAGGTAAACCCCCTTCCTGCGGTTGAAACGCCGTCAGAAGTGGCAACAATAGCCGGTATTGGGCACAACGAGGATCCAGAAGACGGAACGAAACCGGCTGCGACAAATGGCGAACCAGATGAATTCTTCGACTCGATCGAGGAGGATCCCCTCAGACCACCTCCCACCCTGACGTCGAGCGACCCCACACCCACAATCTCCCCCGAGGTTGAATCCTTGATCAACCGGTTACGCACCCGGAACCCGTCCTACCGCTCCACCCAGAAAGCTCTGCACGACTGTGCCCTATCCCTTACAAACCTCCGAGGTACTCGACAACAACTCCCAGCGGAATACCAGGCCGCCCTCCAGATTTTGCTCGACGGAATTCATGATGTGATAGAAGACGTCCGGGTGGAAGTGGAGATCGCCATCGCCGACGACGATCGGTCTGCCAAGGGCCATCAGACCGTTCTCTCGCTGCAAGGTAACGACGAGAACGACGGCATACGAATACAGGTCAGCAAGGCCGCGGAGGCATTACTCGATCCGGAAAGGACGAGGTCGAGGGAAGGGAACTTTGATAGGAGGTTGGGGGACGTCGAGCATGATCTGGTCGAGATCAAGATGGCCATCCTCGACGTTCAGTCCAGAGAGGCTCTGAGTCTAGGTCCTCATGAAGGAGACCTGCTGAACCCTCATCCGCTGGATGCTAAGCGGGAAGAGACCCTTGACCCGTTTACCAATCTGAATCTCAAGACCGTCAACGTTCGGACACCCAACGCTATTAGCGTTCCCATGAACGTCACCCGACCCGCCGTTTCGCCCGGTCTGACGGACCGACCTGGGCTGGGTAACAACATGAAACGAGGGTTCTTCCCCGCGCTCAGTCGGACGTTTTCGGGTACGACGCCCGTGGTGCCGCTTTCACGGGCCGTGAGCTCGAGTAATATTCACGTCAACGGGAATGGTAATGTCGGCACGAATGGGGTTAGGAATGGGCGCGATGAAGGGCTGGCGATCAATGGGCATTCTAATCACGAAACGGGGGCCGATGCGAGCGTGGGAATGGATGACGCTGATGATGGGGACGTAGAATAGATGCAGGTGACCGACGAGGATGTACAGAGCGCACCATGAATATGCGGATTCGGATCTATATCATACCACATCCAAGTCCAACTTGCCACTGATTCGAAGCCGTGTGTGCTATAACGTTATATCGCATCGACCTGACGGCATCAATACCAACGGTGTCAAATCTTGTCGTTGACGTACGGTTTGACCTACCGATTCGGCAACAGTGTTGGGGTCTAGCTGCCCAATTACAACAAGCGCAAGCACGGCAAAGAAGGCTGAACCCAAGCAGATGAATATGGATGGTACCAATTGATGCAGAGAAGAGTAGGATCTCGCTTACCGGCGTTTCCAAGAGCATATGTAAACTTTTCTCTGGGGTCTGTTTTGCCAACTCCCAGAACAAGCTGATGCACAGGCCACTCAACACCGTCAAGGCCACCAAACCCCCAATCCTTCAGAACAGTGAAGATCCACATGAGTCTGATGACAACCGTGATCATCCTTTTGCCTACATACCAAGCAGCAGAACGTTTTGAACCACCTTGATGATCACGGCTGCATGGAGATATGGAGAGCCACCCAACAGCCAAATGACTGGAACTCGCGATACCTGCCCGTCAGATCCGCCCGTCCTTCCCCCCTCTACTCTTTCTCGTCGTGATCATCACGCCAAGTCTCGCCGAAACCGCGCAACCGGCTCCGACCATCAGAAACATGGAGAAACCCTGTTTCATCGTCCGCCTCCACCTTTCCTCGCTGTCGTTCCCGGCCCGCGTGAAAGAAACGCCTTTTGCGTCATCGAAGGGGGAGAAAAGAAACGTTTCACCCCACAATGACGACCGGCAACGGGTTGACGCTGCAGTTTCTGCCTTGCCGTGATCAGGTGAGACCCTTCCTTTGTACCGCCCGCATCACAACAACAAAAGGTTTGCTTTCATCCCCCGCGCTCCCGCCACTTTGCGCGAGTTTCCCATCATTTTCCATCATCATCAATCACCATCGTCGTCGTCCTTTCATTTTCGAGCTCGCCCTAGAAAATTATATATACACAGCAGAACTCTAAAGTCTCTCCCCCTTTCGAATCAAAAACATTGCCCTTTCTCTTCTCCTCTTTCAATCTCACACCTTCGATAATCTCACCCTTATCCCTAGTCCTCGTCTTCGACTCTCTCAATCTCTCAACCCTTCATCTCAAAACCTCATTCTACCTATAACAACTTCGATATGCGTCTCTCTCTCATCGCCCTCTCTGCTCTCCTTTCCGTCACCTCGGTGAGTTTCGATCATGATCTCACCTTGTCTCCATCTTGACGCTGACGATACTCCGTCCGTGTCTGCTCGAAATCACCAGGCCAGGGTCGCACCCCGTCAAGCCGGATTGGAAGGCGCTCCTCAGTGTGTGCCCAACTGTCTGGCTGTGGCTCCGTACAACAAGTCAGTTCATAACCACGTTTACGCTCCTTTTACCCCCCTCTCATTTGACTGATCACTTATCATGGACCCCTTCTCTCATTCCCCTCATCTTACACTAACCCTTCATCTGCTGCTCTGCATGACCTCGATCAACGACCCTCAGCGGCCCTTGCGACCCGTCCGACCAGGCCTGTTTGTGTCAAAATGAAGGGACCCTCGCCGCTGTGAACGGTTGTCTGGCGGACCAGTGCCCTGACCAGCTCGTCGAGGCTCAAGCGTTGGCTTTGCAATACGTAGGTCCACCCCCTCCTTTCCTGTTGTCATTCGAACAATGCAGTATCGGTTGGCTCACGATGACCCACTATCTGGATTGATTGATGGACCCCGACTCGGACAGTGTGCTGCCATCGTCGCCAGCCAAAGCGCCGCTCCTACCACCACCGCCACCGCCACCGAGACCGAGACCGTTACCTCTTCTTCCACCGCGGCCGAGATCAGCGAGACCGTCTCCGCCCCTGCCCCGACCTCGACCGCCACCGCTACAGAGACCGCGACCGCTACGATCGTCTCTACCACCTCGCTCGACGCTGCGGCCGCTGCTTCTGCCAGCGTTTCGTCTGCTGCGGAGAGCGCGAGCGAGAGCGTGGGCAGTGAGGTCGAGAGCGCTACTTCGGAGGCTGTGTGAGTGGAGCAGTCCGTTGCTCTGGGGATTGAGTTCCGATAGGGAGCTGATATTGATATGTCTTTTCGTGGAAATGTACAGTGCCAGCGCCTCGTCCGCCTCGGAATCCCTCGCTGCTAGCGCTTCGTCCGTAGCCGCCTCTGCCTCCGAGGCCGCCGCGACCGGGATCTCCAGGTCAGTCCACGTCTCTTTCACATCTTTGAATGACCTCCATCTACATATATTGATCTTCGATTCGATCATGCTGCTCGACGATGACCCTTTGCAGCGCCGTCGCCGGAGTGACCCAACGTCTCTCTTCTGCCGCCTCGTCCGCCTCTTCCGCGGTCGCTTCGGCCACGTCGACCGATAACGCTGCCGTGGGTCTCGTCAACGCCGGCAAGATCTCTACCGGGATGTTGGCTGGAGTTTTGGCCGTCGTTGTCGCCCTCTAAATCGGTGGCTCACTCGGATACGAGTCGGAGGGTAGTGTGGGGTAGACTTGTTGTTTCTGCGGATATATACACGGGACGAACGCAAGGGTTTCTGCTATTTCCTCTATTTAGATTCTGTTATCGTGCTTTGTTTATGATTTTGCTCTTATATAATGAATCGATGAGTCCACATAGAGCACATAACTACCTGAAATAGGTCTAGGCGCCGACTGCCTGACCTGAAACGGGGTTATCGACTATGCTTTTCCAATCCCGCATCTTCACCCGGCCCCCGGGAGCATCGGTCGGACCCGATTCGTCCCTGAGAGAACGGATTTGCATCCGAACTGATAAGAGAGTGCACCCTCGCGCCAAGCCTCAAGAAGGGGTTTTCCAATATTCCGAGTTGGGTTTTCCAAGAATCAGTGCGCAACTCTGAGCCATGAGCCATCGCTAGCATCGTTTATATTTCAAGGGCATCGCATCGACAGCCACGGGACTAGCCGGACTAGCGGATTGGGTGAGGGGTAACTGTTGGAAAAGCAGTGGTCGATAGCGGAACGAGGGTGGGGGTATATATATATTCCTCGCATGGGTCGTAATCGTGTTCCGGATAGCCAGACGATCGTGACCCCTTCTATTCTCTTTTTCCTTTTCTGCCCGTTGTCATCGCGATCGTATCCACCCAGACTCGTACACGCAGATCGAGTGAGAACTAGAGAAAGACAAGGAGACGAAAGGGAGTCTCACTTGCATCTCGTTCTTCGTCGTCGTTATCGCAAGAGCAAGACGGATCGAAACGGAAACAGCGTAGATACGGTACAGCAGCATACCACGGCTGGACGTATAAAGAGGATCGCGAAACGTGGTAAGCCGCTCGTTGAGCTCTTATGGATCCTGGTTTGATCTTCCCATCGATCAGCAAACTGACTTGAATCAAGTTACCCTCGCAAACTCGCAGATCATACCAGTCAAGAAAAGAGAGATCGCGAAACGTAAACCGTCGAGATGAGGTCTATTATCGCTCGAACCTCTACCCTTTCGAGGACATGTCTCCTCCGACCTGCCTCCAACGTGTCGGTCCCAACCTCGTCGATTTTGGGCTTCCGATCGGTATCCACGACGTCGGCGTCGACATCAACGGCAAAGACGCCGTTGCGATCCCACTCGACCACGGCCATCTCCCCGGCTTCGACCGCTCACTGTACCCTCTTCCCCCCCACTCACTCTTCGACTTCGATCTTCAAACCCCTGGATACCTTTGCTCCGCGCCACATTGGTCCTAGGGAAAAGGACGTCGACGCCATGCTCTCTTTCCTCGGGTACAAGTCGATGGAAGAATTCGTCAGCCAGACCGTACCGGGAAACATCAGGATCAAAGAGTTGGACGATAAGGATATTCGGCCGTTGAGCGAGTTGGAGTTTATGAGGCGGGCTGAGAGGTTGGCAGCGGAGAATAAGATGGTGAAGAGTTATATCGGGATGGGGTATCATAATGCCATCGTACCGCCGGTGATTCAGAGGAATGTGAGTCCGAGTGTCGAGAGGACGTGGGTTCCGGGTCGATGAAGATGACTTTTTGAGCTGACCATCACTGACGGTACGTTTCGGTTTCTCTAGCTCTTCGAGAACCCGGCTTGGTACACCGCCTACACGCCTTACAGTCCCGAACAATCTCAGGGACGTCTAGAATCTCTCTTGAACTACCAGACGGTCATCACCTCCCTCTCCGGTCTGCCCATCGCCAACGCTTCCCTGTTGGACGAATCCACCGCAGCGGCCGAGGCCATGACCATGTGCCTGGCCACCTCGTCGAAATCGGCCGCCCCGAACGCTCAGGTTAAAGAGAAGGTCTTGATCGTCTCCTCCGGGGTCAGCCCTCAGACCTTGGCGGTACTTCGGACGAGGAGTAAAGGGTTCGGGATCACCGTCCAGGTCGTCCGTGATGAGGAACTCCCTGCGGCGATCGAAAAGGCCGGGAAGAGCTGTTTCGGACTGATGGTCCAGTACCCCGATGTGGACGGTGGGATCAAGGACCATCACGCCCTCGCGACCCAAGCCAAGAAGTTTGGGATCAAGGTCGTCGCCGCTACAGACTTGCTCGCTTTGACCATGCTCAAACCTCCGGGCGAATGGGGAGCGGATATCGTGCTCGGAAACTCGGCCCGGTTTGGGGTACCCGTCGGGTATGGAGGACCGCATGCGGCGTTCTTTGCTTGTACGGAGGCGCTGAAGAGGAAGATGCCCGGGAGGTTGGTCGGCGTCAGTAGGGATACAAGGGGCGAGAAGGCCTACAGGTTGGCCCTGCAGAGTGAGTTCAAGATTGGGTTTAAAAGTATCCGCGTAGTGGATTGCGGCTGACGTGATGTCACGTGGGATCGTCTGCAGCCCGTGAACAACACATTCGACGGGAAAAGGCCACGTCCAACGTCTGTACCGCTCAAGCTTTGTTGGCGAACATGGCCGCCATGTACGCCGTCTACCACGGCCCCGAGGGGATCCGCAACATTGCCGGCAAAGTCAACGCCCTGACCTCGATCCTGAAGCGGGTCGTCGAGGATGCCGGGTGTGTGATCACCAACCCCGGTGGTCACTTCTTTGACACCCTCTCCATCGACGTGAGCAAGATCGGAGGTGCCGACAAGGTTCACGCCGAGTCGGTCAACCGAGGGATCAACTTTAGGAAGATCGACGACAAGACCGTCGGTGTGACTCTGGATGAGAGCGTTGGGTTGCTCGATCTGACGGATATCGCCAATGTCTTTGTCGCCGTCTCGGGTGGCAAGGCTTTCACGGCCGATAGCTTGTCAAGCTTGGCAGCCGACAAGTTGTCGTTCTCGACCGAGACGCTGGGTCAGTCGATCGCCTCGGCGCCCAAGGAGCTCGTGAGGACTACCAAGTTCTTGCAACAGCCCGTCTTCAACACCCACCGTTCCGAGACCGAGATGTTGAGGTACCTCTACCAGCTGCAAGAAAAGGATTTCTCGCTGGTCCACGGGATGATCCCCCTTGGATCGTGCACAATGAAGCTCAACTCGACCTCGTCCATGACCCCACTCGCTTGGAAAGAGTTTGGAGGCGTCCACCCGTTCGCGCCCGTCGAGCAGAATGAGGGGTACGCTACGATCATCAAGGAACTCGAGGACGACCTCTCGCTCATCACCGGGTTTGACGCGACGAGCTTGCAGCCCAACTCGGGTGCGTCGGGAGAGTACGCCGGGTTGATGGTCATCAAGGCCTACTTGGAGTCGATCGGCGAGGGAAAGAGGGACGTATGTCTGATCCCTGTCAGCGCGCATGGGACCAACCCGGCCTCGGCGTTCATGTCCGGTATGAAGGTCGTTGCCGTCAAGACCCTCGCTGATGGATCGCTCGACCTGGCCGACATGCGCGCCAAGGCGGAAAAGCACAAGGACAGCTTGGCCGCGGCGATGATCACCTACCCGTCGACCTATGGTGTGTTCGAAGAGGGCGTCAGGGAAGCTTGTGATATCGTGCACCAGTACGGCGGACAGGTCTATCTCGACGGAGCCAACCTGAACGCCCAGGTCGGGTTGACCAACCCCGGTGCGGTCGGTGCCGACGTCTGTCACTTGAACCTGCACAAGACGTTTGGAATCCCCCACGGTGGTGGTGGACCCGGTATCGGACCCATCTGTGTACGAGGACACCTCGCACCGTTCCTCCCCGGACACCCGCTCATCGACTGCGGCGGGTCGCAAGCCATCGAAGCCGTCGCCGCTGCACCTTGGGGATCCGCCTCGATCACCACCATCTCTTGGGCTTATATCAAGATGCTCGGAGGGAAAGGGTTGACCGATACCGCCCGGTTGTCGCTATTGAACGCCAACTATATCGCCAAACGGCTCGAGGGGCATTACACTGTCAAGTACTCGAACAAGAACGGCAGGGTCGCTCACGAGTGTTTGATCGAGTTGGCCGACTTTGACAAGCAGGCCGGGCTGAAGGTCATGGACTTTGCCAAGCGTCTGCAGGATTATTCCTTCCATCGTAGGTCCTCATCGCTTCACCTTCCACATATCCTCGTGCTAATTTACAATCGTCCTCACTTCAGCGCCTACCGTCTCGTGGCCCATTTCCACGGGAATGCTCGTCGAGCCCACCGAGAGCGAGAGCAAGGAAGAGATCGATCGATTCTGCGATGCGATGATCAGCATCCGACGAGAAGCCGAGGAGGTCATCCAGGGCAAACAACCCAGGGACAACAACCTGTTGAAGAACGCTCCTCATCCGATCGCCGTGTTGACCGAGGACAAGTGGGACAAGCCGTATTCGAGGGAACAGGCCGTCTACCCTGTGCCCGAGCTCAAGAAGAAGAAGTTCTGGACGACCGTAACCAGAATCGACGATGGTGAGTCGAAGCGCGTTCTTACTTTCGACACACTCAGAGCCGATTTCTGACGTCGAATCGTCAAACTCATTAGCCTACGGTGATACCCACTTGATCTGCACGTGCGACTCGGTAGAGGAATACGCGGACAGCACCGAGGGTGACATGACCATCTCTGGCGGCATCCAAAGCAACACGTAGGGGCGTCAATCCAGATTTTTGCCATTCACCGAACTCAGGCGACCATCTCTGCCCTGTTGGCCATCCTTTCTCTCTTATTATAATCGACTGGGGGTCCTCAACACCCTCTTACGACTCTTTACGACCTGCTCAGAGGCTCAACGCCGAATAACGATCCTAGAAAAAAATTGCTCTGCCGCTTTGTTCACATATGTACCCGTCAATTCAGCGTAGAATATTATCACAATCATCTGCATGCTGTGTGCCTTAATAAAACAGTATGAATTTACCGAGAGCGTTTCATCGCCTTTATCGTGTTAGTGCTTGAGATAGTCGGCTGGCGAGAATCCGTACTACTTCAATCCAAACCGAGCTATTTCTTGCATATACCAACGTCATCAACAATTTTTGCAACCGGTTTCAAAGCCTTATATTCCCACGAAATCGAAACATTCTGCTCTTACATTCGCCCACTAGTGACGACAATCTTCCGCATACCAATCGAGCGGGCGAGACTCGATGGTAATATCAGGCATCGTGCTCTATATTCCGAGCTTCGTGATTGAGCTCGACCTCGGTCTTGTGGCCCTTAAACTTGCGGAGCGATATGCCGCTCTCGAATACTGCAAGGTATGGTACTACTTTCAGCCATCCGTCTCCGTCGATGCGATGAGCAGAAACCGCGCGATGAGAAGACCCACGTTCGTCTATCTCGGCGGGAGAACGCCTTGCTACCTCGGGCACGATGAAGTAAGCGAGGACGACGGTCGGAATACCCGTACCAGCATAGCTAAGATACAGTGTTTCTTGTCAGTCCCAACTTGCGTACGAACCCCAAGAATATGCCGGATGCTCCCGGCAGTCACTTACAAGAATCCCGCCTTTGCCTTCCATCCTTTGAAATCGCCACTGCCCTTGATCATAATAGGAGCGACGAAAGAGAACATAATGGCGACCAGGTTGGTGATTGCTAGACCGTACGAAGCGGAAATGGCACGGAGCCGCTGTGTAGGGACCTCGGCAACGTATGCGTATCCGATGGCTGAGGCACCGGTAGTCGAGAAGATTGCAAGACAAGCGAAAAAGATCTGGGTGCGGGTATGTGGAGGTAACAGCCAGAAAGTCAGTGAGAACAAAGCGGGAATTCACAAGATGATGACCGACTGACCAAGAGAGCTCCGAGGGCTGGTTTTTCATAGTCGAAGCATCCGACGATACCCAGACACAGCACCGAGACGACGGTGAGCGCATAACCAGTCAAAACTAAAGGTCTTCGTCCGAAGCCGTCCGAAAATGCTGCCGTAAGGAGGACCGAGATGAGTTGAACGCAAGCGAGGATAATCGTGACTTGAAACGGGTTCTTGTTCCCTGCAACTTGGACTGAAGGGAGCCGATGGTCTCATTCAGCCAAAAGGCGAGCACATCCGAATCGGACTGGACCATGACTCACAAAAGTAGGTCGAATAGGTGTTGAATAGCGTCAAGCCGACAAACTGCAAGGTGAGCGGCTCAGCCGTGTAAGTAGGCGCGGTCTCTTTGAGGTTCGTTCTTTCCCGTACCTGTTGCATCAACTTGGGCCAGAGAGAGATCAACATCCGGATGCCATTTCTGCCCTTGAACAGCTCGAATCGACCGATCGAAGCGGACGCTTCCGCGGCGAGGCGTTCCGCTTCCAGAGTAGCTTCCATGATGCCCTGAAACGCGTAGATGGGACAGCCCTCAGACGCGTTGTTTCGAGACCGGAGGAGCCAAGGGAGATTGCAGGAAGAAGGGCTCACTATCTGTTGTTTCACGTCGTAACCTTGTATATGACCATTGTTCTTGAACAAGATGGATTCGGCCTGCGCGACTTTACCTTTGGTGACAAGCCACCCTGGAGTTCAAAACGACAATGACAACAAAGATGAGCTCGATATGGACCTTCTCGCACGTCACCCGCGTCACGACAGGCTCCCGAATGGAATCGTCACTCACAAGGAGATTCAGGCAGGTACACGAAGATGAGCAATAGCACGCCGATCATACCCCACTGAGGCGAGCAGAGGCATTCCGCCCCATCAATGATAGCTTCAGTTCTCGAGGATTCCAGAGCGATAACAAGTAGGCAGTGCTCACCTGAGTCAGGATGGGCGTCTTGAAGTCCATAGGGCTGTGGGCGGCCATCTCTCTCAACACAACCGGAGCGATCATTTGACCCACTACGAACCAGCTATTTGTTGATTTTCGTATTTCATTTGCGCGATTTTCTCGTCAGTACCATCCACGGACCCGCCTCGATATTCGACTCGTCCTAGCTAGGACCCGAAGAGAGAACGCTTACAATGTATAAGCATTGATCAAAAACCCTCGCAATTGGTTGGGAGAATGTTCCCCGATATAGACAGGCAGGGTCGCTTGGATGCATCCGACGCCGATCCCGGCAAACAGTTTGGCGATGAGCCAGTGCCAGTAGGTCGAGGTCACGGTCTCTATGGCGATGCTGACCACGAGGACGATCCAGATGGCGTACATGGCTGGTTTTCTGCCGAACCGGTTGGTAATGAAAGGCAATAAGATCTGGCCGAGGAATTGCCCGGCCGATTGGATACCTGTGCGTAGCGTTTCAGCATTAAATGTGCGCGGATGGGGAGTAGTGAGTACCCATGCGACGATCGTCGTACTGACCTCCCCATGCGGAAACGTATTTGCCATCCAAGATCTTGGCATTCTTCCCAGCCATCATCTCGATGAAGCCTTTGTTACTGACTGTACCGATTTCAAGAATCAGAATTCAAGGACCCAATCGAGGATACGATAAGCGACAGATCCGAGTTCGGATGGACGGGGGAAACTTACCGATCGATCCGTTCAGGTTGACTGTATGACAAGGTGAGGAGCATGGCAGATTTGGAGAACGGACGTACTGATAGTAAGCACAAGTCGGAGAAAGTACGGGCGTAGCAAGAAAAACGCACTTTGATACCCTTCGAGAGACGCCGCGAATGCTGCCATCATGCAGATAGCACAGATCCGCTTGTAACGTTTGATCGCTTGCCAAGTGGATAGATCGTCCAGCGAGGACTTCATCTGGACAACGGGGCTTGGGATGGATTCTTTCTTAATGTCACCATCATAGTCAATGTTGTCGATATGGACGGCTTCGGGCTTGATGTCCTGGTCCAACTGGGGGAACTGAGTGGAAGCGGTGGAAGGCATGTTGGTGGGGAAATTGGTCTTGGTTGTATCCGGATGATTACTGCTAATAGTCGCTTGGCAAAGCAATGTGATTGCAATTTGTCTGTGCTGGTCCTTAGGCTGTCATGCCTTGAAATAGGCGTTGTATCGACACCAAACGGTCCCTTCCCCTTCTTATTCGATGTCGTATCATCGTTGTTATATCCCTTTGCATACAGTCAGCATCATGTCTGAGTTCGAGGTCCTTGAGTATAGGGCCGACCATACGCTGCGCCATGACTTTGAGCCGAGAAGTTCGATGGCACGGTCCGTCATCAGTCCCGGACTACGGAACAGGTCACGCGCACAGGGCATATCTATCCCATATCCTGCCGGACCCGCTGTGATGTTACGCCGGAAGGTTCGGGATTGGGCGCCGATCGTCTAACGATCTTGCATGAATGTGGTTTGAATCCTTGAAAGACGATACGACGACGATGTATATTACTCAAATCCTGTTCACGGGGTCTGTCCCGGGCCGGGGTCGACCATCGATCACAGCCTCACGACTATCCCGAGGGGTGATCAGCGGGGGTAGACCATAGTATCACTGAGGCTGTGGTCACGAGTCCCAGTTCCCCTTTTCTTAGCTCGGATTCAAGAATAGCTAATAGTTTCGCACTACTTCTTACGATGATGGCTGTTGAATTGCCTCCGGAGCATTCTCGGAGCCGCGCGCGCGCGCGTGCGCTGAAACGCAAGATGAGTGGCGCCCCGGCATGATCACCTGAAAATAGCAACGGGGTCCCCCGATGCATGCGGGGCCAAACTGAGGCGGTGGGGTGTATCATCATCCCGATCTCCCCGTTCCATCGAGGCACGTTAACCTTCTCTCGGTCCCGGTCCCGGTCCGAGCGCGACAAGTTCTACGTTTCGTTTATGACCAGGACGCGCAGGACGGGAACCAGGACTCTCGAGTTTCGTCGAGCTTCCCCCTTCACCTAGACTCTCTGGCATCATCAGACCGTTCGAGGACCTGAGCGAACTTCAACTATGCGCAGCCAGACCGAGGCTGTCCACCTTTTGAGCCGGTCGGCATCATCCGAGTTCAACCTGAACGGAGCATCTTTTCAGCAAGACGGCATAACGTCTCATCGAGGCGAGTAGCAAGTCGTCGTTATCCACGACTTTGTCCTTCGTGGTATTACCGAGATCTTGTGTGTTGTTGACTATTGATCGAGATCATGCTCGCAGGCTGGCAGTACGTAGCGTACTACGTCAACCAGAATGACAAGGAGATTAACAACAGCGATGATAACGATGGTCAGGTCGAAACCAAATCGAGACCGACCCGAAACGTCTGCCTGGCTCGACGAAAATTGGACGCAAGCTCATATGCCAAGTCGAGAAGGAGTGATAGGGACCAGACCCTCGGCGTCAGTGACGGCGAGTCGGAAAAGGCAATTTGGCAGACTATCGTATTCGACGATTACGAGCAGGTATTGAACGACGGACATAACGTCAGTAAATTGTGGCGTGGAGAGTCGTGGTCGTACCTGTAGAGACCAAAGGCTATGGGAGAACGATCAGAGCTGATCGAACGTGGTGTTTGCTTTCTCGGTTTCCCTCGTCTCCTCAAACAGACCATCTCCCTCGGCCTGTCCCATTCGGACGGCTCGATCCACCTTTCGTTCGACAATCACAATACCAGCTTGGTTTACCGTCGTTCGTGTTCCACCCTCGACCTGATCAGTCAACCTGACGAGGTACCCTACAGAGACGTTGTCGGAGGGTGGTCTAAGAAGAGTTTCCAGGAGGTACGGGAGGGGCTTGAAGGGCTCGATACAGCCGAGTTCGAGGTGAGCGGTCGAGGGATCTGGGGGGTGGAGTCACTATCTATCTAACGTGTGTGTGGTTCTTTTTCGCTTGGACCCGATCGATGTGCTTCGGGTCGTACATAAATACAGAGCGCAACGTATCCCAGATTCTTGAGCTTGCCAGCGAGTTCTGATTCGTCGGCTTCGCTCCTCCTCGAATTCCGAACCGGGATGGCCGGACTGGGCGATACGCGGATGTACGTCTATGGATCAAGAAGTGGCGATGATAGTAGCGGGACGTCTTCGTACGGCTGGGAAGCTAGAGGCGTAGTCTTGCAGGGAGTTGGCTGTAATGCGTACGTCCCTCATTCTCAGCCTCGTGAATCTAGGGTCGATTTGCACGAAGTGGAGCGGGTCACGGAGGCTTACTTTTGTCCGTCTCCGGGATGATGGTCACTTTTCAGCTATATCAACGGTCTGACCTTGCACCGGGGATCAGCTTCGATGCCTGCCAGCGTCCATTTGACGTGGACCTATCGCTCGTATATCCCTGTAACACTGAAAGACTCGCAACAACAAGCAGGACCGAACGGACCGGAGAACAATCACGACCTGTATTACGCGTGGAGTCCGTTCGAGGAGGATCGTCCTGGAGCGATGGGAGGCCCAGGGAGACGGTGGTTCAACGGGATGGGCGAGCTGATCGGCATGGCAGGGAAACCGGTGGTATCCGGTAGTGCGGATGCCCCTTCTTCTCCTGGGCTAGGACCCGTTATACCGACATCGCCAGGGATCTTGGCATACAAGACCTCGGCTGGCAACAAGGGTATTACCAATCAAGAGAGCCAGGCGGTGGACAGTCAGGGTGGAGTTCATGTGCTGAATAGGGAGGAGGTAGATGGCCTCGAGAGATGGTAAGAAGAAAAGAAGGGGGAGGGGGCATGAGCGAGCGAGCGACAGCGCTGACTTTCGAGATCTCTCATTTAAATGTGAGGTACAGGGTGTACTACACGCTTCCCGAAGCAAGTGACGGCATCTTCAATGGTCGTGTGTGGGAACGCCACCTTCTGCCGCACCCTAAGTACAGCCCGGCATCGGTGTTTCATCCTCGAGGCAAGATGTTTTGTGCCACGCACTACGACGTTCCCCATCTATACATTTTCCTTCCGAGAGAGCTCGATCTCGTATTGATCCGCCGGAGCTTACGAATCAAGCCCGGATGGCGGGGGGAGTGGGAAGAGGTGCTCAGATTGCCCGGGGCGAGAATGATGGAAGTCCTGGTCGACGTGAGTGCTGGCTGATATTTTCATGACACGTCACGCTATTTGTTCGCTTTTCGGTGTAGGAGGAACGCTTGAATCGATGGGACCACGTACTGAGCGTGTATATTGGCAAATATTTCCCTGAAGAAATGGAGTTTGACCGTCACAGGCGCATTGACGAGAATACCGGAGAAGAGTGCGACTATAGTGGTCAAAGAAGAGACAGTTGGATGTCAATCCTGGATATCACCCTTTGAGACGACTGTAGCGACTCTTATCAATGTTTCATGTCCGCAACGTCACAGGGTTCTTCGAGGTTATTACACAATCAACGAGAGGTGCTGATCACAAGGTGGAATCGAAGGCTGGAGTACAGGAAATTAAAGAACGAGGAATCTCACCAGCAGTTCATTTTAGTGTCCCTCTCACATCCTATAATTTCGCTTTCATCACGCTGTGAAGGGGCTGGACCTTGAGCCCCTGAGCAGAAAGGAGCGTTATCGGAAGGCTAGTTGACATCTCCAACAGTGTAGAGTTGTAGTGCATCGGGCTTCCATCGTTCCCCTCAGGCTAAAACTCAAGGGGACAAACTCGAACGAAGTCTTAGCTGCATGCTCGTGGCATTGTCGCGGCGATCGAATAACGGCCCATCGCGCGATGAAGGCGAAACCATTCGTAGGATATGAGCACGGGTCTACGATTCTATCGAGACACGCAAATGGCTGTATTTTTTCTAAGCTGTATTCAAGTATACAAGTATTACGTTGTGTATAGGATCACGCATCTTACGTGCGAGAGCGGTTTTCCACATTGTGTGATTTATTTCCCCTCGTGAGGTAATCACGTCGTCATGAGTCTCATTCGAAAACTAAACGTACAATTCTGCGATTTCACCGGATGTGTCCTTGGCGCCCGCCACGTTACCCAAGCCGTGATTGGCCGCTAGTGATTCTTGAGCTACACCATCCTGTAGTATTCGACTGTGTGCGTCTTGCATCCTTGATAAAGCTATCGTTCCCTCGGACAAAGATTCATTGATGGCGAGAACGCTCAAGATGAGCATTCTCGTTCTGAGCATTCTCGTTCCCCGTCGAGAAGCCATCAATATCTCTACCAGCAGACCCGTTAACCCAGACTTGTTCCCACAGCCGGGACCTAGGCAACGTCTGTCCGGAAGTGACGGCTCGGAATTTGTCGTCGGTCGAATCACATACCTCGGTAGCTCCGGAAGATCGAACAAGGTCAAAATTGGCCGGGCCGGTCGAGCTGAGCAATGACCAATTTTGCTATCAGTATCTGTAATTGATTTTATCAGGGAAAATATCGCAGGTGAGGTAGGGCTGGACCAGATTTTCGCAAACACAGAACACCACGCCTCCGAAAGGAAAGAGAGGATATAAGCTCCAATTTGATCCCGGCGTGTTACAAAAATAAATGTAATCAACTACAATGAAGCATGTAACATCACACCGAGATCTAGGGCGGCTGTCTTGCAAGCGGTATGAATTGTAGCTCGAAATACGTCAAATGCGAATGCAGAGGTCACCCCGGACCGGTCAAGCGCACGGTTTCAGAAACCGGGCTGTTAGCGCGCAGAACGCGGATGAAGTTCACTTTCGATCTGGAGTCGGCATCAGTGTTTGCGGGGTATGTATGCCCCGTATGAGAAATCCTGTCGTCCGGTTTGATCATGCACCGAGGACTGAGAAAGCTACCTTCTGTGATCACTGTGAAACATGCATATATGCGCAGAGACAGGTAATTTTTTCGGAACGGATCTTCCATTTGCCTTCTATCACCATCATCACCGTCTTCCTCGCCCTGACTCAAAGTCGAACAATGCGAACCTTCATTCCCCTTCTGGCGCTGCCTGTCACTCTGGCTGCTTCCATCGTCGGTCGCGCGGCAATCAGCTATGATGCTCAATCCGGGACCAAGAGCAGCCAGATCGACGCAGCTCCTGTTGGCATCAGGTAAGTCGGCACGATGGGTCTCCCACTAGATGATCCTGTCGGGACTTACGAGCGGTCGACTCCAGCTTCGAATTCTTTGCGTTTCCCGATTACGTGAACTCGGTCGGTGCCACGAAGACATGTTTGGCCAATCTGCAGAGTTATGCAGGATCGGCACCTCCAGTTAGGATCGGAGGTACCACTCAGTAAGGCGTCGGTGACACCTTAGATAAAGAGTGGACTACCGCTGAAATATATTCCATGGCCATGTCACGTTGAAAAGAGACAGAGCGACATGGAACGGTACTCAGACAAGTGCCGTCTCCTACAGCGTAGCGAGTCCCACAGATGTGTCGAATCCTATTGTTCTCCCGCACGTCTATTGTTCTCCCAGAACAATAGACCGCATGGAACAATAAAGCACATCCACTCTTCGCACCTTTCCTTTTGTTCTCGCTTAGCAATCTGCGACTCGCTTAGCAATCTGCGACCACTGTCGCAAGTTGCGACCACAACCGCAAGTTGCGACCGCAAACCGCAACTTGCGACCGCAAACCGCAGACCGCAAACCGCAAACCGCAGCACCTTGCCACCTACCAGAATAATATATATAGCAGACCATTCTGGTCTGATTTCATGATCCCCTCTTGTATATTTTATCCTCATGCAAACTATACAACGGTGATCAACTCGATATCCAACAGATTAAGAGTCGGCTGCTCTACCAACGGAGCTCAACGGGCCATCACCTTAGTTTACATCAACCAACCCTCTTCAACATCGACTTAGTTTCATCATGGCCGACAGTCTCGACCTCGACACTCTCAAGGTTACCAAGCGTACCTACCTTGAGGGTCCCGACAATTACGCGGAATGGTCCCGCTCGATTCAAAACACTTTGATCGATAAGGATCTGGACGACATTGTTGATGGAACTATTCCTCGACCTAATACCCTACCTATCACTACCTTGGCTGCCACCGCCGGCACGGACAACGCTCCAACTACTACCTCTACTACGGTAACTACTCCAGCTACAGCCGAGGAACTTGCGAAATGGATCAAGAAAGACAAGAAGGCCTTCGGAATCATTGACGGAAGCCTCAGTCAGCTTGTCCATCACAACCTCCCGTCTCACCTCTCAACCTGGCACGCTCTGGTCCAAAGGGACTCCGCTCACACCGATGAGTACAGAGCGACGCTTCCTTCTGCTTCTGAAAGATTACTTAAACATCTTCAGGAAACCTATTCGGCCGCAAGGGGATCCAGGCGGGCTGAACTTCTTGCGATCATCTGGCGATCCCAACTCGCGGAAGGAGAAGACCCGACTGTCCATACCGGAAAGCTCAAGTCGGCTTACTCCGCTATCACCGTCTCTGGCCGATCCCGGATGGACGACAAGGACTTTGCCTTTGCCATCCTCATGTCCCTTCCTTCCTCCTACGAAACCCTCGTTCAGACCTACTATCTCAAGGAGGACTTTCACTCACAGGACGTCATTGACGCCGTCCGAGCCGAGTACAGGAGAAGGATTGTTCAGGAAGAAGGAATTGAGACTACGGCTCTCATCGCTGCCCGTCAACAAGCACGGAACAACAACAACAACATCGGCGGCACCGGAAACAAGAAGAAGTTTATTCCTCGGTCTCCCTTTGACGAGAATGCCTTCTGCGAGTTCCATCAGAAGAATGGACACTCAACAGCAAACTGTTTCACCAAGCCCGCCAACTTCAGTACCGGCAACAACGCCAACAGGTACACAAACAACAGTGCCAACATCGCCGCACTTGTAAGCGACAGGAGTCAACATCATGGCATCAACGCCGGCTCTGCTTTCATGGCAAGCATCACCATCGATCACAATGCCCTTCTGGCCCACTCGTCTGCACTTGACATTGTTGTAGACTCTGGAGCTACCCATCACATGGTTCACGACAGGAACCTACTCACTGGAATCAAACAACTACCGATCCAGGCAAACATCACCATAGGCAACGGCGCCAACATCACCGCCAGAGAATGCGGTCAACTCAAACTACCAAACATCACACTATACGATGTTCTTCATGTACCCGAACTGGGACGGAACCTTCTGAGTGTTGGTGCCGCACAGAGCACCGACGGACACTCTTGGACCTTTGCAAAAGACAAAGCGATCCTCAACACTACTGAAGATGGACCCAGCAAACCGGTCATCACAGCAACACGACAAGATGGTTTGTTTGTCCTCGATCCGGCAAGCACTCCTATTCGACACAAGGCCGCACTCATCACGGCCACCAATAACGTCACAGAGGAGAACATCCTTTACCACTGGCACCGCAGACTTGGTCATCTCAATGTTCGCTCAGTGGTTCGGCTTGGCAAAGAAGGAAGACTCGACAAGACAGTGGACTGGGCCAAAGTTGGAAAAGATATCTACGGTTTCCAATGCTCAGCCTGCATCCAAGGCAAAGGATCTCGACTTCCCGCTCCTGCTTCCAACATCCGAGCCACCAAACCACTCCAGTCTATCCACGTCGATCTCTGGGGACCAGCTCGAACCCCTTCCATCGGAGGATCCCTCTACTTCCTTACTTGTTACGACGATCACACTCGGAAGGTCAATCTCAGCTTTCTCAAGAAGAAGTCTGAAACCCGGCAGGCATTGATCGACTATATCAACCTAGTTGAGAATCAATTGGACTGCACCGTCAAGACCATCCGATCGGATCAAGGAGGAGAATTCGAGTCACATGCTCTTCGTGACTACTTCAAAGCGAAGGGCATCGAGCATCACTTCGTTCCAACTGCCGCTCATGCTCAGAACGGTAGAGTTGAAAGGGCGCACCTTACCATTCTCAATCAGGTAAGGACACTCCTGATCGATAGCGGACTCGATGACAAGTTCTGGGCCGAAGCGGCAAACTACGCCATCTACACCAGGAACCGGGCTCCCACAGGATCTGACAAACATTATAAGGCCTGGCAGCCGACCTGCCGGGTCTCGGGGTAATAAGGTCGCGGGACTGGGGAAAGGTAACGGTAGGCATAGCGATGTAATAACGGATGTCTAACTACTACAAGGTACTAGTTAGACGTCTACGAGAACATCTCCTAAAAGGTCTCCGAGAGGGTCTCCGAGAGGGTCTCCGAACGAGACCCCGAGGCGACGCGCACCGTAGGTCGCGCGTCACGTGACGCCTATAATAAACATATCCCGGAGGATCTCTGGAGGCAACGTGAAGTCAACTCCCGGCATCTTCAACCTTTTGGCTGTCAGCTCTGGTTCCGTGACCACAACAACACCAACAAACTTCACCCTCGCTACAAAGAAGGGCAACTACTTTCTTACGTTGAGGGGACCGACAACTACAGGATTTGGGATCTACACACCGAAAAGGTCACCATCTCTCGTGATGTGGTCTTTGGTAAACAACCAAAGATTTCCACCAACACCAAATCACTGGAAACCAAAATCCAGTCCACACAGGTCGACATCGACATAGTCCCTGAACCAACATCAGACTCAGACTCTGAAACTGAAGAGGATCAATCGGCTGAAGACAATACCGATACTCTCAACTCACCCAATCAGCCTGATGGTGACACGACCATCCCAAGTGATCAGGCTACACAGGCTACACAGACCAAACAGAAGTCATCCGGCATTTGGAGCAAAGGATGGGATATTGCACCGTTACCGACACCGGAAAACCCAGTCCTGCCTGATGGCTCCCGGCGAGTCCGCAAACCACCTGCCAAATTTGGATACTCTGCAAACCTCGCTACCGCCGTCATCTGTGGCCATGCACTCATCTCCACGGCTATCCCTCAAACTTTTCAGGAAGCCCACCGATCTCCAGAATGGGACAAATGGCAGGAGGCTATCAAAGCCGAACTCGATAAGATGGACCAGTACAAGGTTTGGTCCGTCATTGATAGGCGAGAAGCTACATCCAAACCTCTTCGAGCCAAGTGGGTCTTCACTCGGAAGATCGACGGAGAGACTGGGAAGCCATCTGCCTACAAGGCTCGATGGGTAGCGAAAGGATTTCTGCAGAAGGAAGGAGTTGACTACAATGAACTCTATGCGGGAGTCGCTCACAAGGATACGATCCGGGTCTTCCTCGCTCTGGTCAACTACCTCGACATGGACTGCGACCAGGTCGACATCAAGGCCGCCTTCCTCAACGGAGAACTAGAGGAACTCGTCCATCTTGAACCTCCTGAGGGCAGCAACATCCCTGCCAACAAGGTTCTCCGACTTCAGAAATCACTTTACGGTCTTAAACAATCACCTCGCTGCTTCAATCAAGCTCTCGACAAGTTCCTTCGATCTCTCGGTCTCATTCCTTCTCCGGCCGACTCCTGTCTCTACATCCGATCAACCAAGGATACACTTCTCATCCTCTCCGTCCACGTTGATGACCAACTCATCGCCTGCAACAATCGCCAGGAACTGGACGACTTCAAGACCAAGCTCAACGACCGATTTGAGTGCTCTGACGGAGGAGCGGTCTCTTACTTTCTCGGGTTCAACGTCTTTCGAGACAGGCCCAACCGGAAACTTTACATCTCTCAAGAACACTACGTACAGGCGGTCCTGGAAAGGTTTGGCATGCTCGACTCCAAACCGGCAAAGACTCCCCTTCCTTCCGGCTTCCGATCTCTTCCCGCTACCGATGCTGAACATCAGGAAGCCGCTCACGAAGAATATCCAGCAATGGTCGGATCAATCATGTATGCGGCCACCATCACCAGACCCGACATCGCTCATGCTGCCGGAGTCTTAGCTCGGACCGTCAGCAAGTGGAACAAGCAACATGTCCATGCAGCTCGACATCTTCTTCGATACCTCCAAGGCACCATTGAGCTCTGCCTTACCTACGACGCCACCTCTGGCCAAAGGATCATCCTGGGCTACGCCGATGCCGAGTGGGGTGGATGCTTGGACACTCGCCGATCTACTACCGGATACCTCTTCCGTGCTTTTGGAGGACCGGTAGCCTGGAAATCCCGACGACAACCAACCACAGCTCTCTCAACCGCTGAAGCTGAATACATGGCTTCTGCTGATGCTACCCGACAGGCAGTCTGGCTCCGCACTCTTCTCGAATCTCTCGGTCACCCGGTCTCTGGTCCCCTCGCCATTCTCAACGACAACAATGCCGCCATTCAACTCTCCAAGAATCCTGTTGCTCATGATTGCACCAAGCACATCGACATGAGACACCACTATCTTAGGGAGAAGGTACTTGACAACACCGTTGAACTCTCCCATATCCCTACTCAAGATAACCTTGCCGACGCTCTCACCAAAGGTCTCGCCCATCACCAATTCCATCACCTTGTCACCGGGATGGGTCTCAGCGGAAAACCGACCTCTTTCGCAAAGGACGCTTGAGTGAGGGGGGGTGTCGAATCCTATTGTTCTCCCGCACGTCTATTGTTCTCCCAGAACAATAGACCGCATGGAACAATAAAGCACATCCACTCTTCGCACCTTTCCTTTTGTTCTCGCTTAGCAATCTGCGACTCGCTTAGCAATCTGCGACCACTGTCGCAAGTTGCGACCACAACCGCAAGTTGCGACCGCAAACCGCAACTTGCGACCGCAAACCGCAGACCGCAAACCGCAAACCGCAGCACCTTGCCACCTACCAGAATAATATATATAGCAGACCATTCTGGTCTGATTTCATGATCCCCTCTTGTATATTTTATCCTCATGCAAACTATACAACGGTGATCAACTCGATATCCAACAAGATGCGCCTGCGAGTCTGACATACGGTGAGAGCGGGGTCGGGTTTCTATACAATGCATCGTCTATCACTGACGGGCACACCAATCGAAGGGCCATCATTCTTCCACATCGCCAATACTATGCCGGGACGCGTCACCATTGGTGTACCTCGTCGGTTGAATGACCTGGCGGGATCGACCGCGGCGATCAGGTCGGCCAGGTCCAAGATTGACAATCCGCTTCAGTTTGAGCTGGGAAACGAACCTGACCGTGCGTCTTATTTGACTGTCGTCGCTTTTCTCATCTTTAAAGAAATCTAAATCATAATCTATCCACGCTCCCCAGTGTACATCTCGACCGATCCCATCGCAAGGGCCAACGGCAACGCATGGAGCCCGGCCATTGATCGCAACTCTCAACTCTTGTGGCAAAAATGCTCGCGCAAAATCTCTCAATTACGACACCCTTTGTCTCTGCCGGAGTCTTCCTCCAACCACCCAAATATGCGATCGCCGATCTCGCACCGGCGGAGAAGACTGCTGGACAGACTGGTCTAATTCAATCGTATGCGGATCACGCATACCCTCAGTCTGCATGCGGAAGTTCCACGACCAATCTCCAATCCCTTCAGAGCCATGCGAATATCGTCAACTTCGTGAAAGGATTCGCGCCCGAGATCGCTGCTGCCAGAGCGCAGGGCATAGATCATGTCTTTGGAGAAACAAACAGTGGTAAGTCGGTGACTGTCGAAATAACATTTTGTGATGTCTGTCGACTTATGATAACCCTTTCCCCCGTACGACAGCAACTTGTGGAGGTGGAGGAATTTCCCCAACGTGAGATGCGGAGGTATATGGTATCAATACTCGATATAACGTTCTCATCGCTATTATAATCTCGTTCTTAGTTTCGGGGCAGCTCTCTGGATCGTCGACTATGGTAACTCGGGTCCTGTGTTCGACATCGCCAGAGATACCTAGCGATACTCACTCGATACTTTCGGTTTTCCTCTTGCCATCGCTAGTGTTGCAATCGGTCAGGGCGGGCAGCAAGGTAAGGTGACTTCGGCGACGTCGGTCGCATGCGCCTAGGTTGATTGGGTTTCTCTCAGCGACTCTACTTCCACCAAGGCACAATCGGGAACTGTAAGAGTCATCATTGATGATGTCGAAACGTTACCGTGACCGTTCACTGATCACGATCTGGCATGACATGTCAGGCCAATACTGCTGTGAGTTTCGTAACCAGGACAAATTGCACCATGTCCTCACCGGATCTTTTTTCTCTCTTTGCATAGGGTGGGGCAGATACAGCATGGGTAACCCGTACTACGGTGCCGTACTTGCTACCCGAGCGTTAGCTGGCATCAGTCAAGTCACGCAGCTAGACGATGGCACCTCAGATTACGCGGCCTACGGTCTCTACGCTGGGACTACGCTGGCGAGAGTGCTTCTCATCAACACTCAGTACTACACGTCTGGAACTAGGCCTACCCAGGCTTTCACTTTGACCAATTTGCCTGGTTCTACGGGTAGCGGTATCAGACTGTGCGTCGATGAATTGAGTGTCACTCGAAAAATCACCCTGATATTTACGGGCTCGTCTCTCTCTTTATCAAACAGTACTGCGGCATCATCGACTGCTCGTGCCGATCAGGGAAGCCCGGCTACGGTGAGTTCACCGGCTCAGGAATCGCGATATTTCTCTGGTAAAAAGCTAAAGTGGGCGAAACAGGTCGGACGAGTAAGCTATCAAGACGGCACGTGCGCCGCATCAGGCAGTTTCCAGACGGAAGCTACGGCGATCAGCGGGGGTTCCGCTACCTTTACGGTGGCAGCTTCAGAGGCTCTGCTCGTCGAGATCTCGTGATCTGAATTCCAGAAGGAACGATCGACCACAACGCCTAGCGTTCAAATTCGAGGTGGATTCATAGTTCCCCTAATAATGTAATCTTCTCCGTTCCAACGAAAATCCTTTCAGTTCAACGAAAATTCAACCCAACAAATGTGATGAACCGATTCCAAGTATTCAGAGACAGTCTAAGTTCAAAAACATGTGCCAAATATCGGATCTGTCTATCGTATGCATACGATCTCGCGATCGCGACCAGGATTCACGTCGTCCTACGTTTGATACAAGCAATACTGCTCACCGACGGGCGGGGCCCACCTTTAGCGGACCTATCATCAACACTGGGGCATCCGAAACGCGACCATGCTTGATACCCTTAGTTGGGCAAGGTCAGACTCGAGCTCTTTATCCCAGGAACATCTCTGTGCAGCGATATCTCGATCTCATGCAGTCAGGCAAATTAGCAAACTGTACAGAAGCTCAGGAGCTCGATTTACATCACTGTCATTCGACAAAGCTGACAAAGAACATCCTTCGACATCGGCATAACATGAGACAGACTGCCCAGGCCAAGAGCAACGAGCATGAAACAGTCTGATGTCCGTTTCACTCCGGCGGAACGACCGGCTTGATCCGAGAGGCGCTCGGGGGCTGAACCCGTCGTCATCATCGCTTAAAGTTGTACCCGAGGGTGTCGCGTGTGATCGTTCTGCTTCTAGAGCGTTTCAAAACGCAGCCCAGGCCCGAAGCGAGGGGCAGCCCGGGGGTCTGAGGGGGGGCGAGGAAGCTCGGCGAACTCGAGAAACGAGGAGATGATGGGGGTGGAAGTCGGATCGAAAGGAGGTCTCAGCTAAAAACTTGAAAGGAGGGGGAAGGCGAAGTGGATCTGGTCAGCCAACACGGTGGAACGCATCACGATCAATTTTGATAAGGATTCGTTCTCGATAAGGAGGGCAACGTTCGCGAGCGGATGGCCGAGGACGTTGATGGTCGGGACAACAACTTCGATCGTACAAAGTTTCCCATCACCATGCAGCATGATAACCTTGAAATCTCATCTATTTACTCGTCCTCGTTCACAACGCCACAATCGCCTCTGCTGGATTTATCCGTCATCTGACCTAGAGTAGCGATTATGTTCAAACCTCTCGACTTCCTCTTCGTCGTCTTGCTGGCCTGCTTGACGTTGATCGTAAGTACCTGGAGTTCTCAAACCTGAGGGCCGAGCCAGACAGCTGACAGTCCTCCTCTGCAATACGCAGACCGCACAGTATAGTGCCGATTCGCCCGCTTGTGCTAAGTTCTGCAGTGACAAGCTTCCTGTAGCCGATGTGAATACCCTCGCCTCTTCCTGGGGAACTCTAACTAGACTGATCATGTTGCTGTATGCCCTGTATTGCGCCAATTCAGAGCAAGTGCGATGCTACGGATACGGCTTGTCGGTGTAGCGATTCGGACGTCATGAAAGAGGTCGTCGGGTGTTTCTTGTCGGAATGTTCGGTGAGTCCCGAAGTTGGAGATCTCGCACGAGCGTAAATACGAAATGGAACAACAGCGCTGACAACGTAAAACGGGACGCTGTTTTCCGTAACCGTATTACTATCGTATTATAGGACGCGGAGAGGACCAAAGTCAATACCGACTTCGTCTCCTACTGTTTATCGATAACCAACCCTCCCATCCCCTCGTCCGTCTCTCAACTCGCCCTTAGCACGGCGACGACCTCCGCACCTAAAGCCGCTGGAGCCGACCCTATCCAAACGTACACCAGCCTCCAAGATCAAGCGAACCCTAGCGAGACGTCGAGCGCGAACGCTGCGAACGCTGCCAAGGGGATGGTCATGTCGCCTAGGAACGTGGACATCTCGAGGACGGCGGTCGTGGCTACCGTCGCACTGGCGGCACTGGTGATGAGCGTCGGGTTGATGGGGTCTTGCATGTAGATGTGATTTGTCGATATCGGTGTCTCCAAGGGTTGTTTTTTTGGTTGGCATTTCATTATAGAATTGGCGTGCGTGCCATTTCTAGCTTCCAGTACTCACAATATAGCTCATCGCGCCGATCATATGGGGCTTTCAAATATAGACCCTCCGTGCCAAGAAGACACAGGCGATCTCATAGTCTGTCTCTGCCGTTGTGACACACCACAGATTGGCGAACGGATCGTTGATAGGCATGCTTGTGAGGACGTCACGCTTCACCACTGCAAAGAATTTGGGCCCAGGACCAGAATCTACAGAATAGAATGTGCTCCCTGTTAATCATGTCCGTGTGCATGCGGTGTACAGCTTGTTATTGTTCCGATTAGTCTCGTCCGAGCTCGGTCCCATACGAGATTCAGGTGGAAAGACAAGTTGGCACATGTGACTCAATGCTGTCCCTCCTGGATCCTCCCAGACGCCCTGATCTGGGTCATAGCCCTACATCTACCTTTAGCTTTCTCAACATATTCATGTTTAGCGGGGTCAACCTTCCCCCTGCAGAGAAGCATGAACGGCAATGTAGCGGTGGAATATCTGTGCGGATCTTTCCTCTTTCCGATCTGATAGATCTGTTGAATGTTGGCTACGTACATGGTTATTGGACGGTGATGCTATGATACAATCCACAGGAGTGGCCAAGGGTATCGCCACGTCTCTCTTCATCGCGTCGGGATCATTCCAGTTCGCCCGCTCGTGTCACGCTATGCTATACTTGTCGACACAACTGCCCCGGTCCATAAGGTCGCCCCGGAGCGCTCTGAACCTCCCACATCCCCGTCATCCGATCCCCATGCTGCGTCATCGTCCTCCGTCCCCTCTCTGGTGGCGAGATGATGACCACGCCCTGGTTCGGCGCTTCCGGAGGGGTCGGATGCAGGAACTCGTATGGCACGATCAACATCTCCCCCGTCGCCGTCACTCGGCATTGTGCGCCTGCGGCGGTGTTGGAATCGAGCACGCAGAGCTTGTCCTGATAAGCCCCTTTTCGATATGTTTGTTCGGCATAAGGGTTGTTGTGCAGGGTGTTGCCGATCTTGACCAAGATGTGGTCTAGACCGACGGCCCATTTCGGATCTACAAGGACGGCGGAAGCCGGTTAAAGACCTGGTCGATCATGCAAGTGGAACGATCCTCGACTCACCGATTCCTGGGACCGGTGGTGCACCATATGCGCCATATACTGGTGCACCACCGAAAGGAGTAGCTCCACCACCATACTGACCATACCCTGGACGGTCGAACGGTGTTGCGCCTCCCTGTTAGCGATCGTAAGAAGTCAGCAATCACACTTGGATACATAGAATCGATCTGTGCTCACCATAGCCGCAGCTGGTGTTCGGCCTCCCTATGATTAGGAAGATGTCAAAGTGTTAGAACAAGTTCGACAATCTGTCAATCGTCGCTACATACCATGAATGGCGTTTTACCACCCTAACATAGCCGAGTGGAATGTCAGCATCCGATTCTCAACAGGAGACGCGCTTAGAACTCGACTTACATCGAACGGCGTCTTTCCTCCCGCAAATGGCGTTGCTCCTCCGAACGGCGTCGCGGCGCCCTGGAAACATCGAGTTCGAAGCATGTCAGATCTCTACAAGCGCTGAACAAGCTATCACCTGTTCAATCGCTTACCATGGCGTAAGGATTGGAGGTCTGGCCTCCAGAATTGAACGGAGTCTTGCCGCCCATTGGCTAGATTTCCAGCGGATCAGATTGGCATCAGCGATCTCGGTCAAGCGATCGGCCAGGCGCGTAGAACTCACATTGAATGGTGTAGCGCCACCACCACCGTTGAAGGGATTCGGTGCCATGTAAGGATTAGAACCGTAGGGATTGGCGGTCTGAAGATGACGGAGAACAACGGTGAATACAAAGATAGGCAGCACAGGATTTCCACGACAACTCACAGCCATGTATGGGTTTGTTGACGGATCTACCATGGCCATATCGTCCTTTCGCCTCTCCCTCTCTAATTCGCTTGTCAGACCGGTCAAGGGGCTAGCACACCAAACACACGATAAGCGACGAACGACAGCGCTTTTACGATAGACCGCGACCTACTCCTTCTTCTTCAAGTGCTTGATGGGCACCGTCACCACCTTGTTGTTCGTCTTCAACTCGACCCTCGCCTTGTCACCCTGCGTATCCTTGATGATGCCCTGCAACCCCTTTTGCGTACCCTTGACAACGACAACGTGACTGTTGACGAGGTATCGCTGGTTTGCACCCTGATTGTTGCCAGCGTAAAACGGTACGGCCTGGTTCAGTCGAGGATCCTGTTTGGTAAGATCCGGCCCGCTCTTGGTCGTCGTCGTACGCTCGTCGATCGGTCCGAGGTTCTTGCTTCGGATCACAAAAACCCCGTTGTTCTCGTTGACATCCCGGCTGTGCATGAAGGCGAACAATCCCCGGTAGATGTGCAGGACGAGACCTTTACGGTACTCTCCGTCGATCTCCTTCATCTGGTCTCCGATTCGGAACTCGCGATCCTTGTGATCCATGCCGACGGTCCTCTTGGCCTCGGTCGCAGGTCGTTTCGTAATCTGATGCGGACGCATCGATCGGATCGACCCGTTCTGATCCAAAATCTTGAACCCGTCTCGCTCGGTCTGGAAGATGACTCCCACGGTCTGCGGGTCGATGGTGACCAGGTCGTGTAGCTCGAAGTTTCCCACTCGGTTGTTCAACGCCCCGATCGTCGCGGCCTCTCTCAAGTCTTTGCTAAACGCCTTGACCTCCTTCTGCGACAGGTCGGAGAAGAAGGTGACAATGTTCTCGTCGATATCGAGGACCATACCGGTGTCGTTGACGTTGACACCCTGCATCACCTTCACGTGATCTCCTACTCGGAAGATCTTGCGTACGCTCTTAGCGGCCATCTCGATGAGTTGATCCTCTGCATCGTCCAACTCTCGGGATGGGAAGCGGACCGTCACCGTCTCGGCCGTGACCGTCTCGACGACTCCCTTGAGCCCCTTCAACTCTCCCTCTGACGCCTCGACCTGATCACCCGGCCGAATGTTGCTCCCTGCGCTCTTCTTGGCAGCCCGGGCGATCGCATCCAGGTTGATCCGAGTCGTATCTTCGTTGTCGCCCTGGAACTTGCTGATCTCGTTCAACGTCGGGTTGATGTTCTCCGTCAAGATCGAAGCGATCGGGTATTCCTTTTCGAGAAGACCATTCATCGTGTACTGTTCACCCTGAAACAGATAATAATCGTTTCGTTTCGTCCAGCTGCCCCGACCATAGGTCTCGGTCACCGAATCCGGTCTGAACAAATCTGCGGGAGCTCGGCTGGTAAGCGCGTTAGCAGCCTTCCCAGCGCCCCGCTTCTTCCCCTGCTTGGTACGTTCCGGGTGGTAATCGATCCGCGGCACGAGCAAGACCTCGACAGCCTGTCCGTCGTTACCGATCTGATGGACCTGTGCGAGGTCTCCCGTATACTTTCCCCGCTTGACCCGGACCCACATGCCCTTTTTCGGCGTAATCTCCTTCTTCTTCATCGTCAACAGCGGGACCATATCCCGGTTCTCGATCAACTGGATAGTATTCTTTTGCTCCTCGTTCGACTTGCCCGCCTGCAGGTAGACGTTCGAGATCCCTTGCAGGGCCCTTGCGACGAAATCTCGACCATAGGCTTCGACAAAGACGTGTCCCGGCAGACTGTCCCGCTGGAACGCCGAAAAGATGCCATAGTCCTCTCCGTCCTCCATCTGAGCGGCGAACCCTTTCAAACAGATTGTCGTGATGATCGTCCTTTCCTGTCCAGGCTTACAGCGGACTTGCCATAGCTTAGGATCGTTCGATGTAGGCATATTAGCCTTTCGGTCCGAGAAATTGGCAGAACCATCGTATTCTCGGTGTTGGTTTCGGTAACGTTCACGCAATTCTCGAGCGATCTCGACGGCGTCCATTCCTCCCTTCTCAGCTTCTAACCGGTCAAAGGCTCGGTGTGCCCGTCCATCAAAGTCGCGCTCCGGGAGGTTCCCTTCGTCGGCCTCGATAA
Source organism: Filobasidium floriforme (assembly GCF_021052385.1). Classification (NCBI taxonomy): domain Eukaryota; kingdom Fungi; phylum Basidiomycota; class Tremellomycetes; order Filobasidiales; family Filobasidiaceae; genus Filobasidium; species Filobasidium floriforme. The sequence continues at coordinate 274,351 of NW_025763627.1, read as the reverse complement.
AGTCGGCGGCTGGTGGGGCAGGCGAACGTATCAGCGTCCTCGGCTGCATAGTTCCAGCAATGAGCTCGACTTACCAGCTCCACCGAAATCTTCCTCCTCATCTTCGTCTTCTTCTTCATCGTCCACCTCGGCTTCGATATCGATGAATCGGTTCATACGTCTCTTCTTGTGTTTCTACGTGGATTAAGCGAAGTGGGAAAATAAGAATATGCAAGCTGGTAGGCACTGTGTGGGTATGGCTCACTCGTTTCTTTCCTCTCGAATCTGGTGATCGTGAGTACCCAGCTTGAGCTTAGCACATCAGATCTTTTTACCTACAAGACATGTGACTCACCCTCTTCTTCGTCCTCCTCGTCATCTTCGTCCTCTTCATCCTCTTCATCTTCGTCATCCTCCTCATCTTCATCCTCGGGTTCCACAGCTCGTTTAGTTCGTGAAGGTTCCGGAGCACGCCTATCGTTCTCCTCGTCGTCCTCGTCTTCATCATCATCGTCGTCGTCATTGTTGGCTGCTGGTCGTTGTTGTCGAGGGGGCGAATCCTGCTCGGCCTCGTCGTCGTCCTATATCGCAACAAGCAGTACCAGATCAGCTCGTCGAACCTGCATGCACCTCGAAGTTATAGCAGTACAAGCAGACGCACAACGTCTTCCGGAGCTACACCTCCCGTCCGATCAGCCACCCGATCTTCCCTGCCAGCATCATTGATCGGCTCGTCATCCTCGTCATCGTCCGAATACCCTTGTTCAGCTTCGAGGTTCCGTAGTGCCGGTTGGGCTGGAGAGTCGAGACCGGCCGGAGTGGGTACGGCGTTCGAGGTGGTAGGGTAATCGTCCTCCTCGTCAGACGACATTTTGGTCAGGCGATCACGGCGAGTTGAATGGCTAGTACTACAATCTATTAGGTCAATCCGATCCTGGCCGTAGCTATATATCAAGGGGCGTAACTGCAGCTTGTACACCTACCTCACCGTGGTAGCGCTCTGGTAGCTGGTAGCTGCTGCTGCTTAGCCCCCGATCGCTCACTAGCAGCCGCGACAATGGGTGAAGCCTGAAAATACCCAACAACGCGTTTCAAGGAAAAGTACCACATCTCCTCCTGCTCGGGGTATATAGGTCATCGCAACCTCGATATATCGGTACAACCGCCTCTAGCCTCAATAACATTATTGAAAAACCCCTGAATTACGTCTGCAAACCCTCCGTAACGAATGCCACCTTGCACCTACCGTAGCTCAAGCAAACGTCGTCCACCCGGTCGCTTGATACCACCTCCCCTCCCTCTTCCCCGGACTCGCCGTCCCATCATTGCCTTCGCTCTCGACAACGATCGCTGGCAAACGATTCTGATTCCCATTCTCACCACTTTCCCCTGTCCGCGTATTGTCGTCTTCTGCTTGTTTGCCCTTGGTGCTCTTCCTTCGTCCTCCCGCTTCCTGTAAAGCTTGAGCGAGCGCGGCGAACCCCAATCCGTGTTTTTCCTTTTTCTCCTCTTCTTTGCCCTCCCCAGCTCGTTGCATGGGATCGTCAGCTTCAAACTCGGGGCTCCAAGCCGGATGAGTCCTGCTCCGTCCCAGTGCTCCTTCCTCCGTTCTGCTCTGGGATTGAGATTGAGACCCCGGCTGGGTCTGCGCGCCGGGTTTAGCCTTCCGATCGGGCACGGCGGGCGGTTTCCGTCGTTTGCCCGATAACCACGATCGACCCCCCGTACCGCACGCGCTGTTCGGAGCTTCGTATGACGCTGGAGACATGACCATCGACTCTCCTTGCCCCTGCCCCTGTCCCGCTCCGTTCAAGGTAGGTGTGGACCGCATGGAAACGGCATCGGCGTCTGACCAGCCAGATTCGCTCTGATGCGGCGAGAGCTCGGTCGAAGCGATCGACAAGCCCTTGCTCTTCTTCTTCGCTCGGTTGGGGACGGGAGGGGCGGCTGCGGCCACGACGTGAAGCGACAAGGTGGATGGGTTGGTATCCACTTTGAGCACGTTCAGGTGCGACTTGTGCAGCTTGGGCATGTCTTCCGCACTGCCAGAATCAGGTCAAGTATTAGCTTGTCCGCTATAGACTTTTCGGTCGGTCCAGTCGAGACTCACCTCTGGCTCCGACCGAGTTTCCGTAGCAGACTCTGTCCACGTTTCATCTTCGGCGCCTTCTCCTCCACCGGTGCCGGCGCATCGATCGACATCCCCTTGACGTTCTCAGGGACGATCATATGCCCGTGGTTCGCTTCCAAGCTCAAAGGCTCATTCTCGCCTGTCAACGGTATATGCCTCAAACCCGCAACGACCGTTCCCCTTCCCCCACCGTCACCCCAGTCCGCGTTGAGACATCGCTCGACGAGACGTTTGGTCGTCGGGTCGACCTCCCGGATGTGAGAGTGGGAGGTCAGAGAGAGGAGGACAAGTCGGATCTGAGGGTGTTTGTAAGGTTCGGATTTCAGTTGGGTATTGGTCAAGAGCGGGTGAAGTACCCGAAGGTAGGTATGACGGCACTATCGCGTTCGACGATCGATTATCAGCGACTCGAATCAGGAACAGAACCGACAATGAACTTACAGCCTCGCTCTCTTCCGGTAGATCTACCAGTTCCCGTAAGAAAACATCCACGAGCACCCGCAGATCGTTGGTATAAAAGTACTCTTGTGTACCCGCCGTCGTGAAAAGCAGGTAGAGGATCTTGAGCAACAACAACTGCACACAGAGGTCGTCCGGGGTGTTTTCTGCAAATGACCACACGCGCTTCATCTGTTAGCCTTGCGTAAAATCGTCAAAGCGATCCGGCCGGACAGGACTCACGACACCGATTCAACATGAAAATCACATTCTCGCCAAACGTCTTGCTGTTCCCCAACCGACTCATCAAGACGCCCAACACCCTATTCTTGCCCTTTGTCTCCTCGACCTCTTTTTCCCTCTGCCTCTCCTTCTCCTTTTCCGTCTGCTGCTCCAATGCCTCTTGGCCCGCATGATATTCTCCGGTGAACGCTGGTCCGTGCTCGCCGATCACGTGAAGAGGAGGATGTAAATTGGAATGCGCTCGGTGATGGTTCCTCGTCGTCGGTGCCATCGAGGGTGGCAAGTGCTCTGGTGGTGGGGATAACAAGGTCCGAGCGTCAGGCGCGGCAGGCGTGGGGGAAAGGAGACCGTGTGAGGGGTCTTCTGGCGGTTTGAGGCCTCCTTGTTTAGGAACGACCGATTGGGCTGAGGCGACCATGAACTGCTCGTTCAACGCGATCTAGCAGAAGCGAAACTCGAGCCTGTCAGCATGAAGCCGAACCTTTCTTGAAGTTGGCAAACGTACGATCAACCGGATCACGGCGTAATTCAACTCCTCGTCGAAATTCCGGGAAGTCTCCACGAGCTCGAAAAGCCTATCGATAAAGTCGTCGGTGAAGCCCTCTGCGAGACCGCGATAACGCCACGTAAGTCTCTCGCTCTCTCTCTTGTAACATGGGTCTCCTGGTCACTGACCTAGTTCTTCGGCACTGAGCTTTTGTACCCGGAGGACCTCGTACATCAGCTGAGTAGCCGGTAACCGTAATCTAGCTTCGATCGGGGGGTTCCCATCCGAATCCACCGAACGCTACAGAGCATCCCGATTCATTACATGTCAGCTCTTGTTCTTGCGAAAAATAAGTCGAAACGACTTAATTCGACCTACCTCGTCGATCTCCGCATCAAAGACGTCGCCCAAACCTCTCGAGAGCCGCTTCCACCGCCTATGACTCCGAAAGAGACTATGATGCTTGGATCCCCACAGTAAGAGGATGTTGTACAGGATGAAAAGGGTGTGAGGGTTGGTATTCTGTCGCAGGTCAAATGTCAAAGATACGAGCCAACCAAATTCAGAAGATCAGCTTGACGTTCCATCAGCATACGAGCTCCCGCCTAGCGAAGATTACGGAGAAGAGAGGAAGCGGTATAGCGTTAAGAGGTGGGAAGGAAAGACTGACCTCTTCAGCCTCGGCCAAGATGAGGTTGATCATCCGTTCCGAATGATACCGAAAGAGATCGCTCTTGAGCAACAAGTAATACGCATGGGAGGATTCTCCGGGGGATTGCATGTATTTGTCTGAGGTGCGCGGTTGGGGTGATGGTGATAGTTATAGTGATAAAGGGGTGGTTCAGGTGGTGGGTTGTACAGGAGTGTAACAATGGGAGTTGGGCAAGTCGGATAAGCATTCTCCACGGGAACGAGGATCAGACAGCAATCCGAGTGGAATGAGTGCTCACCGTGCGAGCTTGAAAAGAGGGAGATGACCATTCGTAACGTATTATCCAGTACATCCAACGAGATGGCCCCTGGGAGGGTGAGGATCTCTTCCAGCTCTGTACACCAGTATCACAAAGAAGACATGTCATAGCGTAAGTACTGAGTGCTGGTCACATAGCTTACAAAGCAGAAGGAATATATAGAGATGAGAGGAAGACCGGGACTCACCATACCAAAACTCGTCCACATCCGCCACGACGATCTCTATCGAGTCGAGGCTCATCCTGAAATACAGCAGCACTCCTAAGATCGGTTACTCATCCAAGATGGCGATCTCTTCCTGAATTATTTGTTGCGTCGTGGTGTATGTCGTTGCAATCGAGATCGAGAGTGAAGACGATGTCGAGCAGGTGATGAGGTGTGAGGTCCAGATGAGGCCTACGTGATAGGTTCGGATCGATATTCGGTCCTGTACAGTCAGAGTGCGAGGGAATCGAGATGGTGACAAGCGGAAACTCTACAGGGTATATGATCCTGAGCAGTTACTATAAACTGTGAAAGTGAGTATATAAGTGGTCCAAGGAGTACGAGGATGCAAGGATGGGATGACAACTAGTTGATCGTCATCGCCGGCGAGTGAACCACCACTACCACCAGCAGACGGGGGGGGGGGGGGGGGGGCGTCGCGCAACTAAACAAGGCGATCAGGCGATCCCCCGGATGCAAATCAGGGTAAATGAAACGGATATACTTCCGGTCGATCGGGCCGGGGTCTGCCGACGTCTACTGTAATTCTGTAAGTGAGTCGAGGTAGGATCGTCTTTAAGACGCTGGCTCGACGACTGGCCGATCCCCAAGACAGAAACAGATTGCCGGTTCTTTGATCGGTTTCTGATTTACTGAATATATAAGATGACGTGGGTACTTGGGCGTTGTCATTACCGTCGCGTCCAGCATCCTTCAAACTCCTAAATCTATATACTGAGATACGGAGCGGCGATGCCACAGCATTGTTCCTATAATGGCGACTGTTCGACCTCGGCAACTTCACACATCCAAGCGAAAAGCTCATGATCGAGACCGGATTGTATATCACACATGATCGCTACCAGCCCAATCGCTGAAAGGCTCGGCTGACAGTCACAAGTATTGACCCGTTTGCATGGCATCTCTTCAATGTATCCCTCGAACGCGCTTACAAGCTACAGTATAGCTGCTTCATACCTCTCGCTGTGCGGCCACAATGGGATATTCGATCTACCGACCATCCTGCAATGTACGTGGATCTCGTTTCAGACGACGGGGATGCCATGACGTTCAACCTCTGGCATCGCTTCTTGTTATCTGTCCACAGGAACCCTAGAAGCGCCAGGCCAAGCGAAGTCCCTCCCCTCTCAAGGTCAGCATTGACGAGGGTGTTCTAGAAGTACAAAGTCTCTGGGAACCTTCACCCCCGATCCTGTTCGTCAAGGTTCGACTGGGAAATGGGGTGGTTGTTCAGAAGTTGGTACTCGTGATCGGCTTGTGGCGAAATCTGCACCCGAGGTTGTGCTCTGATATTCTGGCTGTCCGGGTCATCGACATTAGCGACGTTTCGTCTATGACTGGTAGTAGAAACGATAAGGTAGGGGTGTATTTATGTGCGCTGAAAATGATACACGCTGGTGAATGTGAAAGGAGTTGAGGTTTCAGAAGACGATGAACGAGATGAAACCGCTCTCTCGGTTTAATCCTCGGCCACTTTTCGATTGACGCGACGTGACGCGACGCGTTGGGCCAATTTGGACTGTCCTTGCGTTGGATCGACCTCGCCTACTCACAACAATCTCGTGTGGAATCTTCATACATCTCATCGACTACACAGCTGTCGGACCATCGACGCTTCCCGATAGAGGACGAAGAGCAGAGGTCAAGATGGTCAACCCGAAAATGAGACAGATGATCGTCAAGGCAAGTCCCCTTCCCCCCTTCATACCGTTCGATCGTCGTACAACAAGCTAAGCTGAACCTGATGACGTGCAAATAACAGGTCTTCTCGACAAAATATTCCCTGACGCTACCCACGCAGTCGCTGTTGTTCATCGAAAAGATCTTGACAGAAGGAGAGGTCCCGCAGGAAGAATGGTCGGATGGGTTGGAGCTCTGGGCAAAGGAGTATCTTCGGGGAGAAGGTAGGTCGTCCGGGTTCAGGCATGTATAGAAGTGTGTGTCGTCATGTCGAGATGCTGAACGTGTGACTACCTTTCTCATCCCTTGATCACGACGTCATATTCGATCTACATACCCTCAGATCCCAACCCCCTGATCTCCCTCCCTTCCCTTCAAAAAGCCTACGACTCCCTCTCAGCCAAGACGTCCGCTTTGGAGGACGCGGACGACTTGCTCGGCGATGACCAGGATTTCCACATTGATATCGACATTGACATCGATCCGGAGGAAGTCACCGTGGACTCGCATTTCCGGGTCGTGGGCGCGTTCGAGATGCCTGGGTGGAGGTTTGATAATGTGAAAGGGACGTTTGGATTGTGAGTCTGCTCGTGCCGTCTTTCGGCGTTCTCTCTCTGTGTGCTTGTCCCCTGTCCCGGCTTCGGCTCCGATAGAGTCAGGCCGAGCATAGGTAGCTAGAAGGTGAAGCTGATATCGAGATGCTTTTCATTATGATCGTGTTTGCGTGGGACCAGACCGAACCATCGACCGGCTATCGGAGGACCTGCGATTTCACGGTCGATGTACCTCCGCGAGAGGTGGGCTTTGGTCAGGCAGGTGAGCAGAGCGTTTCTTTTATGCTTTCTCTGTCAAAATTGAAGACGACTGATAGTATCGGTACCGGTGACGACGCTCTGATCTAGATCGTTTTGAGAAACGAAAACTTCACACCACCCGCTGTAGGCGGACACGACCGGGCTAATTACCTCAAAGTGCGTAGAAAACCTGTTCTCTGCCATCATCACGCTTCGTCCTTCTCAATTGGCTGATCTGAGGTGACCCAACTTTGTCTCTCCATAGTTGACGTCGACGAGAAACCTGTTGGGAAGACAAGGACAGCTCTTCTTGCTCTTCGGCATGTTATCAAGAGATCCGGAGGGGAGGTTGTGCTTGGAAGATGGAGAGGGTACGGTCGTTCTTGATATGGAGGACGCAGTGAGTCCACTGACTGCGGTATGGATTACCGTGAGTAGGCGGAGATGCTAAATGCGGATGTTGTTTGTGCTGCGTGAAGGAACCGGGAGAAGGATTGTTCACGGAGAACTGCTTGGTACTGATTGAAGGCGAATATACGGCCGAGGAGACGATCAAGGTCTTGGCTATGGGACATCCACCGAGTGAGAGGCGGGATGCTGCTAGGTGAGTTCAGGTTGGAGGTTCGAAGCGAGTCTGGCTCAAGGTTGGAAGAGCAAGGTGGCTGATAGTCCGGGAGAATAGGGCGATCTTTGGACATGTGGACTTTTTGGGTGTCGGGGCGACCTCGCTGAAAGAAGAGGTCGGTCGAGATAACGAGCCTAGATATAGCACAATGCGCTGAGCCCTTTACTTGCCTCACAGGCCAAACTACAACGCATATCGCAAGCACACGAAGACCTCTCCATTGTTGTTCTCTCGGATGTATGGTTGGATCACCCCAAGACGATACCAGCGCTGAAGCGGATGTTCGAAGGGTACGGTCAGGCAGAATTTAGGCCGTACGCTTTTGTTTTGTGCGGGAACTTTTCGATGAAGGGGTGGATGGGCGCGGGTAGCATGAATGCCTATATCGGTAGGTCTTCCGCGCAGCTGACGACGTATTGGGCTTGTGGCTGACACCATTCCTTTATTCAGCCGGCTTCAAAGCGCTCGCCGAGGCCATCGCCGGGTTCCCGACACTATCGCAACATTCGCAATTCATCTTCATACCCGGTCCGACCGACCCATGGTCATCATCGACGCTTCCACGTCCGCCCATCCCCGACAGCTTTGTCGAACCCATCCGAGCCAAAGTTCCCAAAGCAACCTTCACCAGCAATCCGGCGAGGCTGAAATACTTTGACCAGGAGATCGTCATCTTCCGGGAAGATCTGATGGGGAGGATGTTGAGGAACATCGTCCAGATCAAGGACGGGACCGAGGGGGCCAATATGAAGCGATATGTAGGTGTTCAAGCTGTGTTCCAGTGTCAGCATCTGCTGATTTTCCGGTGGGCTTTCTCCAGCTTGTACAAACCATTCTCGACCAGACGCACCTCTCGCCGCTGCCTATACAAGTAAGGCCGACGATCTGGGAATGGGACCACGCTCTCCGGCTGTATCCCATGCCGACTACCGTAAGTGGCGTGAGGTCCTTCATTTCCAGCTCTTCCTGCTGATACCTCGGGTTATACCATAGGTGATACTCGCGGACAAGTACGAACGATACGATCTCACGTATGAAGGCTGTCACGTGTTCAATCCCGGAAGTTTCGTTGGCAATTCGTTCGAATGGAGTGTGTATTACCCGGCGACCGGGAAATCGGAGAGCAGGTGCGTTCGATTTCCCTTCGGACATCTGCGAGTACGAGCTCGACCCTGACGGTTCTCGTGGTCTTGCAGTGCATTACCGGAGGAGGAGTAGATTCTCTGGGCTCGACCGCCCTCGTATCAGGATCGCCCGCAGAACACAGTCTCGGGCAGGTCATGTACTGCTAATTAGGCCCTCTAGTTGTATCCATCATTCTGCATGCATCGAGCATTACCAGCATTACCAGGTATATAATACGTCACGGAAGTTTACCTATGCCGATTCCGCTTGACGACCGACCAGCCTTCCTCTTCGTCCTCGGTCGACTGTCCCGTCAAGGGCGTGACGAACCCCATCGAGACGTCGTCTTCGGCGCCACCACCTCGCTTGCGTTTCTTACCCAGGACGTGATCTAGAGCTTCGAGCCTGATCTGATCGTCGATCACATTCATCCCATCATCATTGTCGGGTGCCAATCCGCTGAACTGGTCTGTGACCTCTTGCATCCGTTTCTTATCTGTCCTCTCTTTCCGTGAGGTTGAGGCTGAGGACGAAGTTGAAGCGGGAAGCAAAGCTCGACAAACATCGCCCAAAGACAGCCGGGAGAGGTGTGGCCCGATAATCGGATCTTCGAGGGCTTCGGTGAGTCGACGGCGGGATCGTTTGAGGTCCGCACGGGTCGGGTTCGTCAAGGTCGAGGCAGGACGAGTGTGGGTGGGCGTAGACGAATTTGGCGCTATCTTCATGGGCGATATTGCAGCTGGAATCAGGACCGGAGCGGAGGAGAAGACGGGGTAGCCCCTCGATTCCAGGTCGTTCAAGATCCCCATTGCCTCCCTCTTCAACGCCTCGGGATCTTCATCCCGCCCGTCCGTCCCATCTTGTCCTCGTCCTCGTCGTTGTTGCTGTAGTTCTAGGCGAGATTGCTCCTCGATCCAGTCTTTCCAGTCGAACCAACTCTTCCCGTTCATATCCAACATGAATCTCTCCCTCTCGCCCTTTTCAGCTAACATCGGCGCTTTCCTGTCTTTGGCAGGTCGAAGGTCCGTCTTCATACCCATTCCCCAGCAGGGCCGGTTGGAGAGCTCGAGACCCAACGCTTCTATATCGTATAACAACGAAGAAGCTGCCGTGCGGTATGCTTTGGATAAGGTCGAAGGGGCGTTCCGTGGGGGTTGAGGGCGGAGGTTGAGGGGGACGAGGTGGGATTTGATAGCTATTATCCTGTCAGATTCGGGTATTTGAATTTATCAACAATCTGAAGGTGGCTCAAAGTCACTTTTGGGAAATTTTTGGTTCTGAAAAAAAGAGAGCTTACGGGTTTTGTTTGGCGGGGTAGATCCGCACGGCGTACATCCGTTGTCGAGAGATACGAGGTAAAGCCGAGTTGTGAAAATACCCTAGGTCGATAATCTATGAAAGCGAATGTAAACAGAGTTGAGGTCGAGGCGGATTTGAAAAGGAACGCAAATATGTCAGTGACACTTCGGATGGTGCTGCTCGCCTGATCCAAGGGTTGAAAATGCCGGGCGATTTGATCCAGCCTCAAATTCAGGCTCGATTCCACTTACCTTTCCAGGCCAATACCCTCGTACAGGCGAGAGATAGACCAGAACAGTCTCATCCACTTGCGGACGCCATCTTCGCCAAATTTCTTGCTCTTCTTGGTTCAATTCCAGGATAGAGGGAAGTGATACCAGTTCCCGTGGCTCCGCTTGCTCGGCACCTTGTTCATTCCTGGTCCCGGTCGATGATCCGACCTGTAAACCGCTCTCGAACAGCCCGACGAGATTTCTCCTCTCCACCGCTTCTTCGTGTAGCTTCAAACATTGTGCCTCATTGTTTGTGCTCATGCCCGAGCTGGCGCAGGCAATATTGCTTGACCCAGCATCTGTGCTTGTTCCTTCCGATGAGTACGCCCGGAACAGGACGTCCAGACGGTCCAGGTAGTCCGAGAGTAAGGCATCTAGGGCGGATTCGAGTGGAGGGTCTTGCAAGGCGGTATGGTGAGGTCGTGGAGTATCATTTTCCATCCCGAAGTGATGGAAGATTTAGGTGTGTAGGAGGAAGAATGTGCAAGTGACTCAAGTTGTGTAGTCTTTTGGGTTGAATGGTCCAAGAATGATGCTCTCTGAATGACCTGTTGTTGGTTCACGTCGAGTCCAAGGTCAGGATCGTTAGTCAGGGGGGGGGGGACAGTGTACTCGACCACCCCTTATATATCGAGCTATCGATCTATCGATTAGCTATTTTGCTACTAATTGACGATCCTACTACTGATACATACATTCTAAAGATCTGTTCAACTGACCTCGACCATGTCAGCAAAAGCCCCACCCAAGAACGCTCAACCGGCACCGGCCGACGTCCAGGCTCGGTATACAAAATACAAGAACGAGCTGACCGCGCTCGCACAGAAGATGGGAGAACTCGAACAGGAAGGGGAGGAACACGAGTGAGTGCGATGATTCAGGCTGTTCGAATTGATTCATCTCGTTCGGAGATGGAGATGGTGGAATCGCTCGGCCTCTGCGCGATGTGATCTCTCAGAGTACACCCAGCTGACCATTTCCCTCACGCCTTATTGCGGTTTTGTTTCATCGCGACACAAAGCCTGGTACTATCAACACTCACACCACTCTTAAAGACGGAACCGACGAGGAAATGTTTTCGACTGATAGGAGGCGTGCTGGTGGAGAGGACCGTGAGCGAGGTGGAGCCCGATTTGAAGGGGAACTTGATGGGGGTGAGTACACGGTCGAGTGTAGTCTGTGGGACGACTGGTCCGGCTGGTCGGTTGTTGGGTGGGGGATGAGAGCGGCCGGTGGAAGTTTCTGAGCAGATCTGGTGTGGTGTGGAGAGATACAACTAGAAGGACTCGATCAGCCCAGCACAAGAAGCATAATCCACGCTCCGCCCGTACCTCCTACGTCCGCTACATCTCTTACCCGCCCACCCCCTACCCACCACCCAGCTCCTATCCAACCCCCAAATCATATGCCCCTGAAATTCCCTCGCTGACACATCTTCCGCCAACCCTCTTATCTCCATATACACCACCCCACACGACAGATCCAGAACGCACTGGAACAACTCGTACAGACGTACAAGACGAAGGAAGACGAATTTCAGCGGTTCCAAAAGGATTTCAATATTCAGGTGAGTCGACGGCGATCTTCTTGCTGTTTTGCGCTCGTCCCTTGCCCCTTGGGTGTTCGACTTCGGTCATAGTCCTCGTTTCGCTTGACAGGCTCGGGATGGGCGGCCGTGATGGGAACGATCCGATCTCTGAAGACTTTATCATATCGCATTTCTTTTTCTCTCTTCTTTCTTTCCTGCAGGTCGTACAACAACGATGAGCTGGGTAAACTGGGCGTATGAGATTGAGAAGGAGCCGATCAAGATGGCTTGATCTTGTAACGAAAACGGAACTCAATTAACGAAGGAATTGCGGATATGGATCTACGTTTGATGATACGATACCTATCAGATCAGAGGGCGACCGGGTAGGGGTTCTCGATCTGAGCCGGGGGGGGAGGGACGACACTTTCGACTAATCGTTGAGGGAATGATGGTCGACGATCATTTGCGCCTGCCCAGGGCCAGCCTGAGGGTGTCGCGAGCGTCACGTTAGGGATGGAAGGCGCTTGTCAGACACGGCGGTTTCAGAGCAGGTCAGCGGTGACCGATCGATGATGCGAATAAGACAGATCGCGATGGTATCGTCGTGCATATACACGGTAGTCTCGCCGATAACCGCTGAGACGCACTCTACTATAGTGGTCTGCATGCCCGTGAATGCCACCTGGGATCATGAATCGTCTTAGACACGCCTTACTAGAGGATTCGATGGAGCAGCCATCTATGAGGGAGCTGGGCGTCCGGGCACTCATACCTACCTTTCGCATCGTAGTTTTCGTTCAAGTGAACGTCTATGATCCTTGCTTCATCGGATCGACCAGGTTCTTAACCCATGGCGGAGGCGTTCGAACGGCGTCTACCATCAGGACCTGTTCCGAATTACCGACTAGGTGTGGCTGCGGCTGTCACAATTTTCCGCTTAGAGTGAGTGTGTCCGGGCCATAATATCCGACTGTGGCGCAAAGACCCTAGAAACCCTTCCTCCTCTTGAACCCCATCTCCCGACCAACCTGACAGCAGTATGGACAGAAAACCAGTATCCAACCCTTCCGATCAAATGCAGATGCTGGTCGATTACCCCAATATCCCTATGCTGCATTGATCCGTAGCCTGATCTGCCGATTGACGTCAAGGACTTTTGCTTGAGTGACCCCGCCAAAAGCCAATCCCCCATACCGGACCAGGCAGTTTCAGCCGTGTGGCGTTGCGGGAGGCGCATTCCCTTCCCCATCTTCCATAGTTACAACTGATGCAGTCTATACGGGAAAGATATTATATATCCAACCTAGAAAACCAGACCAGCCTTCACTCGAGGATGACATCTACATATCCCCCCGTCCGAATCTCTCTCATTTTGGCGAGCACAATTCGACGCCTCAGCCCAAAATCGATGATCATATCCCTCAGGTAATCCTTGACGGGTATCGTGACCCTCATGTGCGGGATGTTTTCGCGGAAGCCCAAGACGCTCAGTGCTGGGAGACGAGGTCGATCGTCCGGGGCGAGTCCTTCTCGTTCCATCGCATCCGTGTAAGGCGGCTTGGTGAACAGGGTACATAGCGCTAGCATACCCGTCTCGTTGCCGGTTTCGGCCGAGAATGACCTCGCGTACGACAAGTCCAGAAACTGTCAGATCAAGGGAAGCTCATTCTAGGTCAGCTGACAGCGTCGTCCTCCAGGTTGAGGGTGCTAGCAGAAATTCACCTCGAGCGCGGTGAAAGAGGTCGAGATCCGCTTCAAGGCCTGTATCAACCCGTCCTCGGTCCTCGCTCCTACCCCGGCCAAACTCAGGTCCTTCAGCCTCAACCCTAAAAGCCCGTTCGCTTTCCCCGCCTGACCTCTCCCGCCCTGCTTCCGGGTCAAGAGTTCGACAATATCTTCCATCGCCAACCCGCATCCGGCAAACGATAACGAAGTCAAGTTGCTCAAATTGAGTGCATCGCCGCATATCTCGCTGAATCGCCTACGTGCCGTCGAAGGGAGTGGTACGAAGGAGAGGTCCAGCACGGGTAGTCCTTCCGCAGCGAATTCCGAGCCAGGGTTGTCCTCATCCTCCTCGGGCCCCGAATCATCCCAATCCTGTCCGTCTTCTTCGTCATCCGTCTTCCATCCGGTGTCCCGAGTGATAGATCTCGATGGCTCGAACAGCTCAAACATCCCATTCCACCCGCTACTCCCCGCAAACGCGGCATGAACCATCAGAGGTACCCTCAGCCGCTGCCGCAGCGTCATCTTGCCTTCATCCGTGGTGAGCCAGGAAGACTCTTTCACCCCGTTTGTAGAAAGATCATCCGGAAGGACAGGGTCGAGGTGATAAGCCAAGACCGTTAAGCAATGCGAGACCAGAGATCGAACGCCTTTCCCCGATGCACCCTCGTCTTCCGGCTGCGGTCTATCCTCTTCACCCGGCTTGGGTTCCGTCCAAAGCTGCAAGCCACTGGGCAAGATCGTCTCGTCCAGATTCAACCGCTTCTTCAAGACCCGTTCCGCCCAGAGAGAGTACACCTGGCTCCTCCTCTCCGCAGACCACTTGCGTCCATTTCCATAGTCAGAAAGATCTTGAGATGTGGAAGCTGGATTTGGCCGTGATGAGGTAGACGGGGCGAGATATTTCCAAGATTCAGGCGCTCGAGGTCCTGGGGTTCGCCGACGGCCTACGTTCGAGGAGCTCGATCCGGAGGCGGAAGGCGGGGCTGTAAGTAACTCGGAGGGGCTATAGCTATGCTGTCGTGCTCAGTGGCTGGAGCGTAGAAAGACGTCGGTTGGCAGATCCGACTCACAGGACGGTCCGATCGACTACCACCTGATTGACAGTCTCGTAATCCGCCTCGTCCTGCCTGATCGTCTCGTTCGCCTTGATCTGCCTTTGCAACAGGTTCCTCCTATGTCGACCTTGTTCCAGCCTAGTAGTCTCATAATATCAGCCCGGGACGTTGATCGATCATGATGGCAAGCGATACCATGGTAGACTCGCCTAAGCTTGCCTAGCAGATCGTTGACCCCGGTCGAGCTCGAAGATTCGCCATTCCGCCGTATAGGCTGTGATGTCGAGGCTACCGGTCTGCTACCACTTCCGAACCTGAACCGAGGAGTATCCATGACAAGATGACCAGGATGTACGAACGATCGTGCTCTATACAGACAGTTGCAGCTTTTGATGGTGAGGATGGCAACTACCACCATTCACAAGGTTGATCCCCTGTGCTCCTCCATCCAGCATATGCATGATGACGTAAGCATGAATCTGGGAAGGTTGCAGCTCAATCTTCAATCCCTCTCGTCTTTGATTCAGCCGATATCAAGTCCATATATGCAATGAGAAATCGTTCGTATTCATTCCCTTGGCATCATGATTCAAGCAGCACAGTCCTGATTACTTTTTCGTTTGATTCTACATCGGACCAATCACCCGAAAATCTTTCAACTAGACACACACACAAACCCAAACCACTTTCATCCACCTCTTCCCTGTCTTAGAGGTTGATGTGGTGACCGGCATCCTTTCGGGACTTGGTCATAGCTACGAGGCGGGACAGAGGGTTGTCAGCTCAAGTGCGCACGTTCAATGACAAAGTAGCGGACAACTGACCAGCAATGATGGCGCTACCAACACCCGATCCGTCCTCGGCGTGGTGGGTAACAATGTTCCTGTAATAATAAGACTAGTGAGCGCGATGCCACGAGAGCAGAACATCATCGCAGACCTCGATACCCACTTTCCCTTTTCGCCAAAGATGTCGACCAAAGCCTCGTGGATTCGGTCGGCAAATCCAGGGTATTTCTACCAGAACCCATGACTGATCAGGCCATTATCCTCGTGCTCGAACCCCTATCGAACCTACGTTGTACAGGGAACCATCGGCACCGACAGCACACCCTTCCTCGAGGTATCCCTTCTTGCTGACAATGGCGGCGATACCACAGGCACTCAATCGAGCCGCACGTCGACCGATCAACTTGGCCAAGTCTCGGAAAAAGACTCGTTCCTCCAAGGTGGTCTCGAGCCCGAAGAAGTAGGAAAAGACTCCGATGACGGTCAAGAGCTCGTCGGTGGGGTCGCTACCAAAATTTCAAAAAAGTCAGCAACAGATATCCCTAGCGCATGCTCCTGCCGCCTGACCCACCTCTCCATAAGCGACAAAAAGGCGGTGTCGACGGCGTAGGCCTTTTCGAGCTTGTAAGTGTTCTGACCCAAGAACATGTGACCCGATTCGATGAGCTCGGTCAAGACGAGTCGGAAGACTTCTCCGAGGTAGAGACCGGCGATCATCTTCTCAAAGGACTGCTCGCCGGGCTTGTTGGACGACTCGTCGATGATGATGTCGAACTTGGTTCGGGCTGCGAGGTGTTTCATAAGATCAGTCTCGGTGTTCTCGTTGAAGAACGTCTATACCGTCTTCGTCGTCGTCGTTACTCACGCAAGTGTTGGTGGTCGAACGAATCGAAGGCACCCCATTCACACTGTGATGCCAATCGTTTCTCAAGTTAGCCCTACATCTCTCGCTAAATCGAACTTTTGCGCGACCCCGGCCTGAACGCACGTTGATGGCCATGTCCTGCTCGGGAGCCAGACCCAACTCGTCCATCTTGGGAATGTTTCCGGCCTGCTCCATGTAAGCAGCGTTACATCCGGTACCAAAGATACAGGCAATCTTGGTGTTCGGGTCGACATAGTTGGAAGCGATCAGGGTACCGGTGGTGTCGTTGATCAAGGCGGTCATCTTGCATCGGACGTTCTGCGAAGGCAGGAAGAGCGGGGTTCGGTCACTTGAGCGGTCAAAACGGGTGCAGTCCGAGCAGGACGCACGAATTTCTTCAACGACTTCTCGAACATGGCTCCGACGTCGTGTCCCTCGACGTTAGGAGCTCCGAAACCCTTGGTCCACCTGATAAGCTCTGTAAAAGGCATGTTATGCAGGCTCAGTATTGGTTCTCCTGCAATACCGCTCATGGGTCAAGTGTCAACTCACCGCCGTGTTCAATTCGCTCTTGCCTGCAGATTCAACCGAGACATCGTACGTTCAGCCACCGCTTCGTGACGAAGTCACGCCTGTCCAGGTCAAAAGCATACTCACGAGCAAGGGTAAGAGAACTGCCGGGCATTACAACCGGGGTGTCAGTACCACAATTCCCCTCTCGAGAACAAGGCACTCTCGCTCACAGTGAAACCCAAGGGCAACTCTTCGTCCTTTTCGGTCCTCCCCAAGTTGTCGGTGATGAACGATCCCAGACACTCGGCACAGAAGTCGAACCTGCATAGAGCACAAAATCAACCCGACATATCAGCCGGCCTTGTCGAGATCTCCCATTTGTTGACCTATCTAGCGCGAAGGCCGCGAGATGTTGACTTACAACTTCTGCCCCTCGTCCTGCTTCTGCTCCTCGGTCAACCGGTACTTGGTCTGGGTGACCTCGAACCTCCCCTCTCCGTGCAGGGTGACCAGACAGACCCTCAAGTTGGTACCACCGAGATCGACGGCGAGGTATTCACCGGTCTCTTTGCCGCTGGGGTAGCCAAAGACGAAGGTCGGGACTGCGAGATGAGGGCAAATGCCAGGCAAGGAGACAGACGGGAGGTCCGTCAGTCTTGCTGCGAAGGATGGTGGAGATAGGGAGATAGAGACTGACTCATAGGTACGATCTCTCCGTCCTTCTGAAGACCCTTGTCCAGAGTCTCCTCGAAGGCGTGTACGATCATCCTCATCCTCTGGGGCGAGACTACGAGCATGACGCAGGCAAGCAAATAGAAATTCGCGAGGACGGACGAGCAGGAAATCAGCTCGAATTCTGCGAGTGTGATCCAGTGGGGGCTGGCTTACGGGTAAAGAGCGCCTCGTACTTCCTCAAGTGGTCGGCGATGGTTTCTACATTACAGGCACGCACGCAAGCGAAGCGGTGAACGTCGAACGAGATGACGGAGAAGAGAAGGTGAAAGAAACGCAATAACATTGAGTATCTCGTTCTTGTTGCGGAAGTAGCGGGAAGGATGGTTAGGCACTCACTCTTCTCGGCGTGAGGATAAGTGAGGTCGTCCTGAGGTCCACAGATGGAAGCAGAACGTTATCGATTAGCATCATATCACACCACCCGTACGATCTCCGCGACCTGTCCCCGGCTCCTTCCTTCCCCTCTCTGTGCTCTTCTGTCTCTTCCCCTCTCTGTGCTCTTCTGTCTCTTCTCCTCACACCCTCTCCTCTCCCACAACTCAACTTCTCTCGTTCCCCAGACCTAAACCAGCACGAAAACGGGAAAAACTCACATTCGTCCTCGTATGATAAGCAACCACCTGTCCACCGGGCGTAACAACACTCCCACTCCCCCTCCGTCCACTCGGACTGGGGATCACCCCGCTCATCCTCCTCCCTCCTACACTGGTAGCTCCTCCGATAGAGGCCTTGCGTCCGCCTTCGGTGGTGACGAGCGGGGAGCCTGCTACGTGTTCCCTTTGCATCGAAGGGGCGTGGTTATGGTGCATAGGGGTAAAGACGGGGGGAGTTTGCGAGGAGGATGAACGGGGGGAAGGGGGGTTGGTGTCTTTGGGCGAGGGGACGGACATGGTAGGTTGGTCCGAGGTGGTTGTGGTTGTTGGGCTGAGGTTTTTAGGTCGAAGTCAAGGTGCCCAAGTTCAGGCAAATTGGAAGGGATTGTCAAGAAAGAGGAGCATCAAAAGAGGTGTCAAAACTTTCAGTTGAGAGTGGTGGCTACGGGGGACTTTTGAGACGACTCACCTAGGAAATCTACGTATCCCGTCCGTTTTTCCGATTTCGCAAGCGAATCAAAGGAAAGTCGACCAGGATCGCGACGAGAGGAACAGGAGGACAAAAGGAATAAGGCAGCCATTCCCGAAAGTGTTCATATGGTGTGTGTGGAGGATAGAATGACCGCTTGATAAGTATCGTACGGCTGAGAATATGGGAAGACGGTAGCCCGCTCCACTGTATCGACCTCCGGACGATCATCCGCGTCCGAGGACGTTCGAACTTTCCCCGTCGAATGGGTGGTGCAGACGAAGGAAACCAGACTTACCTTTCACAAGAGAGGTTACCTGACTAGCTTGAGAAGTGTAAGGTAGAAATTGACGAGATGGGAACAGTCAGAAGGCTCCGAGGTTGTTATATATCCAAGAGCGACGAAGATGATGAGTATGCCCCCACCCGTTCTGGGTTGACGACGAGTCTCGGGTCAAGCAAGCACTTGGGCGAACCGGCGGCAATGGACAGGCACAACACCCACCCAAACCCACCCCGCGCCCCGGATTCATCGTCGACCTCGGGACACACACACATACCGTCGATATCGGAAAAGGGTACACAGATTAAACAGCTTGGTCTCGTGACCACTCATGACTCACCCCTCCTATTCAATGCTTGGATGAGCGAAAGGGAGTCCAGAGTAGGTCAGGTGAACATTCAGATTGATTCGACGTCTCTTCTGCCGTTGCCGCGCGTGAGAGCGGGCCGAAACCCGAAGTACTCCTAGTAGTAAGCGCAGATCTCATACGAAACAATCATCGCAAAGGGTTTCGATTCGATGGGCGTTTCCATCTCAGGTCTCACGAGCTCGATGGTATTCTCTTCACCTGCAGGATAACGCAAGCGTCCATTCGGTATAGATGAGATCGTCGTTCGTGCGCTTTTATTCTCGGTGCGCATGACTAACCAAGAGAACAGGGAAAAGCCGCCCGGCTTACAGTAACTCCGGATTGACGACGATCGCCATACCATTCGATCTTGTCTTGACCTTCAGAACCGAGATCCCCAAGATCCACTCGGAGCCGCTGATGAGAAGACCTTGGGATCCTCACGGCGAGGTTAGGATTTCATATCGGATCATACGTCGATGTGAACTAACAGATACCCCAGCTCGACCTCACAATGACAATGACAAGGACCCTTATCTTACCTCTGGCGGGTCGTCCCTCTGTATCAGTCTTTGTTAGTCTCTGTTATAAAGGTCCGTATCCTTCTATCACAGAGAAGTGTGTTGTAGTCTAGTCCTTATCCACTGCCTTGAATACTGGCTTATCCGTGGAATCGCGACTCATCACCCGACCAAGGTCTTCGCCTTCTTACATGGTGTTTCTCGTACTTTGCATCTCCAAGCGCATCGATCGCAATCGAATTGGCTTTCATATCATTACAATCAGGTATAATCGTTATCTACAACCTTTATTCGCGTTTTCTTGATTCACTTGCCGATTACTTTACGATCACCTGACATTACTGAGAATATCGACAAAAAATCCTCCCTCACATCCAATCTCTCTGATCTATCGTCCGGGCACTCTCCTCAATCCTTCTTCCCGCTTGCACAGTAAACGTTGTTGTATCGTCCCGATACTGTCTACTGTCCGGCACATTGCGGAAGAATGTGGATATGCATCGTCCTGAGTGCCAGTTCCGAGAGCTGGGTACGAGTGGTTCCTCAATCCGTACTACATGTCCTATCACGAGCTCTTGCTCCCCGAGCTGAGTGATCGGAAGAATTCGTTGTAAGCGTGTTCAATATCGAACAGCATCTGTACGTTCGCAAAACGACGTATCTCTCGATCAGCTTTTTCGCCCTGTACCATCACGGTTTGCCATCCACATCCACATCCGACTCGAGCACCCTGCGAGGGGGACTCACCTGCCGACTCTGTTCCTCGGTAATCTCCTCACTAGCCCTCAACCCGTTGAGCTCTATCAACCACCCCAAGATCTTTCCCCTCCCCTCCCATTCCCCACTACCCTTGAACCTGGAGTAACCGGCCATCAGGTCAGAGAGAAAGGGGTGGAGCTGGTCTTTGGCTCGGAGGTTTAGTTTTAGGGCGTCCATGAAGGTGATGAACGACTGGAGTTTGGGTATGGTAAGTTTGTCGAGGCCGGGAGTAGAAAGCGGGCGTAGGCAAACGGTATGAGTTTAGCATGAAGACAACAGACAGACATTAGAAGGCGAGGACGACGACCCACCTGAGTCGTCTCCGCAACCCATTTCCCGAGCTCTTCCCCTTCCCCCGCCCCGGCCTCTGCACTATGTTCCACCGTAGCCGGTACGCCCACTACCAACCGATGTAGAGCCGCCGGACAGTCCATCCTGTACCGTCGCATAAACCCTTCCAACCCGACAAGTTTTTCCCCATTAGGTTGGTGGTAAGGACGATCTAGCTGGTTCTGGAGGAGTTTGAGGAGTGATTTGTATTGCGCTAAGAGCTTTATACATGCTGGTGCGTAGCTGAAAGGCAATCCGGTTGAATTCGGTGCAGGTTTATCACTTGACAATCAGCTCAACTGGTAGCAAAGTCTCGGTTCAGACACGGCCCAACTTACTCTTTACTGCTAACGCTATCTCTCACATAAGCCCTCTCCAGGTATTCCAGACTGACGATCAACCCATAGAGGGTCGAAAAGTTCTCGATGCTCTCCCTCTCCGAGTTGGTCGTCCAGAGCCGTACTTCTTCGTCGAGGTTGATGGCCATGATCAAGGACACATACACAAATCCACTTGAGGGTATACAGGTTGAGTTGAGGTTGTTATCGGGGATCTTTGCCGAGGAGTTCAGAGGAGAGATAGTTGTCGAACGTCATCAGCCCGAGCTCAGATCTCTAGGTCTCTATCCGGATCCGCGTAAACCCTCGCAACTTCAGGTCAACCTACTCTGCAATCAACTACAATTATCGATAAGATCCCAAGTCCTTCCTACAGCCAGTCCAGCAGCCGAATATCAATAGAGTACTCTGGTAGTACGTTGGTAGTCTCAACGAGCCATATAGTCTTATCAGACACGAGATCAGACCAGTAATTCGCTCGTAACCCGGCCCTGAAAGAGCTTCAACTACAACTCCAAGTCCGATCACTATCAGATTTCATAGTCATATAGCCCAACACATTCCCGAGCAACAGAAGGACTCCTCAGAACTTAGAACACACATAGATCATATCAATCACCTATTACCGATACCATAAAAGCACTCCTAGGAGCGCATAGAGGAATGTCCCAAGATGAACCGCAGAACAACACGGGTGAGTAAGCGACTTATCTAACCCCTGTCCTGGTTTGCGTGCTGTTAAAATCGTACAAAAGTGGAGTTCTTATGACTGATACATTGAAACGCCCCGTCTCGGTTTGACTATAGTGAACCAACCCGCAGATCTAGACCCTCGGATAGATTTCTTAGCTGGAACTGTAGCAGGTAAGCTCAATTCCTGATCTGCTCTCAATACCGCCTGTCTGCTGATAATATGACTTCCTGATCCTGTCCTGCCTTTACAACAACAACTCATCGAATGGCTTCTTTTTCTTGAAATGTGTGGATCAATAGGAGCTGCCGGACTCTTAGCCGGCCAACCACTAGATACAGGTCCGTCCCATTTCCATTCCCATCCCTTACCCTTATCCTTATCTTTATCCTTGAACATCTTACCTGACCTCACGTCTTAACTTGATCCGCTTATCCATGACTTCTACATTCGGACTCTGATGATGGTGTGTTGTGGGAAATAACAGTAAAAGTACGGTTCCAATCTCCCCAGTATAAAGGTCGATATCCGTCAACATGGAGCGCTATCCGTGAGTCTAGCTGTCTTTGCCGTTGTGATAACCCACTCGAATGGAAGTGAAAGAGGGGAAGGACAATCAGGCTAATCACAATCGTTCCTGCCGGTCGTTTTGTGTGTCCTACAGGCGCTATCGTCAAGGAAGAATCGGTCAGTCCCGGCCATGTCAAGGTTATTGTCATCTTAGAAAGATCTTGAAGCTGATCGGCTTCCCATGGGTTCGGTTTTACAGCCAAGAGGATTGTTTAAAGGGGTGACATCGCCTATGGTAAGTAGAGCGACAGCACCGGAAAACAAGGGCACAATAGCTGATTTCGAAACGGTTAAATCTAGGCTGGGATCGCATTCGTCAGTCCCGTCCCCTTCTCGCTCTCATCCCTCAAAAGATCCGCAGGACTGACCTTCCTCTCTCCTTCCTGTTCGGATTGTAGATCAACGGCGTAATATTCACGTCCTACGGGTTCTTCATGCGGTTACCCCTGCCTTTACCTGGGTTAGGCCCGCCGGCATCAGCAAACGGTACATCAAATGGAGGGGAGGGTGAACCGAGTTTGCTCAGGATTGGGTTGGCGGGGGCTGGGAGCGGGTTTGTGGCATCGTGAGTTAGGTCTGTATGTACACGACTCAATTTGGGATTGCGAATGCTGACGTCAGACGAGATACGAAACACCATCTCGTCCGACAGCTTCTTATCGGCCCCTACAGAACTGATCAAGATCCGGCAACAATCCGCACCTACAAACGTCTCCCCTACAACGGTAGGCGTACTGCGCTCGATCGTACGGACAGAAGGGTTGAGGGGGTTGTATCGCGGATGGGGAGCGACGGCAGGGAGAGAGTTGGCTTATGGGCCTTATTTCATCACGGTCAGTAGCAAGTCGCTGGGTTCCAGTTTTTGATGACGATGGAGACTGATTCGCGAATTCCGGTCGACACAATCAGTATGAAGGTCTTTGCCGTTACTTTCGATCACGCAAGAAACCCGACTATGCCTCATCAAACACGCCGAATACTCCATACGCTTCCCATTTTACCGACCCACACGCGCACGGCCACCCACACTCTCGATCCTCCTCCCTTTCAGAACCACCACTAATGGCTTATACGACAGACGTAGCTACAGCCCATAAACATGCACATGGACACGGGCACGGTGGCGGGCACGACAACCTGATCCGAGAAGCCGAGGCGGAGATGAACGAGCTGAGTTGGGGCGAGTTGATGTTAGCGGGTGGGTTGGCGGGGATGGTCTCATGGACGGTGAGTCTGGCGCCCTCTTTGATACCAACCGAAAATCATGTGTCGGCTCGTCATACAATATAAAGCTGTCCCTTGGCTGACTGATACCGTTTTCTCGAATGCGATAACCGCAACCGACTCGCAGGCCACCTTCCCGTTGGATGTCCTCAAGACCCGTATCCAATCCGTACAACCTGATTCCACGGGCAAAGTCCCCGGTCGGATATCGATCATCACCGCCGCCAAGAGCGCTGTAAGAGCCGATGGGATCCGGGTGTTTTGGAGCGGATTAGCACCGACGCTCATCAGGTCAGTATTCCCCATCATTTCATCCTTGCGATCGCCTCGATGATCCGCGAGCAATCGAAAGAATGAAAGGATTGGTGGATGATCGGACGGTTTCAGCTGACTATGAGACATGGCTGCTTTGTTCTTCCATTCGACGTGAAACAGGGCCTTCCCAGCGAACTGCGTGGTGTTCCTGACGTTTGAAGCGATCGTCGCTGCGTGTCGATGAACAGAGTCGGGACACCCGAGGAACAGCAAACCAGCATAAAGGCTTTCATCATCATCCCAAATCCCGTCGATCATTATAGTGCGACACGGAGTACGACACTGCATTTATTACCCCTAGATGGAAATACATTCACTGCATAGGATTCGGGTGGCTGTAGCACATAGTCCATCATCATCATCATCAACTAGCAACCTTGGTCAATTGGTCATCTGACCCTTGACCCATCTCTCCAGTCGTACATACCCCTGGAGGCGATAACAAGCTTGACGTCTGTATATTGCAAAGTATTGATCAACAAAACAAGCGAGACAAGCGGTGCGGCCGTAGTTGAGGCGGTTCTGTACAGGCATCGATCCAACCGCGCCAGGTGTTTCTGCAGCAGATCCGTCATCTTGTATGGGGCAAGATGGCTTTGCACCATTGCCATCCTAAATCTTGATGCACTCATTGGAATTCCATCTGTCAAAGACTTGGTCTTTCTCCATTACGACGGGATGAAGGGGATATGTCTCGCCAAATCTATGGAAAATGTCACCAAAGCTATCATAAAGCACCAAATCTATAGAATTGATATCGACGATGCCGTCATTTCGATTGTTCTGACGTGTCCCGCGTGCACGTGACGTAGCAACCCTCAGAGGACCTCCCTTAAGGTTGTTTGGGATAAGTATATCGATCACTTACTTACCCTATACTATACAAGGCTATGCATAACAGAAGTACTCCCCCAAACTCCTATTAGATACTCACGACCATGTCCAAGAAATCAGCCAAATCGAAGAAAGAAGAAGCCCTAGCTTTCCTTGACGACCTCGACAAGCTAGGCGAGGAGGACTCGACCGAGACTTCTTCAGCTTCGTTGACGGCGGACCAAGGTCAAACTCAAGCTGGATCGTCTGAGGGTAAAGGGAAAGCCTCGATGGATATCCCTAGGAAGAGCGTGGATTCTTCTAGGTCTGCCGTCAATCCTGGTGCAGGGACGGGGACGGGTATGGTACCTCCTGCGAAAGGCAAAGGGAATAAGAAAGCTTTGACCGGGAATGCTAGCGCTGCTACGTCTAACCCGTCTACCACTACCTCGGCTGGTGGTCCCGGCTCATCATCGACCTCGACGGACAAGACTACCACCGGAACTACCAATGCCCACGAAGAAGACCCCGAAGCGGCCCTAGCTTACCTTCAAGCCCAGATCGACCAGAAGAACCGCCCCATCTCCCGCGTTCAGACACCTACTACCACCTCGACTCCTTCCATCGCACGTCCCGCCACCCCTCAGAACTCAGCGACGATCGGGTCGATCTTACCCGCTCCTACGACGACGAGGAAGTCCATCGAACAGACCCGTTCTCGAGCTGGAACCCCCTTGAACGAACCTACCTCGACCACCACCTCGTCTGACCCGAACACCACTACGACGAACTCTTCTTCAGGGGGAGGCTGGGGCTTCTGGTCCTCCGCCCTCCAAACAGCCAAATCCACAGCCACCTCCGCATACACCCAAGCTTCCCAAGTAGCCTCTGCCGCCCAGTCCGCCGCACTAGCTCAGGCGGAGAAGAGCGGGGTGAATTTGAACGTCAATGATTATGTCCCTGTAGGGGCGGATTTGAAAGGGTTGAAAGGGTTACAGGGGCTTAACCTTGAAGAGTTGAAGAAGGCTGGATCGGGGGGGTTGGAAGCGCTCAGGACTAGGGTTGGGGAGGGCGTCAAGGGGGTGGATTTGGAGAGGTTACGTGCGTTCTTTGCGGCTCGTATGGTCAGACCACTCCTTCAGCTGACATTCTTTGTGCCATGCTACATCACCCCACTCGATCTCGATGTGCTTATCACCCAATTCTGCTAACAACCCGTCATACGATGGACTCGACTATCACGATCGGGACATACCGCAGGCCAAGACATCCTCGCAGGGACCTCTCACGCGCTGACCGAACTGATCAACACGGTCGCCCCGCCCATCTCCGAGCACGAGGTCGTCCAAGTCTGGATGACTCACCGGATGAAGGGGTACGATGGGGTCGAGAGCGTCGTCTATCAGGGGGTTATGAAGGTGGGTCTCTTTCCTCCTCGATACGAACCATCTTTAATCCTCTCGATCAGACTTGGTTGCTATACAACCCATCGAGCTAATCGTGATTGTTATTACAACGCGCTGTGTGGGTAGATGATGGAACAAACCTCTTCCTCCGAACTCGAAGTCTTCTTCTTGCCTTCTCCCTCCACCTCCGGCCATGACCAATCGGAACGTTCCATCAACCCGCTTGAAGGTTGGGAAGCGGGTTGGGCCGCCGTAGAGAAGGACCTCGAGGGTCTCAAGATGCGTGCGGGGTCGGATGAGCGTAAAGGAGAACCGAACCGTGAGTAAGAGAGACATTGCAGGAGTTGCATAAACTTGGGAAGAGGAATCATTGGATTGACATATTGTTTGATGTGTGCTCTTCTATCGACGCTCTTTTGGTCGGTGCTAAATAATCTCGATACAACCGTGATATAATGACTCTTCATTATTTGTTCATTCGTTTCGTTTCGTCTCCCGCTTGATCTTCTATTCTCCGACGACGTAGCGGACCTGCCGGTGACGACAGTCCCTATCTACCTGCACCTCCAACCCGTCCTCGTCCCTCTCCCATTCGCCGAACCCCCTTCCTCGAAGGAAAAGGAGGGCGCGCCTTCGGTCCAGCCGAAACATCTGACGTTCATCGTCACTTTGCACGACGATGTGCACGGTCTCAAGCAGAGCACCGTCACTCAGTATTCGCCGGCGGATTGGATGGACGTCGAGTACGAGAGGAGCGATTGGGTGGAAGAGCGGTTGGTCGATGTGATCCGCGTCGGAGTGGAGATTGTGATCCAAGAGGTGAGTCGTTGTATGGATTGATCGGAAAGAGGTCGTCGTATGCTGATCTTAATTTTGACGTAATCAGTACGTTGCTGTTCGGATGGGTCTGAAGGCCAAATCAACGGCCGAGGCGTCCGAGCAAAAGCCGCCGAGCTCGACGACTGAGGACAAGGAGACGACCGAAGAAAAGGTGGCCAAAGAGGCCGGTGTGGGGACATGATATAGGCGCCGGATATCGTATTTCGTATGATGGCGCGTAAATGAAGCAGAGGCGGAATGTATTTTTATTCGTGTCGATCTTGAATGTCCCATATAAGGAAAATGTCGTAAATGTTGGCGTGAAGGTGTAGGGAATTGTCGCAACAGGAAAGTGGGATTGTTGGGATCGTTGTCGGATGATGACGCGGCTACGATAAAATGAACCTGAGCGGCTTGCCGTCCGGCGTGCACGGTTTGATGATGGTCTTGTCCTGAACCTTCATCTCGACGGGGACTCTGACCCAGCCATCCCGGCCGGCCGGATGAGGGTAGTACTTGCTCTCGGAGCCTTCGAGGTCGAGCAAGACCGATGAAGACGGAGCCAACATCGAATTTGGGCACGGGTTGTACGCCGGCGTCGTATCGTCACCCATCCTCCCGTTCGCAGCGTATCCGAGTGCCATTTGAAAGGTCACGTTCGAGTCGGACTGTCGGTGGAGCTTGGCCAAGCTGTTCATGAGCGCCAGGGAGATCATGCGAGTAGCAGGGATACATTGGAAGGCGTTGTGGCGATGTCGCGAGATGTCGATGAATTGGGGGAGGTGTGTAGGATCTGGGAAGCGGAGCGCACGGCGTTCGATTTTGGGGTAGACGCCTTGGGCATTGGGACGAGGTCCCCGGATGATCTCGGTGTTCCCATCGACCGGTTCAGAGACATGAGTTGTAGGAGAATCAGCCGATGCAGCTTCACCATCTCTCCTCCGCAAGACGCGTGTCGACTCCTGCTCATCTCGTTCCTCCGAGTTCTTCTTGATAAGTAGATCCTTCATCCCATTGACCTCGTCTCGTCCGGTCACATCGCCCTCGTCAACCTCCATTTCCATTGCAACCGACGACAAGGGTGTCGAACGGGAGCTAGAGGCCTGTGTGGGCGAATCGACGATCATCGCTGCCGATCCCTTTGGAGGGACAGCGATGTCCTGCGTGGGCACCATCGGGCCTTGAGTCGGTAAAGGATAATCTCCGTTCCTTCCTTCGAGTGAAGGGATGGTAAGAGTAGCGGTTTCAAGGACCGGTGAGACCTCCTTTGGTACTGGCTTCACAGGGATGGTCTCTGCAGACCTTCCTTCCGTTCCACCGCCGTTGACGGGCACAGCCTGTTCATGGGTCGCTGCGGTATCGACTGCCACCCTCTTGCGTTCGGCCTCGCCTCGGATCTGCGCTGCTGAACGCTCGATGATGGAGACGATTTGCGATTCAGCTGACCCGCCGAGGAGCTTGTCGACAAAAGCTTTCCTAGTTTTCGCATCCCATGATGGATCGTATACCGTGGCCCCACCCTCGTTGACCGGCTTTGCAGATTCCCTCTCCCTGTTCTTGCCTTTCCCAACGAGCGGTGCGGCACTCGCATCCGATACGCTCGATCGATCATGCTGCGTGCTATGATCTCCTTGCGGCCCGGTCCCGTTCGCATCCTGCTTGGTATTCAGGACTGAACTGGAGGACAAAGATGAGCCGCCAGCGTGTCCTTTCACAACGAGTCGAAGTCGAGGTACGTTTTTGAACTGGAGTTGCGGTTCAAGTCGAAGCCGGGGTTGAGATTGAGGTCGAGTCTGAATTTGAGTTGTAGTCTGAGATGTAGAGGGAGATTTGATGTGCGATGTGGATGGAGGTTTGATTTGGCAAGGAACGGGTTCCAGACGAGTGGCCTGCGACAGAGTGCTGGTCGCAACGTCGCTCGTGCTGACGGTCGCGAGATCGCTCCTGATATCCTGCTCGTCCTCGTCCATCTTTTGCGACGCCGTTCCGTTCGATGCTAATTCGAACTTCGTGCCCACGACCGCCTTGTCTACTTCGTCGTCGTCCCCTTCGTATCCAAACCTCCTCCTCTTGCTTCGTTCGAAATCCTCCTGATCGATCTCGACGACCCCGTCCGACTCTCCCGTCCAAGGTCCACCTGCGGTCCCTACGTTCGCGCTCGTTATCGACCTCTTTCTCGAGGGCCCCGGTTCGTCGACCTCGTCGTCAGAATCAACAATAATGATCGCTTGGTACATATCCCATCCCGATCCTTTCGTCGCGAGGTTCTTAGTAGCTGCGATGGGTGCGAGATGGGTAGAAGGATGAAGCGACTGACTTTGTTGATTTTGTGACGAAGTCGAGGTCGTCGGGGAATGCAGTTGTCGATCAGACCACGGGCGGTGTCGTCGAAGATGAGGCTGTCGTGGCGGCGCCGATGAAGGGAGTGACAGGGTCATCATCATATCCCTTATTTCCCCCTTGCGTTTCGTGTTGATCCTAGTTGTCTCGAGTGTGTGGTTGTTTCGGTTTCGAATGTTGAAATGTAGTGGAATGTACGAAACATCGACAACCGACCTCGGTCTCCGTCGAGCACCTCCCCGATATATATACCTCCTCGCGAGTGTCCCCCGTCTCCCCGCCCAGCATCGCACGACCCGCCGAACATGTTCGGTATGTGTCGGAGTCTCAGGTCTGCGGCGTTTCCAAGGTTCCCAAAGCGGTAATTCCGGCACGAGCCGAGCGGTATCGTCGATCTCCATGGTACCACGGGTCCACGGTCACGCCGTGCCGTTGTTTACAAAGTGGTCAAAGGACCCCTTTTGTTACCTGTTCATGCCCGTCCAGCACGGAGCAGAGCGCAGGACATGCAGAGATGGCCTGGGATGAGCCGGCAAGGGTGTGAAGAGCCTGTGCCATGTGCGATGTCTGAGAAATACCCAAGCGACATCAAGCGACCAAGGTTTCTTGCCGCTTGGATAGCGGTCCAATTAGTTGCCGAGATACCTGATCAACCAATCATGATGTCCGCTTTCATGTATGAGTCTTCTCAATTGGTACACCACCAGACCGGTGGATTCTCAAACCATCAGTCCACAAGCTGTCCTGTGTTTGAGAGTGCTAAAGACAAGCAAGACTTCACGACATCATTCCTGATGCACCCGCAGCTCGGTCCCTAACTCCCTTTCTATCTGCCTCCCCACGTTCATCAGGGCGGAGCACCAGCATTCAGCCAGCTACTACAACTCTACTAGAGCTACCATGTCATCACATGTGCCCCAGTTGCTTCGATTCGGGACGGTCGTCACTACAGACGATCCGTCGTGTTTCACCCGCCAACGGAATCGCTAACCTTAACGGTCCTTAGCGGATCACGTGAGTCGACCGTTAACGCCATGACGTCCGCGAAGCTCCGACCAGATCTGTTCCTAACTTGTCTAAGTGCTTCACTTGGTTGAACCCGATCTATACGACCACACTAACCGTGCAGTATTATACATTCCTCAACGAGACGTCGCCGTCAGAACGATTCACCGCTCACTTGCACGCAAATCACCGCTCACTTCCAAGCAAAGCGCGCTGAATTGGATTCGGGCGAACTCGTCCCGGAATTCCAGATCGTACGATTGAGAACCACCATCTCGGACCTTTACCGCTCGTGTCGCTTTTCAGGATGAGAGGATCCCTAGACTAGGAGATCTTGTTGCTTGATTGACTGAGAATCCGGATGGCATCGGGGTCGTAAACGCCGAGAAGCACAAGATCGACATGGGAACGAACAGAGACATTGTCGCCGATGGGTGCGCGATAGACAATGCCGTCTCTTCTGCATAGGGACAGGCTCTGTGTTTAAGGGTCATGCTCTTGGAGGTAAGATCCTTTGGCTCGATAAATCGAGACAAAATGCGGGGTGAGAAGTCTGGCTCTGGCTGGCGATGGTATCGCAGTCCAGAATCACCGCTAAGCGCGCTCGCGAGCTACAGAATTACGCTTCCTCCCTCCAGCGCGTGAACGAACTTACTTGTCGTGCATGCCGCGCATGTCGCAGTTGGATGTAGCCCATAATCATCATCTGCTGCATATGTTTGTCCTGTCTATCCTTCTCCTCGCGGGACGGTCAAAAGTGCGGACGGCAACCCTCATCAAAGCCTGGTCTGCCGTTTCGGAAGCAGGTCGATATAGCGATTCCAAGCGATTGGGCATCGTTGTACCACCGTTTCACGATCATCTTTCCCAGCTAAACATTGCGCAGAAATGGCATGTTCGGGTCGTTCGAAGCGCTTCTTTATATGGACTGGCACATCCTTGACTGACCTTGGTACAAACCAGACCTGATCAGATGAGGCGCAAAACATATAGCAATGTATAGGAGGGGTAGACTACTACATCACAGTGACTACACTCTGACAGAACGGGACTATTCTTTGGAAGGGTCTCAATTATATCCAGCTAGTCAGGTCTGTGTGGTGACGTGACCCAGCTGCTGGAACAGTTGATGTCGCAAATCGGGGTCGATGCCCGTCTTCCATGCTTTCGGCGGTATTGCGTATACATGAACCCTCGCGGATTTGAGACTCGGGCCGGATTTGGGTGACGGACTTCGACAAGCATTACCACTAGCGGTGTGGTGAGCTTTGAGCGCTTTCTGGAGAGACGGGCACTGCGTGTGACCATGTATTACTCCTATCTCGTAGCGACACCAGATAACGAACCTAGAAAGCCACCCGTCATATTGATAATCGGTTAGCCTTGGGGCACCAGACATAAACGCAGGTTCCATGATGGCCCATGGATCTTTCAGTCCCCAGAGTCGTATCAGCAAGTTCAGTAGGGCGATGTCTTCCTTTTCCATGCTGGAGCGCGATCGACTGTTCCTCCCAGTACACTCAAAGAGCGACCCGCCACAGGCATCGTCCTCGGACGCCTCGTCAGACGAAAGTTCGTTGTCTAGAGCGACTGCCGGAGGGAACATACCCTGAGGACCGAGATTAGCCGATTCGACCTGTGTACCGTCTACAACGAGGGAAGGGTTGAATGGTCCCATCCATGACTGCGAGATCTGATCATCCGGCAAGTAAGCGTTATATGGCCTTCCAATCTGTGCAGAGTTCGCACTCCCGGCTTCGCTATGTCCTGAATTCACAAACCCCGACATGAAAAAAGTGTTCGGATCCAGCTCGCTGAGATACTGGTCCAATTCCGTCATCCGACTTCCATCTCGCAAGGGATGCTGTGTATGGGCTTCGAGGGGTAGAAAGCCCATAGCCGGAGGTGTAGTATCAGCAAAGTAGCTTCCGCTGCCTTGCTCGGGATCCAACGGGCGTTCGACGACAGGGAGTTGTTGAGGTTCAAAGTGGTACCACTGCTTGTCGAAGGCGGGTTGTGAAGGTATCGATGGGTTGAAGGAAGAATATAAGCCCGCGGTCGGTAAGCTGTCTAAGGAGGGATCCTGGAAACCTGGCATCGGCCATGAACCATTGGCCATCAAATCATTTGTCTCATCGTAAAGAGCGAACACGGCGGGTTGCCGGTCTATTTGATGGTTGCTGTCCGGCACGACCATGTCTGTTGCGGATGTGTGGAATGTATGACCTGGACAGTGTTGTTCAAGTGACTTCCCATAAGTTCGGGACAAACTGCGATTCGAGTCGTCTTCGTCATCTTGGTTTCGGTAATCCATATTTGTAGGTAAGCAACAGTTGTGATATGAAAACGCTAGTATCGCAGTGCAAGTGAATGATACCAGAAGTTTCAGCTATATATCCAGGTAACAACTCGGTCTATCACCGACCAAGCTTCTCGATCACCTCCTTTGTGACTCGTGACGCCTTGTTTGAATGGTTTGTGATGGTCTCGTGATACACAGCCGAAAGGCACTGAACGTATGAAGAGCGATTCTTCTAGGAATACACTACAGTTCGGATCATCAACACCATAGATGAATGGAACGAAACTACGAATCGTCAGCCTCTGTGAAGTCTGTCTGTAGCCCGCTGTCTCAGTCGCACTCATAAGATTTTACAACATAGCCATGCTTATAGCAACCAATAATAGTGCTGTTACCCATATCGGGAATTGCAGATTACGGATGACACAGCCCATGTATACGAGAATTTGCGAACAGTTACTGTATATTCGATACAGCGTATGATGAGGAAAGGAGACAAGGTACATGATGTGGATGTTACGGGTAGAGGAAACGACACGACGAGAGAAAGAAGGAGGAAAAAGGTGGGCTGAAAAAGCCACGAGAATGATGTCGGCACTTTACTTCATTCGATATGTAAATTAGGAACTCGAGAGCCGATTGTCCATCATTTAAACATGATCGCAGCCGGGTTTCATAGGCCAAATCGCCGTTGACAAGCCCCTATGTGGTAGCTCGATGTGTGGCTTTCAAGCGACGAAATGGGTGACTAGTTTCCTAGAACCGTAGTATGTGTTGTGAGGCAGTGTGGGTGACGCTTTGTTGACCCTGAGTTGATAGTAGTAGTATGCCACGGAACCTTTTCAGATCGCGTTTCACCGCACCAGCTCGTTAGCGCGTTGTTTTCTCTTTTCATGATGAGAAGGCCAGGCATGAATGAAATATGCGCAGATACAATCTCAAACGGTAGAAATCGACGGCGAGCATGCCTGGGTGGAAATCAAATCGCGTCTTCGTACAATTTATGGCTCGGGATGGCCTAGACAGCGAAACAGTTCTGCGCGCAATTTAGGCTGGTCCTGCATGTTCCAGTCTTGAAGAGGTATAGCGCGAAGCTTAGCCGTTGCTTCTTCGATGTTGTTGATCCATTGAGTATGCGGCTTCCGATAGGACCGAGCGCTTGATCCCAGGAGCGCTAAAACTTGTCTGAAGTACGGACACTGTCCATCGCAATGCGTCAAACTTATCCAGTGACGGATCCAGGAGATGAAAGCGGCAATACTGGAAAGGTGTCGTTTATCTGCTAAGTTGGAGATCAGAGCATTTTGATTCGTAAAACCTTGAATCAATATGTCCCATTCGTCTTGTAGTTGCCAGTATTTGAGAAAGACCTCCATCAATTCGATATGCTCCTTGCCTAAAGACTCGGTCATGCGATATTCCCAAGCATCCGAGCTGCATTCGAAAAGCCGTCCTCCACAACTCTGTTTTTCGGGTATGTCAGCGTCCAAAAGGGCGCCGCCTAGTTTTGCGATTGACCGCTGGATGGCATCCCCAACTTTCGACTTAGCAGCCTTCGGAGGTCTGGTAACTGCGATGTATTATCGGTGAGTATACTGATGCAACGTATAAGTAGATTGTAACGGTGTCAAGATGAACGCACTTTTCTGTTCCGAAGGATGATTATTTAGCAATCGTGGTATGGGGACTTTTTCGTTTGGATGCGATGGCGAGGTGAGTTGTCCGGATAAAGTAGGCGAAAAAAGCGAGGCTGGAGAGGAGAACTGTGCAGGCCATGTTCCTGTCTCCTGATAGTGGCACGAGATATCCGCGATACCGTACGGCATCGACGGAGTAATACCGGTCATTGTGTATTGTGCTTGGCCATCAGGAAGTACAAACTCCATCCCGGGGACCATGTTATATTGCTGATAGTAACCACCTTCCAGCATACAAGGTCCCGTAGAAATCAGTCTGCGACAGCTCCAGACAGTCGATCTCACATCGATACGACTCACCCCCCATTGGCGCTTGAGCAAAGGTCTGACCTCCATGAAGTAATGGGTGTATGCGCGAAGCCGTTCCTATCAGGGGGGCCCCAGCCTGAGATGCGGAGGCCATGTGAGCACCCGGAACCGTCACAAGCGGCTGATTGTCGAAACCCAGACCGCTGCTCGGCACTTGCTGGCCAGTCTGTTCTGTACTATGCCGCCATTCCATGCATTGCATTTCACCAGCATATATCAGGCCAACAAAGGAGGGTTACCGATAATCTAAGCGAAACTCACTCGATGGTATGGCTGCTCCCTTCCTGTGTGTTAGCCCATGATACTGTATGGGCAGGCCGGTCATGTTGCAGCTGCTGGGAGACCAACGGTTGGTTGACCTGGGATGGGTAATGACCCACGGGCGCCCCATACGGGACTTCAGGGTTGGTGATGATACTGCCTTGCCACTGGTTCCAGCTGGAAGAAACGTTCTGGTTGATGGTTCACATCTCGTCTAGCTGTCAAACAATGTTTCTGACATAACTGTCTAGTCTGAAGACTTACTAAAGTGCCACCGTGATACAAACTTCCAGGCTGGGTGAGGGGCTGGTTGTATGCGGGATAGCCAGGTTCTGTTATCGCGTCGATTGAATCTGGTGGCACAAAGCCGATACTGGGCTGAGGTATTCCATCTATTGGCAGTGAATGATTGTAGCTTCCCGCCGGTGGATATGACCAATCTTTGGTCTTTCCCATCGTCGTGTGATCAGTTGTAGCTCCATTGTCGTAATCGAGTACTCCTTGATCTTTGGATGGAGTGCTGCAGCGTGGGTTGTACTGATCAGGCATGGGGGTGCGGAGAGTATCGAAGGATTGCGTGATTCTAAAAATAGACAGGCGCGCAACATCTCTTTCTGTTGGAATTCTTTATTCTTGAGATGTCTGGCACTATATATGCTCGAGATAGCTGTGGCGAATGTGCCATGCCTCGAACACGCAGAAGACGCCTCCCACATAACTTTCCTTTGTTTCGGAGTGACGCCATCACGCGCCACCATCGATTCTCGCGCCACATACCCGATGATCTGATGAGTAGCAAGCGGATGTTTCATGTCATGTGCCGCTGTAGGGCGGTACATTCAAGCAGAACAAAGGCCAGGCGGAAAGGGAAACTTGCCGTTGTGCGGCATGATCATGCTTGTGTCACTTAGGCAGTATCTACATAATCGAGCTTACCCAGGTCTTTCATTCGATTCGTACCTTTTATGGCATGAAGGCTTCATAGGATGATCGACATGAGAGCACTGGCATGGTAGCTATTGAAGTCCAGAAACTCTTTGGAAGTGGAAGTCCATTGCTAAGTCTGAGCATTTAAGTGGTACACACACAGTTGTGTTATAGACATATTAGCAACGAAATAAGCATTCTAAGATATGCAAGCGTTGACTGACTGCGTAAATGAGATCATTAGCACAGCTCAGCAAGAAGTTGATCGGATCATGGTTCTCGTCCGGTCATCAAGACAGGTACTTTTCCCTTTGTAGCGCTTGGGTAGCGTAAAGCTATCCCTCCACTGATCCTTTGGTATTCTGTAAAGCTGATCTCTGGCTTCATCGATGGATTTTACCCTTCTGTTCTTAGGTTCGTACTTTCAAAGTACTGTCTCAGTGCGGCAGAGAAGGGGCAACTCCCTCGTCTGTGCGTCATGCATATCTCGTACCGACACCAACGGATGAACGCAGCAACTTTAGGGTTGTGTTCCGCTGTTACCACATCAGACCACGGGCATGTCGAAATCCATTGTCTCGCGCGCGCCTATTGTTCCCCAACAATAGATCACGCGGAACAATAGCGGATCCACTCTTCACGCCTTTGTTCCCCTGTGTTTCATCTCGCTCGCTCGCTCGCTCGCTTTGTCATCTCTCGCCGAGCTCGCTCGCTTTGTCGCTTCTCGCTTCTCGCTTTCCGCTTTCCGCTTGTCGCTTTGTCGCTCGCTCGCTCGCTCGCTTCGCCGCCAACTCCTATTGTTCTGAACAATATATATACTGGCCCTTTTCAATCCCCTTTCGATAGATCACCTTGTAATTACATCTTCATGCAAACTATACAGCGGTGATCAACTCGATATCCAACAGATTAAGAGTCGGCTGCTCTACCAACGGAGCTCAACGGGCCATCACCTTAGTTTACATCAACCAACCCTCTTCAACATCGACTTAGTTTCATCATGGCCGACAGTCTCGACCTCGACACTCTCAAGGTTACCAAGCGGACCTACCTTGAGGGTCCCGACAATTACGCGGAATGGTCCCGCTCGATTCAAAACACTTTGATCGATAAGGATCTGGACGACATTGTTGATGGAACTATTCCTCGACCTAATACCCTACCTATCTCTACCTTGGCTGCCACCGCCGGCACGGACAATGCTCCAACTACTACCACTACTACGGTCACTACTCCAGCTACAGCCGAGGAACTTGCGAAATGGATCAAGAAAGACAAGAAGGCCTTCGGAATCATCGATGGAAGTCTCAGTCAGCTTGTCCATCACAACCTCCCGTCTCACCTCTCAACCTGGCTCGCTCTGGTCCAAAGGGACTCTGCTCACACCGATGAGTACAGAGCGACGCTTCCTTCTGCTTCTGAAAGATTACTTAAACATCTTCAGGAAACCTACTCGGCCGCAAGGGGATCTAGGCGGGCTGAACTTCTTGCAATTATCTGGCGATCCCAACTCGCGGAAGGAGAAGATCCGACTATCCATACCGGAAAACTCAAGTCGGCTTACTCCGCTATCACCGTATCTGGCCGATCCCGGATGGACGACAAGGACTTCGCGTTCGCCATCCTCATGTCCCTTCCTCCTTCCTACGAAACCCTCGTTCAGACCTATTATCTCAAGGAGGACTTTCACTCGCAGGACGTCATTGACGCCGTCCGAGCCGAGTACAGAAGAAGGATTGTTCAGGAAGAAGGAATTGAGACTACGGCTCTCATCGCTGCCCGTCAACAAGCACGGAACAACAACAACAACACCGGCGGCACCGGAAACAAGAAGAAGTTCATTCCTCGATCTCCCTTTGACGAGAATGCCTTCTGCGAGTTTCATCAGAAGAATGGACACTCAACAGCAGACTGTTTCACCAAGCCCGCCAACTTCAGTACCGGCAGCAACGCCAACAGGTACACAAACAACAGTGCCAACATCGCCGCACTCGTAAGCAACAGGAGTCAACATCATGGCATCAACGCCGGCTCTGCTTTCATGGCAAGCATCACCATCGATCACAATGCCCTTCTGGCCCACTCGTCTGCACTCGA
Source organism: Filobasidium floriforme (assembly GCF_021052385.1). Lineage (NCBI taxonomy): Eukaryota > Fungi > Basidiomycota > Tremellomycetes > Filobasidiales > Filobasidiaceae > Filobasidium > Filobasidium floriforme. The sequence continues at coordinate 236,448 of NW_025763627.1, read as the reverse complement.
CATTGTCGTAGACTCTGGAGCTACTCATCACATGGTCCACGACAGGAACCTACTTACTGGAATCAAACAACTACCGATCCAGGCAAACATCACCATAGGCAACGGCGCCAACATCACCGCCAGAGAATGCGGTCAACTCAAACTACCAAACATCACACTACATGATGTTCTTCACGTACCCGAACTGGGACGGAACCTTCTGAGTGTTGGTGCCGCACAGAGCACTGATGGACACTCTTGGACCTTTGCAAAAGACAAAGCAATCCTCAACACTATTGAAGATGGACCCAGCAAGCCGGTCATCACTGCAACACGACAAGATGGTTTGTTTGTCCTCGATCCGGCAAGCACTCCTATTCGACACAAAGCCGCACTCATCACGGCCACTAATGCCGTCACAGAGGACAACATCCTTTACCACTGGCACCGGAGACTTGGTCACCTCAATGTTCGCTCGGTGGTTCAACTCGGCAAAGAAGGAAGACTCGACAAGACTGTGGATTGGGCTAAAGCCGGAAAAGATATTTACGGCTTCCAATGCTCAGCCTGCATCCAAGGCAAAGGATCTCGTCTTCCCGCTCCTGCTTCCAACATCCGAGCCAGCAAACCGCTCCAGTCTATCCACGTCGATCTCTGGGGACCAGCTCGAACCCCTTCCATCGGAGGATCCCTCTACTTCCTTACCTGTTACGACGATCACACTCGGAAGGTCAATCTCAGCTTTCTCAAGAAGAAGTCTGAGACCCGGCAGGCATTGATCGACTATATCAACCTAGTTGAGAATCAACTGGACTGCACGGTCAAGACCATCCGATCGGATCAAGGAGGAGAATTTGAGTCACATGCTCTCCGTGACTACCTCAAAGCGAAGGGCATCGAGCATCACTTTGTTCCAACTGCCGCTCATGCTCAGAACGGTAGAGTCGAAAGGGCGCACCTTACCATTCTCAATCAGGTAAGGACGCTCCTGATCGATAGCGGACTTGATGACAAGTTCTGGGCCGAAGCGGCAAACTACGCCATCTACACCAGGAACCGGGCTCCCACAGGATCCGACAAACATATCCCAGAGGATCTCTGGAGGCAACGTGAAGTCAACTCCCGGCACCTTCAACCCTTTGGCTGTCAGCTCTGGTTCCGTGATCACAACAACACCAACAAACTTCACCCTCGCTACAAAGAAGGGCAACTACTCTCTTACGTCGAGGGGACCGACAACTACAGGATCTGGGACCTACACACCGAAAAGGTCACCATCTCTCGTGATGTGGTCTTTGGTAAACAGCCAAAGATTTCCACCAGGACGGAAACACCAGGAACCAAGATCCAATCCACTCAGGTCGACATCGACATAGTCCCTGAACCAACATCAGACTCAGACTCTGAAACCGAAGAGGAACAATCGGCTGAAGACAATACCGATACTCTCAACTCACCCGATCAGCCTGATGATGACACGACCATCCCGAGTGATCAGGCTACACAGGCTACGCAGGCCAAACAGAAGTCATCCGGCATCTGGAGCAAAGGATGGGACATAGCACCGGTACCAGCACCGGAGAACCCAATCTTGCCTGATGGCTCCCGACGAGTCCGCAAACCACCTGCCAAATTTGGATACTCAGCAAACTTTGCTACTGCCGTCATCTGTGGCCATGCACTCATCTCCACGGCCATCCCTCAAACTTTTCAGGAAGCCCACCGATCTCCAGAATGGGACAAATGGCAGGAGGCTATCAAGGTCGAACTCGACAAGATGGATCAGTACAAGGTCTGGTCCGTCATCAATAGGCAAGAAGCTACATCCAAACCTCTTCGAGCCAAGTGGGTCTTCACCCGGAAGATCGATGGAGAGACCGGGAAGCCATCTGCCTACAAGGCTCGATGGGTAGCAAAAGGATTTCTGCAGAAGGAAGGAGTTGACTACAACGAACTATACGCGGGAGTCGCTCACAAGGATACCATCCGAGTCTTCCTCGCTCTGGTCAACTACCTCGACATGGACTGCGACCAGGTCGACATCAAGGCCGCTTTCCTCAATGGAGAACTAGAGGAACTCGTCCATCTCGAACCTCCTGAAGGCAGCAACATCCCTGCCAACAAGGTTCTCCGACTTCAGAAATCACTCTACGGTCTCAAACAATCACCTCGCTGCTTCAACCAGGCTCTTGACAAGTTCCTTCGATCTCTCGGTCTCAACCCTTCTCCGGCCGACTCCTGTCTCTACATCCGATCAACCAAGGATACCCTTCTCATCCTCTCTGTCCATGTTGATGATCAACTCATCGCCTGCAACAATCGCCAGGAACTGGACGACTTCAAGACCAAACTCAACGACCGATTTGAGTGCTCCGACGGAGGAGCGGTCTCTTACTTCCTCGGGTTCAATGTCTTCCGAGACAGGCCCAACCGGAAACTCTACATCTCTCAAGAACACTACGTACAGGCGGTCTTGGAAAGGTTCGGCATGCTTGACTCCAAACCGGCAAAAACTCCCCTTCCTTCCGGCTTCCGATCTCTTCCCGCTACCGACGCTGAACATCAGGAAGCCGCTCATGAGGAATATCCAGCAATGGTCGGATCAATCATGTATGCGGCCACCATCACCAGACCCGACATCGCTCATGCTGCCGGAGTCTTAGCTCGGACCGTCAGCAAGTGGAACAAGCAACACGTCCATGCTGCTCGCCACCTCCTCCGATACCTCCAAGGCACTATTGAACTCTGCCTCACTTACGACGCTACCTCTGGTCAAAGGATCATCCTGGGCTACGCCGATGCTGACTGGGGCGGATGTCTGGATACTCGCCGATCTACTACCGGATACCTCTTCCGTGCTTTTGGAGGACCGGTAGCGTGGAAATCCCGACGACAACCAACCACAGCTCTCTCTACTGCGGAAGCTGAATACATGGCTTCCGCCGATGCCACCCGACAGGCCGTCTGGCTCCGCACTCTTCTCGAATCTCTCGGTCACCCGGTCTCTGGTCCCCTCGCCATTCTCAACGACAACAATGCCGCCATTCAACTCTCCAAGAATCCTGTTGCTCATGATCGCACCAAGCACATCGACATGAGACACCACTATCTTAGGGAGAAGGTACTCGACAACACCGTTGAACTCTCCCACATCCCTACTCAGGATAACCTTGCCGACGCTCTCACCAAAGGTCTCGCCCATCACCAATATCATCACCTCATCACCGGGATGGGTCTTAGCGGCAAACCAAACACTCCATCAAAGGACGCTTGAGTGAGGGGGAGTGTCGAAATCCATTGTCTCGCGCGCGCCTATTGTTCCCCAACAATAGATCACGCGGAACAATAGCGGATCCACTCTTCACGCCTTTGTTCCCCTGTGTTTCATCTCGCTCGCTCGCTCGCTCGCTTTGTCATCTCTCGCCGAGCTCGCTCGCTTTGTCGCTTCTCGCTTCTCGCTTTCCGCTTTCCGCTTGTCGCTTTGTCGCTCGCTCGCTCGCTCGCTTCGCCGCCAACTCCTATTGTTCTGAACAATATATATACTGGCCCTTTTCAATCCCCTTTCGATAGATCACCTTGTAATTACATCTTCATGCAAACTATACAGCGGTGATCAACTCGATATCCAACAGGGCAGGGCACTCCCATTTTGCTGCGAGAAGTGTATTGGTCTGCAATGATGTCCCATTCGTTGCCGTTGCTGAGTCCGGAATGACTCAAGATCGAGTACAAGATCATCATAACACCAGGACTGGTGGACTTGTGGCTACTGTGGTTGCATTCAGTGAGTCTACCCCCGCGATCCTGCTTAATCCGGCCAAGCTATCTTTGTCTCAGAATCCTTGAAAACAACAGAGGCGGGCGAAATTGGCTGATTAGATTGCTATCGCATCTGGCATCTGGTCAAATGGCGACTTTGTGTCGACCTGTTGATTGTGCCACTCCTGTACAATGGATGTGGAAAGGTGTTTACGACCATACTAAGCAAGATCAATACCGATGGCGTCGTCAAACGGCAAATGCGCACATTGACAGGCCACTTTGGCTCTCAAGACGCCCCTCTGATTTGTAATACGTTTCTGCCGTATATCCGGGTGGAATTGATGTCAGTATAGATAGCCTGCATTACATGTTTGACCACGCGGAATCCAGTAGGGGTTGCGCTTGATTGAGTGATGGATATGTTCCTGGATTCTATAATAGTCTGTATCGCCACATCGTCATCTCGTGTTAATGAGTTCGGAAGGGGTAAGCCATCATGAATGACGACTCGTATATTTCCTATGTTTACTTCAAATTGTTACATTTCTTGATTCAATACCGATACATTATGCTATCTAAAATACTAATGTATCATTCGGAATGAAACCTATAACGCTTCTTGTGAGCAGCTATCTTGCCGTGGAGCTCCTTATCCCGCCAATCCTCTGGCCGCATCCTGTAGATGTTGACTGTTGCCAAATGAAGCCCAGAGTCAGGACTTGATCCCCTTGGTTTACTGCCAACCACCGCAGCCTTAGTGGGACCGCAGGCGCTCCGGGTCCTTGCCGAGAAATAGGAGCAACTCTTGACTCTGTGAATCTGTCCTATCCAGTAACGACACCAACCAATGAATAGGGCAATCTTGCGAGCCCCATCCGAGGACGCAGTCAATATGCCATATCGGTTGAAACCGTGTCTGCCAGTAAATGATGGCTCTATCAATTGCCAACTGTCCACGTCGCCCCACCAATCCAGAAAGATCTTGACCAATTCCTTGTGTTCTTGTGTCAGGATATTGTGCCCTGGAATGAGTGCCTCATTGTCCCAGTCACACTGGAAGACGTCGCCTCCACACGGTTCCATATTCGACACTGGGTCATTTCCTTCGTTGGTTCGTGCTCTCTGAAGGAGCGTCAGATTTGACTGGTCTTGGGTAGAGAAATCAAGCACGCTTTCGGGCACAGATGTTTCCTGCGAAACGTGCTTGGACGGCAACTCGAAATCATCTTTCCAGGCAACTTTCGGAATACCGTAAACCATCTCTCTAGCTATGTCGATAGTCAAAGTCCGATCTCGCGGTGTCCGCCCCCCTACGCCCCCCGCTGCATGCTCTCGGAAAAGACGACATCGTCCATCAGAATGTATCCAGTATAGCTTTTGTTGGCACCGGACCACAAATTTCGCGATGTGCCGACGATAAGGCTCCGAGGGAGATTTGAGCCAGATTTGGCCATTATCGAAGACGGCATTGTGGGAAAAGTTCTTGCTCATGACGTACCACTCGTTGTGTTTGTTCACCCCCGCCTGTCTCATCAGCGCTTGCAAAAGCCATGCATTTGGTCCAGTGAACTTGCGATTTTGAACACTGCACGTGAACAGGTTACCCTCGCACGGCTGTGTTCTTGGCAGGCATCTGGAACCGTCTAAATGGCATAACATACTATGATCAGCTTGGACATCGACTGCTGACCGCCGCATGCGTCACAAACTTACTCTTCGTCGATGTTGACGGCACGCGTGACTGGCCCCATGGGAACTGTACGAAGCCTGATAATGCTGATTGGTCCTTCGCTGCCGACGATGATGAGGTGAAAGCCTCGGAATGGGCATTTCCATCGAACTGAGGGTCTCCCATGATATTTGACGCTTTCGAATAAGGACAGTAGTTCATCAAGGTGTCTAGCGTGTTGATCGAGCGGTTGTCGACTATCACTGTGTGCGAAGGGATAGGTAAACTCGTACCATTGATCTCTGGATAGAAGATTGCAGAATTTGCTGATGATGACGGAAAGAAAGATTCATGCGAGGCTTCATACTGCCCAGCTCCCAGTAGCTGTCTTGCTGTTGTAAGACCCATACGACTGCCGAGACTGGGGAAGAGCATATGGCGTCGGTATCGGTCCGACTTCCGATTCGGGATGGACCCCAGGGTGGTTGTATCGACGTTGAGGTGGCTGAGCAGGAATCTCTTCGGTCGACCAGCCCTGATTCAGGGTTTCGGTATGGACGTCTTGTTGTGCGTGATCGGTTGACCAATCGCCATTGCTAATCGCGGATGTTTGACCGAAGTTCAGATCGCTTTGCATTGCCAAAGACGCTGGCCATTCACTTCCAAGGTGACCTATCGATTCGTCATTATAGTTCATGGTCGCCGCATGCATTTCGGACCGCCCGGCAGATGCATAATCGGGAAAGGCTTGGTAGAAGCTGTCTTGTCTGTTCATAGGGTCGTGTATACGTTGAAGGGACATGGAGAATGTAGAAAAACATAGATACAAAGATTTGGTACCATACTGATGTATACATTCCTGGTATATAAAAAACGCTACTGACTGAATCTACCTTCTCGGTCGTTTGTACCTCCTTTGTTCGGACGTGACGCCACTGTTTCATATCACGCGCTCACGACATGCTCGATTAACTACGTGAACAGTACAGCAAGGAACGCCGAATCACATCGGTGCCAGTATTGAGTGAATATGCATAGCTTATCATGTATGGTATACAGTTGCACAAGTACAAAAGGTAGCTTCGCAGATGGTACAAAAGCTCTGATTCGGTTGACTGACGCAACTGAATCAGAAGCCATCTGGCGGCATCTTGTAGTCTTGCGCTCGCGGCCCGATAGGTGGCGGACCCTTGAGCCATAGTTCCTCCTCTAGAATGACGAGCTTTTCATAAGTCGTATCAATGCAAGTCTCATTCCTAGGAGTTCTGATCGAAGTTCTAATATCGTGCGCTTGGCATATCTCTGCCAGGTACGGGCATCCTCCGTTGTGATGGACGTAAGAGATATGCTTCAAGCACCAAACGATAAAGTAGCTCAATAGCTTTTGGTTCTCGCTCGAATCCAGAATAGAGCTCAAGGCAGCAATAGAGCTACGTTGAGAGGAGCGATACTCCTTGTTGAATAGATGCCACTGTCTGTTTGGTTTCAGAGACATATCCAGTGTTCCCAGCAGCCAGTACAAAAGCTTGGCATGTTCCTCTTTCAAGGGAGCTATTTCCCGGTCCTTTGTGAAGTTGCAAGATAAGAGTTTCCCACCACATTGCTGCGAGACACCTGATTAGAACCGCCAGATCGATTCGTCATGCACAACGGCACTTACCTGTTCTGACACACTGGCCGTTTTGACGACCTTGGAAGTATCAGTTGCTTCTGAGGTCGTATTGGCTTGAATCACAGAGATATCAGTACTTTTAGTGTATCACTGATCGGCCTATCCATCCATCGAGAGACTCTAGCCACTCACTACTCATGTGTCCGTATGAGCGCTTTCCAGGATTTTTGGACAAGTCCCCCCAACGTTCATCGGACATCCGTTCGGAAAAGTGATCGGAAGACGTGCTGATAGTGTAGGCTGTATGAGCCTGATCACTCAGTAACTTCGATGTTTCAATCGAGAGGCGAGGACCGGCTCGATGTCCCCAAGTCAGGCTAGAAAGATTTAGGCTACGAATAGCTTCATAACATCGACCTAAATCGCGCTTGGCCTTGGTATTGTCCGTATAATTATGTATACGCAGTTGGGCTCTAATGTAAGGGCAGGAGTCTGTGTGGATCTCTTCCAGGATGAATTGACAACAGCGAAAAATGAAATTTGTCACGTTCACGGCGTCTGTTCGGCGATGCAGCAGGTTCTTGATCTTGAGAGCACTGTGATCGTGATATCGAGGGCTGAATATGGCCCACTTCTCTGCGGTATGAGGATTCAAGTCCAGTTGGCGCATGATCCACAAGAGTTGCTCCTGATATTCCGATTTCAGCGCGTCTGAGGGCTTTCCGCGCTTGCACGCGAACAAATCTCCTCCGCAACTCTGACAATTTCTTTTCAGCTCGACGGCATTGTGCTCGTACATCTTCGACGCTACGGATGTTATGTCTGTAGCTGGCGTGGTCTCCAAAGGTAGATAGGCTGAGGATGAATCTGAAGCTGCAGGGACCGCCGAATCGAAGCTCTGATCGATATACGGGGCAGCTTCGAACCCGGTCCCGATAGACCTCAATGGCGCTTGAGCCGCGGTATGTCGTGAAACACCAGTGTAGGAGGATGTCGTGATCTCCACAGTGCTGGTATCGGCATCAGGATTCCCCACACAGGCGGCCATGGAATCATTCTCCCCTGTAGCGGTAGCGGGAATCAGCGACGCAATTTCGTACGACTTGGGATTAAACGATTTATTAGCTGCAAAATCTTGACTACCTTGCGCGGCGGAAGATATAAAATCGTTGGGAATATGGCTAGCTGAGGTAGTATGGTCGGGTATACTAGGTTCTTGCTGAGTTCCCTCATCCTCGACCAGAGTTGTGAAATCGGCCCAGATATCTCTATCTTCTGAAGCGCTAGATTGCTGCGTTCTTTCAAGGCCCGCATCGCGCAAGTCTCTAGTTGGTAAATGCACGGTGATTCGCGAGGACTGCATGTTGATTTGGAGATGAATCGGCGTGAACGAACAGAAAGTTTGTGTCGGTGTTGTAAGGGATTTGCGAGATATATTAGGCTTCGCCCATCAAACCTAGGCGATGAACGACTGTGACACAGTACAATATATATTGGAGCCATATAAGGGACATGACCGTTCAGTACTCGTTAACGGTCCTCCTTTGTGTAAATGGGTTTTGATCGGAGTCAGGGTCATTCAGGGTCCTGCGTGAGTTCCACTTGGCAGCCCTGCCCACATATGCATAGCATGTCAGAATACGAGACCACGACCCGAGTACGTTTCTTGACCGGTACTTTGCGATGGACCAAGTTCAGATCACGTAAACAACGTATCTTCCCGCACGAATTTTTGCGATAGCTCAGAGCAAATTTCTCTTGACAGATCAAAGCTCTGTCTCTAGATCTGCGTCCAGAGATAAGTCTTTTCGATTGGAGAAGGTTATCTGTCGGAAATTCGACTTCGACCGTCCCCTTATACTCGGGTCTTCACATCTCATGCATGCATGACGAGCCATAACGATAACAATAGTCATAATAATAAAACTGTATCCACATGATGACCCTCGTTCCCTTCACAAATATTGTGCACCAATTGAAATCCTAATGAGTCGACTAGTTTCGAATCCTGCACAAGCAGAAGCATGTCGCAAGCTGAGCATTTTGACGATGTCTGATTTTTCGCTCCCGCTGAAGTCACGACGGGACCATCCGCTCGGATCGCTCGATAGCGTCGTTGAGCTAGATTTTCCCAATCGACTGTTCTATCGAGATGTGACCTAATTTGGCCTCTAGTTCCAGCCAAAGAACCAGCTCCACCAGTTCTGGGCCGCCTGCCGTTGTTGTTGTCCGTTTGGCTTCGAATGCTTGTGAGCGGGTTTCTTTCTGGGACCGGGCACGGTAGTTTGAGGGGTGGCGGCGATCTGCGTCGCGCTCCATGTATCCGACGCAGTGATACCGTCTGAAGAAGGCTCAACTTCTCCCATAGAAGTCTCGGTAGGCGCAGGCTGGTCGGTAGGACTCGCGGTAGGTTGCTCGGCAAGGGTCGTCTCGACAGTGAGTTCCGCGGCAGGGGTTTCTGTGGTGGCGGACTGGAGAGGAATGTCCATATTGGACTGCTCGACGGAAGTGGAATCTGCAACGGGCTGCTCGGCGGTGGACTGATCTACTGGAGTGTTGTCTGCAGCGGTCTGTCCAACCGAAGTCGTCTCCGTGGTAGCTTGAGCGTCGACGGTCTCGGTAGGGGTTTGTTCGATCTCAGTCGCCCCGACCTGGTCCTGAGTGGTGATAACGGTCGCGGTAGGCTCATCGAACGAGGCAGTCGAGCTGTATTCGCTAGTGGTGGCGGTGGCAGTAGCCGTGAGCTCGTCGACAGCGGTCTCATAGGACGCTTCCTGCGTAACGCTATCACTCGCGCTGGGCAGAAGGACGGAAGCGTCCTGCGAGACCTCAGCAGATGAGCTGGCGACTTGCACCGCAGCAACTTCGCTGCCAGCTGGGCGGGCCAGGATGAAGGAATCGATGACGCAAGTCACCAGATTGTCTCCGATGATGGACCGTACTCCGGATACGGTGGTCACAGTTGCGTCCTGGTAATTCCACGGGTTTTCGTTGCACCATCCATCGTAAGTACCCGTGGCAGTCTGATCATGCGTTCGAGAGATAGTCGATGTGTACATCAGCTTGGTGTCAGATCGTCTAAGATCTCGTAGGTGGTAGACGACTCACGATCCTGAGGTCTCTGAACTCGAGCGGACCAAAGTCCCAAGGCACGTCATATCTCTCGATTGCGAGGATCGCCTGATTGAACCGTTTATCCCCTTTGAATGGAACGACAAGATTAAGCACGAGTTGCGCAATAGATCACATCTTCGAATGCTCACCAAGAGGAAACTCTCCGTTGACTAGCTCTCCGGTCTTGCCATTCCCAACAGTCGTCAACCAATTGGCGCCATCTTCAGGCAGAGTCCAGTTGAAAGACAGGACAGTTCCGGCATCTACGCCGAAACCGCCTCCCCATGCCAGCGACGGGTTGGAGCAGCACCACCCCATTCCGAACCACCAACCGCCTGAGCGGCCGTCTAGGACAGGCTGGAAGACCCCGCTGTCGTCATCAGGTTGAAGTCCTGGCCACAGGAAGTAGGTTCCGGCGCGAGGGAGCGTGGGTGCCACCATCGAACCGGTAAAGCTAACGATCTTCTGATCGCCCCCAACCCCGTAGTTGACGAAGTTCCACGATTGGGAGATGGCGCCGGTGGCCGTGATAGACAATGCTAGTAAGACGGGGACGAGTCGCATGTTCGAAGGCCGGTTCTTTTGAGGTCACTATGACTATGAGATGACGGAGCGATGAGATGACTGAAGTAGTATGAAGCTCCTCTCAGAATATCGTTTGGTCGACTTGGAAGTCCGTCTCCTTTATACGTGTTGCGAGACGAGCCCGATCTCATCCGTCGCACCTGTTCGCCATCGGGAAAAGCATTTGGTTTTCTCTTGTACGGCCATCAGGTTCTTCATAAGCCCTGAATAGGCCTGTTGTACCTGTGACAACACCGGGCACCATGGTACTTGCACGTCTCTGTATAGTTCAAGCTGGTGACCGGATCCGTTAATGAGGATGCTTGTCGGTAGCTGAATCGAAACCTTAAGTAGGATTATTACTCCCGCTACGTGCGCTCGGTCACTAATTTATTAGTTTTCGAAGACGCTCGGCGCTTCTCGTGCGCCACAGATCGCCACATCTCGATAGAAGGGCCGATTCAGCTGGATCAGAAGGTTGCAATTTTGTTCTGCAAGGTACGGACCTGATCAGGGACCGTCATGTCAGCCACACGACTGAAAGAGGTGCTGATTCGAAGGTACCATCAATCGCAGCAACACAGAAACGATCGTATTATTGGAAACGCGTGGCGCGGGGAGAGCGATCTGGCATATCTGTACAATACTGGGGCCGCGCGCGTGTATGGATGACCTCTCTCCTGTGCCTTCATCCTACTACTGGTGGGACTTTCCTCGGTCGTAGGTTATGAAGCCACTGCCTTCAACGATACCTTCCGGAGTGCCCCTTCTCTTTCAGACATCGCCCGAAGTATATCTCAGCCTTCAACAGCCTTACAACAGTATTCTTCGGAGGGGGAAAGGCTCTAAGGGGCAGTAACAGTTTTGAATTGGTTCGCCTGTTTATGACAGTTCCCAGGGTCCACATCTATCGCATCAGGACAAATTGACAAGTTATGTCTCGGCCCCAATATGGCGCAGGACCCAGACTCAGAAATGACGAGCCTACCACGCGCTGTCGACGCGTACGCGTAGCTAGCTAGATATCTTTCCTCTTTGGGACTTCTCCTTGTATCTATGCTAGCTTTTGCCTCCATCATCATCATCTATCCCTTTCATGGCGACGCAAGCTGCGAACGGTAGGGGAGAACAGTAGAACGAGATAGCTCGAAAAACAAGACGAATCGGACCGGTTTCGATCGAGATAATCACCACCGTAGTTTTTCACCTAGGTGGGTGCCAGACCCTAGTACCCAGAACCAGCTCCAGTACCGATCCCAGACCCGACCCGACAGTATATGGTCCTTACCAGAGCCCAGGAAGCGGCCATAGAAAGAACCCTACGAGCCCTCTCCGAACTCCCATACTTTGAACCCAGTCCTTCGCCATCAGCACCGCCATCAATAGCCAAAGGACCCATCAAAAGTACGACAATGCTTGACCTCCCGAAATTCGACGGCAGCGAAGCCAAAGCAAAGTCGTTCCTGAACGACTTTGACATCGCTATGCTTGATAGAGGGGTAGAAGATGCCGACGATGCCAAGAAAGGACGGTACTTCGTTAGGTGTATGATCCCAGACTCGAGAGCGGAGCGTTGGATCGATCGTTTGAACGAGGCGACCAAGAGATCGTATACGGCCCTAGAGGCTAGCTTCAAGGAGACGTTCGTTGGGCAGGGAGGAATCAACGAGGTCGTGAGGATGGGTGCGTTACAAGACATGATGAAGACAAAGTTCAGGGACTCGGATGTCGGGAAAACCGATAGCAACGGGGTCCCTTTACACATCAAGTATTGCGAGGAGATGGCCAGGTTGGGTAACAAAGTCCCTACAAGCACCCACGACTCGACGAAGGTAGCCGCGGTATTCAATGGAGTAGGCGGAGGGCTAGGCAAGGTTCTTCGAGAAAGCCCTCACGACACCTTCGAAGAGGTCCTTTCGTCGATCAAAAACATCACCGAGTGGCAGATCAGGGACGTCCAGCACTGGGCCCTCATCGAATCGATGGCCTCGACCAACAGGAGAGCGCTACCCATCTCCCCGGCTCTGTCGACCGAGGAGCTACCTCCGATCTCGAGGGTCCCGTCGTACGGAGAGGCGAATCGAAAGAAGGACGTGTATGCGAGATCGGGAGATCAATTGGGTGCGGACGATCGCTACAGAGCCATCACGCCGGCCCACCAGGCCCGGATTGACGAATGGGAAGCCAGATACGGAGCGGGAGCGGAAGTTACAGCCGATAGTAACTTCCCGCTGACGCCGGGTACGGAGCCGGCTGGTAGCAAAGAATGTTACAAGTGCGGTACGAAGCTACCATCTGTCCACATAGCTCGCGAGTGCCCGAACAAATGGGTCAATACTCGAGAACAAAACTTCCGCTTCAAAGTCTCGGAAGTGAAGAGAACGCAGAGTAATCAGTACGGACGACAAGGCAACCAAAGATCCGGATACGGCCAGGGCTACGCCAACAATCAGGGGTACAACGCTTACAACAACGCTCCGTACAACAACTCAGGACCATACAACAACTACTATGCGTCGGGAGCGAATAGAGCGCCAATCGGGCAACAAACGGCAGTAGTTGGAGCGATGGACTGGGAGGAAGACGACGAAGAGGAGGAAGGGTTGAACTGGATGGCATTCCAGGGAAACGCCCGAGGACGCGGCCTCTGAGGGAGGGTCGAGTCCGGAAGCAAGCAGACCCTCGAAAGGAAGGCGGAAGATCGGGGGGAGAGGAAGGGGAAGGTATAGGATTATGCACGATGGGGGAAGTAGATCCGTCAGAGGAAAGCGACGAGACGGAGGAGGACGATGAAGAGGAGGACGAGGCCAACCGCGATAGAGCCGTAAGATTTTCCCTGCCAGCAGCGGGACGTACTATCTACTCGGTAAGGCAAGAAAGACCCGCCCAACCGATCGAAGGGGCGGGGCAAATAGAAGGAAGAGAAGGAGTCATAGACATCTACCCCGAAGGCACTGAAGTCAGCCCACCGTTCAGCGTACCGCATACGATCGAAAGCAATGGATACCGACTATCAGCAGGCCGACGAGGATATATGGACAGCATGGCTTTGGTCTCAGCGATGGATCTCAGCTTCTTCGGGAAACATCAAGCGGGATTAGGCACGTTGAGAGAATCAAACCGGATCCTCAGGATGGCTGACGGTTCAAAAAGAAAGTCGGCGGGTAGGGTCAAAGCTAACTTCATCCTCAACTACGAAGGAGGGCAGATAAAAGCGCCTTTCACGATGGAGGTAGTCGAGGCGAACGAGTCTTGGGATATTCTATTCGGTTTACCTCTACTGGTTCAGACGAAAGCGACAATCGACTTCGGAAATCGACTCCTCAAAATTACGGGTGGAGGTATCCAACGATCCTTCCCAGCGTACGAACCTGTCACGGAGGCGGCGGACGAAGCGGCCCTGTGTGCAGTAGGGTTCGAAGATCGAGGCGAAGACGAAGAAGGCCAACTACCGGAGAACATCGACACCGGATGCGAGGACCGAGCCGAGCAGATATTGGCTCAAATCAAAATCGGTTCCGATCTGGATGAAAATCAGAGGAGGAGGGTAGAAGACTTCGTGCGCACCCATCACCAAGCGTGGGCGCTTAGCCTGAAGGAGCTAGAGCCGGCGGATGTCGAACCCGCAAGGATACAAATCGACAGCTCTATTTCACTACCCAGAGAGCCGACACAAAGGATGTCTAGGAACGAAGCGGCAGCTGCATCAGCCTATGTCGATATACTTCTCGACGCAAAGCTGATCCGTCCCATAGACCCTTGGGATGTGAGATGCGTGTCGAACATCATCATGGTGCCGAAGAAGGTAGACCAACCGAGTGAGGAGTCCGTCACCTCTAGATTAGACGAAGCCCTCCTAGACCAAGTCAAAGAGGGACAAATCGGGACACCCCCGTGTACTGGGCTAGCATTACCAGTACCTGCCAGGATCCGGGACCTGATCCCGGGTCCACCCCTTGTGAGTTTCGCCGCTATGGATGTGAGCGAAAGTCCAGACGCTGCTGAGATAAACGGTTCAGGTCCATGCGAGCCGGAGAACAAAAAACAAGATCTCACGAAGCTGTACCGTATGGTGTTCAATTTCAAGCCGTTGAACCGAGCCGCGAAATGCGCCCCATACATGCCAGGCAACATGCAAGAATTGATCGCGAAGACAAGCGGAAAACGCTACATTTCCGTCGCAAATCAATTGGGAGCGTTCTACAGCTTCCCTTTGCATGAAGACTCGCAGCCCTGGACCTCGTTTTTCGTGCCGAGTCGCGGCCACTTTTGCCACACAAGAATGGCTCAAGGACTCGCTGGGAGTCCCGCGACCATGCAAACGGGAGCGGCGAAGGCCTACGCAGGGATCTTAGGGTCGACAGCCGAGATATGGATGGACGATCTTTTCACGAGTGCCAACGACTTCGACACCCATCTGCAACAGCTCAAAGACTTAGCCTCTCGCGCAATAGCCAATAAGCTGAGGTGGAGTCCGTCGAAAACTCAGTTATTCATGTCGGAAGCGAAAATCGGCGGGCAAATCGTGGATCACCGAGGCGTTAGGGCGGATCCGGAAAAGGTATCGGCGATAATGAACTTGCCGGCCCCAGTCACAGCCTTGCAAGCGTTGTCGTTCGTCAATCGAGCTGCGCATTTTCGAAGAAGCATTCCTGGGTTCTCTGCGATCGCGGCGCCAATCACAGATCTTACACGCAAGGTCTATTCCGGTACACGATCGGTGAAAGGAGCGTTGAAACGAGCTCTAGAGACAACGGACGTCAGGCCGCAGTGGGGAGAACGGGAGCAAGAGGCGTTCGAGAACCTGAAACGAGCGCTGAGCGACATGGTAATGACGGTAGCACCAAGGTATGACGGCAGACCTTTTCACATCGAGGTAGACGCTTGCGCCGAGGGTTTCGGAGCCCATCTATACCAAAAGGAGAAAGAATCGGACTCAGCCGGGGAAACCATCGAATTCGCATCGAGGAGAACATCCGAAAGAGAACAGAATTCGCACTCTTTCATCCTCGAGCTGAAGTGCGTAAAATGGGCTCTGGAACGCTTTCGACCACTTGTCCACGGGCAGAAGGTGGTGCTCCACACCGACTGCCAGGCCGTCAAGGACCTGCTAAATAACGAAAAACCGACGTTTCAGCGAGCCTCTTGGAAAGACTCAATCCTCAATTCGGGAGCGGACATCCAGTTTGTCCACAAGGCAGGCAAAGATAACGTCATCGCGGATTACCTCAGTCGCAACGCCATAGGATCGAGACCAAAAGACGACATCGAAGCCCGAAACGAATTCAAAGGGGTACCCAACGACATATGCGCAATCCAAATCGCGTGGATGGATGGAGAGTCGGAGGACGACGAAAAGCTTCGCAATCGCTTCAAAGGCGACGACCTATACCCCATCGTCTGTTTCCTTACCAAACTGATCAACAGCGACTCGGATATGGTTACAAAGAAAGCGGCTCTATTCTGGGTACGAAGTGGCAAGCTCATGACGAGAAACAAAGGCATGGGAAACGAGATGGAGGTATTGCCATCGAAAGAAGGCTTACTCATGGCCAACAAGGGACATGAGGAATGCGGACACTTCGGCAAAGAAATCACGATGCGCCACATTCAGCGTACTCATAGCTGGATGTCCATCAGGAAGGACATAGCGCAAGCGATCGAGGAATGCGAAATATGTCGAAAGTTTGGCCCCAGACTCCGCAATTCGCTACTTCGAGAAACGCTGCGCTACACACCTTTCGAACTGGTCGCAATGGATTACTTGTTCATGCCGAGGACCTCGATCGAAGGCTACAAAATCGCTTTGATCGCGGTGGATTCCTGTTCGAAGTTCATCTTCGCGTGGTGCTTCAACAAGGACCCCTCGTCCGAGACCTGCATCGTAGCGCTATCGGATATGGCGCAGAAATGGATGATGCCGAAGGAAATAGTCGTGGACAACCAGTTCATGACTCGAAAGATCAAAGCCTTTCTTGAAGGGAAAGCGAGCCTCACTCCAGCGGCGCCGTTTGCCCACGTACCTCTGGCCGAGAACGCGAATCATCTCGTGCTCGACAGATTGAGGCGAATCTGCAGGATCGGACCGGACCTGGGAGCGGAGCTCCTGACCGACGAAGAGGCGTTCGAGATATGGCCAAACCGCTTACAATTAGCGGTAGCGGCCCTGAATGATCGCAAATTGGATTCCTTAGGCGGGTACTCTCCGCGAGAGCTACTGTTCGGGCAAATGGATGAAAGGAGCATACCGGCTTTGGCGGGACCATTTGCGCAGAACGCCGACAACATGAGGCGAGAAGCCATGGCCGCGAGGGATACGGAAGCGATGAAACGACAAAAGCCGGATGCCAAACAGATCAGGCCTTTCTACATCGGTCAACTGGTCCAGGTCTATGATCCTCGAAAAGACGATACCCACGAGTCGATTCGTAAGCTGAAGACGAAATGGTCAGGCCCGTATCGCATCATCAATATCTCGAGGTCCAGCGCTTGGCTTTCGAGTCCGGACGGAGATCCAGCGGGAAGGGCCGGTTTCGACAGATTGAGACCGTGGAGAGGCGTAGTCAACATGCGAAGGGAAGAGGAAGACGGGTAGGGTACAAGAACGAGGGGAAGGGTTCAGGAGCGAAGGGAGGAGAAGTAGAATAATGAAAAGCATCACGACACCGAACCCGAGAAACAACATCAGGATGACCGGGCATCCAAGAAGCAAGCATACGACATTCATCCCGAGAAGAAAAGAATCGAGGCGACCGGGCGCCCAATCAACAACGACAAAGATACAATCCATTCAACCCGAGTAAAAACAGGGACGACCGGGCGTCCTAGCAACATCAACGCATCGAGACCGAAAACACATGTCAAAGAAAAGAGAAAAACAACAAAAAGAGCGGATATGAGCATCAACAAATCGTCTTCGGACCCATAGCGAGTTCGAGGCCCGCTACAGCACGGAAAAGAGGGGAGAGATGGTCGAGAGAGATGGGTGGGCATGTCGACGCGTACGCGTAGCTAGCTAGATATCTTTCCTCTTTGGGACTTCTCCTTGTATCTATGCTAGCTTTTGCCTCCATCATCATCATCTATCCCTTTCAGCGCGATTACGCGGTTGACGCGATACTCTCATGTGTATGGATGCTTCGGCTTGATCAGCCTGGCGGTATATGTTATCACTGTGATAATTAGGGAGCGCACGACTTTCTATTGTCCGCCGTCGAGATGACCCTTTTCGGATCGAAATCAGTCGATACAACACGATAAAAGATACGATGGCTTTACATTGCTTAGCAGAAAGTATGGCATCAAGTGATTGTTCTCGGAAGCGCGAAGGGGCGGCGTCGTTCATGTAGATAGATCGCTTGATTGCGATGGAGGGAACCATTCCGGTCTGCCTTGTTTCCAAGCACGATCTGGTAACTGGCGGATGTCTTGATAAAACCTACGCAAATCGATGCTTTGGCTGTTTCCTCTTTTGTAGCGTAGCCTGGCGACCATCTTTTCGAAGAATCTACACCCCCTCTCCTGATGCTCTTTCATGATAAGCAGCCTGATGGTGTTGATGTACTGGAAGACGAGATGTGCGTCCCGGTCGTGAAAGAATTCCTCTAGCTTTCCACCCTTGTAAACGATGTTTGGACTGAAAACCGCCCAGGGGTTCTTTTCAAGCCCACACAATCTCAGCAGGGAACGAAACAGGTCCATGAGATCCCCGTCGAGCGTTGCGCTGAGGGCACCCGACTGCACAGCATGCTCTGAGTGAACAGGATACTGACACTGCAAGAGATCGCCTCCGCACTTTTTCTGCTCCCGCTCCAACTCGACGTATGAGAGTTGGCTCGGGAAAGACGACTCGGGGGCTTCACGAACGGTAGTAAATGAAGCATGTATCAGCATCGGGCCGTAAAGCGTTTCTACCCAGGCTGGATGACGCACAGTCAAAGTCCTCGTCCGTGAAAGGCCGACTTGGACCGGATCCATCGTATCCCGTAATCGGCACGCTTATGGAATCCTCTGGCGAGTCTGCGCTGGGACTGTCACAGTCAAGTTTCCTCCTATGTTTACTTGTCGGAGGTAGTTCTCCCTTCAATAGGTACTTCCACTGTGGATCATCGATTTCGAGAATGGCTTGATAGCATTGACTGATGTTTCGGCGAGTGAGGGGATCGCTTGAAAAGCCGTTGGCTATCATGTTCTCCACCTCGCGACAGGAGCAGCGATGTTGTTTGTAACACGCATAGCAGCATAGCGCAATGAAAGACGCCACAGCCTGTTGATTGCTCAACCCGGCAACAATCATCTTGACGCCAGTTTTTTTGGTGAGATGATACTCTTTCCGGAAGATACCCCACTTGGATTTCTCATTATCGAATCCCAACTGTCGCATCAGCCAGACCAAAAGTTCCTGATGATCGTTGTCCAGTGCCCCGTTACTGTTACAGTCATCACACCACAGTATACCGCTTCCCCAGCTAGGGGGACTGTCAGCCGGAACCACCGTCTCAACGTGACACGTGGACACTTGTGTCGGATACGAGAAAGCTGACGGTATGACGATGTCGCTATGCTCGGGTCCTCCAACCGTCCACAATGTTGAGCCAGGAGCGTTCCAATTTGACGTTGAATCATCAGGCCTTCCTGTTGACGTGAAGGGTGAGGGGATGGCAAGTGAAGGCACCAAGTCAGGCAGGTCTGCTTCGCGGATGTTTCTTGATGAAGCAGCACCTTCAACCCTGACGATACCCGATTCCGATGCATTGTCAGCGCTTTCTTCGGGGAATTGCACGAAGGCCGCGAAGACATCCTCCTCGCCCGGAATTGCGGGCGCTTGAATAGAGGTCAAGGACTCCGGATGCACCATTTTTTTGGGAAGGCAATTCTGATGTTTAGCCGAGATTCAGCGTTGTGTCGGATGCGGCAAGTACTGAATGATCCCAAGTCCGACGAAAAACAGTTTATCTAGAAGCAAGAAAGCATCGGCAATGTGCTCTGATATATGTATTGCCTCAGTATTCCTGACTCCATGTATCTCGGAATCTAGATGCCTTGCCGTGGAGTGGTTCTCCTTTGATCGGAATCACATCATAGCTTGACGTGCTCAATCACGCACTTATGCCGCCATACCTTTCACCACTGTATATACGCTGAAAAGGAGTCAGAGGGACCGATCGCTTGCAGGTTTGACGTTGTAGTCTGCAAGAACCCATGAAGTCTATAACAAAGCAAATTTCTCGTATGCATCATGAGGATGTCATTACTAGATGTTTTTTTTTTTCTAAAGGGGATTGTGATGTGACAAGTATATATGTTGATATGAGCAATAAGAGTTGTTGTTGGAGAGGGGTGGCCACACGTCTTGTTGTTGTATAGATGAAACATGGGGGGAACAAAGAGGTGAAAAATGAATGTTCTATGTTTGGTGAGCTGTCTCAAGAACAATCGGATTTGACACTAACATCCTGTAAGGCCCGGGAGCGACCCCCGATGGGGACCCCCCTGGACAAGCTGACGGGACGCAGGAATGAGGCAAGGTACGGGTAGACATCTGAATGTAATAACGGATGTAGAGCTATTACAGAGGTACTAGTTCTACATAAAAACAACAACACCGAAAAGTACCCCCGGCGGGAGTTGCATACGGGAGTCGCGTACGGCGCGTCCGACGCGTCACGTAACCGCTATAACACATCCCCATCGTATACTGGATGCAGGTCCCCAATAAGACCACCGCAAGACGTACTACAACTTACATTTACATAGAATTAGAGATCATGAAGAGATTGTGGTTACAGGATTGGACTGAAATGGCAACTCTATGTATGAACTATCATCTTCAATTGCCTGAAACAGTGATGGGCGACCAATTGTCCAAGCGGATTCAGGAAGAGCTTTGACCGCCTTGAAACTGTCGACAAAGTCCACTGGTTTTTGGGTGAAGTTCCCATTGATGCCTTGCTGACTCAACTGCTCCATCAGATGTCTACAAAACCCCTGATCATGTGTTTGGCATATGACTCGACGACACTGGGTCATGTATTTCCGTAGTATCTGCTTGTTTGTATTACCGCCACACACCACCTTTCCAAAATTAGCTGAACCACCCCGAGGCATGTTGCGGTATTCCGGGGCAAAGACATTCCAGTCAGCCTCTTTTCCACCACTTTGCGCAGCATAGATGAATTGGAATAGTTCCAGATATATACCAGTCAAGAGCTGCACAGGGTATCGCCGTTCACATGTGCATGAGAGTAGCTTTCCTTCACATGATTTTCCTGCAAACCGTTGGTTATTGTCGGTGGCCTCAATAGCCTGAATGTAAGTGAGAGGAGGAGACTCAGGATGTGGCGTCTCCAACACAGCCATATCCTCCTGGCTAGAATCTTGATTCCCAGTGGATTGGCAGGCAGAGTTTCCTGTTTCCTCACGGTAGCTCAAGTCGATTGAGCTGTCAAATGGAAAGATGGTGTAGGGAAAACTGAACGCTATGTTCGATGTTGACAGTTCTGAGGCGCTTAAGGGGGCATTTCCAATGTGTATGCTGGGTTGCACACCACTAGGATAAACTTCCAGCTGGCCTATATCCCACTCAGCTAGTGTGTCGAGTACCTCGATGAGCAAGTCACTCAAGTCTTTCTCCCAACTCTGGGTGGGATAGTGGAGTTGTTGTCGGAAGACCGTATTCATTTTCTTCTTATCGTTAGCAACTTCACATAATCCTTGCCTGTGAATCAACATGTTGTAGCTTCTGAAGCAATTTATGTATTTCCAACAGGAATCAAGTTGGTCTTCCCGGACATTTGGCCATTTGCTGCGAAATAGCTTCACGTCGCCCGACCTCAGTCCGTAGATACTCCAGTCAAGAGGTTTGCCAGTCAACAGGTTACAGAGCCTGTTGCACGCAGCGATCTCGACTTGCGTGAAGCACCGGGTGTCTTCGAATCGATGCGGACATGCCCCAAATATCCCTGAGCATGTGGCTCGCTTTCTCTTGGTCGAGACGCGCCTATCAGTTTGACTGACAGCATCATTTGGTGGGGCCATAGGTCTGGGATTTGTGGAACACGGAGTTGTCTCTACAGGTTGAGACAGCCATGAGGCACTGTCGGGCATCCTCCAAAAATGTGTTGACAGTAGAACAGAGTCATCCGCTTGTACAGAGGAACCATTTCCAGTGGCTATTATTACAGGCCGATCCAAACTGTAAGGGGCATTGACATCAAGATCGCCAGTATATGTAACGGTATCATATCCAGGTACCGTTGTATGGATGCTGGCAATAGGCTGCATGTGATACGGATCAAGCTGTCCCGATAGGTCATCAACGGGGGTCGCGAAGTTCCCATGAGGAAAAAGGAAATCGTCATCGAGGTAGCCGCTGGCGCTTGGAGGAAGGTGGTGCGTAGTTGATGGCTGAGTAGTGTCGAAAACGGTGAAACCATTGACAGGAAATCCAGTATTTCCATACAACCTGGACTGGTCGTGTGCAAACTCGTAGGTGGTGTCAAATACTTCTTGCATAGGACAATGAGACGAGGCTGAACTATTGCCACACTCTCTCATCCCGCCGGCAAGGTCCGCAATGTGTTGTGAGCTGATGCCGGATACCGTCTGGTGGCTGTTATCCGACATCTCCCTTAGAAGATCCGCGATATATGGAGGTGTGCCTAGAGCCTCTTCGAGGTGGAATTGGCCGTGCTCTGAGTGGGATTGTGTTGAAGTCATCGCTTTTGTTTGCGGTCAGATAAGGGCGAAGTGAACACGCGTGGATTTGGCTTGATCTGACGTTCCGATTAGACGTATGGTCTCGCTTGATTTCGGTGTATATATCCGTACACCCAAATGGGGCATTGCTATGCATGCAGAATCTGGCCTTTAAGGCTAGACCATAAAGGAAGACACAGGTTCCCCGATGTAGATCAGTTGATCCGCTTGCTCGGGCAGGACGAGACAGGAACCTTCTGCGTACTGCGTAATGCCGAAACAACGTGAAACAGCCGTTTGCGGTGGCGCAAACTAGCGCGCGCGTGTCACGTGACGTATCAGTGGGGTTTCATAATCCAGGCCGGTATTGTATGTTTGTGGAGGCAGAGATTTTGAGAGTTTGAGTCTATCAGGTTTCGTGCCGAACATAGCAAGATGAAGATTTAGATCTCGAACTGTGCTCCAGACGATTTGAATGATATGTGCAAATGTGGCTTTGGAGCTCGAATTCCGAGCTCGATGCCGTAACGATCCATTCAGAGTGCGCAGCCTACCCTCCACATCCATCGACGTCAACCACACGAAGCAAACTCTGCTTGGTACATCATCGGAGCATATTCCATCATGGGCCGGTTCAATCGCCGTCGCCAGCGTTTTCGCTCGATCGTTAGCTTTGTTTGATACCGCGGGTCCGAGAGGTTGAATTTGTCACCCAGCAGCTCGTCATTGATTTAGGCGCTACTGTAACAAAACGCAATCGGCCGGAAATTGGAATCGCGACTATATAGGTTGCCAGTGATCCTTCGCTTCGACGTTTCTTGATTTGTACGCCATATTCTCTATCCAATCACCTCTGTCACAACTTCGACACTTGAACATGCTTTTATCCGACTTTAACGACGATTGGTATGTCGTGCGCGAAAGGCCAACACCGGACAACGGTGGGAAGCCCGCGGGACCGTTTCGCCTGCCTCGCGACGAGATGATCGGCGAGACGAGGAGCCCGAAGGTGCCCGCCGCTCACAATAACGGATACTATCCAGGAGGGACCTATCGGTACACCAAGACCTTCGACGCTCTCAGCTCTTGGAAGGGACGACAGGTCATCGTTCAATTCGAGAGCATCTATCACCGTAGCAAGGTCTTTTTGAACGGTGCGCTCATCGGAGGCAGGCCATCGGGCTACATTACCGTTCACGTCGACCTTGCTCCTTATCTTAAATACGACCAGGAGAATATCATGGAGGTAGTCGCCGACAACTTCGCTCAGCCCAATTCTCGCTGGTACACCGGTAGCGGAATTTATCGACCCGTTCACCTGCTCATCGGCGGGTCCATTTCGATCAAACCGTTCGGTCTTCAAATACACACCAAATCCCTGAACGGGTCGAACGCTCTGATCGGTATGACAATCAAGACTAAATCGTTGTCCGCCGAACCGGTCGATGCGATCGTGGAGGTCGAGTTCCACCTCGTCCAAGGGGATGTCGCCGGCCCTTTGGCCAGCTCGACTACGTTTCGAGCCAGACTTGGCAGTGAAGCGAAGATCGATCAGAACTTTGAGATCGACAACGTCGCTCCCTGGTCTTGCAATTCGCCCTCGCTCTACCAAGTCACAGTCCGGCTCAAGACCCTTCAGGGAGAGCTTCTGGATACGGCCGTCGACAGGATCGGTATCCGCACTGTCGAGTTGACGCCGGAACGCGGGCTCTGCATCAATGGCGAAAGGGTTTTGCTCAGAGGCGCCTGCGTACATCACGACAACGGGATACTTGGAGCTGTGACATTACCCGAGGCAGAGGATCGTCGGGTACAAATCCTCCAGGAGGCAGGTTTCAATGCTATCCGAAGCGCTCACAACTCTGTCAGCATCGCTACGCTCAACGCGTGCGACAAATACGGGATGCTGATGATGGACGAGCACACTGATGTCTGGTTCGTGAGCAAGGGTGCTTACGATTACCACCTCGAGTTTGAAGAATGGTGGGAGCGAGACCTGGAAGCCATGGTAGACAAGGATTATAATCACCCGTCCGTCATCATGTACTCGATCGGTAACGAGATCATGGACTCGGCTACCCCTTGGGGAATCAAGCATGCCAAGATCATGGCGGATGCGTGCAAAGCTCTCGACCCTTATCGGTACACTACGATGGGCATCAATGGGATCCTGAACATGATGTTCCCCGCCGATAAGAAGAAGCCGATCAACGATATCTCAATCTTGGACAATGTCAGCGACAAGATTCCAGGAGCGATGATGATCAAGTTTCTCAACTTGGTTGTGGGCGCGCTGACGGGGCTGATGGCGCATCTTTCAACATTCAATGCCGTCGACCGCAAGACCAAAGACGTCTTCGAGACGCTCGACGTCGCGGGCTACAACTACCTGGTCGAGCGATATGAGATGGATATGAAAAGGTATCCCAAGCGGATGATCGTCGGAAGCGAGACCGGCGCTATGGCGGGTGTGACGACCTGGCCCTTGGTCGAGAAAAGTCCCCAACTCCTCGGTGATTTTGTATGGACGGGCTGGGATTACTTGGGAGAAGCCAGTATCGCTGGGGCGCGGTACGATCGGTTGCCATCCATGGGCCATCCTTTCCCGGCTCATACGGCCGGAGAACCCTTCGTCGACATCACCGGCTATATACAGCCTCAGTGTGAGCACAGCAAGACGGCATGGCACTTACGCAAGGGAAGGCCTTATTTGGCAGTTCGACCGCTCCCGCTCCCGGACCGTCCTCTTGCTGCTAATATCTGGCGACCGACCGATGCCGTTCGTAGCTGGAGTTGGGACCATTGCGAGGGGAAGCGCAGCGAGGTCGTCGTCTACTCGGACTCCCACAAGGTCAGCTTGGTTCTGAACGGTAAAGTCATCGGGACGCAGCCGGCAGGACAGGCGCATCAACACATATGTCGATTCAAGACTCGATATGCTCCCGGAGTTCTTGAAGCCATCGCCTATGACGACCAGGGCAGGGAGACGGGAAGGGATCGGATGCAGAGTGCGGACACCTCTAGCCTTGCTGTTCGACTAAGCCCGGAAAAGCTCGAGCTGAAGGCCGACGGGGATGACCTACTCTACATCCGGGTAGCCTTGGTCGATACCGCCGGCGAGGTTCGGCCCATGCAGAAAGCGAACATCAGCGTGAGCGTATCGGGACCCGCCACTTTGTTGGGATTCGGTAACGCAGACCCTTTTAACCCTCGTGGCTACCACGAGGGAACACGATACTTATCAGGGTAGAGCGCTGATCATACTGCGATCGACGAAAGAGGCCGGCACAGTCACCGTGACTGCCAAGGCTCGCAACCTGTCCGACGCTGTTGTAACGTTCACTGCTCGCAGATGACCTGATTGTACCTTATATGTAGATCATGGACGTTGACTATATTCTTAGGCGTGAGGATATCGCTCTTATGCATTTATATGATTCCATCGTAAGAAGGAAATGATATGATGATCGTATCTTGCAGTTTCGATGCGATTCCAACACGGAAATGCCTTCTAAACATAGGTAAGGCGATCGGCATGACCATCGGTCCTGTGGTTCGTACTCCAACTCGTAAGGCTAGGTTCGACAGAGCATGAATCGATCGAGGTACAAGAGCCTTCATAAGAACAGTCTATCGATCTGGGTCTGAAGGTATTCGGTCTCTGATCCAGTGCGGAGCAGGACGCAGATGTGCAGACTATCTTATCTCAATTGGACTACTGTAGCTGTTTTCGAGTCCGGCGAGATTTCTTCGGAAACGGTGTTACCGCACAAGGATATCTGCAGTAAGCGGTAGGACGTCTTTATACGGGTCTTGGCTGCGCGCCCCATGGTTCGGTGAAAAATTCAGAATTTTATTCATAGATCTCAAGGAATACTGATACAACTGGTACGGGATTTCGATTATTGATCGTCTTCAGAGACCGGCCCAATGCTGTTGCCGGCCTCGATCTGGATTGAGCTCTTGTCGACTCATGCGAAGGCCTGGCCACGAGAGTCCTCAAAGTGCGAGATCTCCCGATCTTTGTCGTCGAGCTCCATCTTGTCCGGAACCGAAAGCTTTTCTTCTTCCAGGCCCAGCTCCTTTTGCTTTTCGGCCACCAGGTTAGAGCTATCGTAGGACTTGAACTTCCTGGCGGGGAGACCCGCCTCGTACATCTATCAAGCTCGAAAGATAGGTCAGCTGTCTTACCTCCGCTTGAATACTGGATTTGGTCTCACTTGTTCGATTTCGAAGATCGACCTTCCAGCAGTCTCGGGCACCAGCAAGTAGACGAACATGAACCTGTTGAAGAATGCGATAAGCCTCCAGACCTGCTGAACGGAGTGCAAGAGCTGATGCTTACGCTACTAAGCAGAATGCACTAAAGATATAGCAAATCTTCGGACCCAAATTTCCGTAGCCAGGGTTCTGGATGTACGGAGCCACAAAGGTGATGAGGACCGAAATAGCGAACTGAGAGGCGCCACCGAGAGCCATAGTCTTTTCAGCAACCGGCCTGCGGAGAAACGGATTGTGAGACGCGACCATTCGCATTGTCAGTATGAGGAATAAGAAGCAAGAATGATCACGACCGACCTTGCGGGTATTTCCGCCGAGATAAGCCACACAACGGAGCCCCAACCGCCGGAGAATCCCTTGTTACGGAAAGGAGCGTCTAAAGTCAGATGGCGCTTACTCGACCGCTTCTTATCTCAATGAGCTTACCAAGGACCAGAAAAAGATCGAGGCCTTTGATGGTATCGCGATGTCAATTGCTTGTGGCGGAGTGAAGCACGGAGACCCTAGACTCACGATGACCAGGTTCGCCAAGGCTCCAGTAGGTTGCACTACGGTTCCTCCGACCGCTGCCACAACAATCAACCCGCCGAACATCAGGCAAGAGCCTCCCAACAGCAAAGCTCTCCGACCGATCAGATCCGGCAAGAACAAGCACACAAATGCGATTCCCATGCCCCACTGATTAATTGTACGCGACATCAATCGCGATCAGTACAGGGCGCGGCCAGGGAGGCTTAGGTTCCGACTCACGATACCGAAGCCGATCAGAACCAAGTACACGTTCGAGATACCCATCCCGAGGAAAGTAACGACGAGGTAATATGTCATAAAGCTCGCGCCTTGCGCTTGCCTAGCGAAAAGAGTTGAGGTCAGAACGCGCGCCATATGCCGCATATAAATTCGGCTTACTGTAAACATTGATAACCTATGACAGTCAAGGTGCGTTTGAGGTTTCCCTTCCTGAACAGGTCAATCCAGGATCCTTCGCCGCCCGAGCTACTCTGAGCGTCGAAGGAGGCTTTTATCTCAATCGATTCCTTCATATGTTGCTCGTGAGAGTCGGCCGTCTTGGGTCGCAAGGAATCCAAGACAGCTGTCGCTTCGTCGAGTCGCCCTTTGGTAGCAAGCCATCGGGGACTCTCAGGGCAGATGAACTGAGTGCGGAATAGCTGTTAGTTTATCGACACCGATCTATGGGAAGTTCTGGATCACACGCACAGGGACGGTTGCTAAGAGAAACAACGGAAGTATAGCCTGTAACATGATGGGAAGCAAGTAGTTGATCATACTCATTTCGTCAATGATGATGTAGATGACGATCTGCATTGTCATAGGTTACCCAGATTGTCAGTTGTTGTGACAACGGCCCTCAGGTGCAGGTCGACTTGCCGATCCAAGGAGAACTCCAAAAGCCTAGAGGACCGTCAGAATCAAATGGCAAACTTCGGAATCAAACGAGATGAAAAGATTCACCTGAAACATTGAGTATAAAGCGACAAAGCCACCCCTCGCCGCAGGAGGGGCGCATTCCGACATGTAGAGTGGGACGACCGTAATACTATGTCCAGAAAATCATCGTCAACGTACTCATCAGGACTCAACATGGTGTGGACCACTATGTGACTCACGCCGTACCCAAGCTAGCATTGATGATCATCTTTCCGATCACACACCTATGCAGACCGATTGAGGCAGTTAGTGTTTCATTTCAAGACCGGCTCGCACTTGCGCCGAGAACTGACGTCCAATAGCTGTGAGGGATTACTGAGAGAGCTTGGATCAGAGTGCCGATGATGCCGACTCCCGCAACGACACCCAGGATGGTACGCTTCCGACCGAAAGTTTCATTGAAGTAGGAAGCGACCTGAAGTGTGTTTGAAAGTGAAAAATTGTCCCGTCATGATTTTGTTCCGACCGTGCTCACCAAGCATCCCAGGACGAGACCGACAGCTCCGAGCCCAGTACCGACACTGGTCTGATTCGTGGAAAGGATACGTGTAGTATCCCCGGTCGGGAGGGGCACTTCTTTTTCGCCGTAGACTTGGTTGAAATGGACTGATCCAAGGATACTACCCCACCAGGTAAAGTCGTATCCGAAGCCAACGCCCGCCACAGCGCTGAAAGACTACGAGTTGTCCTGAAAATGAGCGAAACGCCAGCAGCGCCCCTGGCAATTCCGAAATGAATTTCACTCACGCAAACGAGGATGCATCGCTTCGTCTAAGGTAAGGGAGTCGATAGCCAACCGAAGAAGAGTGATGGATCAGGTCAGCATCGGGTTCGGTTGCCGGTCACGAAGCGGATTGAGAGATACGAACCACGTCGGCGCCGATGACACTGAACTTCGCCTTGATTGTCTGCATATTAGCGGATTGAGAAGATCTGCGGCTGTATGTCTGGTCGATAGGTGACGGCAGTACCAATGCATTGGATGCGAGATGTTTCGCCACCTTTATATACACAGTGCATAGGTAGACCGTTACATGCCCCCAGGATTAGGCGTTTGACGCGCGATTTGACCCCGTGTGGCTCCAGATTCGTGCCCCCGTGTCGAGATCAATTTCGTCATGCGAGTCGACAAATTGATTTCCGTTTTGCAGTGATACGCAGTGATCGACGACCGGAATGATCAGCGTTCCATCGATTGATCAGGGCGCTCGACCAAGTTGGCCATCTGCAATGAACCGAGAAAGTTCCGGGAATTGTTCCGGCAGAGCGCGAGTCCATCGCCCCTCCGCGGCCAACACGCTCCATGACGTATATGGTAGTAGATATCTAGAAGAGTGTGTTCCGAGACTACGGCTCAAGATCTAAGGAACTGATCCCGACGCATCATTGGAACCGCCTGACGGAGTTGACTCCACAAGGTATTGCTCAGAGTCTGCCGTATCCCAATCACGTAACTGAAACTGCTCCTTTCTGCTCAGTCACTGGAGAGGTCTACGACCAAGAAATCGGACTTGATGTTGAACTCACTATGCTTTCGAAATGAGTGATACCTGGCATATTATAATCGGAATGACCCGATTGAAAGTGCGATGCCGCGATGGGCGAAACGCCATGTCTTTTCTTCGCCAGTAAACTTTCCGCTCGATCTACGAGTCGTCCGAAAAACCGGGATACCGAAGTAAAGGACAGCTCCGTGTCGAGGTTTGGGTGCCGAAATGCATACTGTAGCCGATGCAATGAGGATAAGATGGTCCGGCAATCTTTCCGCTCAACGTCGAACAGCTGGATGGCATGCCTTAAGCCTTGTGACCCGCCAGCGAGACGGCAGACACGCCGACGCACCTTGAAAAGACACAAGCCGATGTCTGACACGTTTGTCACTCCTGCATCGAACCAGAGATGAAGTAACTCGGCGTCTGCGGCAGCGCTGATGTTATCGGCGACGTTGGAGGCCGCGGCGAGAAATCGCGTCCTGGCTGACGGGGAGTCTCCTGACTTTCGCAGAGCATACCATCTCACGACGGAATGTGCCAGGCTGAACATGATGGCAGCGATGTAACGGGAAGTAGGTGGAAGGTTCTGGGCCGAGAACCAAAATTTCTCTTGGGATACGAGGAGGTCGTCCGCCTTCTGCAGTAATTGAACGGCACTTGCGTCGCTCTGATCTTCCTCAGTGGCGGCATATAAGAAGTCCGTGATCGGAACGAGACTGTTCATGGCTGTCAGCGAGTGTTTTCAATTGGTCCATTGGGTTGTGGAGCGGTTGGCTGCTCACTTCAGGTTTAAGGCCAATTGACAATCCGACGGTATATGAATGGAAGGCTCGTATTCCAACCATCCTAGGGATTCCGCATGATAGTCAGATTGGATCGCTCGAGGCAGTCGAAAAACGTGGCTGAGATCGTCCCAAAACCACAAGGATAGATTAGCGAGGATTAGCAAGTATGGAATGATGAGTGCTGAGACGGAGACCGTTACCTGAATCTGATCATCAAGAGAGATATGCCTCAATTTCAGTGAAGTGCCTGACAAGAACCTTCAGCGCATCAGTGATACTTACGATCGGTCAAAACCTGATGAACGTATATGAAAGCAGCGGTCAGATAAGATCTGCGATTGGAAGATATCGGGAAAAGACGAATGACGCACATACGACACCTGTCTTTGGCGAAATCGACATCAGCCTTCGGATGCATGGACGGAGCTCGCTAGATCACGTACACAACCAAGTCCGTTGAAGATTCTGTGGTGATCGTGTGGACGTTCAGCGCGTCGTAACTCCAGGGGTTTACAAAGATACCCCGCCGAAGACTTACGAGTAACCCCCTTGGATCGGAGAACTTGTCAGTAAACTTCTGAGAAAAGCAATTGTGTAGTCCCAACCCCTGAGCCATGCGGACGGCGATGCCTGTTTTCGTCCAACTAGACTTGTCCCCAGGCGTCCTCCAGTAAATAGCCAGGAGTAAAGCTTGGATTAGGTGGATGTCCGATTCGCCAGCAAAGACGGCCCGAGACAGGATGATATCGAGATGGTCGAAGCATCTGCTGGCGATGTCGGGGGACCGGAAACGAGCCGTTACGCCCAAGATGGCGGTCAATAAAGGTTTGGATCGTTCGCGAACCTGGTCGAGATGATGCACTATACGGCAATACAGTCAGTTAGTGGACCTGCTTTCCTCGACATGTTAAGCGGGAATAGACTTACATATCGGATCTAACAAGAGGATCACAGGGTTCAACCTTTCATAATACCTACATGGCAAGATGACCCCATCGTCAACACCAAACACCGATTCAGCAATAATCAGAGCTCGATCTGCACTTTCACTTACTGTTCGAAAAGGCATTCCGCCTGCATGTAAGATAGCAAACCCAAATCAATCGGATCCTGCATTGCACCGGTTGTTCTCGGCCGATGCCTCAGGGTCACTGGGGCAGTATCTCGGTCAGGAGAAGACGAGCCGTCCGAATCTGGAGATCCTTGTGCTTTATTGTCGCCCAGAAGAGATGAAGGGCTGGAAGAGGTGTCTGTTGCGATCTCGGGCTCGAGCAGACTTTCTAGATCCGTCACAGGCTTTTCTACCGGGTTCTCGAGGCGAGAACTTGAAGCTTGTAGCCGCCGGGAAAAGCCCGTAGTATCAGAAGGGAGCGGACGACGGTGGTCCTGGTGGATTGTATCAGTCTTCTGCGATGGTCCGGCAAGAGCCTCGAGAGCGAGATCAGGTATAGTGGATGCTGAGAACATGACCGGCAGTTCTGCCATCTCACCGTCGAAAGACGTAAATGGTGCTTGAAGAGATCCCTGCCAATCCCTGAACGGTTCTGGGATGGTCTCCAACTCGCCGGTCAAGCCAAAAATGTCCGGGTCCAGCCCGATGGACTGGTTGTGTGAAGCTGGAACGGGCCGCTTGCTAGTCGACCCTTCGTTTTCGGTCTCGTCCGATGATCTCTTCTTTCCGACATGATCGTGAGCAGAGGAATTGTCGACCTGCGCCGTTGTCGTTGATGAGGTAGGAGTCGGCTTGATCGTTTTCGTTGTTTTCGTTCTTCTGTGAATAACAAAACAAGGTAATGGAAGGTAAGACCATTAATCACACTCATCAGTAAATGACGGCATCCAACGCGTATGACATACGCTGGATATTGTCGTGGTCTCCCCGTCTTCTTCGGGGCGAATCTGCACGGAAGACCAAGACGGGCACATCGCTTGCAGCTAGCTGCTGCTTCGTCCGTTGTAAGCTGTGCACCCTTCTGGGAGCAAGGGATCTTTTTTCAAGACGCGATTGAGGCAGCATGAGTACGACGCCAGGTGATGGTGCAAGTCATTTCGAGAGATACACGGACTCACCTTGACAGACTTGCAATTCTGACATTCATCTTGTAGAGCACGTTTAGTAGGAGCTTCTTCCATGATGACGGATCGCCCGGGCAATAGGACCAATGATCAAGGGCGATTGTTCCTCCGATCTGCGTGCCGCTCCTCGATCGTTTCTGAACCGTTGCAGCGGAACAAGCCTCAGGATTGGCGCGATCGACCGTATTTTTCTCCGTTTGGTTTGGACGAGTACTTGCGCTTGTGTCTTATGAAGGCATGAGCTTGATTCTATCGACAAACATTTGTAGTATCATAGCAACGTAGTAATGCTAGATGATGATCATTACATTCGGTACTACTGATTGCCTGAACCTCGGCGATGTCCACGTCATCACGTGACGGATATAGTAGACAGACGGTCACGTGATCATCGGGTTCGTCTAGTTGAGTGGCAAATCAGTCGTATCAAGATTTGGGCAACAGCATTGAAGCTGGAGAACCTTCGTACCATTGATCTATCCTATTCTGACTTGCCAATGAACCCCACAAGTTCAGCTCGTTCAGAAATTGAAGACCTTGTTCTTCTCCATCGGGCTGGGCCGATCACGCGGTCATGTCGTAGTATGGACTAAGTGGTTGTAACAACACATCATGATCCAGAACGATAGCTTTTCTCTCTTTGGGACATTACCAAGAGTCGAATGCTTGGAAAGTACTCTAACAGTAACTATCTTGGGGCGTCCTTCTCAATGCTTGAGCTAGCTGGGGAAACGAGTTTCAACCGACCGCGCTGATTCGAGGTAGACTCGTTTCGTCGCGCTGAAAGCACTCTAATGGCGATGTCGTCGTAGTCTGTCGCCTCGTGGTCTTCAACTAGCTCCAATATGTATCCTATGGGTCACCGCCGTCTGGCATGTGTTCCGAAGTTGGTCACTATCACCGATTCTAAGTATTGCAATCTGTATGCCTCGCTGCTCGGGCAGGCCAAGTTGGTGCGATGAGGAAATGCATATGGGTACCATCAAATTTCACCTCGTCGAAGTTCAGTATCTCCATTTTTTTAGGCGCGCCTCCCAAGCGCATAAAGAGATACGGCAGATTAAGGTAGACCGCAGCATTGCTCATGATACCTAGGACTGTCTTTGATTCTATCCTAATGACAAACCCGTTGAACTACGTACATTGGATTAAGCGTTACAAATGACAGAAAGACCCTCACATGATATGGTTGAGAAGCTCCAACGTGAGAGCCAAATCTTACGCATATTTTTCAGGACTACCGGCGGATGGGCCGTCCGGTATTTCCACGAACTGTCTCGCAAATTCAGACGCGACGACATTTGGCCCGTCTCCATTATGATCGACGCTGAGATCGCGTAGCAGGGCCTTGACCGTATCGAAGGTCGAATAGAAATGGTCCAGGCGAGTTCCATTGACGCTGTCATGATGCACATGACGGACGTCGATGCGTCTCCTAACTGCAGGACAGTTGCCTTGTCCGTGGACTTCCAGATTGTAAACCCGGAATGCGGAGAAATACTTCTGGCAGATTTCTAACTGGGATCGTGTGAAAACTATAGGGTCGGATCCTGGGTCACGATCAGCTATGATGAAAGCCAACTTGCGCCAATAATCTTGATTCAGGCTGTAGATATCCCAGTCCAGTTCCGCTCTACCCGTCAGTCTCTCGTAAATCCAATTGGTCATTGCTAACTGTTCCGCGGTAATTTCAGGTACCGTCGAGTTTACGCATGATCCTATCTTTCCTTGACAAATCCGAAGCGGATCATGCTCGAAGAAACGATCGAGATGGCGAGTTTTGGCATAGGCATTCTCCAAGATCTCCATTTCGTGGCCTACCTCGAGTTTGTAGATCTTGTAGGGGGCTAAGCATTCTGCACTCGCTATCGCCGTCTCACACTGATTGTGCGTGTAGTAGTGAAGGCACGAACGAAAAGCCCTGAGAAACTGCCCGCAAACCAATCGATCTTGGGCGAGAGGCATGAACGACTTGAACTGCTGTCCCTTGTCGATCAGATCGTGGAAGCCGTTGGCGACATAAATGTTCCATCCAAGGGCATCTCCACTGGCTTCCTCCCAGATACGACATGCTCTTTGCACCAACTCTGGTCGAGGACGTCTGTCGACATGTTTGCAGCAAGCAATCACATCGCTGTTGCAGGTGACCGTGGCAGAAAATTCCCCGGATGGATGACTGCTGGCGGTCAAGTCCGACGTATGGCTGAACGAGGCGTTCAAGGAATTATTCAATGACCAATCGGAGACACTTTGCGATGTCAGCGCCGTCCGTTCAGGTTCACGTGACATGATCGACTTCGGCACATCGATCGAAGTCACCGTAAATCTCCCCGTTTCTTCATTCCTTGGCTTGGGCATAATCTCGACGGTCTTTCGACGCTTCCGTTGATGCGTCTCCTCCGTAGATATATGCCAGTGGGTGGCGCTTGATACAGTGTCTGTCACTTGATAAATCATCGAGTAAGAGCTCTATAATCTCTCTACTGACAGAACTGGCTTACTAGCAGAGCCAATCAGGTCATGTTGAACAGACGACGCGATTTTATGTCCCGTAAGATCATATTTCATAGAGTCAGAGAGGTCCGCAGGGTGTGTGTAGTCTGAGCTCGGATATTCGCTGAGTGAAACACGTTTGTTTTCCCTATCCATGCTGCGTTGAAAGCTTGAGAAGATGTTTTGTGTCTTGAGCTCGATATGTGACTATCACGACCTCGTTCGGAATGCGGTTACACGAACAGTCTTGTTGACCTGTCACTTATATTTGAGGCATTCAGTTTTACGATCGCTAGCGGATAATCAGTTTTGCTTATTGATATATATCCTTTGTTGGCTTTGTACTCAGCTGCTGCTTGTCTTGCCGAGGTGTGAGCGGAGGCTTAAGATATCGCAACTGTACTGCAGATAAGCCCGACCTTCTTGCGGTTAGCTTAGGCTCAAGCAGAAACTATCCGTTCTACCTATCAAACGTATCTGAGAGGCCCACCAAGAACCCTGTTCATCATCTGCTGACCTGATACGGGTTTCTAAAGCATCAAAGGAGGTTCAGAGATGGATCACATCCTTGAAATCACTGAGTACCCTGGTTCAGCTTGTGAAGGGCTTGAGAAGTGGGACGATGAAGCTGATACTTCGCCAGAAGCTAGCGTCGCGGCATCAAAGTTTCACCTTGCTCGTGGCGCGCGCTACTGTATCGTGGCGCTGATAGTCAGTGGCTTGCTGTCGAGAGATAGTGTGGGCGACACCCTGGGAAACGTAGGAGATAGACCATGCTCGATCTCTAACATAAGCACCAGCTACATAGCATATCTGTCAGTCCCCCCGGCCCCAACCGGCTGCTCGTATAGAAGGGTCCAGGACAGCAAGTCGTCCACTGATATTGACAAAATAGGATCAGCGAATGAACCCTATTTACAACATTATGATGTAACATCTGTAGTAGTCTGTTTCATATCCTCGAGAAGCATTCTGATCACTGGCATCATCTAGTATTCCCTGCCATCATACGATTCAGTTCTGCCAATTCGACGAGTCCGGTCTCTCCATCCGTACTCAGACAGTCAGACAGTAGTTTATACCCATCGTCCAACAGGGTTGCAACTTCACTTATGAGATCTCCTTTTGTACACCTGAAACTGGGATAGTATTTAGGCTTCAGCTGTGCACAAGGTCGACAAGATCCGCCGCCGTGTAGCTTATCGTTGTACGCCCTGAACGCTGCTACATATCTAAAAAGTACGCTTCGATCCTTCTCTGTGCTGTTTTTCATGATCTGGCTCAGAGGACGACCGGCACCGGTGACCTGGATACTTTTGAGGTGATAGAGTTTCAGCTCGAAAGTCAGGGTCTCCCCCTGGTTAACGTCGAAAGAACGCTCGACAATCCACATTGCGAGCCCCAACTCTGATGGTCGGAAATCGCGATCCCGCGTACTACTCAAGGGACATACCCCAACTTCTGCTGGACATTTCGTGTCCCCCGCCTGCCTAAAACATCCCGTCCTCGGTACACAAATGACTTCTGAAATATAAGCAAAAGCAGATCCGACATTTCCATCCGTCTTCTCTGTTTGAAGACTTTTGTCACGAAGAACACCTCCCATTTCCGGCTCAGTTCCCTCGCTCGAGCTTCCTTGTTGGGATATGAGCGAAGAACGTGCAGATGGAAGGTTTGTACCGGCGAGCAATGAACTGCGAGTGGTTTCAATGAAGGAAGAAGATGGGAATGCATTGTTTCCGTCGGTTAGTGACGGGTTCAGATGACTAGGCGTCGCTCTCCTCTCTGTTTTTCGCCTCGAGAACTTCCGAGATTTCCACCGATCCCTCGATGCAAATCTCTCGAGAGTCGACCCAATAGGGTTTTTGTCTGTCGCCTGGTTGGCAAGCCTTCTTTTTCGTGGCTTGGTGACTGTTTCTTCCATAAGAAGCTCTGGCGAGATCGCGGTCATCAATCTGATATCGGCTTGTTCTTTACCGTTACCCCTTTGCGGATTGAGGTCCCCCTGATGAGCTATCATATCGGTATAACCGGGATAGTGGTTGAATGCCACGTTTTCCGGATCAATACCAATAGGATGTGTCGGTTTCTCACAGTACCAGGGCTGCAGAAAATCGCACCCAGTGGCGAGTGTCATACTTGGATAGTAGATATCCATCCCGAGTGATATTGAACCGGAAGAGTCCACGCCCACAAAATTGGCGGTCGTGCCATGACTATTTGTGAGATTGGAATGGGCACCGAGTTGGATAGCGAGGTCTCTTGAGGTATGGTATGATACTGGCCACTCTGTGTCATTATACTGTCATAATTTGAGCTGCGATCAGCTGACAATCAGGTCCATAAACGGACGAAACTCACCCCCCCTTGGCTATCAGTCTTGGATCCTGCTTCCGATGGGTCAAAAAGGCGATCGGAAAACGACATGATCAGAAGGCAATGTGATGTTTGGGCTAAGCGAAAGGGGATGGTCCGGA
This sequence comes from Filobasidium floriforme, assembly GCF_021052385.1. Taxonomy (NCBI): domain Eukaryota; kingdom Fungi; phylum Basidiomycota; class Tremellomycetes; order Filobasidiales; family Filobasidiaceae; genus Filobasidium; species Filobasidium floriforme. Next base: position 198,997 of record NW_025763627.1, on the reverse strand, counting down.
TGGCAGAGATGTTAGCTGGACTGTAAACGAAGATCTTCCAGTATTAGAATTTCACCCTTTATATTCTTCGTAGCTCTGTATAAGCTGAGATAAAGATGTACATCCTTTGTTTGCTTCTCGGTGGGTCAAGGTCATCGTTCGGCCCAGACTTTCCCAGATCGACAGAATACTATGGCATCGATATCTTGAAGTTCAAAGACGGAACATGGCTGGTGTTTGAAATCTTTCCGCCACAGTTAGGGTCTCGCTGTGGTGTTGAATTGCCAGGGTAGATACTCGATCACGACGTAGCGTAGCGCACATCATATGACGTAACAACACAGCTATCGAGATGTTGGACAAAGGAGGCTGCCTACGCTCCTATAGAAAGCTAGGCTATCTAATGCCATTTGACCTCTTGATCATACTGATTGACGTAGAGTCGGTCTCGTGTCATACAAGGCGTGCGAGGGTACCATAGCATCGTAAAGGAGTAGAGAGCATGTCATCCATATTCGTACATCAGGCAGGCGGTGCCAAGCAGTTTAGACAATCGCAATTCGATTGTTGGGTATGACGTGATGTGCTAAATACGAGACAAAGGAGTGATCGAAATCCCCTGCCTGTCCTATCCATTCATGGAATAACTACGTATACATAACATCCTGATGACAGTCTTGTCCGGTAAACTCGAGGCAAGAATCTCCCTATCAATCAATTTGGGAAACAACCAAGTCCCGCCTTCACGATGAATACGTCAAGTATCGAATACTCAGACGAAAGGGCTGCTGAACTCTTGCTGAATTTGTCTCGGGGCCTTTCAAGGGAAGATCCCAGCGGCAGTCATTCTCGCGCCATCAGCCAAGGTACTTTCCAGACATTCCAGACTCAACTTCCAGCCAGTACCGCTGGAACAGCTCCGACAATCAATTCGAGTGCCCTCCCGAACAATGCTTCATCCCCTTCCACGCAAGATGGAGTCTCCGCCTCTATGGCTGCTTCACCTGGTTTGTGTGGGGCGAGCATGGCATACTGTTACGAGAACAAAAGATATATCGGCGGGAACGAGCAGCTTGCTGAGCGGTACCTCCGCGCGGCTGAGAGCTCGCTATTTGCGGCGACTGGATTGCCACTCGACTGGAGCATCTTCCAACGTGATCTCTTCACAATGTTTATCGGCCAGCCTGTGAATAAGGGATATGTTCCCCACAACCGCCAGAAGCGAGTCGTGAGAACCTTCATGTCAACGTTCCTCGGCGTGTGTTTCCATCAATGCCATGCAGGTTGCGCAACGGCGCAGTCAGTACAGCTAGCGGTCTTGCAGGCCAACATGAGAATGCCAATCCGCCGTAGCGAGGCCGAACTCGCGGAGGCATATCAGGCGATTGCTGAATTTGGATATATGAAGGGACCTGTTCCGGCTGCGACCTCGGAGCTTCCGATATGTTTAGGCGAACTCGGGTCATGCCCTCGTCAGCTATACGGAACAGTCCAATTCACCGACAGTCAGCTTGACCTGGTCCAGTGGCTATTGTGTCGACTGACGGGTGCGTCTTCAGATGCACCTGCACCTGTTCTCACTTCGGCTTTACACAACATCGCCAGAACGTCCTGGACACAGAACCCTGGGACAAACGATCTTTGCAAATTTGGCAAGGAGAATCCATACCTTGCAACGCGACTACACGATTTCCTGTTGTGTGCCCGAAACCTCAGCTGGGAGATCCATCAAGGCGTCTGTCCAGGTACGATGTCTGCCGAAGGCCGCAATCAACACTCTGTCGACTATGTTGACCACCCAACCACTCTACTGGAAACCCGATACCAGACAGCTCTCCAGATTCTTGCTCGCGATGAATCGGATGGGAATCCGAAGATAGATTGGAAAAAAGTTCCCTCACTGCGTGCGATCTCCTCAACGTAGTTTAAGCAGAATGAGGAGCCTTCAATCTTCGATTGTTGCGAAAGTTTTCCCCAAAAATCGCTGTCTGTTCAAAACCTCCCCCTTTCGCGCCTCAATCGTTCGTTTTTATACGACTCCATTGCCAATGTGCCTGTCCATAGAGATTATGTGTTTATTGGTAGGCTTGTATCGATATTCATCTAGTCTGTGTTTCATTACTCATGTAGTCTTTGTCTGTCGACTATTTGTTTGATATCGGCAAGTGCTTCGATGCGCTGACCATTTGAACAAAGCTAGTGAGAATTTGCCACTCTTGCTCGCACAGCCGGATCTCAAACAAGTGATTGAGAGCTGATATAAACGTTAGTATGGAGATCTGAAGCGTCTATTAATAATGCTAACGGCGCTTTTGGGCAGAACGGAATGAGAGTCATGATCTGTCAGCAGCCTGAACTTTGACATTCTACCTTCAACAGCGCCCCAAGCAAAATACGCGCGTTATTGTCTGAGCTGCCCAACACTGACAGCCAACCTGCATTCCGCAGCCTGCAGGTAAGTGTCTCGATAGCAGAAGCAGAAACAGTCGGATGCGGTTGGGAACGTTTATAAAGATGTATAGCGAAGTTCTGTGGGGAGATAAGCCTGAGAACCGCCTTCAGACACATATTGACGTCCTCCTTTGTACTATGCATCATACTAGTTTGTTAATATAAAGGTAACCGTCATTGTAAGCAACAATCAAAATGAAAGAAAAGATGCCCAAGTTGCGTTTGGTGAGCGTAAGAACATGCAGGCTACATCCGCCCTGGGACGGTTCGAACCTCATTGTTATATCGTTCAGTGTCCCTCTAACCTTTAGAGCTCTTAAGAACGTATCTCTAGCTCTCGGAACAGCAAAGTTCTGAGCTGGAACGGTTGTAGGTGCTTTGCTCATACCCTTGTTGCTAATGCTGCCGAGGCAAAGGTATTACGAGCAACAAGGTCAACTGGCTACCAGGAACACCTTGAGAACTCGACTTCGCAAAGTTCCTGCATGTTCAATACTTTGAACTCTCTACTGGTTTCCCCCTAATTACAAGGATGTGTCTTCTTGCATACTGATACCGAGCATGGGTAGCATATTCTGAATTCTCCTATAGGTTTTTGTCATGAGCCCAGCTGTGTCCTGTGCGTCCCTGATGGATCCGCGAATGGAGAATCCAACGGGAAGTACCTGCTTGTACTTCTTGCATAATCCATTATGATGTATTCTCAGGTTGTGTAGCTGCATCAGAGCCATGTAGCGGTGTAGTAATTTGGCGATCCCGTTCGTGGGTAAATTTGCTGCTGATATGGGTAAACTCAATCTGGAGAGACCCTGAAATTCAAATCCCAGTATCTGATCGACCAATGCTTTTCCTCTGAGTGACTTATGGAAGACAGCTTGACAGATCCACAAGGCAAGTGCCAACTCCTCTGAAGTGAATGGCCGATATAGTTCTCGGTTGTGGAGGTTGCATCTGCCAAATTCACCATCGCACTTGTCCACGCGCAGAGACATCTGGTAAGTAGATGGCACTACGAATGAGAGCACTGACGTTGACGGCAATGGCACTGTGACACCATCTCTATCAGCCTCAGACAACTTTGGCGAAATTAGGAAAAATGGACTTGCCGGATTCTGCTTCGGCAAAAGTTGACGCAGCAGCATGCGCAATGGAAAGGGGAAGTGATTCGGAACTCAAGGGGTATCCATTCTCAGGCTCTTGGACGAAATCATCGGTTGGCATAGGGCCCTGCATCGGGTATGATATGGCCAGATTCTCATCAGGCTGGATCTCGCATCGTCCTTCCGTATGAGTCTGATCAGACATAGTTTCATTTTGTGATGGCGGCTCGTTGACCCAATCTTCTCCGAAATTGCATACATATGCAAAGAAATCGTCTGCACCTGAAACTGCAGCTCTTGTGGTGGTCGATGGGACGAAATCAATGGAGGCTATAGTAGGGCTTGCCATCGCACGGTGTTACACCAATGGTCGTCCAGAAATGCAAAAGTGATATGGGCAGCCCGAGGCCAATGTTGAGGATGGATAAGGAGAAGCATCAAAGGGAACTCGGGTCAAGCCTTTATGACAACGCACACTCAAGCAGTGCCGTAATTCTCGACAGCAGTAGAATGGATGCTCCTTTCAGCTTTGGTAACGTGCCTGAGGCTTGGAATCACGTAGGCAGCTAATCCACACTCATTGCCGGACATGAAGGTGGCTATGACTGAGACCGAGGCATCAACTTGACATGGCACGTTTTATTGAAATTCCTTTTATCGCCTGCAAGCACGTCATCGTTCTATCATGGAAATGCAATCGTTGAGAACCCTGCACATAGCGACAAGGCCAGATACATCTATGACGAACTGGATACATCACATAATACATGATAGAAAAGCGATTCCTCAGGCGTTTCATTGTGAACATCATCGCCATGTCGCCCCTCATTCTACCTCAACGCGATCGATAATCTGTCTAGCAATTTTGTACAGTTCATTCAGCTTCTTGTCGTGTCCAGATTGCGCATCCACGGGAGTAGAGTTATCGTTAAGCCCACCATAACCTACAGGGAGACTCTTGAGTCCCGGACATTTGCCACAATTGTGTGTTGCTAGATTGATAACACGAGCGCATGCAACAAAACGCCTGAGATCTCTTGCTTTTGTGATTGAAAGGCCTGTCCTTGTTCCTGCATGTGCGATTCGTTTGGCGGTGATTTGGTCGAAAGTGTACAAACCCCAGAGGGAGATTACTTTTACATCTTTGTTGCAGAGAAGCACTCTGATCTCGTCCAAGAGGAATATATGTTTGGCAGAGAGGTCCGGGATCCCCTCAGGCTTGTAAGGGCAAGATCCAAACGCGCCCTTACATCCAGGTAGCTGTGGATCGAACCAACAGTAAAACCCGCTGATGCTAGCATAGGCCTTTTTAAGGTCGTTTAAAGGTGCTCCTGAGGCTGGATATGGAACCCTTCTGATCTTTCCTCTGTTCTCCATCTCTGTGCTGCAGTTGCGATGGACGCAGTGTGAGAGGACCGTGCGGTAAGTGTTCATGTAAATCATAAGAAGTTCTCGATCTGCATCTCTTATGACGGATTCCTTTATAATATGTCCATGGAAAACCTCCAGTAATTTCTCCGTCAAGATACTCCAACTCAGCGTCTGCCCCGTTGCTACTCGCCAGATGATTACAGCCGCTTGCTGGTAACGCGCTTCCATAGCTGTCCTCCCCTCCTGTTCCCTACACTCGGCCAAGCTACCGCTGCACTTTCCAAGGATAAAAAGTTCCAGTGACCCGTTTTTCGATGTAGGGTCAGTCTCAGGACGAGATCCAGTGATTTCAGAGGGGGCCGAAGTCAACAAGTTGCCAAGGCTAGTCAAACATGAGGTTCTCAAAGCTGAACGATTGATATGAGAGGTCGTGGTCATTCCAGATGACGTCTCAACCGTGGTTGTTGCGAGTTGGCGATCTCTGGCTGACAATTGTAACAGCCACCGAGCGACTTCTTCATCGGGAATAGTACCAGGTTGAGATGCGGTGTCGGCGAAGTCGTCATTCATCTTGTCTTTGTGCGATGTTTTGTGGTGGCAATCAAAAGCCGAACCTGGGGGGTTGCCTCCCGAAGCTAGTGGGACCGAAGTCATATAAATGATTGCAGCCATCTCGTTTCCTAATGATAATGAGTAAAGCGAGCTCCTTTGTTGACTCCAGCAGTCTCAATGACGCAAGATTGAGAAGGCTCATTTCATCACATGACTAGGCATGAAAGCCGAAAGGCAAGCTCGATGTCACAACCATGGCGTCGTGTCGATGGTGTTCGGCAACCAACATAGAAAGGGATCAAGTGACATGCAGTACGTCTCCGCCTTATTCAGACCACTGATCAGGCAGGTGTCGAGAGCCGTCAGTCGCGCCTCTTTCTGCCTTACCGACAATGAAGGAGAAAGCGCATCACAATGATAGAGCCATAGATAGATATTATTAGGGGGAAAGACTAACAGTCTACACGGGGCTAGGTCTAGGGGTAATGGTGTAATAACGGATGAAGTATATACATACAATAAGCCTATTATAATAAGCACCTATGGGAGATGTAAAAGTAGACCCCTGTGGGGATGTCGAGAGGTGTCTCCGAAGGGACCTCCGAGGGGGTCTCCCGCGGGAGTAGCGACGCGTCACGTGACGGCTATAACAGGATCCCCCCCCTAGGTCATCGCCCCGATGACCAACTCCGAAAAAGAAAACGACCGAAACCCCCGAAGGAGTGTAACAAGAACCCGCCCGAGATGGGCTCTACCCTCAACAAAGAGATGTCGAGGCGAAGGGGGGGTGACTCCCGAAAGGAAACGCTCGGGCTGAGCAACCGTAAAACCCCGAAGGGAAGAGAAAAGAATCCACGCACTGGAGGGGAGGTATCGTAACCCCGAACGACCCGTAGAAGACGTAGCCGACCCGATCCCAAGAGACGTAGGAAACACCCGGACTGGGCACCGTAAAAGACTCGGACTGAGCCACCGTAAAAGAATCCCGGACTGGGTGCCATACCGACGTGTAGTCGGGTGAGGGGGATTGTGATTCCCATGAAGAAACGCTCGGACTGAGCAGCCGTAAAGAAAACACCTCGGACTGAGGGACCATGAAATGAATGTAATAAACCCGGCCTGGGTACCATAAAACAAGAGAAGGAAAGAGACACCGGCGCGCCTAGTTGGGGGTCCACAGTGGGACATCATCGTACGCCGAGAGATCGTACGCAGCCCCGGCTGACGCCGCGGAATAGGAAGGTTGGAGGGTGGCGCCAGCTACCTGCATAGAATGCCTCTGCTTGGCGGCTTTGATCCAGGCTGGGGCCGATTCGGGAGGTGCCCGGGGATTCGGGCACTGGTTCGCGAAATGTCCCATCTGGTAGCACTTGAAGCAGGGGACGGCGGGATTAGGTTGCCGGGCGGCCGAAAGATCCATAGGACCACCTTGGTCCACGGGAGGAGGAGGAAGAGAAGAAGAAACCGGGGGAGGTCCCGGGGCAAAAGGAAAAGGAGCTGCCGTCTCGGCAGGCTGAAAGGTGGGTGCGCGGGGAGTTTCCCGGCGAGGTCGTTCAGCGGGGATGGCGGGTCGATCGTATCGGGCGGCCAAGTTCTGGATGTCCAAGAGGGACATCTCCGTGTACCCATCATGGGCACGAACCGACAGCTCAACATCCGACCGGAGTCCATGACGAAAGACTCCCCGGAGAGCGGCGTTGTTCCATCCCGGCATAAGACCCACAAGGGAGTTGAACCTCGCGGTGTACTCGCCGACCGAGGTGTTCCCTTGCCGCAACCCTAAGAGTTCCCCTTCCGCGAGGTACTCTCGGGATGCTAACCCAAAAGAAGTAAGAAAGAGAGTCCGGAAGACATCCCAGGTGCACTGTTGTGCAGCCTCCGGGGACGTATACGACCGGGCCCATAAAGCAGCGCGACCCTGAAGGTGGGTCGACGCGAAAATGATCTTGATCCGATCCAGAGAGTAAACCGCTGGAGCGGTCTCGAAGTGCATCTCGCACTGATGAATGAAGGTGGTGGCCTTCTCCCGTTTGTCCGGGGTATCGGTCCCATCGAAGGGTCCCGGCGGGGCGAGCCGAAAGGGGTTCGATCCCTGACCGCCGACAGGCTGCTGCTGGCTCTGAGCGAAGAGCGTCATGGCCTGCGCCATCTGTCGGAGTGCCTCCTCCATGGGAGAAGGTGCGGGGGGAGGAACCGGAGGAGAATGAATGTGGCCGTCGTCGGACATGATAAAAGGAGTGTCGAAAGGAGGGTGAAAAAGGACGTGAAGAAAGGAAGAGACGAGGGAAGAAGAATTCGCTAGCCGGGGTAGAAGAGGATGATCCGTTATTCTATTAGGGGGAAAGACTAACAGTCTACACGGGGCTAGGTCTAGGGGTAATGGTGTAATAACGGATGAAGTATATACATACAATAAGCCTATTATAATAAGCACCTATGGGAGATGTAAAAGTAGACCCCTGTGGGGATGTCGAGAGGTGTCTCCGAAGGGACCTCCGAGGGGGTCTCCCGCGGGAGTAGCGACGCGTCACGTGACGGCTATAACAGATATACAATCATTGATGATTCTGAGACATTCCAAGCTCTGCTGAATTTTTGGTTCTTTCTTCTTGTTCTCATCTTTGAGCAGGGTGTTCTCTGCCTTAAGAGCACCAATATCTTCTCCATGCTGGATGACATTGGTGACGATGCGATGGAGGGAATCGACCTTGTTCCATTGAGACTTGATTTTGCCCCATTGCTTTTCGAGCTTGATAAGCAGTTTGTCGGCCATGATGATGCAGGGCAGCCGATGACAACCATCTGAGGGCTTGATTGTACAGTTTGATCACTTCTACCCTTCGGCTGCGCGACCTAGAACAAGTTCTATCGCTTCTCAGATAGCCGCGGTAGCGAGATACTCTTGGATAGTGTCGTTTGTGATGTACCCTAAAATGAAGCCGGTGTGTCAGCTTCACAAAGTCTGGCTTTCTACTGCTGGATGCTGACCACTCATGGAGATGCGTCTCCATTTGGATACTACCACAATTCTTGTGAGATAGCTAGAGGGTTTCAGGTAGATGGCGCATGTCCAATTTGACGTGAACGCAAAAGAATCACGGGGTTCTTGCGCCCAGGCGGTTTCGACGTTTCCAATCACGGTTGTTTGCTCATCCTGGCGCTGTTCACAAGATGTCATGTCCGCACAGCGGTAGCCACGCTCTCCTAAGCACAATCAGGCCTTCGTCCTACCATGAGTCTGCAACATCGGTGTATTTAGCCTGAGCGTAGACCTGGCTTTAGCGATCCTCTTCAACATGTCCGTCGGTGGCGGGTAGAGGGTCTGCCGATGCTTTAAGGATTTGCGTCGATCACCTTCTTACAGTCCTTCATCAGAGCCCAATTGCACTGCATCCCCCTTTTCAAGCACATTTCGCATGCCGGCAGTCCTGCGCAACCCCCTCTTTTGCTGTCAATACCACCTAGACACCTAGGACTCGGTTTGCCGGCCTCTTTCTTCAGAGCTTCCCAAAGTTTCGGATCCATCTTCCTATCCTTAACCCCGATCAATGTAGAAAGTAAGCGCGCGCGTGTGAGGATTACTGGGATTACTCCTCAGGATTACAGGTGGATGATGCTTAGTCAGCATCACCTAAGTTGGGACCTCACCCCGGTGATGAAAATCTCGGACAACTAGATCATCAATATACATCACTTGACTGTTAGATCTCAAGCAATATCTTGAGTTCTAACAGGTCAGTACCTTTGTATTGGTTAATAACACATGCCATTGATAAAGCAATATCTTGAGTTCTAACAATCAATCGGTTCAAATGAGCACCAATATCAGATTCCTACCTATCCTTCACGTCGATCAATCGGTCCGGACGAGCACCGATACCAGACTCGCAAACTGATCGGCTGGTACCCAAGAATCATGTAGGAACAATGTAGTCAGACATCCACCAGGCCGCCCATGCATTTCCGCCGTAATCATGCAACTGACCACTGATCATTTTTGGATCTCTGTCTGCCCTTTCCTGTGCGGTCATCAAATTGTCTTTCGAGCTGTCCCCATCGTCATCGCTCATCTCCATCACCAACATGGCTAGTTCTTCTTCTTCAGGCGTAATGTTATATGCTGTTTGAGGATCAACATATTGAAGCATCAACAAACCAAGTCGAAAAGTCTCAGAGTACGATCTCGGCTTGAATGGGACAGGTTCTCGGCCTCGTACTTGAATCGATCGCGATCAGAGCCAACCTTCCTTCAATACCCTCGAATTGCCTCGCAATGGCAGGAAAATAATCGTTTCTTTCAAGCTGGACATCACTCAACCGCCAATTGCACGACCTGATTTAAGCTCCACGGTCCATAAGGGCATTCAGGCCGATGTCATCAGGTCTGTGCTCGAAGTTCCGTCCGGTGGAAAGTCCTCATGATGCTGTCGGACTATACCGACGGCCTTTGATCTACGCAGAGAGCGACACGCCGGACAAGCCATGCCCATCAAGTGCGGTGAATACAGGAACGCGTACTGACAACGCAATGGTAGGATCGAGCACGTTGTATGATCATTTCGATATATTCGCATGTCGTTATATATCATTTCGCCGGGGGCGTACACGACCTTCGTCTCCCTTGCATTATCATTGACTCGGTAGCGCGCGAATGCTATTTCTTGCCTCATTCTTCGTCTTCGTTCTCGCCGTTTTTCCCCTTCTTCCTACATTGCGTCTGCTCCTTCGGAATAGCGCTTCAAAAACCGTTGACTCGATCAGAAGACCTGTCCAGGAGGTGGAAAGTAGACCGGCGATAAGATCAGCCATCGATTCTCGTTAACACGCCCTCTCAAACGACCTCAGACGCCATCGCCCATCACTCAACCCTCCCCATAAGCACAACCCCCCGCATCAACCACAACCACAACCACGACCGCAAACCGCGCAGCAAAACGCAAGAACAAGTAACGTATAACCCTCAGACCGAATAAACGTTTTCGTCCCCACCAAAAGACGCCCCCCCAAAAGGGAGACGTTTGGATATCAGACTCATTAAATCAGTGTATATTGTTGTTTTTAGGTCGCATCATAGGGTTGTATTGTTATTCCTTTTCGCTTGTTTTTGCGTTTTGTGCTTGTGCGGTCTGTGTTGCGGTCTTGATCTTGATTTCGGTTTGAGGCGCGGCGATCGACGGATTCGGAGGAGGATGTACGGGAAAGATAGCCGACAGGTCGCAGCGGAGCAAGGAAGAGACACATCCCGAAGAAAAAAAAGACGAGGCATCGACACCCGGACTAACCTTTCTTCTCACCGGACGATCAACTCCCCCTCAACCCCCCGCCTATCCAACCCCAACTTGTCCAACAACCCCAAATACGCTCCCTCTCCCTCTCCTCCCCGCCTGCCCACCCTCTTCTTGTAGTACGAAAGGATCTTGGCTCGTTGGTGGACGAGTTCTCGGAGACGTTTCTTGTTATGGACGTCCCGAGGATTAGCGGCAAGGTGCGTGTTGAGCAGGTGGATACGATGAGTGAGGATAGCGGAGGTTACTGTTGGGTGGCCGGTGTTCATCCTGGGCGCTACAGGCTCCTTGTCCGCCTTCCCACTAGCTCCGTCACCGTTGCCATTATTGTCGTTGTTGGCATTAAGATCTCCCCCGAAGACCTCGACGATCCTCCTCACACTCTCCTTCCTGACCCCCTTCGCATCGGCATTCCTCAAATCAAGTACCCTCATAGTCTGTTCACTCATCTTAGCCTCCATAGCGACCGCCTCCTCATAAGCGCGTCTCTCTGCGGGAGAAGGGGTCTTGCCGAGCTTGGCAGCTTGGGCGGCTGGGAGGGAAGAGAGGAGGGTCTCTGGGAGGTGTTTGAAGAGGAAGGTTTGGTCCGCGTTCAAGTTGAGGTTCGAGGTCGAGGTAGAGTCCGAGGTGGATTCCGAGGTGGAAGAGAGCGAGCCGGTATAAACAGCCGGCTGGACCGGAGCGGGAAAACCGCTATTCTCCACGGTGTACTGCGAAGGATATTGAGGAGGCTGGGAGAACCAGATCGATTGCCGGTCGAGTACCACCTTCTTCAACAAGCTCCGTTCATATTTCCCTCCAACTTCCTCCTTCGCAGTGTTGTTGTTGTTGGCATTGCTGCCAGACTGTTGACGAGCGAAAAAACCACCCGTCCTAACCTCCGGCTTCAGGTCCCCCAAGATCGGATCTACCAACCCTTGGACGTCTTGCCTTGACCGCTCGGTACGGAGGGCGAGGTTCTTTTGTTTCTTCTGACGTGCGACGATCTTGCGTTTGGATTCCAGCGGGGTAGAGGATGTGTGGAATGATGCACGAGAAGACGATGATGCAGAGGTGGAGGATGATGATGAAGCGGTGCAATTGAGAAGAGAGGGAATAACGGCTGTAACATCAGAAATATCAGGAGATGCAGCGTGTCAACTGGACCGTTTCCGACATGCTCGTTCTCGCATTCAGTCGGGGCCACTTACCTGTCCGTAAAGACAGCCTGCTTGTTGATCCTATCAGAGTCGAGTGGGACATGGTTGCAGTGATTTGGAGAGGTACTTATTAGGTCGAGTGGGAGTAGAGTGAAGATAGTAAACGTGCCTTTTCAAGTTGGGACTTGGTCGATTTTTTTCGTTCTTAAGTTGATTTCCTGCGCTTTCTCACGCGTCTGAGCTCGCGCCAGTGACCTGGTCGAGGGTTCAAAGGGATCGACCTCGATACAAACAACGTCGTTGTTGATGGTGAGATCGACCACCCCAATAACTTCACAGCAGCATAGTGAATCACATAGGATCATTCTTTGGATCACTAGCTATAAAATCCCGAAACTCCGGTGGATCCACGTCGAACGGCGGACGAGATGATCATACCTAAACAAGAATCGTCATCATCATCAACACCCTCATCAACAACCACCTCTTCTGCGTCAAAAGCAAAAGCATCATCAGCTCCTGGTAAAAAGGCGACATCACAGGCCAGTCCACTCAAATTGAAAAAGGGTAGCAAGATGGCAGTACGTAGACCTTGACCGCCTTGTCACTTCTATGTGGGCAAACGCAAGACCGATATTGACAGTAGTGATCACAAACACCTGCTACTACTTCATACCACATCTCTCCACTCGCCATACCTATCCCATAGTCAACGGCCACCTCACCAACAACCACCTCATCTACCTCCTCATCAACCTCACCAAAGATGCCCCCTCCGAACCTCCAATCAATCGACAGCTCATTCCAACTAGCAGAATACCTCGCCTTGCTGATCAAGCGGGATCCGAGGGATGTAGAGGGGATCGTGGATTTGCCTGCGAGCGGATCGGGTGCGAGTGCCAATGAAGCGAACGCGGGTGCGAGTGTGAGTGCGAGTCAAGCTAGCCCGGAAAAGGCGAAAACCACACACCAGGACAAGGGCAAGGACGGACAAGGAAAAGTACAAGGAGCTGGAGTTGGAGTTGGATCGAGAGGTGCGGATGGGGTTGGGAGTCCGAACGGGAGTGGGAGTTCAAGTGGGAGGAAGAAAGAAGTGGATCTCGTGAGTTTCCTCTTCTCGGCTCTCCCAACTTTACTTTCAGGAATACGATCTCGGCGTCCTCGTTCTTGCTCCCATCTTGGGGTGTTCCGCATCGTCGCGTTCCGGGATCTGCCGGTCCCAACCCACTCTTGACTGCTACTTCGGAGCGGAAAGCTCGAAGCGTGTCCGTACGGTCCCTTACCAGCCCCGAGCCGGTGGATGGGCAGAAGTGCAGATCGAAAACGTGAACGTAGGATGGGGTCTGACATCCAGATCGATGTGAGGGTTGGAGCTCAGGGCGGAGATCGTCGTAGATCGAGATGCGATGCGAGACCGAGCTACAGTTCGACGATCGACGACGTGTGGCAGGATGACGATAACGATTGAGTCCGAGATATAGAAAGCTGATATCAACACGCTTCCTCATTCTTTTCTTGCTCTCTCTGTTGGGTCGGCGGGAAATTGCAGTGGGTGTACGAACATCTTCGGTAAGCCCCCCAATTCCCCGAATCCCTATATGCTTTCCACACACTACTCTTCTCTTCACTCACACCCACACATACGTTGCTTCGACTCTGCAGCCGCCTACCACAAGACCTGACCCCGCTCCTAACCTCCCTCCTGCCCGTCTGTTCGAGAGAAACGTGCCCGGAAATGAAAGCTGCCGAGTGGGTTTACTTGTGCGTTGCACATCCTGTATTGGGGCCCGGAGGGAGTTCTGGTGGGGGTGTGAATGGGGGGATGAGCAGTGAGGTGAGTCTTGGCCTCTTCGGGATGGTACTTGCGTTCTGGAGAGACGTGGCTGAGGTGTTCGAATCCTTGGTGTGCCGGGTTGGTAGGGTTGTTCGGCGATCGATTATATTCTGCATACGTAAGTGTCGCCTCCGACACCAAGTATTTTCTACTCGTCAGCGGAACTATGAACAAGATTGGAAAAAGGCAGAAAAGCTGAGTTATGATATGCGTTGCGTGGAAAAACAGGGTGGACCAGCATACGGCGCTTTGGAATTCGGCCCAGGCGTTCCCTTCTCGGTGAGCGCCTCTTCCCTTCCGTTCCTCGCTCGAACAGCAGGCGCATAGCTGACCACACCTTGCACAAAACCACGTGTAGACTCTCTATCAAAGCCGGCTCTGAACGGTATTTCGGTCAACAAGCTCGACGGATCTCCAGGGTCTTTGGGCACGCTTGGTTCCACCACCGAGAGGTTTTCGAGGAGTGCGAGGTGAGCCCCTGGCGATTCTGATCTTTTCTTTTTGGCGTTTCTTCTCTTTTTGCTGACGACAACGAGTTGTTTGGCTACGTGGCCTTTCTTGGTGCGGGTCGCTTTAGGCTGAGAACGCGCTGTACGCACGGTTCTTAGCGCTGATCAGGCGGTACGGATTGATGGCCGAGGAACTGCTCGTCATCCCCTGGGACAAGCCCGGGTCCAGCGAGAGCAAGAACAGCGACGGTCAAGATGGCGGGAAGACCGACGCCGCTTCTGCTAGTGCTGGTACTGCTGGCGCAGGGGTGGGTTTGAAGAGGTCGGCCTCGGTCAAGGTCGCCGCCGGATCCGGATCTGCAGCGGGGAAGAAGGGCGAGAATGACGAAGAGGAGGAAGATGCCGATGTGGAAGATGGCTCGGAAGGAGAGTTTAGGCGCGATCAATTCGGACCCTCAACGGCTGTCAAAAAGCCCGCTGGATCTTCCGTTACAGGAAAGTCGAGCAGAGGGCGCGGAGGTTCAGACAACAAGGCGGTCAGGGGGAGGAGAAAGTTGTTCCAAGTGGACATCCCAAAGGAAGAAGACGAGGACGACATCATGGACGAGCTCGAAGCGCTCGAGCACGTTCAGAATCACGGGGACGACGACGATCCCGTCAACGCCGAGATCGATCGGTTTACGATCATCGCCAACAAGGAATTGTTGGAACCGAGGGCGGAGCCGGGGACCGAGGTCAACAAGTCGAACAGGAGCAGGAACAGGAACGGGAACAACAATATCGAAAAGCTCAGGAGGATGCGTGAAGCCAACGCCTCTTCGAGCGTTGGAGGCAAGTTGAACGGCTTGGGGATGGGTGTGGAAAAGTTCCCCACGCCCACGCTGAGAGACCCGTTAGCTGGGGATCCTAGTCGAGGAGTCTCTGTCCCCTTGCATGATGTCAGTCTGAACGACGACGATGACAAGGTGGACCACGCGGAGGGTGGGAGCGATAGCGATGATAGTGGTGGATCCGGGGGATCTGATCCGGAAGAAGCTGTCACGGGCGCTGCGGTGGATTCGGACGAGGAGGATGAGAAGATGGTGGAGGATGTCGGGAGCGGGTTATAAGCCGAGGTGTTTGACGAGGGAGTACCCCATCTTTTCACGCTCCTGTTCCTTTTTCGCTTTTCTCGGATGTGTTGACGACCGCTACGAATGTATGGATGATCACGACGACTTGATATTCTATGTGTGTATCTGTCTAGACTGGATGCTGGCCTGTGCAGCATATCGACAACGTCATTATCAAGACCGAAGTTGCCACTTCTGACGACTTGCACGTTGACATTCTTGACGCAGTTCGACGGACACATTGGTGGACCTTCTTCCCCCCTTCTCAAGCAAAGCTGTGGCTTCCCGCTACACCCCTACCCCTCCTCTTCCCGCGGTCACCTTCAAAGATCGGCACGCCAAGGATCTGGCCGTCTTCAAGGCATCCGAAACTATTGAGGCACACATGACGGTGATGAGTGGTTATATCACCTACTTCTCAAAGCACCGCGCCAAGATTATTGAGGAGTAAGTTTAAATCTTTAAGCAAGAGCCTAAATTTTGTATGCTTATGCCGTTCTGGCTGCCATAGTATATTGAAGGTGCAAGCTCCACCTTGTGCTGCACCCCACCCGTTCGATAAGGCCTTTATCAGCCACCCCTGGCAGATATTGAGGGCTCACCTGTCTTCAGATTGTGTACCAGAGACATCTTCTCCCGTCACCCTAAGCTGAGCGGGTGGATCGTTCCTGAGGGTGTAACCACTAACCCCTAAGCGTCAATGTATCCGTTGTTGTTCATGAGTCGGAATTGTGTTGTTATGGGGCGCCATAAGCGTCAAATGCAAAATTGTATGCTACCACGTTTACGCGTATCAAGACTCGATTGCGCGTATCTAGACTCAATTTCGCCTTTACAACACTTAACTACGCCTTTCACTTCTCGCCTTTACGAGCCCAGTCTAGGTCACCCTACAATCGACTCGATCAGTCTCGGCTGTACTATAAAGGGACCATGTAGTCACGTATACGCGACCATGTCCTTTCACATCCCAATCATGAGTTGCAATTCACTCGAATCAGCTTACAATGGAGTCCACTGGTCATATTGTTCTAGTTTCTGCCCACGTTGCCCAAATATTCGTGCCGATACGGCTTTACCTCGATCAGGAGCTCAATCAACGGGATCCCCTGCTCCTACCAACCCTGCTTAACGCTCTAGACGACCTCGCACACTTTCTACGAATCGTTGTCAAGCACCGTATCCCTCATCAAGCTTACCGCGAGCACATTCTTGCCGTCATTGGATTCCAAGATCGTCTCTGTGCTTATCAAAGATCTTTGACTGATGCTCCAGCCATCGTCGCTCCCAACTTGACAAGGTCACTAGAGGGCGGCCGCCCTACCGTCTCAATCCCCGCAGAACAACTCGTACTGTATACCAACCTTGGCTTCCACGACAAAGACATCGCTCGACTACTTGGCACCTCGAGAAGCACGATCACTAGGCGAAGGAAGGAATTGGGCTTGCAGAAGCGTCGGGAGAAACACTTGGTACCCCAAGATCGTCTTGAAGCTGTAAGTGCAAGAGCGTTCGAGACCGAACAAGACTTTTCAAGACACGACAAGACTTGAATAGACTTGAAAAGACATCTAAAGACTGTTAAAAGCATGTCTTAGGCTAAAGTACTTTCGTTATTGTTGACATAAGCTGATTTGACTTGAATTTGTTCTACAAAGCTTGTCGGCAATATCCTAACAACTGTCGACTCCAACAATACCGGAGAACGTCTTGTTATGGGTCTCCTCACGGCACAAGGAGTCAAAGTTACCCGACGACAGTTGAGAGATGTCATGCAGACGTATGACCCACAAGGGAACATGCTGAGGCGAGCGCAGGTCCTGCACAGACGCGACTACGATGTCCCCTTCATCAATTCTCTATGGCACATGGACGGCCAGCATAAACTCATCAACTGGAAGTTCGTCATTCATGGCTGCGTAGACGGCAAATCCCGACTTATCGTCTATATGCAAGCTTCCAACAACAATCGTTCTGATACGGTTGATGCGAGCTTTCTGCGTGCTACTCATGAGTGGGGATGGCCGTCAAGAGTTAGAGCAGACTATGGGGGGGAAAATCTCGGGGTTCGGGACCTGATGAACCAAGTAAGAGGTCAGTCTGGCTCATCGAGTCTTGTTTACACTTTTTTACACTCAACGAGACGTATATTCACTCATTGTGACTTCGATCCGTCCAATCGCACTTGTTAACAGGATCGAATCGTGGTTCGTTTATGCAAGGCCCTTCGACCCGCAACGTGCGGATTGAGAGGCAGTGGAGACAAGTTGGAGAGTCTGTCACCCAGAAGTTCACAAGGGCGTTCATGGAGTTGGAGTCGCAAGACGATCTGGATCGGAACAACGCGGTAGACATTTACTGTCTTCACTATGTGTTCATGCCGTACCTGAACTTCGTGCTAGGACACTATGTTGACGCATGGAACCATCACGGTATGTCGAATCCTGGGTTAAGAGGGCTTGGTCCTGTCCAGATGTGGTATCGAGGTGAGTGATCATTTGATTAGTCTTGATAAGTCGAAACGTGACTGAACTGGTCCATATTGGACTTTGAAAGGCTTGCTTGGCGCGACTAGCAACGGATACGACTTGGACTTGTTTCCCGAGACTCGACACAACATCGATGGCACACAGTTTGACAACAACGCCCCAGGCGAACACGCAAGGGATAATCAAGGATGGGTCAACGCTTTACGTATGGAGGCAACGGCTCCAGTGCAGGACCAGCTGCGTCAACCTCGTCATCGCGATCCATTTGTTATCGTCCCTCGCTACATGGACCACGTCCCCGACGTCTTGGTCACAGAGGAATTCAAACAGGAACTCGTCAATCACTATCCTGTACAAGCGTTCGATAATCTCTGCCAAGCTGTGGCTCATTATCTGGCTGTACGCGAGTACGTTTACAACACCTTGCAAGATCTTGACTTGCGTGGAACTCTTGAGCCGTAGAGATGCTATGTCAAGCACGCGTGAGAAACCACAAGCCTCCTCTGCATCCGCTGAGCCTCGCTTACGCCTTGTTGCTCTTGTTTCAAGTGGTCAACCATCCTTTCGACTGGCTTAAACCCTCCTTTGGCCTATTGTTGTCGACAAACAACAACAAACAACAATAAAATTCCTCGTACGACTGCTTGGCTGGTAGGCAGGGCGAGATTTGCTATATCTCTCGCCCTATTTTGATCGTTTGTAACTTCTTCGAGTTCTTCTATCAAATTCATTCCTTTCAAACATATTGTCATCGCTCAACTCCCGTAAACCTACTACTCTAAACTCATCGTTACTACCCCCTCCAATCAACATGTCTGAATCTTCCGACCGAATCTCCAAGAGCCCCGAATTCCCGGGACATGACGCCTCGAATGAGGTGCTTGCGAAGTGGAAGGAGGACCTCGACGCTCATGGTGAGTCTCTTTGAGTTTTGTTTAGTCTTTTTCCAGCTCTTCCTCGCTCTACGACGCCTGGAAAAGAGTCTTTTAGTCTGATTCGATACTGTTTCTGTATTGTAGACCGCCGTGAAGAACGTCGAGGAGCTCTCCGGCCCCGGGGAGACAAGAACGAGTTGGGCCTGCCCAAACCTCCTCCCGCCGGCTCGAGCTCGAGTTCCGGCACCAAGAAGACCGGACCCGGGCCGAACAAGGGTTCGAAGCAGCCGGGGAAGAGAACGGTTGCGAAGAAGCAGCTGGCGAGGGGTCCGGGAGGGAAGTTTTTGCCCAAGGCCGTGGGGGATAAGGGGAAGGGGAAAGAGTTGGGGCAGGAGGTGAAGGGGCCGGACGACATGGACGTTGATGTCCCGGCGGATGACGAGGAGGTGGAGGAGGAGGAGGAGGAGGAGGTCCAGGCCGAGCCCGTAAGTCTATTTGAGTCAAGTAAAGTCCTTTCTAGTCGAACGTAGACTCTTTTAGTCGACAGTAAACTCACCCAACGTCCTTTGGGGTTTCACAGACAACGACGTTGACGATGAGTGAGCTCCGAGAGCTCATCCGAGCGGGGGCTGAGAAGGTGTTGGAGGGCGAGAGGAAGCAGAGGGAGAAGGAGGAGAAGGCGGAGAAGGAGAAGGAGGAGAAGGAGAAGTTGGAGTCGGACGAGGCGATCGCGAAGGCGAGGGAGGAGATGGTATGTTCTTACATGTTTCCTTTATACTGTTTACTTGTCAATCTGATTGCGAGTGCGTTGTTGATCTTCTCGACTATAGGAGGAGGCCGCGAAGGCCACGAAGACGACCGTGGTAAGTATTCAGGCCTAGTCACGCTCAAATACACCAACTACGCCCACTTACACTCGACTCTGCTTGACTCTTACTTACCTCTGATTGTTTGCGTTCACAGGACAAGAAAGCGGTTTCCCCCGAGGTGACGGCCTCGACTTCGGGGGACAAGGAGAAGGCCAAGGATGGCGTGGTGCAGATTGCTGGATGTGTAAGTAGCCCTTCGCCTACAACTACCAATCTGTATTACTGACTCATAGCTTCTTTGTTTGTCGCTTCTTTAGACGGTCTCTAAAGATGGCAAAACCATCATCGACGGCGAAGGCAAAGGCCTTACGACGTACAAGTGGGAGAAAGTCCAAGTAAGTTGGGCTTGTTTAGACTTGATAACGCTCGATTAGACGAACAAAGACTAATTGAGCTCTTTCAACTATCAGGTGTGCCGACACATGCTGAAGAAGCATGCCACGTCTCTCGTCGAGTGCCTTGGGGAGAACCGATGCGAGCAATGCCGCAAAGGGGGTCGGGACCTCAAGAGCAACAAGGAGACCCAGCACTTCGACGATCAGTACTCGAGGTGCATCTTCGGCGACGATAAGGGCTGCTTGTGCTGCAAGTGGAAAGGGAGGAACGCCGATTGCCGCGGCGCCAACAAAGCCGGTGCTCTTGCACCTCTTGCTGAGCACGAGAAGAACACCGCCGCCGCCGCCGCCCTTGCTGCCAGGGCCTCTACCCCGCCTCGCTTTCCCGTCTTTGGTGGCATCAGATCGCCGACTCGCCCTCTCGCTCCTCCCGCCGCCGCCACCCTAGCGTTCGAGCAGACTACGCATGATGTGGCCAAAAAAGTCCAAGCGGCCGGTGCGTGGTTGGAGAAGGTTCAGCAGGAGTGGGCGGACCTCGGGAAGTCTGACGAAGGCCAGGAGGACTGGAACGGTCTCGCCGAGAAGTTCCCAAAGGCTTCGGCGCTCCTTGCTGAGGCCAACGAGATCATCACCCATCTCGACGGTGCCGCTTTGACCGGACTGGGGCGCGAGCTCGAGCAGGGCGTTACCAAGGTCAAGGCTGAACGGGAGACAGCTTTGCCGGCCACTCCCACCAGGACTCGAGCAGGATGGGCTTCGAGGCCTTTCGGTACGGGATTTGGGGCTCCTTTGTCGTGATTCTTTCTTCTTTCGATATGTAAATGTAAATGTATCTAGGACAGTCTCGTATCGCGCTGTTTGTATCTATTTATGCGAAGAATACCTCGAATAAGCCTTGCACCAAGCGATCAAACTCTTCTCCGTGTTACAAAGACTTATCGCGCCCAATTCAGCAACAAAAAGACTAAATTTGTGTTAACAAGTCGCGTCAAGTGTAACAGAGTCTAACACGCAGGTGACAGAAAGACTTACATCAGTATGAGCACCTATTGAAGCTTGGCCGGCAGCCTTTTCCTTCGTTGCCCTTTGCCCACTGCTTGTTGTTGCTCCAAAGCCTTTGCAGCACGTGTCCTTGCGGCTGCTGAGCTCTCGGGAAGATCTGCAGAGTTCATTGCCTCGTGCTTCCTCTTGCGTCCGCCTCCGGACCTTTGCTGCAAGGTAGAAGTGGCAGCAGCAGCAGTCGAGGTGGAAGGGTCAAGTTCCTTTGACGCTGTAGAAGATACAGTCTCTTCAGCAGGACAGGCGGTGTTGTCCACGTTTGCTACGGAAGATCATATTGAAGCAAGATCAGTAACCCCGATCTCAACCGAACAAATACTGTTTGGAATCTTGTCTAGTCCTAATAACCCCGCACAAAGCTTACCTGGACCAATCTCATGCGAAACATTTCCTGGAGTCGAGATATAGCGGTGATAAGCGTTATTAAGCATTGTTGAGCCTTATCGAGCACAACTTCCACTCACCTGGTTCCATTGAAGTCCTCTGATTGCCATCCTGGGTTGCTTTGACTGCGCCCTGTGCGTCCATGTCGAGGTACTGGAACGGGAAGTTGGGGTCCAGCTCATCAAGGAAATGGTCGCTAGTCTGGCTATGCTCGTCGACCTGCGGGAGTCCCATGCTCTCCAGCAATTGCTGATCTCCAGCCGAGCGTTCAAACGAGAACGATTCGGTGCCGTCGAAGGGGCCTGCGCCCGAACCTGACTCAGTCTGGTCGTAAGAAGACTCGGCTCGTCCAGTTGAGGTTGGGTTACTGCTATCGACCCCACCTAACGAGTTGGCCAAGTCAAGGTGAGACCTAAGCCGTTGTTTCTGATTTGACAGCCATCGTGCGCCAAACGCTGGATGTTGGGCGACTTTCGAGAGGAGTTTTCCCAAAGCAGGAGCAGACTGCTCATCATCTGAATCGATCACGTTCACGATAGAGATTCCTGAGGAGGATACAGAGGTAGCCCTTTGCTTCCCCTTACCCTTCCACTTCTGTTTTGGCCGGGGACGGGGACGAGTGTAAGATGGGCTAGTCGGCTCAAGCTTGAGACCAGGTTCGGCTTTGACCTTTCCGTTGAGAGCCAAGTTGGACTTTTTTCGACTTGTTTTGGCCTTGTTGTCCTCTTCCCCCTCTTCCTGCTCACGAAAGGGCACACAATTGCGCTGATGGACAGGTAGCTGTGTCGAAGGGTATTTACGCCTACACCCTGAGCAAGGCCTCAACGCATTGCGATGATCGGAGTCGTCGCTGTCTAAATCCTCTTCCCACATGTCGCCTTCCTGCTTATGAGCGGCTGTGATCTGGTATCTCCAACCGGGAGAGTCGTTTGCAGGGAACTCCCACCCTTCCTCGATGATGTACATTGACGAAGAGTTGTGATACATCTTCTGTAAATCCTTAAGCGTGAATTCATAGGCCCGTCCAAGCGTCTCGGGGTGGAAACGAGTCGTGCCCTGACCCAGTTTGGCCCATAAAAAGGGTTTGATAAGGAAGCGAGACCCATGTTTGGCCCTAAACTTGTCCAACACAGTCTTCGCAATGTCGGTAGGGTTCATGTTGGGTGTCAGGTCGATTAACTGACTGTACCCAGTCGTCTCTGTGGCCTCGGCAAACATAGCGCCGGCCTTCGGCTTTGCCTTGTTCCATAACATGACCTCCCTGCGAAGGATAGACCCACAGCCAATATAGGTAACCTGGAATCAACAAGAACTACTTGTCAGTACGAACAAAACTCAGTCCAACTTCACAAGCACGTCTCGGGTTCAACTAAGTTCAAAAAAGTGTTAACAAGACCTCGCAAGTCTTGTTTAGTCGTAAAACCGGCTGACTTACCCGATTGTAAGTCTTGCCAATGAGGTAAGGCTTAGCTTGGGCTACCGTAGCCTTTTTCTGAAGGCCCCGAGCCGTAGCCATCTGGAAACTTCCATTCCGGAACCGTTGAGTAGAGCCAGTAGCTGATCCGCTAGGGGGATTGGGCGGGGGGAAGGTTGTGATCATTTGACTCAGGTGAGGGTATCCTGTATGTTGTCGTTCAATCGCAACAGCGCTCTGCGAGGGCCTGAGACCGGCATTGTTTGAAGCCGATTGATCGACCTGGTCTATAGGGGTAATGGGAGCATAAGGAGCCCTAGGTTGTTCCGTAGAAGCTCTAGGTTGCTCAATCGAAGTCATGGCGGGTCGACCAGGCATGGGAGGAAGAGGAGCTACGATTTGCTGGACCCACTGATCGACTAGCTGACGATCTCCTCCAAGTCGCTTTGAAGGAGTCGAGTCAAGTCGGCGTCGGAGATGTTGTGGGTGGACATGGTTTCCAAGGGGACGTAAAGGCCTAAGTGAGGTGTTTAATATGGTATTTGGGGGGGCAATTAGAGATAGAGCAGCTATGCGAGACTTGATATAGCTTGGTCGTGAAAGTCGAGCATGAACAAAGCTTCATCTAGTCTAATCAAGTGTAAACTAGTCGTAACTGGTCATTCCGAGTCTTCGTGATACTGACCGTGGCTCATCGGATGCAAATAAGGGTCACCGGAGCCTAGTGAGGCGAAAAGTAGGCGAAAAGTAAACAATCAACGCAAACAAGCGACCATACGCGCGTCGAAACCATTAACAAGCGAAAGTATAGGCGAGTGACGCTTCCGGCGGGCCATATGTTGTTCCTTCTTGTTTACAAAGTCCAAAGTGACGAATCTGGGCGGAAAAGTCGAATCATCCATCGATCCATCATCATCATCTACCTTGGGGAGATTGCATGACCCATAAGATCTCCATGGCCTTGTAGCCTAGAAGATCATAGTATGTGATAGGTCGCCACACCTCTGAGGATGTCCTCGTCAAAAAAGCAGAAAGGACCGCCGCTTTTCCCCGCCGCACCGAGCTCTCCCAAAGCTCTGCGGTCGATCGGGATGACGGGTTATCGAGCGTTCGACCAGGATGATATGGATCTTAGGGAGACCAAGCAGGAGAGAAAGGAGTTTGATGAGGAGATGAGAAACGGCTTGATGACGCACTGGGAGGAGACAGAAGCTGCGGGGCAGGTCACGAGAGCTGGGGAATCGACGGGAAGGGAAGAGGAGTTGGAGATCGTCGACCTGATCGAATCGTCCGATAGCCCTAGTCTACGGATCGTCGAAGCTCCTCCCAAGCACCTACAACTACAGCAACAGATGAAGAAACAGAATACGGAACCGGCTTTGAACAGTCAACCTCAGCTTCAAGCACTGCCAGGTCGATCCCGCACCCTTCCGGACTTATCGACCACGACCGCTCTTGGCATCAAACCTACCCTCACCCCTACACCCATCCTGGACCCAGACGACCCCTTCTCAAGATCAAACCTCTTCCACCCACACCCTCAACGTCCAGGAGGCAAACCTAGCGCAGCTATGCTCAAACTCCTCGAAGACCATGCCAAGTTCGAGAAGAAGGAGCTCAAGAACAAGATGCGTGGGAGCCGGAGTAAAGTCTTTGAAGGGTGTGTGGTTGGGGTCGTTATGAGTCAGAAGGCGTTCAATAGTTTGAGGGATAAGTGGAATTTGGTTAGTCGAGTGCCTAGTAGATTCTTCTGAAATTCGGTTCGATATCTATATCTCGATCTGATCGCTTCTTCACTTCAATCGCCGCGCCCTCTCCCTAAATAGCTACTCCTACACGGCGGAACCCCAGTAATCCGCTACACCCCCCAAGTCACACACATAGTCTCCGACCCAGACGTGGACGAACCCGCCTTCCTGAAATTCCTCGGAGTTGCCAACCGGGAAGAATTAGCAGAAGAGGTTAGAGATAGGGGGGTTAGTTATGAGTGGGTTTCTACTTGTATACGGGTGAGTAGAAACCATGTTTGCGAACTCGGATGTGATGATCGGTTCCGCCGTGTGAAGGCAAGATATGTTAGAGCTAGGCGGGCTTACAGACGATCCTACCGCACGTGAACTTCGGTCCTCGGTCCTCTTAGACAAGGGTCCTTCAGCCTCTCGAACCGTACTTCCTGAAGAAGAAACCCAGACCGTTTGGAAGAGGATCTACGGAGACGAGCTTCGGCTTCGGACCTGGGTTTGGGAATGGATCTATGGCTTTGGGTGTGGGTGTTGCGGGACTAGGGCCTGGCACCATGGGGCTTGCCGGGAAGAAGAGGGAGTTGAGCGCCGTTGAAGCGATCAGGGTTGGGAAACGGACGAGAACGTAAGCTTGCTGTGATGCCGATTCGCATATCGCTCCAGTGAGAAACAACGCTGACACTCGTGCACACGCATTCCCTCGGTACGGTTGGACGCAGTACGAGAGAGATCACACCGACTGATTCGGACACCCAAGCTTCTCGATCTCTTCAGCGGATGGAACAGTTCATCCCGGTCCAGCCTGAATCGATCGCGAGTATGACGGGAAACAAGGAAGAAGATGATCAGTATAAGCGGAGGTTTGGGTTGGAACCCGGCGTCCCGGCGGACCCGTTGGATGAGATCATTATGGGCGTGAAGATGGGGACTGTGGATATCGATGATGGTGACGAGGTATGTCTGCGAGGGACCTCCAAGACATTCTGATAGGATGACCGATTCCAATTGATGTGAATTTGCTTTAGGAACCGCTTCGACCGGCTCTAGCTCCAGCAAAGCTTACGAAAAAGACGTCGACGGGTCGGACTGGCGACGAAGATGACGGGACAGACGACGAGGATCCGAAGCATGTTGCCGCGAAAGGGCAGGCTCTGCGGGCGGCCGCTAGACGACAAGCTCACAAGCTACGGGCAGAGACAACAGACGGACCGCATAAGGCTCAGCAAGATCATGATGGCAAGACCGGGAGAGATGGGCCGAACGAAGATATCGCGTTGGCTCTTGAGGAACTCGCCAAGCTCTATCGCGATGCTGTGCACAAGAACAAGTTTTCTAGAGAATCATACCAGAAAGTAACGAACATCGTGCGGAGTAAGTCCCGAGTCGATAAGACGAGTCGGTGAGGCGGTTTTGATCTAGGTTTGAATAGACGTCCCGTACCGCATCGAGTCGGGGAAACAAGCTCAGGAGATTAAGGGTATCGGCGCGCAGATGGCGGAGAGGGCGAGTTTTCTGGTCACTTGTGCTTTTGCGCGCTGACTAACCATCGTTCTTGCCGCAGATTCAAGAATACATTGATCATGGCCGCACGATGAGGGCTGTATTTGAGGATACGCCCGAGACTCGCGCAATCGCGGCCTTTGGCAAGATTTACGGGGTCGGGCCGGCCCTAGCTCATAGTCTAGTAGCACGAGGAGCGAGAACGTAAGTCGTAGCCGGACCTCTTGTGCTGACACAAAGCTTACCTGGTTGAGACAGGCTGGACGATTTACGAAACAATCCCGACAAATACGGGTTGACCGGTGGCCACAGGTTCGGCTTGGAGTTTTACGACGATCTGAATGAGAGAATCCCACGAGATGAGGTCACTGCACTCTTCGAAAGTATCAAGCGAACAGCCCTGAAAATCGAGCCCAGGTTGCAAATCGACCCCATGGGCTCTTATCGACGAGGAGAAGAAACATCGGGTGATCTGGACATTCTGATCTCGCGTGATCCGAGCGATGGTGGTTCTCATTCTGGTCAGTCCATTGTAGAGGCTTTCGTACTTTGGCACTGATGCTATTTGGTCTCTTCCTAGGCGTAATTTTGAAACTCGTCAAAGAGCTCGTTGCGCAAGGTATCATCTGTCACACCGTGAGTAGCGCCTGGTATCGCTCGACCCCCTTGACGCCGACTCTCTATCATTCGTAACGAAACAGGTTAGCACGCCCAGCGATTGGGCAGCACTCGAATGCAAATGGATGGGTACCGGTCGTCTGACTGCCACTTCGAAGTTGAGAAGAATCGACATCCTCGCTACCCCGCACGAGCAGTATGGGGCCGCTCTGATCTATTTTACGGGAAATGATCGATTCAACCGGTCTTTGAGGTATTACGCCAATCGCCAAGGTTATTCCCTGAACCAGCGAGGTCTATATAAGGGAGTCCTGAGAGATGCGAATAGGGTCAAGCAAACGGAAGGCACTCTTGTCGCTAGCAAGACAGAGCAGGATATTTTCGACGTCCTACGGATACGTTGGAGACCCCCTCACCTTCGTCGACCTTGATGTTTCCTGCAAGATGAGTCAATGTATCCGGACCCGCTGCAATTGCCGACCCTGCAGCTCCAACATCATCAAGACGTACCGATGACAATACCACTGGCAATACTACGCTTTACTCTTACGACCTATAACGAAATCTTGTCGAGGATTACGATAACGAGAAAGATTGTCCTCAAACGGATGTAAGCCTCGGCAACGACCTTGACAAACAACGACATGCACGCTGCCCCTCATTTGTGGAGTATCGTCTCCATCAGGCGTCGGAACAGCCCTTGAACCTCTTCACGGATATCGTTTATGCGCATAGGGTATCGATGATACAGAGAGTTACAGACCGTCGAACCGACTCGATCGCCGTCATATCTATGGCCATGGGAAATCCCAATCGACGATACTCATGACCAATCTCGAGGTGCTGGAGAACGCGTGCGATGTTGACATCGCCTCGACGATCAAAGGAATGAGCGAGAAGCTTGGCAACGTGCCCAGAGTGGCGCAATGAGAGAAGCAGAGGAGACGCATTGTATAACGCAATATCAATCAAGCCCCTGAATGATGCCATTCAGAGTCATACAAAACCCAGTCCCTGCGTCGCCCGACTCTGGAGCCTCGACTCGAGAGCGACTCAGATCCACAAAGGAACTCATGTCGATTGGCGACTAGGCGCAGTCGCGCAGGACATATAAGTAGCTGCTGTCCCGCAAACTAGTCATTCAGTCCCTTCGCGTGACATTTTTGCTACAGACTTAGATCATCGACACCAAGGTAGCGGAAAAGGACAAAAGGAAACAAGATGGCCCAAGAAGAAGAACAAACTCTTATACCTTACGAGGCTGCTAGCTCCCTGCGGTGTCTATCCAAGGGATGTACCTCACGTTCGGGATCCAAGTGCGAATCCGAGTCGGATCCCGGCTGGCCATGCGTTTTCAGCGTGCTATCGCCATCGCAAACCCAAACACTACTGGATCCTACACCTCAAGGTGTTTCGAACGAGTCAACGTCCCAGCAGTCTTTGGACCCAGCTACACTGACAACGGACCCCCCTGGTCAGTCGAGCCTCATCGCTTCAACAGAGGACAACATCGAAACACCTCCTGGTCAATGCAAAGAGAGTTTCGATCGATGTCTGGAGAAAAGGGCGGTACCAGACCCGATTGAGGCCAAGTACTTTCAGGCGGCCCGCTGGTGTTATTTGACAGCGACAAAAACTGAGCTCGATTGGAAGGCGTTCCGAGGGATGAAGGGTGCTAAGCAACTATTCGACAAGATAAAACTTGAGAACGGCCTTGAACCGCGTGACAGAACAGTTATGAGGGCGTACTGGGTCAAATGGAAGTCATGGTTCATTTTCCATTGCCACAAGTGCTGCTCCACCGCTCTATGGGCGGTTGATTACAAACAACCCAACGAAGACAGCGGTCTACAAGCGCTAGTAGAGGCATATGCAAAGATAAAACGTCTAGAGGCGCACTTCATCCCACAGAGTCGCTCCGCTCTGGAATTAGAAGGCTCAGACAGTGACAAAGAAGATACGACTTTCATCCTGAATTCAGTATCATCATTCTCAGAAATGGCTCAGAACACGGATTTGGCTGACAGCCAGCGGGAAATCCCCACAATGAATTGCTTAAATAGCTTGGCAACGTGTCAACACAATTGGGTTTCAATTGGGCCTGAATACTTCAAAGCAGCAGAATACTTTTACAGGTTGGTAAATAAGGAGAAGGAAGAAATGGACTGGGATTTCATCTGCAGCGATCTCACGAAATATCGAAGCTGCACTACCATATCCGTGAACCGGACCAGTGACATAAAAATGTATTCTGTTGCTACATTCATGGCATGGGTAAGACATGAGATCAAGACGGTCCACCAAGGCTGTCCAACTCTGAAATGGGCACAAAAACGCAAAGGCGCCAAAGTGCTCAAAAAGCCCGCGGCGGAATCGAGTCTGGCAGAGGCGTACCAAAAAGTCAGGGGTTTATACGAGGACTGCACCAAATATATCGATTTGCCCCATAAGCCCCTAAAGCCTTCAGGCTCCCAATAGCTCGACTCTCTTACCTGCTTTGCCTCAGGAAATGTAGACTCATCAAGCGCAAACGATATAGCTCACGCGCTCGTGTATGAGTATATAGAAGTCTTGTATCCTTGAAGCATCAATCGTAGGGATATGTGTTGCCGATCTTTTACGAAAGTCTCTTTGATCATGTGATGTAAGATCTGGTGTGCAGTGCAATGCTCATCGGATCATATCGAAATCTGCAAGATCTGCAAGGCTTTGATCCTGAGATGTGCTGGGCTGGCTCCTCGCGTCTTTTCTGCTGATGCAGTCTGAAGCTTGTAAGGTGAAAGGATCGTGTCAAAGTCCTCTTCATATGGATGTATCAGTAATATACTCATTATTGGAGTTACATGTAGGAACATAATGTCACTCTCTTTTCAAAGACTACTCTCAAGACTGGAGTGATTCCAGGGGGCAGGGGGGGGGGAGGTAAGGGACCGTCTCGAAATTGAAAGCCTCACTCGAGGCTGAGACGATTGGGTTTCAGACGTGTATATGAGTTCTCTATTCATGAGCATCAATTATATCAACGTGATACAGTCCGCCGTTTCCCAAGAGCCTCTTCCAACACTTATTCCGAGATCTAGTCCTCAGTGCGAAGCCCACCGCATCACATTAAAGTCTCTCAAGTTCTCAAGTCCTCGAGATCTTGAGGTGAGCTAAAGCGCCTTTTCGTGTCTGCTTCGCTTGTGCGATTCAATGGGATAGAAACGTAGCAAAGTAGAGAACTCTTCAGATGTGTGTATGAGTAAACTAGAACTCAAAGAACCATTATACTAGGGCCGCCTCGATCCCCCTCCACAAGTTTGACAGCACTACGATAATCGATGTTGAAGCCTGTGTGTTACGACGCCTTCACTGACGACACGCAACGATGCCTTGTACGAAAACATGATCGAATATCGTTCCGGGCAATAAGGATGCGTTTCCACGCCATCGTTTGGGACCGATCTCTTGTGAGCTATCTTTCGCAACAAACAAAAATGATGCTATCCAATCTACTTATATAACCCCTGTCTGGGGCGTTGACCCCGCTCATCGATGCCGTACATTCACTCCAACCTATATGCAGTTAGTTTTGAGAAGAGCGGTGGGGGTATTCCATACGTTCAGCGCGTTGATCATCACTAGCTATCAGGAGCCCTCAAGCCGTTAAATTCACTCGCCTTCGGGCACTGGACCGAAAGATCGGTTGATGAACCGATGAGGACCGTCATGACCGCCGTCACGTCATTCGACCTGTAGGACATGGGAACAAAGGAAGAGGCGAGGACGTTAACGTAGGACGCAGAGTGATACAGCGACAAAGCCAGAGGAGAGGCGTCGTTTATTGTGGGATTAATCAACCCCCTAGACGAGGTCATAACTCAGACATATGCGACGCGTACTTTCGTCGTTGCTAGAACTCCACCTTCGTGCTCAGGGGTGCTGCGAGATCGACAAAGGAAGACATCCCCATTGTCAGCATATGATCACATATATCAGCGGCTGACGTCCTGTCCATCGTTCAATCGGTCCTCTTGACAACGAACAACCATCCTCATCGCAAGACCAAAATCTCGCCACAAAGTGAAAGAACGAAACAGTAAAACGAAATGACGGAACAACAAAACCTCTCTAGAACCGACCCAACCGTTAGTCACCTCATGTGCCTCTCCCGAGGCTGTAGTCGCGAGACCCCTTGCGGGTCATCAGACTGGCAATGTGTGCACTCTCAAGCGGGACCCTCAATCGATAGTCTCCAAAGCATCTCGAATGGCTCATCTGAAGAACATTCCCTCATTCCGGCTACTGTCAGGACAGATACTGCCAGTCAGGGCAGCCTTGAAATGACGATGGTGAATGATGAGGTGGAAGAGTGCGGTCACAGTCTAGACAAGTGTCGGGATAAGAGATGGGAAGCAAACCCTTCCGAAATCAAATATCGGCAGGCTGCGCAATGGTGTCATATGGCAGCTACTGGGACCGAATTCCGATGGAGTGCGCTCAGCACTTCCGCTGAGGAGCTGTTCGGACGCATGTCCCTCAAACACCTGAAGCTCAGAAGAAACGATCGAGCATTGATGAACGCTTTCTGGGTCAAGTGGAGGGCTACATTCTTTTACGGTTATCATCAGTGCTGCGAGACTGCTCGCTATGCAGTGGGTGAGAAGTATCCACGTCCAGCCGACAACAACCAAGAAAAGCTCGAGGAGGCCTACGCGAACATGGGGCATTTCCATCAGCGCTTCTCTCAAGGGTTCATCATGCCATCCCTTGGCTTGGACGCGAGTGACACCATCTCAAGCACGAAAGGATCAGCTCACAGCACCAATTCGACGCAAGAACAGCATGAGACTCCACCAGGAGAATGCTCCGTCAGTTCAAAGGTGTGTTGCGAAGAACCGACTGGTTCTTCAGTACAACCTGAATATTCCGAAGCAGCGGAGTACTTTTACAAGCTAGCAAATGATGGCAAGGAACTCGATTGGGGGTTTTTCTCCTGCGATCTTGCTAAGCAATTCAATAAAAAACGTGTGGTCTGGACTTTTATGGCAGCATTCCGGTATCAAGTCAAGCTTGTTCACAACGACTGCACTACGATCAAATGGGTCCAGCGACTTGAAGGTGCCAAAGCAGTTCGGCGTTCCAGGGCAAAGACTGATCTGGCAGAGGCCTACATCGCGATTAAACATTTGCTACCTACTGCAGAAGGAACGGAATCTGCTGTATCACCACAAAACTCTCCACTGCATCCGACTGACGAGACTATGTGATGTTTGTAAGTATCAATCTCCTGGAAACTCTGTATTGCCTGCGAAGAGGACAAACGCCGCAGCTACACGGAACTCATCGCGATCGGTATATTGATGTATAGATAGCTTCTATCTTGTGCGTTCATAGAATGTGTGATTTGAGCGCTTGATCTTGGTATCGCCTATCGATCAAAGGAAAGATTAGGGAGAAGCTTGACGAGTAGCGGGCCCAGACTGGCGCAACGAGAGAATCAGAGTCAGAGATTATGTAAGGCGCGATTTCAATTAACCCCTTGGATGATGATCATATTGATTCAAAGCTATGCAGCACGTTATCCCTGCCTCGTCAGGACCTATCCTCGACCAGTTCATAAGCACCTCAGAGTACAAAGGTAGACACATCGCGATCATCAGCTTGTGTCAGCCTCACAAGATATATAAAAGATGTTCCGCTGACTGTCGAATCGTCACCTAAGCCTTCTCTTTCCTTGTGCTTCGTTCCATCTTTGTTCCATAATCAGATCCATTGAGTTAAGGTGAAAACTCAGGTTGAAACAACAATGACTGAACAGCAACTTGGCAATGGCGATACCGCTAGCGTCTTACTGTGCTTGTCTCGAGGCTGTACTTCTAAGGGAGGATCCAGGTGCGACTCAAGTAGACACCCAGACTGGTCATGCGCTTTCAGCTTACAATGGTCAGCAGAGAACCAGACGGAGGAGCCCAGCTTCGAGACCGTGCCCGACGGACACACGCAGCGGCGATCCTCAATTGAACTCCCTCTCACGTCGCAAAATCCGATGCAGTCCAGTGCAATTACGAACTGGAGTGACGAGGCTCGAGGACTATGTGCTGGGAGCCTCGATCAGTGTCTTGATCCTGAGGGAAAGGGAATCCGTATGGGTGACAAACACATGCTTGCCGCTCAGTGGTTTTACCGGGCAGCGACGGGGAAAGAGCTGAGTTGGGAGGTGATGAATCGCAGCGCTACAGATATTTTCAGATGGCATGACTCCTTCACTCAAGTCGAAGGATTGATGTGGGAAAATAGTGGGCCTATAAAGAGGTACATGATCAGATGGGCGTCATCGCTGTACAATAGGATTCACAGCCGTTGCGCAACCGCTCAATGGGCAGCCTCAAATCGAAATCCACAGCCGCGCAACAAATACGGTGGTGAGGATGAGCTGGAAGCGGCATACGAAGAGATCAAACACCTGGAATTTAGATTTGAGACGCCCATTGTCTGGCTCTCGGAATATTCAGCTGATTCAACTGCCGAATCCATTGCGACGAAACGTGAGCATACTTCGAACCTACACGCCATCTCATCGATATCGAACGTGGATTCGGAATCACGGAACAGTATGCCCTGCAGCGCCGTGATTGGTGATCAGGCCGGAGAGGGTCAAATCGACAACGACCCCATGCTTCAGCCATGCGGGATCTGGTCATGCAACCTGACCAGTGCCTCGATAAACCCCAGGTATTCGCTCGCAGCTGAGTATTTCTGCGAGGCTGCCCGCCCACAGAAACTAGCAGAAGACGAATGGAGTCTCCTATCCTGGGACATCAAAGAGTATTTCACGCGAAATCGCCATGCTGACTTCCTGAAGAAAGTGCCAGTGTCGCGCAGGGACGAAGTCGGGGCGTTTATGGTGGAAGTACGATACCAAGTCAAGATGGCTCATTCGGCTTGCGCCGCTTACAGACGGGCTCAAGCCCAGACGTCTGCCAAAACGATACAAAGGCCCAGGAAGCCAGACATCGCAAAGGCCTACTCTCTGATCCACGATCTGCTCCCAGTGCAAAACATACCGGATGGCAACAAAGTCTCTGAGACAAGTTCTTCAGAATATTGAGTCTGCCCGACTAGCTTCTCATCTGTCTCGCTTGTACAGTTTGTAGCTTGTAAGGTGAAATGAAGCAAAGTCCTCTTCAGCTGGTTGTATAAGTACCGCACCAATCAGAACTATATGTCGTAAATGCGATCATGGCGCTCTTTTGCCATAGACTATCTCCATTTCAGCAGTGATTCCAAGTGGTGGGAAAATCAAGGGTCATTTTCAACTGAAGGCTCACTGGGAGCTGAGATGATAGATTTCGGGGAAACTCTATATCATAAAGAGCCATCAACTGACGAAACATATGTCTGAGCCAAGCAATCCCATCAGCCAGATACTCTCGGACAGAAGCATGAGTCACAAGGACCACAACATCTGTCGGGATGGTCTCTACAGCTTGATTATCTGGTAGGCCCAAGACGTAGTCTACAAGGGGGCCAGAGGCCGCCTGACACGTAGTCTTCAGATCGTTGCACCCCACCTTGACATCCTTTTACTCATGAAACCTCTCTTTACGGGGAACGCTGGGGCCTTCGTTTCTACATGAAGCTTAAGAACCTCTCCTGTTTCTGACTGAACCCAGTCCCGGTAAGGAAAAAGGCGGTCGATAAACCGACCGGAACATGCGCCACGCCTGTACAATGCCTTCGTTCGAATCCTGCACCCCGGAACCTTCGACGGGTACAGATAGCAATTTGCGATCTCTCTCTCTGATCGGTTCAACAGCTTCTGTCTTGGGCGGTTCTCCTAAACAAGAGTCCGACGATGTTCTAAGCGCTCAGTCCACGACCGGATCGCAGCAAATACCTTCAGACCTCGAA
Source organism: Filobasidium floriforme (assembly GCF_021052385.1). Classification (NCBI taxonomy): domain Eukaryota; kingdom Fungi; phylum Basidiomycota; class Tremellomycetes; order Filobasidiales; family Filobasidiaceae; genus Filobasidium; species Filobasidium floriforme. The sequence continues at coordinate 164,547 of NW_025763627.1, read as the reverse complement.
TGTCTCTTCCGCGAGAGTCACGTCTACAAACGGCTTGCAGCCGATCCCGAAGGACGACCGATACCTACCCCTGAATTGACCGTGAAGGCGGAGATCATTCAAGCGCTTCGAAGCGGGACTTCCATCAAGTATGAGGAAAACCAACCTTGTAACGCGTGGGGACAATATGATGGCAGTCTGGTTGTGGACGGCGTGACACGATACTACGTGAATGAAAAGGATGTGCAATCAGTTGGTTCATAGTATTAAGTCACACACCGGATACACACTAAGATAGACCATAACCTCTGATTAGGCAGGAAATAAGCCTTCTCAAGGGAGCTCGGCAGTCGCCGGGAAGATGTATCTGGGAGTCTATCCGGGCGAACCGGATGTGTAAAGCCGGAGAAAGTGCACCGCGATAACCTTGTATAAGATGTCGGTGACATGATTTGTCCATTCCACGACCGATACCTGAATGACATGGCAGCAAGGTTTGTGTACCTGGACGGATTTCAAGCATTTCGATGCTGACATTATGTCTTTTGAGGCAGAAATGATCCCCATCCGGACACTTGGACATTAGAGAGCTACAGGAGGGCTGGGTGTAACGGAAAGCGCTGCCTGCTCCTGGGATTTCATCATCCTGAACGATCATCAGCTGATCTCGACTTCCTTTGTGTGATTATCTCCCTTGACTAAAGGCTACACTTGCTCAATCGGTATATAGTACTGTAGCTAGTCAAATATCTCTCTCCTCACACGATATGCAGGGCACGTCTTTTGCTCGATTCGCACGAAGAACAACACTACTTCGCCCCATGGCACCTCTTTCGCTGTCGACGCTATCTCTCCATTTGAGTTCCGCCGCCTCGGACGCAACGACTACGACTACGTCGACATGCCTCTCTTCGGATATAACGCAGCTTTCCGCAGACAATGATCCCTCTTTGTGCTTTTCCACGAGTACCCTTCTTGGCGGCCCGCCTATTGACATATCCCCGACAGATCCGGTCCAGGCGATACTCGCACACAAAGCTAAAGCAACGCCTGTGATCCAGATTGACCCCACACTACCCATCATCCCGGCAACAACCGAACGTCCGAAGCTCCCTAAGGCAGTCGAAGAAATCTTTGAAGGAGGGTTTGACTTCACAATCACCAAGCAGACAACCGGATCCACAGAACCGCCGGTGACCGCAACAACAGAGGAGTTTTGTCAAGCTGTCGCGGCAGCGGATGACATCAAGGTCGAGAACTCAGAGAAAACGTATCTTGCCCGGTCTGCGGGCATGGTGGTAGTGCTAGTGGCTTTCACCGGTTCCATGACGTGGATCGTTGACTATTGTCAGCGGTCAAATGAAAAGAAGATCGTGAGCACACTTGGCTAACGTGGTTGACTGGTATTTGCAAGCTGAGAGCTTCCGCTACTAATCCTGTCTCACAGCAATAGAACAAAGTTGCGTTTGGGTTGTGTTGTATCATTAGATAACCGGAAATGGTGTCACGTCGCTAAACATGGTCTCGACCTCGATTGCATCCTTTGCCTACTGTATTATCGATTAAGTGGAAAAACCACCATATAACTGAGATGTTTCTTTAATGCGAACGACCATTTACACCATCGTGTCATATCAAAGAAAACGTTGCATCTACCGTTTGCTGAATCCCAGTGACCACTGCAGCTCGTGTTCCGCTGAGCCTCATCGGTCCAGCTTCCCGATCACGCCTTATGTATTGTATGTGCTATCACGCCTTGAGCATGGTGACAAAGGACGCGCTTAACACTAGCGCGTCGTTTCAGGCTGAAACGCCACATAAGCGCCACGTTTTGCGTTCTCTGGCAAGGGCTTCAAGGGAATCGGTCACGATCGCGATCGTCATCTGACAAGCTCAGGACCTCCTTTATCAAGATATCAGGTGATATCGGCGAGCAGGGTGGTCATAGTTGGCTCACGATTGGTATATAACCCTTGGAGGCGAGAGCCGCGACAGGATGCAAAGGAGAAATTGCAGTCCGGCATCAAGCGCTGCAATTCAGATCGTTTCGCTCTTTCCTGATCAAACTCATAGAATCCCTTCATACGATGACTTCGACTTTATCAGTCCCACAACTAGCAACTTTAGAGACTGAGACTCGCTCTCTTTCTCCCGGTACAACAACGAATCCGTCGCTGAACAAGCCAGACTTTACTGCTTCTATCGGGCCTGATGGCTCGGTAACAGACGCTTCGACGCTCGTGGATAGAGCTTTGTCCAGCAAAAGAGGAGAAATGATCCAGGTGTCCCCGACTACATCGGGCATACCGCGAGAAATGCGGGAGGACCTGTACAAGGCGAAGGAGATATCCTGGAACGGAAAGCCCGTGACCCGAGAGGTTGTCGAGAGGATGATCGAAGATGATCCTGAGTACAAGTGGGAGAAGCAAGTTTCGGCTGGACAGAAGTTTCACGAAAATCTCAAAGACCTCGGGGAAGGTTTCCTGCGCCTTACGTTTGGCGTGGTTGGCGGCTACGCACTCTGGCGTAGCTACAAGCGGAACCAAAGAGAGAATGCACCGGGTAAGTCCGGGTCTAGAGGTTGTTTAGTTTGAATTGAATGCATGACTAAGCCCAATCATATCGCAGACCATGCAGATCGGGATCTAGAAAGGGGGATAGAGATGCGCCCACTTTCGAGCAGCTCTGGAACATCCTGAGCGGTCATCATGGAGACTATGTGCGACAGAAGTGGCATTGGCAGCGTAGCAGATGAACTGAGATTGGATGTTCACTTCCGCAAGCACACCTGGAGACAGTCTGAGCTTCGGGCTTGTACTTTTGCATTGTCGAATTGATTGTTTCTAGTCCTATTCGGTAACTTTGCTGTCTGTGGGAGCTCATGGACTCCGCTTTAGTGAGAGACCTCAGCCTGTGCAATTGAGCGCGTTCTTTTACTCCGGATGGCCTAAGACTTTGGACCTGTAGCTACGTCCGAAAGGGTTACATGTGTCTTGATAACTACCTATCTTTACAGTATGCTAATCGATCATCTGTGTCTTTCGTATTATAGCAGATATGATGCGGACCTGGCCTGGTTGATGCGAAATCGTTTTTCCCTTGCCTCGTCGCGATTTATTATGCTTTGACCGTAGCGAGCCCTCGATGTCGTTGCTGCGAAAGCTCGAATTTGATAAAAGCGACGAAAAAGCTTTCTTACTTACCATACGGAAAGAAGAACTATGAGAAGTTGACCTTCGCCCTACAAAAAGATAGACAATCGGGATATGTTAAAGCGCTATGGCTCTGATCTGTTCATGCGAGGCAAGACGGCATCTTAGAGCGCCGGCTGGAACGTGGGTGGCTAGCTTCTCGCAAGATTAGGAGGATGTACATTCCTTTGTCATAGAAGACATCCAGCGACGGAGAAGCTGAGAATCTCACTGACAGGGTCAGTATATCTCACAGGTGGGTCCATGGATGGAGCGGATCTCCTGTCGACAGCCCCTTGAACAGTACTGCCTGGATATTTCATCTTCAAGGATCATTCTCGTCACGATGCCGTCGACCTTATCAGTTGCCGGAATCGCAATGCAAAGTGAAACAGTCTGTGGAGTCCCTGACTCTACCGCTCAGCTTTCGGCCGTATCCTCAGGAGTCTCGATCGACAGGGATACTACGGACGCAGACCCCCTTCGCAGTGCGATTGATGAAATTTTCACCACTAAATCAATATAGCATCGAATCCGTTTACGGCGAAAGATGCGGAGGGATTTCCCTCTCAATCGTGCTGCTACAAGTTATGTGTCTCATACGCATCACGTAGCGAAGGGGAATGAGGATACTGTATACACAAGGGTAGAAGATTTTTGCGTACTGACCATGATGAATCGAGGTCACCTGGCGGTCGAGTGCAAGCTAGATGTGCGAATCTGTCATGTGATCATATGCGACAAAGGAACAGCTGTCTGTAACGATATGTGGCGGTGAAATCCTCAAGTCTCGCCATATTTCGCAACGTCAGGGTTCTCAGGTGTTCCTTTCTTCTGTAAGCGTGCTATACTATACTCAAGACACAGCTATATAGATCGCCGAATCGTGTTGCCACCAATCCCAGCTTTCCTTGCCAAGTGACTATCGAAATACATCTCTTTATCGATTCTACGCTCAATCAACCAAGCTAACGAGATGAACAGCATTGCTTCTCTTTCTCTCCCCTCTTCAAATGTTGGTTTATCAGCCAGCTACCCCGCTTCCGTAATCTCTGTTCCTTATAGCGGAAAGATGGTCACTTCCAGTGATGGCACAAGTTCGTTGGATGCACGGTCGATCGTTGTCGACGTCATTAGGAAATCAAATCTTGAGACTCCAGCAAATCGCCAACCATCGTACGAGGAACTGGTACGCATGCTCGAAGAGGCTACCAAGAACCCGCCGGGAAGAACAGCCTGGGAGGAGATCGTTTGGTTCGTCATCGAAGTGTTGGGCACATGTATTCTGGTAGGCGGTGTCCAGTGGTGTTGCTCAGGTTGCGACGTATCCGCCATCGAGGCTGCTTGTGCTGGGGCAGGAACCAGACTGCGCATCCTGCTCTATGCCCCCTTGCAAGAACCCGAGCTCCCGCAGGGATCCGTACCACCGAAGTCGACATTGGAGCCTCCAGTCCCTATCAGGGTCAACCTTGACACGTGGACCATGATCAGGCGGTACCTCGAAAGTATGTCACCGGTCGAAGGAGAGTCAAACCAGCCCCGGATGTTCATGGGTTCCATGGCCGGGAACTCGGTTACGGCTGTATGCTATCAGACGCAACGACCCGACGGGACTTGGCGACGTCGCGACTTCACTGTACAAACACGGGGACCACTCATTCCCCCCGTTACGCTGCCATCTGATCTGGAGGATGATGGCACTGAAGCTGACTCCGGCATAGACAGCGGCCGGTCTGTCGATTTTTCTAGCGCGTACGGCGATAACGACCATGATAGTGATGGAGGGGATCTATAATTTTGTGTCAAGCCATAACGAGAGTGATGTCGTTTTCCTGTATAGACGCCTTTTAGTATATCGATAATATATTTATCCTGCCAGTCACTGGTCCTGAGCGCATGAAGAAAGCTTCTCCAACAGCCGCGCCTTTGGCATTTGTTGTGAAACTGATATGGATTGCGTTACTGGGCGGCTCTGACAGCGCCATACACTTTTGTACGTCCCGAAAATCTGCAGGTTACAGGCTGGGCCCCCAGGATGGGACTGTAAAGGAGAGATTTCAAAGAATACTGTATATATACATATCGATTTGAGTGGCTGGGTCCCGTCGATGTTTGTTTTTGTTGCTACATGCTCCCTCAGCAGCATGATTGGGCCTAAGGAATGAAACAAGCAGTACAGGGCCAGCTTGATCGCGGCATGGCTTATAGGTCTCCAGAGCTTGCCAAAAGGGGAAAATAGTATGCTATCAAGCCAACAAAGATAAGAGCGTGTACGTCAAACAGGCTTTGTTGATTGCGATCAAGATGGCTGAACTATACTGACCATGTTCTCTATGACATCGTTTCTATCGTTTTTACTACTACAGGGTCAACACGATCAAGTGTTTGGAAAACCGGGACATATGCAAACATTCCCATGGCTCATCAGCATCCAATTCTGAGTTTGAGCCCGAAGATCACTATTGCATATTACTCTGTCATTGAATAGATATTAATTGGTCACTCGTGAAGTTGCTCTCCCTCTCGGATGACCTGTTCTTGCACGACCTGTTTTGACCTGGCGATCGCGATTGCAGCAGGAACAAAACAGAATTCCAAGATTGGGGCGAACTCTTTGAGACCCTAATCCATCATCGCACCATCTCTGATTACGCATGTCGGGTCCGCTGCACCGCTGAAAATGAGATTTTCTTAAGACATGGTTCAATTCAAGCCAAAGAACCTGCCTTGATGAGAACAGCCTCCCAACCATGTTCCCTCGTGCTGATGATCCAGAGCTTGACCCCTGTGTACACAGTAAATTAGGTCAACCCACCGCTACAGTACCATCTTGGTGCCATCTCGCACGACTTCCAGCAGCATTCAGGATACCCCAGTTTATGGCAAGATGATATGCCTGCAAGAGGTCTTCTATGGCGAAGACAGGTTCTCCATCCTGCAGATCAAGGCCCTCTTAGCACCTTTTGGCTCTTTGGATGTGATAGCAATGAGGAAAACTCATTCTTCTCAAAGCTTTTGCCAGCGCTTCATGAGCCTTGCGGGCAGGCTTCTCTTGCAAGGTATAGGTCTGTTCACCAGTGGTGGGCACCAACCCAATACGTGTCGGCTCAAGGGCGGTTGCCTCCAGCTGGCCCGACTTGCAGGGAGCGTGTGAGGCAGGGAAGAGCTCTTGAAAACGTCAAAGGATGGGATAGCACCCAATCATAGTGGCCAGCCTGTCCGTTGTGTGTTATGGCAAGTTACGAAGGGCTAGGCACTTGTTCCGAGCCTTGACGTCTACAAGGGCCATTTGTATGTCCATCACCTTTCTCTGGTACCCAGCTAGGGGCGATAACAACAACCTCAATTGCATATCATAGTCACCATCAGAGTCAAAGTGGGACTTACCTTCCCAATCCAACTTGCTCTTCACGGTCCTTCCCATCAATCCGACATCTGGTACGAATAGAATCTGTCATTGTCAAGTCAAATCTGTTGTGACTCTCTAGGATATGTGAATTCTGGCTGGGCAGTCACCAGTATCGTCATCCAGAACTAACTTGACCATACATACATTCAGCCATGAATTCCCGACATCAGTCAGCGTTAAGCTCTGGTCCATCGAGACCGACGGGGAACTGCTAACGCACCCGACAGCCCGAGTCTAATCTCAAAACAAGCCGGTTAAGACACGGTAAAGGGATCTGCTACCTCCTTAGACAACACTATGATGGCCATGGCGAAATCACCTGATCCGCTGTCGTGTTTACCATGTCGCATCGAGAAAAGCATGACAAATATTGAAGAAGGAAATTCAAGCTGGAACATTGCGCTGCAACTCCCTGCTTTACTGCGAAACTGGCATGTGGCAAATGGTAAAGACTGAAGAAAGCGAGTCCCATGTTGACGGCAGGTCCTGATGGTAGCGCGACTCTGTTCACTATAGTTAATATTGACCGATACCACTCAAATATCGCTTCAGTCAGCACAACGTTGAAATATTGCGGAAGTTCTCGCTCGAGCCTGAAGCTGTGACGAGTATTTGACAGGGTACGCCACCTCAAAGTGACTGTGCGAACTGTTAAATTCTTGAGGTGCTACCGGCGTCAATCACTCGGAAGCCTACGGAAGCTGTCAAATGGTCGGCCGTCAGGTCATCTACGCGGAGTTACAGGACGCCAAGTCTTCTGTCTTCCCTGGGTGTTCCGGACCATTAGATAGATCAACGTGGGTAGACGATAGGAAACGGGAAGAACAACTTCAAACAAACCGGATCGCAAGTCGCCATCTCTTGTCCCCTCGCTTCACGACGGCCTACCGGGCAAGGAAGTTGATGTGCGCCTGACAAACCAGAGGAACCGGGAGTTGAGAGACGCTGTCTCGCACAAGGGCCTGCGAGGGAACACCGGTCTTTTGGCAAAGGCGGCCACCCATCCATCGCCTTACCCATGTTTTACAAAGAGTAAGGGACCATCGGCTGGGCGTCACGTTCTTCCTCACATCATGCTCAACCTATGAAATCTTGCGGGCTCCTTAAGGCATTCCGCAATCATGATGAATGCGCTCTTCGTTGCAGGGAATTTATACCAACGGGGTTGTCATCATTCTGGCCAGCGCAAGCTTCCTTCTTCAACGATATTAATCCCGGCTGATACAGTATGTCATCATGAAGTTCCTTGGATGTAGTTACCGAAGCATGTTTTCTGACCCGTACCATGGGCGTGTATCGTCTCCGGCTTCGTAATAGCTTCCGTTCTCAATCGCGTTCCAACACAAGGGTTGCAAGTGCAAGCCATCAGTCAGCCGCGGTCCGCCTCCCCTTCATCCGTCAATAACGGGTGGAGAGGATATCCTGACGGCCGACGCTTTGTTTCATCGTTGACTAGTAGCATCACCTAGCGCAACCATCGCTGCACGTGGCGTGCCTGACTATGTCCATGCAACAGCAACCGCTCGCATACGGATTGGCAGCCTTTGTGAAACAACAGCCTTTCCTTTCCTGTCATACGATGGTCACGACACTTCCTGCCGTTGAATTTGTGCTGTCATGTCGCCATCAACATCCTTTGTACTGATCTGTCGACATCGTCCGGGTTACCAGACACTGAGGGGATAACAGCGCTACTGCTGAGTATAAGTATCTGAGGAAAACCTGACAACTGCGAATGGGCCTCTGCTTGTGCACGGGGCTGAAGACACGAAGACAGCGATACTGCAATTATTTTCACAGACATGGCTCCTATTTCTCTCCTCAGCGCCTTCCCCAGCTGTCAGCTAGGAACGTCTCGTTCGCTCCGACCGACTACCGCCACGTCCGATTTCTCGCTATCCTTCACCGGCTCTCCAGCTCCTTCATTCATACCGACAGATGACGGCGCAGCGTCGTCTTCCGCTACCAGTGCCGCTTGGATCCCTGAAGTCATTGACCAAATCTTGACCAGCAGGGGCGACATTGTCGAGGTCAAGCATACACCTACTGTTACCGATGCGGTTGGCCCAGTACCGACCGTCTCGCAGATCATCCAAGCTAGTCAAATGTTTATACGAGAAGATGGCACGAAGCTCAGGCAGGAGGAAGTGAAGAGACTTGTGAAAGAGCATACGGATAGCGGACACAAGATTCACGTTCACCATGCTGCCATTCCAGGCGCGAAATACGTCGAGTACTTAATGATATTCGTGGTCGGGTCTGCTGTCGGAGCAGTGATTCTCGCGTGCATCGATGAATGTAGGTCGAGCGGTAAGTCCGGCAACCTGTTATATCCTGTCGAATCCAGTTTTTCCGACCTTTGATCCTTGATCTAGCTCGAGACAAGAAGGACAAGAAGGAAGATTAGCCTGTGATCTGCGATTTTTTACGTCTATTGTTATATGTAAAGATCCAATCGTCAGTCTCGTGCAGTCCGGTTTGACGGATTCATACGCAAGAGCTTCCCGATCAATCTGTGCTGCTTTTGTCTCATGACTTAGTCCGAACCGATGAAGCGTTAGATCTTGCCGTCGGAAGTGTCCCTATTACAGCTTTGCCAATTGCACATACTAATACCCAAGCTGAAACCTATAATAGTACTCATACTGACAAACATGAGAAGCCTTGATCCGCGCCCGAACCTACTCTACCGAGGTCGGGATGATTCAGCAGGACGGCGAGGGGCAGGACGAGGAAGAAAGACTGGTGGAGATTCTCTTCAATCAGGCGCGTCAGCTGGGAACACAAGTGCAGAAGCTGCTCACCAGTCGTCCTCAGACTAACACGGCTAGACTGATATGCGTTGCTAGGAGGGACGGAAAAATGAGTATGCAACTGGAATTATCCTCGCTGCGGTTGTTGAATGCAATTGGCAAGGGCCTTAATAAAGGAAAGAGCTTGGGACCGAGGGAGGGGATAGGGTTAACAGGACTCTGTATACGACCGGAGCGTGCTACAACATGGGATTACTGGAGGTCTGTGTTCGTGACGTGTTCCGTCTATCGCTGAGCCCGCCTGGCCCCTCGTTGTGCGCTGGCACTGAAACATCCGTCGAGCACTTTACTGATAAAGCTACGTCTTCACGATCGCCCGGATCCAACAGCATCAGAATCTACTGCCGTGTCCTTCCAATCGTCAACAACGCCAATCTGATAGCTTGAACTCGACATCCTATGGACTTTGTACATTATTCGTCATCATCATCGCTGCTATCATCGTCATCGTCGTCATCATCCAATCCCAGATTGCCACGGTTCCGACTCCATTCCTGTGCAGCCTGGAAGAATTTGAAGCTCGCCGGATTGGCCTCTTTCTCGTCGTCGGCAAAGACCATGTCCCAGTCTGCAGATAAGGGCGAGAGCAATGAGTAATGCGGAAGCTGATCATTATGGGTTCGGTAACTCACATTCTTCGAGCCCACTGCCATCTTCGGCTTGTCGCCACTTCTTCATAACCTTGGGCATCATCTCTTGCACCTTTTGCACATCTTCCGCCGAGCCCTGCTCTTCCTCGAACGACTTCCAGGCTTCCAGCAGTACCACTCGCTGCAAGCCAAACCACGGGGAAGTCAGCTCAGACCGTCACACCCGAAGTGAGCTGAAAACATCGCCGACTCACGTTCTCCTTCTCGCCACGCTCCTTGAGCGCCTTGTAGCCTCGCTCGAAAACGGCTCGGGCCTTTTCGGGATCGCCAGTATCGCCTTCAATCTCTGCCTCGACCTGGGCAGCCTCGGCCTCGCCCTCGTCGTCCTCCTCGGTTCCTCCAATCTTGCTGGCCTCCATGAGGGCGTACGAGATGAAGACCTACGCGGTAGGCGTTAGCTAGAGTATATGAGGGCCTAGGCAGTGCGTGTTGGCTTACCTTGACATGAGCGGTCCTCTCCAAGAGCCTCTCGTACAATATCCTCGTTCGCTCTCGTTCACCCTGACCAGCCTCAAAGTCAATGAAAGCCTGCAAAGACGCATGACGGTCAGCCCGAGATCCGATGTTACGGAGTTTGCGCGCTCCACTCACCTTCCAGACCAATTCGGGCATGTCGAGAGCCTGTTGTACGGCCAGCTCAAAGATACCTCGAGCACGATCGACGTCACCGAGTTCCTTTTCGAGCTCGGTCCACCTGATCCAGGCTTGTCCGAGTGATGGGTCGTACTACAATCGCCGACCGCATGGTACTCGTCAGCATTGGTATATCAAATACCGCTCCGCCCGATGACTCACCTCAAGGAACTTCTGGTAGAGCGTCCTACATCGGTCAAACTCTCTCAGATGAAGCTCCATCTCGATATACTCGACGAAAAGTTTCGGTTTAGGGCACATGCCGATAGCGGCGCCGAAGATCTTGCGTGCGGTAGTGACATCGAGTCTTCGGACTTCGAAGGTGGCGTAAGCAGCCCAGAGCTGTTCAGATCGCATGATTTAGTTTCGCGCTCGAACTTAAGCAGAGAACCGATAATGCTCACTTTAGCAAACGTGAACTGCTTATGGGGGACAAGCTTGACGGCCGCCTTGTAGACGTCTCGAGCCCGCTCATAGTCCTCGGTATCGATCTCCTCGAAAGCGGCGTATTGCAACCAGACTGTAGAAGCGCACAAGGCATGAGCGAGGGATTCTTCACAAGAAATTCGACAGGCTGATAATTACGGTACTGTCAAGCGGAGGGACAAGAATGTGCAGATAATCACTGGTGTCAGTTCAGGAACATGTTGACACTTGGAGTACTACTCACGATATACCGTCTCCAAAACCTGAAAACATCGAAGTCAACATATAAGCTACTGGTTCCGGTGAGGCCCCTTCCCAACCTCGTCCCGACCTACCTCTTCTCACTCGACGGCGGCACATTAGCCACAGCCCGCTCATAAGTCTCCCTTACCCTTCCCGGCCCGCTCCCCTCTCCATCCTCGCTCTCGTCCCGTTCGCTCCTGTAAGCGTCCTCTTCCAGACGTGCCAGAGAAAACCAGGCGTCGTAGTTTGTCGGATCGTGAGCGAGTTCCTCTTCGTACTGTATTCGACGTTTGCCGAGGACGGTGAGTTCTACGCCGGACCGGTCGCCGTCTGTCGGGAAAGTGAAGGGAAGGTATCAGCATTTCCATCCTGCAAGGTGATTTCAGATAAATGTCGACGTTGCAGCACTCACGTTGTTTCTCAAATCGAGTATAAGATGTGTAAACTAGAAACCAAACGTCGATGTGAGCTTTCCGGACCCGACCAGTCTCCCCAAGTCAGGTACCACTCACGATTGGCAGACTTTGTCCTCGGCAACCTAGCCAGGGCGTACTACCCGCCGCGAAACGAGATGCCAGAGATGAATGTCAACACCACGTCACACGCAAAGTGATTCTTTCTAAACCCGGAATGCCCCGAGAGACTAATGCCCCGAGAGACTAACCTTGTAAATCGTCCTCGCCCTCTCAAACTCCTTCAACCTCGTCTCCATCCTCGCAAACGCCCCAAAGACCCCCTGAGCCTTATCCACCTCTTCCTCCCCATCCCCAAAAAACTCTAGGGCCGTCTGGAAGACTTCCCTGGCCTTGTCTATTTCTCCGCGATCTTCCTCAAACTTGGACCAGGTGACCCAGTTCTTCGGAGTAGGGCGGCAGGCGATCCAGCGTTCGTACAAGGCGGAAGCGCGGGTGAGTTCCGAGTAGCGTTCTTCGAGCTTGATGTAGGCTTGCCAGGCCTGTCGTGTGGATGATCGGAATTCAGATCAGATCGAAAACGCGTCGTATCGAGTGGGAAGAAGATAGAGTCAGTCGTATGTTGTAAGAAGAGGTTTAATTGAAAAGATTCTGGATAAGAGTTACGGGACGGAGACCACACTGACCTTGTCATCAGGCTCCCAAGTCATCCACCGTTCAAACACTTGTCGGGCGCCCGGGACGTTGAGGAGGAGTTCTTCCAGGTAGACGTATTTGTACCAGATCTGCGCGGGGGTTTGTCGGTTTCGCACGAGAGAGGAAGAAAGAGAGGGAAGATGAAAGAGAGGAGAGGAAAGAGAAAGGAAGAAAGCGAGCAAATGGAAGAGGGAAGAGGAAAGAGAGAGGAAGAAAGCGAGCAAGTGAAAGAGGGAAGAGGAAAGAGAGAAGAGGAGAAAAGAGGGAAGAGAGAAGAAAGAGAGAACAGATATGAGGTTAGCGAAAGTCGAGGTTGACGTTGAAAGCAGTGGGAATGAAGAAGAACGAGCGACTCACCGTATCCACCCTCGGCAAGAGCGTGACCGCCCGATCATACACATTCCTCGCATGGTTCACATTCCTCGCCTTCAGTTCCGTCTCCGCATACCTCAACCACAATTCCACCGCCCTCGCATCCACATCCAAAGCTCTTTCGAAAACCGATCTAGCCCTTTCGAATTCGTTCTGCCCAGCTTCCCATTGAGCGTATTTCATCCATTCCCTCAAGGCCGACCGGGAATATCGGATACGTTCTTCGAATTCTTTACGTTTACGTCCTTGGTATTCGGAGAGTTCTTCTAGGTCGGTGATGTTTTGACCGGGGGCGCGGAAAGAGGGTTCTTGACGTTCTTGGGCTTCGCGGAGGAGTTGTTCGGCGGTGATCTAGCGAGGTTCGACAGAAAGAGCGAAGTGTGTGTGTGTGGGGGTGGAGTTAGCGAAGTTACTCGAGAGGAGTGAGGACAGAGAAGCTTCTTGTGAGAGGAGACTTACTTGGATCTTGGCCGGGGCCTGTATAACACAAAATAACACCAATCGTCAGTCTTCGACTACTTCATGCACGACCTGTCGACCGTGCCCCGGACTGACCCTGTTCTTGACCATCGGGGCCCTGCTGGACCGTTGATCGGAGGCCATTCTTGACGTAGCTGCTTCTAACCTGATCTTACTGTAGCTATGGCCTGGGTTTGCTCGATGTACGATGTATAAGATGGTCGATGTATAGGTGATCGAATGACCTCGAGGTCACCTCCTCGCGATCCTCCTTAAGTCGCGGGGCCATGCTAGAAATCGTGAATTACGCGTGAGAAAGCGGAAAAGGTCGTCGCCCAAACTTTTCGAGGACGAGTATATAATCTGGTTCTCGAGGATCGAACATCCCTTTTCCCTTTTCCGCCTTCTGCTTTTACTCTTTCATATTCGATACATTTCACTACCTTCTACGTTTAGTCCTCGGACGACCGAAGACGACTAGGATGACCAGACCGTGACGACGGACGACCACCCCTACGACGACGATCATGTAATCCGCCTACCAACTGAAGAACAGCAACCAGATCGACCTCGACCTAGCCGATAAAGACGTACTTTCGCCGACAATAACACACACACACACACACACGTCGAATATAAGTCTTTGTTCGCTAGGACCCGATCCGATCTCGGTCTAGTTCTTGGTCGGCAGGCGTCGGGTCGTCTTCAACGGGGATGGTCGTTCGTCGTCTGTTCGTCTATGTCTACGTCTGGCTCTCCCTCTCGTTCTCCTCTCTTCTTCTCTTCTTCGCTTCTCTTCCTCTCTTCGCTTCTCTTCCTCTTCCTCTGTTCACTCTCCCCGCTCTCTCTCTCTCCCCGCTCTCTCCCTTCTTCTCTCATCTTCATCGTCCATCCGGACCACCCCCCAAAAAAACACAAACACAACGGCCATCGCTATTCACGGCGCACATCTACCTCATCCTCTGTCGATGATCCAGTGATGCATTGCGGATCGGGGAAACGATGGCCAGAACGAAACACCCCCTTAATGGGGTACTACTTGCGCACCCGCTCATCCGGTATTCTTCCTTACTAGTCGAACACTACGATGAGGGTTTGGTTGGCGGAACTCCTTGTGACGATCCTTCATCGTCGATGACGGTGGGGACGGGGTGGGAGCTCGGCCGGTGCGTGGGAGGTACATTTACATCACGATTGATTTTTGCGACTTTTTTTTCGTTTTACGGCCTTGGGCGAGGGCTTGGGTTGTAATCTCGTCGGAGGGTTGGGATGTAGTTTCCATAAAATTACAATTTTGCATGTCGGCATTATCGGGTCTCTAGTACCTCGTCTCGCTTTCGTTCGTCCCGTGGGTCTGGTGATTTCGCTGGATCTATGCTCCGTTCGATCGTTCTGATTGTCATCTGTTGCCCGCTTGACCTCGATGTTCCGAGACAGAGTATGTGAGGTCATTGGCTGTTTCGGTGCTCGAAAGTTTATCCAGGTCGGCCGGTTTCGATCCTTGGACTTGCGACTTGGTTCGTATTGCCCAGGGCGAATTTCAAACCAGAAAAAGCACACCCAGTGCTATTGACCGACCGCGCCATCATACGACTAGCTGAATAGGCACGTCTTATCGTGGCCTGATCTCATCTGACATCAGCGCATCTCACCTGTTTTTCCTGATCGTCGACACGGCGGACAAGCGCAGGGTCCTGATCTCCGATGACTGGTAATCTAGTGAATATCGCTCCAGACCGGTCTGGTCTGGGGCTGACCCTGCGAGCGATAATGTTTGAGATCCGGGATCATAGCTGGATGAGCTAGGTATTCCGACCAGACCACATCCTTGCATAGCTAGATATCGAGGTTGAAGGTGATCGTCATGTGTGCCTTGAAAGTCGAATAGTATTGACCTTGGGTACGCGATCGTAAGAAGGTTACCATTGCAGAGCGTATGATCTTGCAACCTTGGCGCTGTCTCAGACTATGGGGTTACCGGTCGTCTCGACACGCGAGCATCATCCAAACGATCAGACGCGATGGCCCTAGTCGCCACTACTCGTACAAGCCAACGAGAAGGTACGATCACTGTATCACGAAGCACTGTGGAGTATATCTTTCGTCTGTTGCATACACGTTGGAACGTGCGGGGTAGAGCGAAGTGGCATTGACATTAACGAGAATCGAGCTATCATACAGGTCCGTTTCACGTTGAAATGTACCTGACGCACTGGCGCGCAAACCTAACTGAAACGTTGAGCAGGTGGCGATGACGATGACGATGACGCGAGAGCAAACAGCACATGCACAATCGTCGACCAGGATCAAGACAGTGGCTGTCGAAACGACATGATACCCGGCACGGCATCATGGCCAGTCCAACTGCGAGAGTACTGTGGTCTTGTGTATCTTGCCGCGCCGTTCCAGCCTTTGAGACTATTCTCTTGGGCGCGAGCGCGTGCGGGGGATGGTACTTGGTTTGTATTACGGGTTCTAATCGCAAGGATAAGCAGGATCTCTGAGACAACCGATGTTTACCTACAGCCAAGCATGGCGGCCACTCCATATGCTCTGTGGTTGCAACCCGCTCTTCGTCGGCTCTTGCTCACACGAGGGGGGTCACCTGATCCACGTTGAAGAACCCTTTGCCTCCTTTGTGCAAATACAATTAATCGAGGTCAAAGGGACTCGGAAGAACAGACTCTCCCTCTATAAGCTTGTATGGTCTACCGGCTATATAAGGCTGTCAGTCCATGTCTCGCCTCCAGCAATCCGGTCTGAAGACGGCCATAGCTCGACGGGTATTTGTTTTGCATAGGCGATCCGCCTCATATTCCTTGACACCAAAGCGATGACCGAGCCATCGTTCTCAATCAACACCGAATGGTCTAATAATCATACAGTGGACGATCAACCCATCACATTTCGCAGGCAAGAGATCCCAGAAAACGTGTACAATTTGGCTATCGACACTGACCAGCAGTACGGTAGCAGCATCGACAACACCTATCACTCATCTAGGCCCGAGTCTTTCATGACGACACCAGAGGAGCCCGTGTATACTCATCCTGTGACGAGCAGGGAATCTAGATCCTGGACTCGTGAATATTTCGGCACTGCTCCTCCTGAGCAAAGATATTCTTCCCCTGAAGCTGTCAATCCCACCCTCCAGTACGACCCTTCCCTTTCGCAAGGGATTTTTGGCAACACTATGAGAAACCATTGGCAAGCACTTGCTCACGATCAGACGGGGCCTGCCAGTAGCATCTATACTGCCATGCCTCCAGAAGACGTTCAATCATATCTAGCCAGTACCGCCAATGATACTATCCGTACTAGTGCTCTTTCTCGCCAAGTATACCCCATAGCAACGGGCGCTGGGCATCATCAGTTGCAGCAGATAGAAGGCTTACCGCTATCAGCACAGCACTGGCCACCCACTTCCAGTGTCCATCTCGATGCGGCTATGTGGCACCCCGCGCCCACTGAAAGACCCCTCTCACCACAACCCGCCTCTTGCCAATCCTCGCGCCTCATTCAGCCGAGCATACAAGCTCTGGGTAAGAGGAAACGGGTCGAACGTTCAGGGGTGATTAAAGAAGGCACATACCGCTTTCACGATGACACTCCTGTGGATTTTGATCACAACGGATATCATGGAATGTCCCCAGCCAGCGATGTGGGTACCACCAGGACAGCATCTTTCTCAGGCATGTCCACCTACCAGAACAGGATGGGTCTGGGTTACCAAGAGGGCGCATCGTTAAACAAGGTCATTGACTCTGATACTGGAGGGAGCCAGGCCATCAATCGGTCTTTGGAGTGCAATGGAAAGATCGGCTTTTGTGATCTGCAGCATCATTGGGTCGTGCGGCCTTTCGAGAAAAATGAGTTGCTCGTGGCGGACTTCCTGAGCCAGGTATTGAGTAGCCAACCACTAGGTTGGCATATATACTGGATAACCCCTACAGCTTTTGCCCCGGACTGGTGGCCAAGAATTGATCGTCTCTCCAATATTGTGCATTCAGAACGGCAACAGCTGTATCAATTTCTTTCCTGCTTCCGGACACACAATCTTGACATACATCAGCATGGCACTTGTGCCATTGCAAGGGATGAGATCGAAGTTGCAAAGGGCCGCCATAAATCTTTCAAGAAAAATGCGCTGTTGCATACTTTTCAGAATGAGACTGAACAGGATTTGACAGATTTAGCAAAGACGGCTGAACTGATCTTGAATAAACATGGAATAGCTTGGAAGACCTCTGGTATTGCAAGCGACTTTCCAACCGCTCATCCAGCCCGGTACCCCCTGACACAATCAGATTTCCAGTCATCTTTGTCTGGTATCAGCAGTGTCCAGACTTCAGGGATGGCTCGAGACTGCTCTAGCATACTGCCATCGTCATTAGGTCATGGATTGATTTCCTACTCTACTGAGAAGATGACTTTTGACGTATACGGTGAGATTCCCTGTCATGTTCAGAATACCTGGCCCGCTCACATTAATTTACTTACATCCTTGTCAATAACTGCCTTATGTATCTTGTCGGACCAGGCTCGAATCAAGTCAATAATATTGCAGTCAAAAAGCGACCAAGGATTGCATTGGCCGCTCCCCTTGAGTATACCCAGCTTGCTCCTAGCAAACCGATCATGGGAAAACAGTGTGGAGGGGAACTTTTGGCATGTTCCTACAGGCGGCAAGAACCTGTGCAGCTCTTGACCGGTAAACATCTGGAACTATTTAAGCTAATCTACGCAGGACAGACTGTTGGAAAAGAAATTGACTGGAATGTTTTTGCACCAGAATTCAGAGGTATGGGCAAAGGCGGATCAAGAAGTCTTGGCCATCTGGTGCAAGGTGAGGGACACAAAGGTATCCTGCTCAGATTCATGACCAACTGCCGGCAGATCATTTGCCAGACACATCATCACCTAGGGACATGTCCGATTCTCCAAGACCAGTTACAGAAGAGAGGTCTTAGAAACATCCGGTTAAAGATGACAGGCTTGGAGGACAGCTTTCAGGCTATCAGAAACCTAGCAAAAGACGTGTGGACAGGTGGTCGTCCAGCACTATTTGAAGCGATTGAAGCATCTGTTACTGAAGGATAACTGTTATTGTAATGTTGTTGTTATATCAAATGTTCTTCACGGCGAAGTGCATACATAGGCACTCCAACCGGTGTGCGCCAATATTCGGCTGTACTTTGGATCTTCTCGCTTTGTCTCCGTCATTGCATGAAAGCTTCTAATGGTGGTATACTGTACAATGTTGTTTATAGTATATTTGAAGACACCAAGATCCCCGAATCTCATGCTTGACCATTGTAGCAGATGAATCCCAATTGGTCCTGCTGTCATCCGCACAAAATTAGTTAAGGAACAGGCTGGAAATCCAGGTCTGAGGAAGGAATGCTCACGTCAATCGAGAATGGGTAGGTTTGGGAATATATATTGATGAGAATGGAGTCAAGACCTATTTTCATGCCTTGTATCACATGTTTTTGTACTAATAACGGAACCAATGGGTTGAGATCTAAGTACAAGGTGTTCGTCATCATCTAAGCATTTTCAATCGACGCTGCATCAGAGTAACCGGCTATGTGCTGGTCATTCGAGTCAGGATGCTTGTATCGCGCCCAGATGATACCATGTAGGGGGTTGAAACTGATCTCGAGAACCTTGAAACCCTTCTGGCTAAGTACACACCTGACTGCCTGAGCAGTCAAATGCTTCGTTGTTTCATAGCTTTCGTTCATGGCGTTCTGAATGCTCCTCATCTTGTCTGGTAACAGTCCTGTATGAACTTGGACCCCGAAATACAAATCGAAATACGTCCCCAGGACGACTTCCCTCAATGTTGTCACCTTGATTGGGAAGCGTTGTCCCCCCACGATTCCAGGCAGGAACATGAAGCTATTGTAAACGATGCTGGGACCTTTAGAAGACTTGGCCCTCACGATCTGACAGACCAAAGCCCAGAGTGCACAAATGACAGTTCCGTTTGGAGAACTTTCGTAGGCTCGATCTGGGCTATACCGGACACCAGCAACAGGCCACGCAAAGATATCGTCTGTAGAGGCTGGCCCCAGAGGCAAGGTGTCTTCTACGCTAGCTCCAACAGTTGGGGTGGACGCAATGTTCGAACCTTGAGTCGCAGTTCGAGCTTCCCGATCAGAAGCAGGTGTCGAAGAAGATGAACGATCTGGTAGGCGCATTTTATTGTCCCCGGATGTACTGGTAACGATCGAGCTCAGTTGACTGCTGGCAGTCGAGGCAGTGCAACCAGTTTGGCTGTTGAGATCTAATTGCATGACTGAGAAGAGATCGAAAGGCGGTTGCGCTGAAAGATCGACAGAAGCTATAGCAAGGTTCTTAGCCGGAAAGGTCTAGCATACTGTGTGGATATATACCCTCAATCCCTAAAAGCGGTCGCATTGCTAGCATGTTGCTGAGCTGAATGCCCATGAAAGGATTGCCGAGGGTCGTCAAGCTTCTTCGCCGGCCCAAAGGGGCAATCCTGACAAGAATACCGTTCCCCGGAGGTGTCCTTGGCAGGCGTATCGTCGAACGCTGGAGAATGGTGCTCTTGAACAGGGCGTGTGCCTCTTCTGCGATCGATTCGAATCGCGTCCTCCCAGCATGCAAGTATCCCCAAAATTAGACAAGAATAATTGCAATTGGCGTTTCGTGTGTTTATATAAGTTCACCGCGAGCAGATCATTACAATCAAGCATCTATCTCAAACCAGAGGTCGTCTACAAAGCGAACCGAACGCGCGGGATCTGAAACGCGCACAAATTCTCTCCCGCTCCTGTGAGATCACTTTTCATCACAATTACGTTATTCGTCAAGTCCGCTGACCGCTCGCTGTGCGAGCTTGTAGCTTGTAGAGTTGCAGGTCGGCTCACAATTGCGTTTCTACTCGACTCGACACCCGTGCTTACCACGGTCCGCCCTGTTTTGTTAAGCAAGACGTCGTACATCATCGAAGAGCAAGAGCAAGCACTAGTAAGCTTGACGCTTCCTTCAGTCTCTGTACTGCTCGATCCAACAATCTAGCCTAACCTGACTATGTCTCTCCACCTTCAACCAATCAACAGAAAGTTCTGCCGTTCCGAGAAGCTCGACAGATACCCTGGCCATCCATCTCGACCTCAAACTTAGTAATCTATCCAGGAATATGAGCGAGTCTATGCCCCGAGATAAGCTAGGCAATTCATAGCAGCATCACACGATAAAATATCTAGACCTAGGGATACATTTTCCGCGATCGAGGCTAGAGGAATGGGTTCATAACGAGCTGGAATCTCGTTCGCTTCACGCCCTGATCGAACTCCTCCACGCATAACTGGCGACGTAGAGATGATCATCCCCAGGTATCTTGTACGTGGCCCAGACTTCGTGATTACCACCATCACCAACCACCTGGATGACATCATAGCCACAACCGGCTATATCGGAGCTGATATCGGAAAGAGCCTGATTGATGTAGGCATTGCTCTGGCAGTTGCCGTCAACCGATAAGACAGCTCTTCGCCTCGTCTCGAGGGCCTCGTGTATCGCTTGATAGTATGGCAGGCGCATCATTTGGGCGGAATCCTGAAATTCGATCAAATCGAGGGGGTAGTTCTTGTTCGGGAGACGAAAATATGTTTCAAACATATAGAGGCTATTCAAAATGTATACCCTGATTTCGGTTTTTCTACCGGAATCATCCTGAGTAATCAGCCTGCCTTCTTGGGATTTGAAACAGCCCTCCTCATAGCCTTGTTTGCATCGAGCCACCAGAGCCTTGATTCCCGTTGTCAAATTCGAAACCTCCTTGAGAGCCGGAGTCCCTGCCCCTTCCCAAAAGGTTACGGCGGAGGCTGGCTGCAACAAGATTTCGTGCAGTTGGGCTGGCCTTTCATTGGCGACTGTTATGACCGATCCTCCAATCGTTGTATCGATTTCAGAGGTGGTATCTCTGTAAAGAGACTCCAACCCGATCTGGGTGTTGGTCTCGCTGGTACTCCCGTGCGGCCTATCCAGCGGGTCTGGTTTTGGATACATCCTTGCCGCGCTCATAGGATATCCGGAAAGTACATAGACCTCTTGATCGCTGGTGACTTGATATGAGCTACCAGGAATGGTCGTTTGGGCGGGAGCGTTGAAGGTAGAAGCAGTTGACATCGGGTGAGACGTGTTTTCGGTATGCAAGGGAGACATCAATATTAGGTCACGTTGTGACAGCGTTCAGTTGGTTTACTCTCGCAAAGCGTATATAGTCATTTACAATTTGAGCTTCTCGGCACCAGCACGTATGTTGATGCCATATCATCGAAAGGAAAGCTCAGGAGGTTATCGGTCACTGTTTTGGATGTATGGCAGACTATGACTCCTTTGTCATGTTCACGTCACTCGGCGTGTAAGGATTGAGAGCTTGACGTTCGATGAAGTTTGCCGATGACAAGCGGGATTGTCTGTATCGTCACGCGGGTACGACAGACCACTGCGACTCTCTGTCCATCGAGTGCGTCCGGATTTGCGATTAAATCAGAGTTCCGGCTAGCAGCCAGTCCTCTGAATCTGACAACATGGCCGCCTCTTGCGAACTCGACTTGGAGTGTGCAATCAACTTCCCGGCGCTAGCGTTGACCCCTAACGCAAAGCATAGCAGCCAGATGAACCAACGTAGATGAGCAGAAGGAAGTACGGCATCTGCGATAGAGAAGAACGATCTTATACTACAATAAGCCCAGCCGAGCCAAAAACCAAGCAACACGGGATCTAGCCGAAAACCTTGTTTTAAAAACGCGGTCGATTACGACCGACGATCCGATCCGGGACCTTGGTTGCCTTCGTCCAGTACTTGATCGACATCCTCCTGCGAAAGTCAAGTTCTAAGAACGTCAGCATGCGCGCTTGACCATTACTACTTGACAGGGCGGGGGTTCGAGGGTTGCTACAGTACTCACATCCTCAGCCTCTCGCTTGTACTCGGCGAGTTCCTCCTTCATCCTCGCGCTCTCGGTCTTGCTGTTTGAACTAGGACCGTCTTGTAATCGGTGCATGGCCATCATGCCCAGGACGGCTTTTCGGACTGTTCGACTCCCTTATCAGAAAAGAGCTCACACGGGGTCATAGCAAGAAGACCGCGGGGGCTCACAAGTCTTCTTGGCATCGAAGGCCTTCTTGACATTGGGCAATAGGTCTGTGGTACCTCCACGAGGGGTAGAAACGCCCGGATCCTTGTTATCACCACCGACGACTCGGAGCCAGTCATCTGCAAGGATCTCGGCCGAGGTAGGTCGGTTGGTAGGGTCGACGGTGAGGCATCGCTTGACGAAGGCCTTGGCTTGTGCCGAGACGCCCTCCCAGTACTCCGACTAACAGGCGGTATATCACGTGATGAGCTCAGGCCGAGTGATACGTATGACTTAAGCGGGACTTACAGGCTCGAACCGGTAATCACCCCGGATGATCGCCTGCATCTCCTCGTATTGGGTCTCCCGGTCAAACGGTGTGTATCCGCAGAGCAAAAAGTAGCTGTAGTACGGAAACTCTCGGGCTGTCAGCCTGCCTCACGGTATACGACCAAGTCGATCCGGAACTTACGCGATTACACCAATAGCCCAGACGTCTACCTTGAACCCGTGCCCGCTCTTCCTGAAGATCTCGGGCGCCATGTACTGCGAACGAGGATTGGCTTACGATCAGGTTGCGAAGATCCCATAGTATCCTAATGAGCCGTTCAGGACTTACTCCTGGCGTACCACACGTCGTGGTCAGGACGTTGAACTTGTTATCGTCCATGATCCTAGACAACTACCCCGACCACAAAATAACCCTCGCGACCACAATCAGCGATCTCACCTCTTCTCACGCGATCCTCGCATACCACATGAAGGTTTCAGTATGGAACTTACCCCGAAATCGGCTACGCAGAGCTCGGCATCGTCGGCCTTGCTCCGGAACAACAAGTTCTCGGGCTTAAGGTCCCGATGTACGATCCCTTCATCGTGAAGGTATTTGACGGCGCTGGTGATGGTCCTCACGATCTCTGCTGCGTCACTGCATATAGGAACACCATATTGGTGAACAAGGAACAGATTCGATCAGCTGGTAGCTCATGATGAACGAGCGGTGGGGCTAACGACGTGGTTTGAACACGTACCGCTCGTAATAGTTCCCCTTGCTGCAAATCCGGTCAAAGAGCTCTCCACCGGTACACAGATCAAAGACGAGGTAGAGGTTATGAGCGGTCTCAAAGTGGTCGACGAGACGGCAGATGTTAGGGTGGCCAGCGGAGACTCGTTTGAGGACGGCGATCTCGTTTCGGACCTGCCCGACAGGGTCCGTCGAGTAGGTTGTGGTAGGATGGTATAGCAGGGTATTGTTTTGGTAGAGGAAGTATGGTGTAGATAGGTTTGTCAAGCAGTCAAGCGATTGAATGGGATGAGGCCATATTCATGGTGTTGTAGCTAGATAGGACGTTCGGGTACTGACCATGTGTTCTCTCCCTGCCATCAATTTCTTGTTGATCACCTTGCACGCAAAGTACTCCCCGGTCTGCGACGTGTACCATCACCCGCCGAGATGAGGTTAGACCTTGCACATGAAGTAAGCAAGAGAGTGGCGGACTGACGGTAATGTGGACGGCTTCTTTGACGACGGCACTGAAAGACGAACCAAGGGAGTTCAGCGTTTCCGGAGCGAGGTCTCGGAGATCGTGCAGAACGGGATGACAGCTCACTAGGTACCACTATATAACCACCAAGTTATGAACAGTCAGCTTAGCGATACTCAGGAATGTATAAAGTAGCGGGGACTCAACTCACCTTCCCAACGTCCGACCGGTCTTGTACTACGAGCGAAAAGGTATTTACGCAGCATGAGCCGACGGCTTTGGCTGGCTGGATACAACTTCGAGTGCTCACCTGGCAGGGGACGGTCACGGGTGCGGGCATGTTGACTGACACAAGAAGATTTGATTGGCAAGAGTGATGATCGAGTGGAGCACAAGGAATATAAGTGACGGTTCGTATATGAGTATATGGTGACGGTTGGTCGTGGTCAAAGGAGAAGCTGCTTCAGCTCAACGAGCCGGAGTCGGTGTTCCCCCGCCGACATCTCTAGGAACAATTGATATTATTTTCTTTGTGTTTTGGCTGACACGTGACGGGGATATAGTACAGTGGTAGTACGCTTCATTTGCAGGTAAATCACCTAATATTGAAGAAGTCTTGGGTTCGATCCCCAATATCTCCATTTCTTTTTGACTTTTTGGCAACCTCGCCGATCACGTCGACCGGACCGCATCCTCATGCTTCGGGATTCAGGCCGGACCCTCGTACAAGCACAACAGCTCGAGATGATCGATTGTTCAGGTCGACATCGTCGTTCCCATCGGTACATATGTAAGAGGAGCATTCCCTTTACACTAGCATCACCCCCTCCTATCTTCTTGAACAGCCACAGTCCTCCATATCATCGAAATCAATCACCGAACAAGAACAACCGACACCATGCCACCGGTCACCCGTAATCAGAGCATCACGAGCATCATCGACTTGACCTCGGACGACATCGCACCCCCATCCCCACCTCGACCTACAGTGGCCAATCATTCTATGGCTCCTAGACGGAGGATGCGGGATGGCAGTACGTCTACTTCTACTACGACCGTGACGACGGGGAGTTCGGGGAGTGGAAGTCGGGGTGGGAGTCGGGGTGTTGGGATCGGTCCGAGTTCGAGTGCGGGTAGGAGGAGGAACGGGAATGCACTCAAGAAGAATGAGGTTGTGGATGAAGCGAACGATTACGGTGATATCAACGGGAACGGTCCTTCGACCATCAACGGGACCAGACCGAACGCATCTACCTCTAAACCGTCCAGACCGAGTTTGAGGAGAAAGAGGTCTAGCTCGGAATCGAGCATCGTCGCTCTCGAAGCTCCTCCTGAGGGGATGGTCGGATTGGCGGGGAAGAGGCGGAAGGTCAACGGCAACGTCAACGGACAGGTCAACGGACAGGCTGATAGGCCTGATAGGAAGGTCAACGGCAAGGTCAACGGGAAGGGCAAAGCACGGGCTACGAGTGCGGATCTGGATATGGACGGGGTCGAGAGGGGGATTGATGTTGATGTGGATGTGGATCTGAGCTTGGACGAGGACGACCTTGAGATTGGAGGAGGGAAGAGGAGGGTCAGGCGGGCAGGGTATGGCGGAATCGAGATTGCAGATGACGAAGAAACGGGACATGCGGAGGGCGATGAGGACGATGTTGGTGACGGGCATGGTGGGATCAATGGAATTCCCGAAGAGAGCCTCTTGGCTAGTTTCCGTGAGTACACCTCGGCTTGGGCCTGCCTCGTCTCTCAATAATAATAACAAGACATGGAGCGGAACTGATGAAAACGATATCGAAATGGATTTCGTAGAATGCCCGATCTGCCTAGCACCGCCTATTCAAGCCGTCTTGACCCCCTGTGGACACGTCAGTAAGTACCTCAAACCCTTAACGCCCCCATACATCTCAAACCGCTGACCACCTCCTACAACTCCGTAGCCTGCGGCGCCTGCCTATTCTCAACCCTAAAAACGCAAGCTATCCGAGAAAGACGTCCCCCGAACCCTACCGGCCAGCTCCCCACTTCGGGACCTGGGATGAAGAAACCCCGAGGAAAGGCGGATCAGGAAGCTTGGTTCAGGAGGTTCGGGGCTGATCCGAAGACGGGGAGGATCAGGGGGAAGATCTTGACTGGGTCGTGTCCGGTGAGTTTCAGCTTGAGAGGTCTTTAGAGAGAGATTCTTAAAAAGCAGGGCAAGGAAGCTGATCTTGATCCCCATATCGATCTCGATCTGGGTTGTCCTTTCGATATGGTTGATACAGGTCTGTCGACACGATATCGAAGGGGGACTCGGACAACCCGGGGAAGGAGGGTGTATATACCTCGAGATATGTACCGTCTCTTCGGTCTTATAACCGGCTTACTTTCACGGAATTCCGGTTCACGAGCATGCATGATGGACGACGAATTGGACGACGACACGGACGAATGGACGACGACATGGATGGATGGAGCTTCTTTCGACTGGCTGTATTTGTGGTGTAGACTGGTGGGAGTGGGTTGTGATTTAGTTGTAAAGCGTTTGAACGACATATACCTCCTTGGGACATAACTTTTGCATCCGACGAATCGAGATTGAGGGATCGATCGATGACGCAAGTGATCAAGTGACACTTCGCGAAATTAGGTCATATCAAGTTCCGATATGAAGTGGTATATTCGTCGTATCACCCTCGTATGACCGTCGTATCGACAATCGATCTCATATTCCGCTGAAACGAGCATGATACGAGCGGACATGAAATAGCAGCATGTCCGTAAGGCATATCATGCTCATATGACGACCGTTTCCGTACCTCTATTCGACTATCGATATGACAACATGGCCTAGGTTGACTTCATTGACCCCAGCCCAGGCGACAGACGCAACGTCCTTGCACCCTAGACCCTTTGCTTCTTCACGTCCAATGTTGTAACCCACAACCTCTACGTATCTAACTCAAGATGTAGCAAATCACCCCATGCATAATGACGATATATCATCCACCTCAAGCACCTCTCGACTTGCTCTGCTTGCTGCCAGCCCGGAGCTCCCTGCGATCTGTTTACCCTCATTGAATCATCGAAAGCACAACCTCACTGTTCTGCCGGCGACATGGCTCCGCTTCGAGAATGTCGTTGCCGCCAATGTTCAAAGTGGGAGCTAGGTTTCCGGGCCATAACCTATGCCTCCTGGCGTCGACACAATCAAGCTGTTGCGCACCAGCAATTCGGCCTTGCACCAGGCGAACCGGCCCCATTTCAGGCCGTTGTCTTCAATCAGCAGGATAATCTACCAGACCTTGCTGCGAGGAGTCTATCGCCCGTCAATATCGACTGGGACGATGAGTACGAAGACGGATTTCAAGACCAGTTTCAAGGGGATTCGGGCTCGGACGATGGGATGGTAGGCTTGGAGGATGGATTGGAGAGCGGTGAAGGATTGTTTGACGAGCCCGGACTGGAGAATGAAGACGTCGAGGATCCTTTTCAGGAGGCGGCCGAGGAAGAAGATCAGGAATATGTCGACGGGCATCCGGTCATTCGTGTGCAGAGCTTACTACAGCATCACGACCTTACCCCCGCTACTCGTCAGGCATACACAACAATTGCGTTCGCTAAGATGACCGGTACCCCCGACAGACAGGCCGACAAGATGCTCGAACAACTCACGGCTACAGCTCAGATTGCCGTAGAAGGCCTTGATAGGGGAGCAGCGACAGCTGCCAACGCGGACCTCCTGGATTTCCTTGATGCGGACAACGCCACGAACAACTGGCGCACAGCTATGGCCCGGCTCGGCGTGTCAGGGGATAACTACATCCAACGTCAAATCTGCTGCCCCGAATGCTGGTGGTTGACACCGCTTGATCAGCTCTCGACTTTAGAAACCCCGGTCTGCGGCGCACCTCTGAGTGATGGGCATGTCTGCGAGGCTCGTATATACTCGGCGATCAATACAACTAGGACGCCTTACAAAATCGTTCCCTACGTACCTCTGTCGACCTGGCTAGCACTGTTCATGCAAGACGCCGAGTTCGTGAGCAATCTCCAGCACTGGCGAGACGAAGCAATGGGAGATCTTCAGTCAGAAGTCCTCGATCCCGCTGAGCCTGTGGTGCCACGAGAGGCCATGATGCGAGGCGTCTCGGACGGATCAGCTTGGCGGTCGTTCCCGGCGAATGTCATCCGCGAGGTAGACGCAGACTATACGGTTAGAGATGAACCGATTGAGGGCGCAGAGGATGCCCCCTTCCGGCATACCTTCCTGCACTATGGACTGAATATCATCCTGAACGTCGATTGGTAAGTAGCCTAGAGGCTAGAGGACGTTTCATACTACATGGGGCTGATCAGACTCCCTGTCTTAGGTTCCGAGTGAAAGGCATGCCTGGATACTCAGTCGGGGCGGTCTACGCAGCTGTGGCGAATTTGCCTCGGCACATGATGTTCAGGAAGAAATGGACGGCTCTTCTCTGTGTCATTCCCGGACCTGAAGAGCCCTCCTTAACGTTCTTCAACCGTATACTCCAGCCGATTGTGGACGACTTCACTCGCTGTGAAAACGGCGTTTATGTGCCTACCCATTCCTGCGGCCGCACTCGATACGCAAAGAAGGACGACTTGGAGCTAGTCTGCACACGCCTTTTGTTCACCGCTTGCGACTTGCCTGCCACGAAAAAGGTCATAGGAGCTGTAAGTCATGCTCATGGACGTCACCCCTGCCACCACTGTGGGGTCACCTTGGTAGACGTCAACACGGCCGCTGCATACGACTGGCGTCGGTTGCCCCCAAAAGAAGCGGACAGCGCGGAGCTATTGAGGCAAGCCTTCCTTCACAAAGACGCTCGTACTGGCGGGGAAGCCAAGGCCATCGAAGACGAATATGGGGTTCGTTACTCGGTATTGAACGGCCTCACAGGCATGAGCCACTCGAAGTCAGCTCCAGTCGACCCCCTCCACAACCTCTATCTCGGACTCGTCAAATCCTTTGTGAACTTACTCTGCGACAACGATCTTTTCGAGGGAGAACTGGACGGGACCCCCCGAATCGAGCTCTTTGCTGGAGTTTTCAACCGCGCTCGCTACCCTGGTCACCTCGGTCGGCTGCCGTCCAAGGTCACGAGACAGGTTCTAGCTGGGCGAGCCGCAGGTCTGAAAGCCGACCAGTGGAAACGTATCGCGCAACTGTTGGTCCATGCGCTGTCGGTCTCCTGGAGAAAAGAGGGAACCGACGAGATCGATGACGAGGACCTCGACCCACCGATCGAAGAAGCAGGCCCTCTCAAGAATCGACGACAGGGGACCCCTGTCGTCGATAGTCAGCCCGCAGGAGCACGGGGCCGGAGACGCAAGCCAGCTCGAAGGTCTCGTGAGGGCGAGGAAGATGTCCCGTTTCGCCGAAATCGGTCGCTCTGGTTCGCTGCAGCCGTATCACTCTGCGCAGGCATACGTATCCTCGACTCTCACTTTATCAGCCTATCCGATGCCGAAGACGCCGTAGAAGATCTGGCTATCTGCTCACGGACCATATTACGACTAGGTGGCCGCCTAACCATAAACTGGCACAATGCTATGCACTACGCCGAGTGAGTTACGTCCTGGACTGGTCTCCCTGCGTGTCTCCTGGCCTCATCACGGCGGCTAACGACATAACGATTGGTCGGGATAGACACATCAAGCTCTATGGACCTATTTCCAGCTTTTCGTGCTGGGCCTTCGAGAGGAACAACGGGACCCTGGCTCGGGTCAATCACAATACGAAAGAGCGCGACATCCCTTCGACAATAATACGAGCCTGGATTCGAGAAGCCTGCTTGGGGACCGTGCTGCACAACCCATCGCCCACAGCGACCGCAACAGAATTAGCCGCAATCGAGGCTCTCATCGCTGACCCAGAATTAGCTAGGGGAACGGTCATGCTCAACGAAATCATGAAGGCCGCCCTCCGTGCTCGACTGCCGGCTCCACTCAAGACCTCTCCTGTGAATCTGGACCAGTACGAGCACTCGCATCAAGCGTTACTGCGCTATGTCAACGAACATCATCCCGATTATCAATTCGTAGGCAACCTGGCCATGGTCGATCGACGGCCGTACCTACCAGTCCGATCCGAGAGGTATTTGATATATACACACGTGATCTATCATGGATTCAAGTGAGTGCGGCAACACGTGTAGGCGAAGGCCGCAAATGTCAAAGCTGACCGCAAGTGTCAGGTTCTGTTCGGCTCTATACAATCGCAGCGTCAGGGACCAGTGGGCACTGGCATCAATGACGCCGGACTCTCGGGATCTGGTCCGGATCCGCCTCTTTTTGACTGCAACGTTGGTCGTTAGAGGCAAACCCCCACTCAATCTTGAGTTAGTCCTGGTCGACACCTACCAGACTGCGGACCGAGGACATTATCCTTGGTCGCACAGGAATATCGACCTTGGCTACAAGGCCTATCTGCAAGACCCCGAACCTGAACCCCGTTTCCTGCCGATCGCATCGTTACAGGCTTCGGTGATCACAGCAAAGGCCACCAATCAAGTCGACGGACCGATCCTGGTCGCAATGTCATGTGACAGAGATGGCGGAGAACCCGAGTTCTGGCTACAGTCTGACGGACCTCAACAGGATGCAGTCGGCATCGCCGAGAATGACATTTAACTGGAGAACCGCTCCAGCGACCCGGAATCTAGAACATACAAAGTAGGTTGGAGAGTTGACATGCTACCGATATATCGGGGAAGTTTGAGAACAGGAGCGCGAGTGGAGAGGAATCATGTGGACATCAGGGCGTGCTCAATCATTACCGCCGCCGTCGTGAAAGGGATCATCAGGATTATATTGCCTGTAAGTTGTCTCGTTCTGGTCGTAATTGATGTACTGGTTCATCTGGGAGTATCCCTGGGTATTGTTGTTGTTGTTGTTGTTGTTGTTGAAGGAGAGCGCTTGATTGCTGACGTTGTTTCTGAACGTCGACAGTGGCTGAAAGGACGAGGACGAAGATGCTCGAGGAGTGTGTTGGGGATCTTGACCGGCGAGCTGCTGCATGTGCCATTGTTGGAACTGATGCATGAGCTGAGGATTGATAGACATCGGCATCGTTTGAAGTGAGTCAGCAACCGGCTGCTGGAAACGTGGAGGGGCTCGACTTTGACCGGGCTGGCGGGATTGTTGCTGATTGATTTGCGCTTGTCCTTGCGTAGAATAATCGCCGGGCCGAGGCAGCTGCTCGGAGTCCATACGACGAGGCGGTACCGTGTTTGACATTGCGTTCCACGACGCACTGTCTGCGAGGAGTCCATCGAGGTTTTGGTGCGGGCCGCCGGCGGGGGTCATGCTCAGACTCTCGGTGTCGGTATCACCCTGCGTCTCAGGGCTGAACGGGTAGTCACTCGTCATCGAATCGGAACCATGACCAGGAAGCGGCCTAGCTCTTTTCACGGTTGGACGAGCGGACTGGGCGGCTCGGCCTCGGTGAGCCGTGCTGCTCATCGATCGTGTGGCATCGCTGTCTGTGGGCTGAGTTGACTCCGATCGGTTGCGCTTGATAGTCTTTTTCTCCTTGCGAGCTTTCTGAATCATCCAGGGGTGCTTCTGATACCATTCCGTGAGTTTGACATCGGCAAAGGAGGTGGGAATATCTACAGGAACGATTTTGGTGACGATGTCCTCGTTGGCTGGGTCATTCAAGTAGGCTTCGGTGAACATCCAACGTTGGGGTGCCTGGTGGAGCCATGCGTAGCTGGGAACCGGATACATTTGAACAACGCTGGCTTCTTTGCCCTCCGGTAGGGCATCGAAACTCGGTCCTGAGGGAGGCTTGCCGCCTTGACGACCTCCAAAAGCAGCCAACTTCGTGTTCCAGATCGTCTTGTGGATCTTCATAAACTATCCAGCAACACAAAGGATATCGTAAGCACGCAGGCCTATGATAATTCGGGAACGGCGACTCACCGCTTCACTCAGCACGGTGCTGGTGTCGGGCTCATACCATTTGACTTTGCCGGAGGAGTTGTCGGGGTACAAAGGTGGAATCCAGTAGATGCATTCGAGGCCCTCGTACTCCTCGCCGCTGTATGCGGTATGAGGTCGACGTGAGTTCAAACGCGAGTTGGCCTGGTAAGCAGGAGCATGTCCAAGACGGTCAGCTCAACGCGCTTCTCTTCGTCCTCTCTCAGTGACTTACAGAGGTGAGCTTGCTCCGAATCGAGGCTTGGAACTTCGAATTTTGGGCTGCATAAGCCTTGTCGTTTTTCGATATCTCTAGCTTCAATTCATCTAAATCCTTCTTCTTTGCAGCATACTCCGGATCATCCTGCTCCAACGCCGCTTCCCTCTCAGCTACTTCTGTCAACGCCGCTCTCCGTGGGCCGGCATCGCCATTGGCCCCCCACTCTTTGATCGCATGCTTCTTGTAAGCCGCTTGGTTCTGTCGGAATTGACTGGTGATGGCTGACATGTACAAGTCTTCTGCGTCTTTCACCGCCAGGATGGATTCTCGATTGGTGTCAAAGGGAAGGGATAGCGAATCACGTTGGTCGGTAACGGCCTGAATGACCTTCAAGGTCTGCGCATGATTGTAAGTGGAGCTTTGAGGTTGAAGGTAGTTCCATCGGATCTGGTCGGCGGGCACGGCATCCCCGTTGAGGCCTTCGGTTGGCTTGCCGCTACCATAGAGGGCCTGGATTGCGCTCTTCACTAGCCTCGAGATATCCCGCTTCTGGGTATCCGTTGCAACAAATCCTCCCGCTGAAACCACCTCGCCCTCCGACCCCCTCTCCTTCAACGCATCAATTTCCCGTCGCAACTCTTGCATCTCCTGGTCCTTGTGCTCATCTCTCTCGGCTTGTTCCTTCTTGTAGTTCTCGAAGGCATCGGCGAGACCTTGCACCTGGGCTTGTAACGATGTGAGTTGAGCCTGTGTGTTACTCTGCGATTGGAGGGAGCTGATTTGATTGTTCTGCGCTTGTTGTGCGGCTGCCCGTTGACGCTGACCGTGGGATGGTGCAAAGGCACTTGAAGACGAGGAGGAGGTGGTACGCGAAAGGGGAGTAGGTGTATGTTGGCCCGGGGAATTCACAGGAGGTAAGTCTCTATCGGCCATTCCGATTCTTCGTGCCGTTGTTCGAACATTCGTGACTGATACGGGGATGTTTGACGATCATCAGCACATAAGGGCATGCAAGAGTACCATTCAAAGGACCCCACCTGCTCCAGCTGCTCGTTGATCATCGGTTCTGGTAAGTGTCTGCCTTGCGGGTGTTTGACCGGGACCTGACAGGGCTTCTGTCATCCGCCTGTGACTAGCTTGTACTCGTTGGTTGGGAGACACCGTCTCATTTCTAGGTATGGCTTCGTTCGAGAGTGGTGAAGGACGGTAGTTTGTCGAGGTAAAGGAGGGGGTTGCCTGGCCGGACATTATTACTCTCGCATCGATATCGCAGCCGGTTCCGGCTGTCGACCTGAAACCTGTAGTACGGATGTATTCTATGCAGTAGCCAAGCCTATTATGATCCGAACCTGGTCGAGCCGGCAGCCGGGGGACGATTTGTTACGGTCGAATATCTGTCAAATCTGATGTTGTTATCATTCCTGTATTGATGTCGTTTCGGATGTAGAGGAGGCTCGTATAGTAATCGTATCACGTGATCTAAATGACGCGTATGGGACGCGTCGCGTGAGACGATAATGATACGCGATCTTTAACACGTCATATGGGATATATCATATTCGATGTGATACGAGGGTCATATTCGGCCGATACGACTCGTATACCAATCAAACATCGTGAGCGATATGCACCGTATTTCCGGAGTGCAAGTGAGCAAGTGATAGTGTGATCATCTGCTCGACGACATCTTCGTTACCATCGACACCCAGCACCCAGACATTCAGATAGACAAGCAGCAAACATGATCCTCACCGACGCTTTCTGGCCAGTCTTTGCGTTGAGCTCTTGGTTCTCGGGCCAGCAGCAGCATCAGCATGACGAATCGCTTGCCAACGGAGGTCATCATCATCACCACCACGGTCATCATGGTCATCATGGTCATGTTCAGCCTTTTCCCGGGCATACGCTTTACAAGCTGAACGATGTGAGTCGATATATATGGGAAATGAAGGTATCGCCATAGATGCATATGGGACACTGATAGAGGTTGTATTCACGGTCGGGACTCAGGGCAATTATATTCCTAGTCCTGCTTGGGGGACGGGTACCGTGAGTACCGATCTTACTCTCCCCGAACCTCTTCTCGCTCTTTCAATACTTTTCTGACGGGATTCGATATCTGTGTCACCCTCGCTCTCACAACTATGACCGCATCGCCTACCCAAAACCATGACGACCATATATACGGCAACAACGCAGGCAACAGCCAGAGAAGGAAACGCAACCCTCCTCGTAGCCCAAGCCCTCGAAGCAGGATGGAGGCATATCGACTGTTCCTTGATCTACAGGAACCAGAATGGAACGGGCGAAGCTCTAACAGCGAGCGGGGTTCCACGGGGGGAACTTTATATCACCTCGAAATACGACTCGTTGACCAACCAATCCGTTCATGAGGAACTCGGCTTGACGCTCGCTCAATTGCAATTGGACTACCTCGACCTGTACTTGATTCATTTCCCCCGGGCGGCAGTCAATGGAGGTGGCCTGAAGAAGGTTTGGCGGGAGATGGAAGAGGTGAAGAAGATGGGGTTGGTCAGGAGTATAGGGGTTAGTAATTATGATAGTGTGGAGCTTTTGGAGGAGGTTTTGGAGGTGGCGGAGGTCTTCCCGTAAGTGTTGTATCTGTAAGGGGCGAGAACGGGTAATCGAGGCGAGAGTTTGGGGCTCATCGAGGTGTCTTTCGACGTGTTCAGGGCTATCAACCAAATCAAGTGAGTAATGTATTTCCTCTAGGTTTCCGAAGAGAACGACCCGCATTGTAGGCTTCGGCGGCTGACCCGCTCTTCTACTCTGTATTAGCTACTCGGTGTACAACGCGGTCGACAAGGCTCCGGTGGTCGCTCTGGGGACTCAGCATGGGATCCTTACCTCGGCTTATGGAGAACTTCGAGTGAGCACCCGTTCTTCCCTACCTACTTTTGAGGCTCGCAGACAGCTCGATAGTTTCGTCCTCTCTCGTCGTCTTACTGACCGTCCTCGTTGTTCTGCAAAATCTTGTTGTCGTCGCAGCCGATCACCTCCTCGCCCAACGGCCCGGCTGATATCATCGGCAAACAGATCACAGACCGATTGTCCAAGGATTACGGGAAAGAAGTGACCTATGCGCAGATGATCTTTAGTTGGTTGAAGAGTACGGGCGTTGTCGCTGTTACGTGAGTCGTCACTTCTATCCACTCGAGAATTACAGCGTGGACCGAAAGAGCTAATTCGAGCATATTATGCATTGCTGCGCACAGGACGACCTCGAACAAGGAGAGATTGAAGGAACAGGTGGTACCCTTCGGAAAGGATTTCCCTCTGGTCACGGCGGCCGAGGCGAGGGCTTTCGAGGCTAGCGGATGGGGGTACAAGGATTGATCGAGGAGGAAGGTGATACAAGTACATATGAGCGAGGGAAATGTATGTACAACAATGCAACCACATGGGTGGCGGGCTTGTTGTAGGATCGAAGTCATGCGAGATGATCGGTCTCGGCTCGGGCGACTAGGTCGTCGACACGTCCCTGAATGCCTTCGACAGATGAGATCGTACCAAGGAGTACTTTCCGTTTGGGTATCCAGCGCTTCTTTTCCACATAGTCGAGCCATTTTATCACAGGACGATTGTATGTCGCTCGACGGGGGTTCCTTCTCTGACGCCTCGCCATCGCTAGGTGCGATACTGCGATCCACGATGACCGTTTTGGGATAGGCGCTCTTCTGGGCATGGTCGCACTCCAAGATCGAGGGAAGGGTACACCGATCACTAGCTGCTCCAAAAAGAGAAAAGGAGGGGCAAGTAGTGACAACAGACACGGGAGGTGCAGATGGCGCGAGTTCAGAGACCATAGTGGGTGGATGAGTAACCACACGATTCAGTAGATGGATTGCCGGGAGGTCGAGTAATCGGAGAACACGTTCTTTACGGTACAAGGCGAGGAATGACCTTGAAAAAGATTTTGAATTCGATACGATCACACGGGCTGAGCAGCCGATTGTCGATCGGGACCTGCGGCTTCGCGAAACTTCATTATAATCTCGGCAACGACGCGGGTGGCCTTCTCTCTGACCGCTTTAAGCTGGAATCGATGCATCTTGCCTTGATCACGAAGCGCTTCAGCAACAGTGTAGGAAGTAAGCGCTTGTTGAGCTGAATCTGCCATTTCGTGAATGTTCTCGCTGATGTCTGAGATCTGAAGCAAAAGAGAAGTCTGTCAGATCAGAAGTGAGACAACGTCGATTCCGAGAACGAAGGGTTTTAAAGGCCTTGGAACATATTGTCCTGTGTCCAATCTCAATCCATCGGATGCTAGGACGACCTTGGTCATTCGAGGGCAAGGTTGAAAGGAGCGTTCGTAAGGACCCATGTATAGCATCGCTGCGTTAGCTGACGGATAGAATGTCATACACGTGGTACTGTTAGCTGTGATGGCCTGCTTTCGGCGCGCTGCGAACTACGACCATCAAATCAGCGGGTAGATTAAGGAGTACCTTGGTAACGTCTTGACTTCTTCATCTATGGATTCGCGAAAGATGAAATACAATGGTTCTCTAAAAGACTGATCCAGCATCCCTTTGTCAATCTGCCGGTTCTGCCCAGAAGCAGGCCAGACGCTTTGGTATACTCTGAGTTTCCTGCCAGACCCAATAGAAATACCACAACTGACCATCGCTCAGATTCCTTAGCTCGAGCTTTTCCAGACTGTACTCGTGGTTGAATTGCTTCAAACGTTTCTTATGGCGCTCCCACTGTTCGGGCGTTGATCGTTCGACCCTCTTGATCATGGGTCGCTCTTGAGACGTGTTGCTCTCCGTCTGGAATCCCTGGCTATGGACTGATCTGTAGATACGGAAGGTGAAATAGACAGACCCGAGGGTGAAGAAGACTTCTCAAAGATCGATTGCAGTTTCTAGAAAGCATGAGTTGTTCTCATCTCCGTCTGTCGGGAACGACGGGACGCTGAGGATATCGCGTACGAT
The DNA here is from genome assembly GCF_021052385.1 of Filobasidium floriforme. Classification (NCBI taxonomy): domain Eukaryota; kingdom Fungi; phylum Basidiomycota; class Tremellomycetes; order Filobasidiales; family Filobasidiaceae; genus Filobasidium; species Filobasidium floriforme. Next base: position 127,559 of record NW_025763627.1, on the reverse strand, counting down.
TTTCTGGATCTCGGCGGGCCATAGCTCTTGACAATCCTTGTCCTCACCGCTAGTCTCGACCGATGTAGGGCTGACGGATTGACCCGCTCCAGAGGGCGTAGTCTTGACCTCGACAAGTTTGGCGTCATGCGAGCCTGGCCAAGTTTGGCAGAGACCTGAAAATCTGAGGGATGAGATCCCGGTAAGGGGGGAAGCGGTAGCGCTGTAATCAGGTAAAATGGTGGGCCCGAGGTTGGATGCCGAGTATGCCAAACATGATGCTTTGTCGATCCCTAACATGATGATCAGGGATTGCCGACGCTGGCTGTGGAGGGGTGTGTGAGGGGATATCGGTACAAAAACGAGTGTGGCGTTATATATGGCTGCGAAGCAGGACGACTTGATAGGGGGATTATCACACGCTATAGGAATGCTTCTCCAGGGGTAAGGCAACAAAGGAAGACAGAAAGTTGGCGAGGTGACACGTATACGACAGCACAAGGAGGATCCTCTGGCGATGGGATTCATGAGCGATTGACAGGGCATGCGGATACGAGGAGTTTTTGCGCAATCACTGGTTTCATACAGCAGTTATGATCGTTCTATCTTTGTGATTTGCCTTCTCCAACTGTCTCAGGCTCTCAGATCAGTCTCCAGTGATCTTGCTATATGAAATCATCAAGCTGACATGGTGAAACATGAAACACCATCTGATTACGGAACCATTTTAGCTTGCACATCAAAATTGTCGCCATCGATGGGTTCTGCGGAACCCCATATGACCATTAGTAAAGCAAGGGAATATCTCAACCCGTTTTCAGATCTCGAACTGCTCATACTTAACGATATTATACATAGTGGTGCTACAGGGATACTGGTACAACAAGCGGACAGAGTAGGAGTAAGTATCACTGAGAAGACTCGTCACCGCAAGCTGTCGTAAAAGCTAGACGTCTACTGTTGCAGCAGGATCGTCTCCGCTTGTGTCCGAACCTGGAGGCGTTAGCACAAGGAGTTCTGAGAGATCGGCGTCAGAGCTCGCTCCAGAATGACTCCTCTCTGGTAACTCGTGGTTGTCCAATGAGTCATGTGCAACAGGCGAAGTCGGGGTGTGCACAAGGTTTGCAGCGACGTGGTAAGTCTTGCGAACCCACTCCCCTTTGACAAAGTGTGAGACGGCGAGCCATTCACGTTCCTTGCATACTTCCAACTCCACGTGCGGAGTCAAAGATTCTGCATCGCCTGGTTTAAGCTTCTTAATGACATTCATCAAGGAGTCCCATGTTTCGCGGTCGATTCTGATGGTCGGGCGAAGCTGGTCTCGGTTTGACTTGCGAAGGGGGCAGCTCTCCGGTCCAGGTGACAATCAGGCTTCGACCGGTCAGCGTTGAATAGGCATAGCCCACCGCGAAGACGCAAGCTTCTGCGGCAATTAGATACCAACCGAGATCGCCCCACTTCATCCCCTTGGGAATGGTCTTGGGAATCTTGTCCAGCGTTTCGAGCAGCTGTTTGTGCGAGAGCGAAGGTTCCTGCTCTCGACCGGGATCCGGTTGTTGGGCTGGACTTTCGGTCGTTGTGACAGTGATGATGTCGGTGTTGAGACTGGCTTCTGGTACAGACATGGCAGCACAGATGGTGCAAGGGACACTATTGATCTTGTCCCGCATCTCTTCGATTGAAAGACGCGGAGGGACCGACTTCCAAATGTCAGAAACGAATGAATTCAGGGCGCTACCGAGAGTACTGATATCGCTCATATCGTTGTTCACGCAAGGGGGTTTGTGTTCTGTGATGACTGAGAAGGTATGACATAGATGAGGGGGTCAAGGTGGAACGGCCGCAATCTCGGGAATGGTCTGGACTATATAGCTTTCCCCCCGGCCGATGCTACAGGAGTGGGATGAAAGGAAGACGCGAGAACGCCAGCTTGCACGCCACATGATGAGATGCCCTACGATCTCGTGATCGTTCAGCTGACCAGGCTTCAGCTTAGCAGGTGATCAGAGTGACATCCTTCGTTTTTGGGGAAAGCTGTCATTTGGCCATTCGTCACTGAGGCCGATTGCCATGCCATATACAGCAACCTTTCGGCCTAGAAAAGATGGCGCAGCCTTCACATACGCCTCTTTGGGCGACTAAGCAGACCAGCGATGTTTCATAATAACTATTCTGTAGCTGATTCCCCGTGTTATATATGCATGGGGAGCCTGATATGTGATCAGAGATAGGGGGCGACCTAGAGTCATCTGCAGGTGTAATGGTCCAGGCCACAACAGTGGTTCCTCAGGGGTGAGAGAACAAAGGATGATCAGAATCAGGCAGACGGCTAGTGCAGGATGACGTCTAGCTCTGATGAATGTGGGTCGACAGTCGAAGTGCATTCCACGTTCCCTGTTCCCACAGCATTGTTCACGCACGTTTATCTGTGCAACTTGGGTCTGAATGATCGTCCTATCTCACAGATATACCGGGCGGTTTGGGTCAACTTGGAATTTCGCGATATCATACCGTTCACTGCCGCGCGATATCATACCAGAGCTTTTCACTGCGCAACATGAAATACCACGAGAGATGGCAAGGGCGAGAAGTCCAACCAAGCGAGTTTCATGGTCTCCTAGAAGTCCAACCAAGCGTGTCAAAGGTTGACTAGAAGTCTAACCAAGCGAGATCATCACAAAGTAAACATCACACAAGTCAAGTTGCAACAGCAAGATGACATGATCCCCCAAGGTACACCCTTAACTGACTGACCATGACTAGTCTGAGAAGGGTTTGGGATGTGGTACCCTGTCATATGACTGTCTGATAAGTATCATGCTCGAAATTGCGCTTAAAAAGGGTGATTTAAGCTGTAATTTGCTGGTATCTGATGTTGCTCAGACAGAAGCTGCGGTATGATACCGCGCGGCACCCCAAAATACAGTGGTAAGATAGCTCGCGGCGAGTTGACACTTTCGGCGCAGTATACACAGATCAGTCTCAAGCGATCTTCCTGTGTTGAACTTTCACAGCAAGATGATAAATAGCCATCTGGCAAGGCAACCGGTTCAGCTTCCACATCAGACCTGTCGCCTGAAATGGGTGCACGCAACTTTACTGCATCTGGAGTAAGCCTACAGTAGGGAATGCCTCGAATAGATGCCTAATTGCAGATCGTTTGACTGTGCCAGTTGTCTAGAAGGGGACACTGCATGAACAATAGTACAACAGGTGATCAATCGGTCAGAATTGGAGCTGGGTGATACAAATTCAGATTTAACCGTGCATGCTACTGTTTGAAATACGAGTCATGATCACAATTCTACGGTGTCCTTAGCCTCGCTGTCCTGATCCGAGCTGATCTCGTGCACGGAGCGGTACCCTCGGTCAACTCGACCTTCCGGAAGCTAAACGTCTGCTTGCTCATCAAGATTTCCTTCCCTCCCTTCCGATGGCGGAGGGGTAATCATCGTCTCATGCGTCTCACTATCCGAAGATCGGTCTAAAGGGTTGCCACCGAAACGATTCTCCTGATGCGAGTTTTGATCAGCCAACGCCTGACATACTTGGCTTAACAGAGCGGAGATGTCATTGGACTCGTGACTTTCAGCGAAAGGAATCTGTCTGATCTGGTAGCCGATCATCTTGCCATTGTAAAAAGTTTCTGCTTTCAGGGCGACACCATTGGAGGTCGATATGGCACTGAAATAGGTCGTTCCCGGTCTTCTAGACTCAACAAGACACAATGAAGTCTGGCCAGCAACGAGTGTTTCGTCTACTGTAGTAGTTCCAGTGGAATGCCGTCGTTTCGTCGGTATCGAGGCTTCTGCACTGGAGTCGCTCACACCTGACTTTGCGCCCCCATTTTCGTCCTCCGAGGACCAGTCTGGTTCCGAGCTGGAGGGGTCGACGTCGTATCGATTCTTATCCTTTTCGTTCTTAAGCTCACGAAGGCGGGCCTCAAGCTTACGCCGACGGCATTTTCGAACATACTGCCTGTAGTATGGACGACCAATCCAACAGATCGTCCCAGCTATGATACCGACAAGAATCAACACGGAACCGGAACATTCTAGTGGTTTCCATTCGATGTCTCGGCTCTTGATGTCGCAACGAGGTAATTGTGCCGCTGTCCATTTCAACCATTCCAGATCCGAGGCTCCTTCTAGATATCTTTTGATCTGATCGATGATCTTCTGCATCCCCAGATGTGGAGCAGCTGGTTCTTCGGCCGATCCCTCTTCTTCAGAACAGGTGGTCGAAACAATGATCGAGTGGGGCCAATCGCTCCGGGCGGTATGACATCGAGAGTGATCGTCGATGCCACAGGTCGCCGTCAAGACACACGACAGGTCCAACACATCGGAGTTACCCCTAGACGAAGCGGGGCAAGTGGCCAGGTTCGGGTTTATGCACGAATTGTCAATACTTTGCACGGATAACTGTGTCATAGTCAGGAAAAATTGGAGGGACCGGAGAATGGGTCCAAGATAGCAAGTTGATTGAGTGCTTGGTATGATCGCTTAGTCAACTGACAAATATCAAATCGCCAACCTGATGAGTATATATACTCATAGAATAGACGCCGGCCTGATCTCGTGACCTGCACAGTCGTGAAAGGAAGTCGTAATCGATCACGCAAGATTTCGTTTCAGCCCCTGCTTCTTCATTCTATCACGCGACTTTCGAGTAGCGCAATCTCATTTTGGCTGGCTGAACAACGCGAGCGATCTTCATACCTTCTCTGTATTGTGGTTCATGCCTCATTGTAGCCAGCAGTCAGAGAATGCTGGGTAGAACAAAGGATCGCATGCATGGTTCTCAGGCTTACTTGCCTGCGACACTTCGATATACAGCAATATAAACGATCTCAACTGCATCTGATCGTTTTGATCTTTCCCTCACTTCAACAACTATCACTTTTAATGACTGGCCATCTCTAAGCTGTACTCAACACAGAGATCTCTCAGAAATCCCAGAATGTTATCGGACTACAACAAGAGTATCAGCAGCAGTCATAGTGTCAAAGCTTCATTGGCTTCTGGTCCCTCGAATGGTGTTGTCGGGCAAATGCTCCGGCAGTACCTGGGCAAGGGTTCAGACGTTTCAGAAGGAAACTGCACAGTCCAACCCGAACCCTCATCCGGGTCGGATCAAGCGAGTTTCGACCTTGACACCTACATCAGTCCTGGACGCCCTCTGACCAATCGTGTGCAAGCGGTATCCTCAGCTGGGTTCGATCCTCACTTCAAACGGCCTAGACCTGTATCATCTATAGGACAGCCAGGTAAAGCGCCGTTCAAGCTCTTCCTGTTTGTTGCCTTCAACTGACTACTTTGCTATGCTTACAGAACATGAGTGGGAAAGCCCAAACTCAGAACTTCAATCGTACGCAGTACCTGCAGCAGCGAGGCAATTTCAGTACGGAGACACGTTATCTCAGTCACTGTCGGCAGCAACATCGGTCGTGACATTTGAGGTGCCCTCCACCTTTTACATGGAACTGCAGATCACCAAGTGTCTTGGTGATTTTGGCAAGTGCAAGTTCCACGACCAGAAATTGATTCGGCCATTCACCTCAGCAGAGTTAGCATTAGCCAAATGGATCTGTCAGGCTGTCTCCACGTGCTCTCTCGAAAGAAAGTCGCTCAGAGAGCAAATTCTTGAAATCGACCGAGATCGCTTCAAGTCATCAAGAACCCTCTTAGCAGATACCCATATGCTTACTAGCACTGTCAAGGAACGTTTGATTTTTTACAGATACATTTTGCAAATGCAAATGCACAATCAGAAGATACACAGGGACGGCTTGTGTATGGTTTATCAGCAGACATGCCCCAAGAATTTTACCAATCACTGCCTTAGCGGATACATGCCGGCACATCTGAACAAGGCCTTTCAAGAAGCAGAAGACTTGTTACGAAAATATCATATACAGATGAGGGAGCATAGCTAGGGTTCGTTTTTTTGTGTAAGCATGCCCCTTGTAGTCCTCCAACGATGGAAAATGCGGGACTTTGGAGCGTATTGAGAAAAGACGATGACTCAAACAGAGACGGACACATAATCACAATCATATGCACTAAGTCCTCACATCGGCAATAAAGTATGCATATGTAAAAACGATCGACTTATCTGAAATTCTTCTCACTTGCTCAACCCTCCAGATTGAACGATCCCTCATATGCTCTCCGTTCCAAGATTCGTACTGATGCAGAGGGTTCGCTCCCGTGTCGCACTCCCTCCAGAACTTCGGCATCTCCCCGAGTGAGACTTCAAGTCTGATTGAGTCCCTTCTCTGCCGTAAACCAGGAGGGTCTTACCATCGATCGTAAAGTCGGTCTTCCTGAGATCATCCTCGGGGTCCGTAGTTTCATGATCCTTTTCAACGGGAAACGTGTCGACCCCAGAGGGATTAGGAGGGGGGGGGGCGGTCTGAATGGATTCACTACCATCCGACTGTCAAAGGCCAGGCTGATCTAGAGAGATGGTATAGGGCGCAGACGCATTCCTGATGATATAGTTTATGTCCCTCGAAGCATCAGATTACCCAAGGTCCGGAGTGCAGGCAAGGGGTCAGTCTATGGTAATGATGTGTGACCGCACCGATACGACACTCGGAATGAGTCGAGCCTCATGATTCCGTCGCAACATATCATCCGTCGCCGAGTCGTATTCAGAATGGATATCAAGGATTCGTCCCGTCGAGTGCAATTTCTCAAGGTGGCGGGACCGGCTTGGCGGAGGATCTAGATGTTCGTGTTGTAGCTATGTGAGTGCGGACGTTACGATCACGATCGGAGTTGAGACAATGTGGATACGGTGCTAAGTTTATACTATGTTATCCTGTGTGATCCATGCCATTGATACCCGCAGTTTTAGCAGGAGCTAAAGCGTAGCTCGATGACGCGCCCGAAAAAAAGGAAGTCTGTATATGAAACGCGCGGAAGCAAAATAGAGGTTGACGCAAACTCTAATCCTCTAGACCTCGCAATGGAGTCCTCGAATGACCATGACCGAAAGTCATAGACAGTTCGACTGAGATGTGAGTGTTTCCCATGAAGCCTATCACGGACTGTCGACGTGGCAGCAGTGGCCCAGGTCACCCATATCCCGGGCAGTATATATCGCCCGTCAAGGTCAAAGGCAAGTCGACACTCGGGAAACCCACGAATGGGAGTGAGAGGTAGCCTTCTTCCGCATGCGTGCTTAGACTCCAATCGATAAATCTCAAGATTCGTGAGGCAGGACAATCGAGTGACTATGTATCGATTTCGTTAATCTGTGGCATCACAACCCCCTTGATACCGGCTTCGGATGTAGTGGAGGTTGGAACAGTAACGAACCAGCAAAGCGATCCATCACCAGCCTGAGGGTGATCAGCCGAGAGCTTGTACAGCTGAGTTCTTTGAAGAACCTCGACTCCGGGTGGCGCCTCGTCAACGCTGAACTGTTTCGCGCATATATCCTCTTTGGCAAGAGCGTCGATGACATCTTGCGACCTCACGACTTCCGTCTCGTTCTCCTGTATCGACGTCCAGACCTGCTGCCACAGTCGGGGCATTAGCGTCGACAAAGCCGCTTGACAATGTTTTAGCCGCAACAAGTCGTGGTTGGTACGCCTAGATTGGCCGATCAAGCGATCGATGCGACGCTTCAGCATCAGACACTCTGCGACCAGCCCTACTATGGCGGTAAGACCGAGACAGTTCCCTGGAAGAGGGTTCCATTCGACTTTCGATTCCTTACGTGAAGATCGATCGTGAGGAGGCATCATCGAGATAATCACGTGCGTCGGGCATGAACCAGCGGTTGATTGAGTGGGCCAGAGAGATACAGTGTCGATGGAGTGGGATGGAGAAAGCGATGCGACGGTTTCAAGCGGTTCCATAGTCTGGATAGAGCAGGATGCGGAGGTAACATGAGACGAGAAGAGGGAACGCTGGTAAAGCAGGTCGACGTTGTTTGGACAGCGGTGAGATCGAAGTTCATGAGCGTGGGCTTTTGCGCTATGACTAGATTTGGTATGTGAAGGGTTGGTTGTACCCACGTTGGCCTGCATAGATATCGGCGTCCCCTTGCCTTTATAGTTCACCATCGTAAGGTCGATGACATGCTCCTATGAAAGGAAGGTACTGGTCACACGAGGCCAATCTCGCGTGCTCTTTCGCAAACACCGCCCGCACATCATGGCTGACCACTATCGCAGAGAATTGAGCTTATCTTGCGTTTTCCTGCTGTATTTCGTTGTGGAGCAGCACCTCACATACGATCACGCGGGACACATATCTACCCACGTGGACATGTCGTCGAGGAAAAGTCAGTATCACCAAACATCGGCGAGAATGCGGCCACACGGACGGATTGTCGCTGCAAATCATATGAAGGCAACCATAGGTATGGTCTCCGATTGAGAGGCAGTTATTAAGTTGCGAATACCTGCCAGCTCGACGTGTGCAGGCAGCGACTATCACACGCCCACAACACAGAACCAGGAATGCTGTCAACAACGATCGTTGCCTCCTGGTAAACTCGTCAGCTGAAGTATGTACACTGACAGAGCGATCCCAGCCATACTGTGAGTTATGATCGTCTATCATCAGGGAATCTTTACAGCGGAACGAGACGTACATGACAAGTGATCATGAGGCTGCCTATGAATCTCTGTTAGGAGCTGATTTGTTTCACTGGACCTGATGGTACAAAATGCCTTCTCTAACTGTTCCGCTGGCTCTTAGAGAAGATCCTACGCACATCCAGAGATTTCGTTCCAATCTTGGTAAGAACATCGTATCGCCTATCCGAACTGGTAGGCTTGTCTTCTACGAGCACAAACTCGCATCCACATTCAGCAAAAAGGTTTTCCGCGTGAATTCTGGTATCTTTCCCTAGTGACCGTCTTTCTACCTCAGCAAGGAAGGCGATTTTCCAGCGGTACCAGCGGCAGAGACAATCAATTTCAGAGTAGAGTTGTCCCAGGAAACCCAAAACACCCGATATCAAGAGCACCCCATTCCTCTTTCGTATCGCCTGCCGCATCGCCTCGGAATGGTCAGATTCCGGTCCTCCCCAGCTTCCATCGGGACGTCCTCCTGGTGCACAACCGGTCGCGCCGCTCGCAAATTTGCGACCTGAACCGCATGTACATTCCCATCCCTGCTGACTCGAAACGATTTGAGCAGAAATTTGCTCTAGTAACGAGTTTCCAGTTCCGGTAACATCTTCTGAGTGACTTGTATCGCGGGAGTGAAACCACAATGAATCATCTTCCGTGGATGTCCCCTTCGACTGGGTGATTCCGTCGACAAGGGGAACCGGGAAGGAGACTGGAGGCGGGGAACATATGGAAGAAGCATCCAACAAGTTCAAGGTGTTCAGGGAAATCGACATTGCGTTCGTGTAGGTAGTGAGTACTCGATTCGTGTTTGCGGTGAAGCAGCGAGAGTCGGGCTGAGATACTCGATTGATCGCGTGGCAGCCTTGTCATGATTGGCGCACTCTCAACGTGAGTATTTATGCTCACAAGTAAGCCGTTACCAGAGACCCCTTGAGGAATAAAGGAGTGTTCGAGAGAAACGACCAGCTTACTTCTTGGCGCTGCAAGCACAAGAGGCGCCATGATCGCGTGATATTGGCGACATGAATGGATTGCATGCCCAACCCCAGCTCCAGGTCCGCCACTTACAAGAGCCGAATACTCTATTCGACCAGAACATGATCAATGTTCCTCTCAAAGCAGTACACATTATGCATGCGGTTAGGTACATCTCATCGTTTTAGGAGGCAGGACAAGGTACACTCCCGATCTCTCGGTCGTCATCGGTGTTGAATCATAATCCGGCACAGTGTACCTAGATACTATGAATCACGGCAGCTTCTTCTTTGAACCTCATGTCTGATGTGAAGACATCGTTACCAACCAGTCGAGTTTGGGCTAGTTTGAGGATGATTGAAGGCTCTGATTCCATCATTGTTCTCCGTGGAAAGAGGGACAGTGACAAGACAGTTTGGTCCCTCGCCGTGTTCCGCCGCGCCTTGGGGGTTTGTACAAATCCAAAGTCTGTACAGCATGGTACCCTGTGGAATTTCGTTTCCAGTAGGGTTCTCGGTGTTGACCACTTGAACCGCTTTCACCTCATGCTTTTCGAAAGCATCGATGACAGCTTGGACCTGTACAGGTCCATCCCTCTCCTGGATCTCGGTCCAGGCCTGCCTGCAGACGATCGTGACTCTCTTGCTCAGAGCTGCCTTAACTGCTTGCAATTCTGCCTGGTTTCGTCTCAGCTCCTCCCGGAGTGCATCATTGTTGAGGGCAACGGCGACAATGCGTTGTGTCAAGGCGGTCAAGGCTGCTACCTGGCCTTCTAGCTGCACCCATCGAAGAATGAGGTACGATATTGTTGGATATCGAGTTGATCACCGCTGTATAGTTTGCATGAGGATAAAATATACAAGAGGGGATCATGAAATCAGACCAGAATGGTCTGCTATATATATTATTCTGGTAGGTGGCAAGGTGCTGCGGTTTGCGGTTTGCGGTCTGCGGTTTGCGGTCGCAAGTTGCGGTTTGCGGTCGCAACTTGCGGTTGTGGTCGCAACTTGCGACAGTGGTCGCAGATTGCTAAGCGAGTCGCAGATTGCTAAGCGAGAACAAAAGGAAAGGTGCGAAGAGTGGATGTGCTTTATTGTTCCATGCGGTCTATTGTTCTGGGAGAACAATAGACGTGCGGGAGAACAATAGGATTTGACACTCCCCCTCACTCAAGCGTCCTTTGCGAAAGAGGTTGGTTTTCCGCTGAGACCCATCCCGGTGACAAGGTGATGGAATTGGTGATGGGCGAGACCTTTGGTGAGAGCATCGGCAAGGTTATCCTGAGTAGGGATATGGGAGAGTTCAACGGTGTTGTCGAGCACTTTCTCCCTGAGATAGTGGTGTCGCATGTCGATGTGTTTGGTGCGATCATGAGCGACAGGATTCTTGGAGAGTTGAATGGCGGCATTGTTGTCATTGAGAATGGCGAGGGGACCAGAGACCGGGTGACCGAGAGATTCAAGAAGAGTGCGGAGCCAGACTGCCTGTCGGGTGGCATCGGCGGAAGCCATGTATTCAGCTTCCGCAGTAGAGAGAGCTGTGGTTGGTTGCCGTCGGGATTTCCAGGCTACCGGTCCTCCGAAAGCACGGAAGAGGTATCCGGTAGTAGATCGGCGAGTATCCAGGCATCCACCCCAGTCAGCATCGGCGTAGCCCAGGATGATCCTTTGACCAGAGGTAGCATCGTAGGTGAGGCAGAGTTCAATGGTGCCTTGGAGGTATCGAAGAAGGTGTCGAGCAGCATGGACATGTTGCTTGTTCCACTTGCTGACAGTCCGAGCTAAGACTCCGGCAGCATGAGCGATGTCGGGTCTGGTGATGGTGGCCGCATACATGATTGATCCAACCATTGCTGGATATTCCTCATGAGCGGCTTCCTGATGTTCAGCATCGGTAGCGGGAAGAGATCGGAAGCCGGAAGGAAGGGGAGTCTTTGCCGGTTTGGAGTCGAGCATGCCAAACCTTTCCAGGACAGCCTGTACGTAGTGTTCTTGAGAGATGTAGAGTTTCCGGTTGGGCCTGTCTCGGAAGACGTTGAACCCGAGAAAGTAAGAGACCGCTCCTCCGTCAGAGCACTCAAATCGGTCGTTGAGTTTGGTCTTGAAGTCGTCCAGTTCCTGGCGATTATTGCAGGCGATGAGTTGGTCATCAACGTGGACGGAGAGGATGAGAAGGGTATCCTTGGTTGATCGGATGTAGAGACAGGAGTCGGCCGGAGAAGGGTTGAGGCCAAGAGATCGAAGGAACTTGTCAAGAGCCTGATTGAAGCAGCGAGGTGATTGTTTGAGACCGTAAAGTGATTTCTGAAGCCGGAGAACCTTGTTGGCAGGGATGTTGCTGCCCTCAGGAGGTTCGAGATGGACGAGTTCCTCTAGTTCTCCGTTGAGGAAGGCGGCCTTGATGTCGACCTGGTCGCAGTCCATGTCGAGGTAGTTGACCAGAGCGAGGAAGACTCGGATGGTATCCTTGTGAGCAACTCCCGCGTAGAGTTCATTGTAGTCAACTCCTTCCTTCTGCAGAAATCCTTTCGCTACCCATCGAGCCTTGTAGGCGGATGGCTTCCCAGTCTCTCCGTCGATCTTCCGGGTGAAGACCCACTTGGCTCGAAGAGGTTTAGATGTAGCTTCTTGCCTATCGATGACAGACCAGACCTTGTACTGATCCATCTTGTCGAGTTCGGCCTTGATAGCCTCCTGCCATTTGTCCCATTCTGGAGATCGGTGGGCTTCCTGAAAAGTTTGAGGGATGGCCGTGGAGATGAGTGCATGGCCACAGATGACGGCGGTAGCAAGGTTTGCAGAGTAACCAAATTTGGCAGGTGGTTTCCGGACTCGTCGGGAGCCATCAGGCAGGACTGGGTTTTCCGGTGTTGGTAACGGTGCAATATCCCATCCTTTGCTCCAAATGCCGGATGACTTGTGTTTGGCCTGTGTAGCCTGTGTAGCCTGATCACTTGGGATGGTCGTGTCATCACCAGGCTGATCAGGTGAGTCGAGAGTATCGGTATTGTCTTCAGCCGATTGATCCTCTTCAGTTTCAGAGTCTGAGTCTGATGTTGGTTCAGGGACTATGTCGATGTCGACCCGAGTGGACTGGATTTTGGTTTCCAGTGATTTGGTGTTGGTGGAAATCTTTGGTTGTTTACCAAAGACCACATCACGAGAGATGGCGACCTTTTCGGTGTGTAGATCCCAAATCCTGTAGTTGTCGGTCCCCTCGACGTAAGAGAGTAGTTGCCCTTCTTTGTAGCGAGGGTGAAGTTTGTTGGTGTTGTTATGGTCACGGAACCAGAGCTGACAGCCAAAGGGTTGAAGGTGCCGGGAGTTGACTTCACGTTGCCTCCAGAGATCCTCCGGGATATGCTTGTCAGATCCTGTGGGAGCCCGGTTCCTTGTGTAGATGGCGTAGTTTGCCGCTTCGGCCCAGAACTTGTCGTCGAGTCCACTATCGATTAGGAGCGTTCTTACCTGATTGAGAATGGTAAGGTGCGCCCTCTCAACTCTACCGTTCTGAGCATGAGCGGCAGTTGGAACGAAGTGATGCTCGATGCCCTTTGCTTTGAGGTAGTCACGAAGAGCATGTGACTCAAACTCTCCTCCTTGATCCGATCGGATGGTCTTGACCGTGCAGTCCAATTGATTTTCAACTAGGTTGATATAGTCGATCAATGCCTGTCGGGTCTCAGACTTCTTCTTGAGAAAGCTGAGGTTGACCTTCCGAGTGTGATCGTCGTAACAGGTAAGGAAGTAGAGGGATCCTCCAATGGAAGGGATTCGAGCTGGTCCCCAGAGATCGACATGGATAGACTGGAGTGGTTTGCTGGCTCGGATGTTGGAAGCAGGAGCGGGAAGTCGAGATCCTTTGCCTTGATTGCAGGCTGAGCATTGGAAACCGTAGATATCTTTTCCAACTTTGGCCCAGTCCACTGTCTTGTCGAGTCTTCCTTCTTTGCCGAGCTGAACCACTGAGCGAACATTGAGATGACCAAGTCTGCGGTGCCAGTGGTAAAGGATGTTGTCCTCTGTGACGTTAATGGTGGCCGTGATGAGTGCGGCCTTGTGTCGAATAGGAGTGCTTGCCGGATCGAGGACAAACAAACCATCTTGTCGTGTTGCTGTGATGACCGGTTTGCTGGGTCCATCTTCAGTAGTGTTGAGGATTGCTTTGTCTTTTGCAAAGGTCCAAGAGTGTCCGTCGGTGCTCTGTGCGGCACCAACACTCAGAAGGTTCCGTCCCAGTTCGGGTACGTGAAGAACATCATGTAGTGTGATGTTTGGTAGTTTGAGTTGTCCGCATTCTCTGGCGGTGATGTTGGCGCCGTTGCCTATGGTGATGTTTGCCTGGATTGGTAGTTGTTTGATTCCAGTGAGTAGGTTCCTGTCGTGGACCATGTGATGAGTGGCTCCAGAGTCTACGACAATGTCGAGTGCAGACGAGTGGGCCAGAAGGGCATTGTGATCGATGGTGATGCTTGCCATGAAAGCAGAGCCGGCGTTGATGCCATGATGTTGACTCCTGTTGCTTACGAGTGCGGCGATGTTGGCACTATTGTTAGTGTACCTGTTGGCGTTGTTGCCGGTACTGAAGTTGGCGGGCTTGGTGAAACAGTTTGCTGTTGAGTGTCCATTCTTCTGATGGAACTCGCAGAAGGCATTCTCGTCAAAGGGAGATCGAGGAATGAACTTCTTCTTGTTTCCGGTGCCGCCGATGTTGTTGTTGTTGTTGTTCCGTCCTTGTTGACGGGCAGCGATGAGTGCCGTAGTCTCAATTCCTTCTTCCTGAACAATCCTTCTCCTGTACTCAGCTCGGACGGCGTCGATGACGTCCTGCGAGTGAAAGTCCTCCTTGAGATAATAGGTCTGAACGAGGGTTTCGTAGGAAGAAGGAAGCGACATGAGGATGGCAAAGGCAAAGTCCTTGTCGTCCATCCGGGATCGGCCAGAAACGGTGATAGCGGAGTAGGCCGACTTGAGTTTTCCGGTATGGACAGTCGGATCTTCTCCTTCCGCGAGTTGGGATCGCCAGATGATCGCAAGAAGTTCAGCCCGCCTGGATCCCCTTGCGGCCGAGTAGGTTTCCTGAAGATGTTTAAGTAATCTTTCAGAAGCAGAAGGAAGCGTTGCTCTGTACTCATCGGTGTGAGCGGAGTCCCTTTGGACCAGAGCGTGCCAGGTTGAGAGGTGAGACGGGAGGTTGTGATGGACAAGCTGACTGAGGCTTCCGTCGATGATTCCGAAGGCCTTCTTGTCTTTCTTGATCCATTTCGCAAGTTCCTCCGCTGTAGCTGGAGTAGTGACCGTAGTGGTGGTAGTAGTTGGAGCGTTGTCCATGCCGGCGGTGGCAGCCAAGGTAGAGATAGGTAGGGTGTTAGGTCGAGGAATAGTTCCATCAACAATGTCGTCCAGATCCTTATCGATCAAAGTGTTTTGAATCGAGCGGGACCATTCCGCGTAATTGTCAGGACCCTCAAGGTAAGTCCGCTTGGTAACCTTGAGAGTGTCGAGGTCGAGACTGTCAGCCATGATGAAACTAAGTCGATGTCGAAGAAGGTTGGGTGATGTAAACTAAGGTGATGGCCCGTTGAGCTCCGTTGGTAGAGCAGCCGACTCTTAATCTGTTGGATATCGAGTTGATCACCGCTGTATAGTTTGCATGAGGATAAAATATACAAGAGGGGATCATGAAATCAGACCAGAATGGTCTGCTATATATATTATTCTGGTAGGTGGCAAGGTGCTGCGGTTTGCGGTTTGCGGTCTGCGGTTTGCGGTCGCAAGTTGCGGTTTGCGGTCGCAACTTGCGGTTGTGGTCGCAACTTGCGACAGTGGTCGCAGATTGCTAAGCGAGTCGCAGATTGCTAAGCGAGAACAAAAGGAAAGGTGCGAAGAGTGGATGTGCTTTATTGTTCCATGCGGTCTATTGTTCTGGGAGAACAATAGACGTGCGGGAGAACAATAGGATTTGACACTCCCCCTCACTCAAGCGTCCTTTGCGAAAGAGGTTGGTTTTCCGCTGAGACCCATCCCGGTGACAAGGTGATGGAATTGGTGATGGGCGAGACCTTTGGTGAGAGCATCGGCAAGGTTATCCTGAGTAGGGATATGGGAGAGTTCAACGGTGTTGTCGAGCACTTTCTCCCTGAGATAGTGGTGTCGCATGTCGATGTGTTTGGTGCGATCATGAGCGACAGGATTCTTGGAGAGTTGAATGGCGGCATTGTTGTCATTGAGAATGGCGAGGGGACCAGAGACCGGGTGACCGAGAGATTCAAGAAGAGTGCGGAGCCAGACTGCCTGTCGGGTGGCATCGGCGGAAGCCATGTATTCAGCTTCCGCAGTAGAGAGAGCTGTGGTTGGTTGCCGTCGGGATTTCCAGGCTACCGGTCCTCCGAAAGCACGGAAGAGGTATCCGGTAGTAGATCGGCGAGTATCCAGGCATCCACCCCAGTCAGCATCGGCGTAGCCCAGGATGATCCTTTGACCAGAGGTAGCATCGTAGGTGAGGCAGAGTTCAATGGTGCCTTGGAGGTATCGAAGAAGGTGTCGAGCAGCATGGACATGTTGCTTGTTCCACTTGCTGACAGTCCGAGCTAAGACTCCGGCAGCATGAGCGATGTCGGGTCTGGTGATGGTGGCCGCATACATGATTGATCCAACCATTGCTGGATATTCCTCATGAGCGGCTTCCTGATGTTCAGCATCGGTAGCGGGAAGAGATCGGAAGCCGGAAGGAAGGGGAGTCTTTGCCGGTTTGGAGTCGAGCATGCCAAACCTTTCCAGGACAGCCTGTACGTAGTGTTCTTGAGAGATGTAGAGTTTCCGGTTGGGCCTGTCTCGGAAGACGTTGAACCCGAGAAAGTAAGAGACCGCTCCTCCGTCAGAGCACTCAAATCGGTCGTTGAGTTTGGTCTTGAAGTCGTCCAGTTCCTGGCGATTATTGCAGGCGATGAGTTGGTCATCAACGTGGACGGAGAGGATGAGAAGGGTATCCTTGGTTGATCGGATGTAGAGACAGGAGTCGGCCGGAGAAGGGTTGAGGCCAAGAGATCGAAGGAACTTGTCAAGAGCCTGATTGAAGCAGCGAGGTGATTGTTTGAGACCGTAAAGTGATTTCTGAAGCCGGAGAACCTTGTTGGCAGGGATGTTGCTGCCCTCAGGAGGTTCGAGATGGACGAGTTCCTCTAGTTCTCCGTTGAGGAAGGCGGCCTTGATGTCGACCTGGTCGCAGTCCATGTCGAGGTAGTTGACCAGAGCGAGGAAGACTCGGATGGTATCCTTGTGAGCAACTCCCGCGTAGAGTTCATTGTAGTCAACTCCTTCCTTCTGCAGAAATCCTTTCGCTACCCATCGAGCCTTGTAGGCGGATGGCTTCCCAGTCTCTCCGTCGATCTTCCGGGTGAAGACCCACTTGGCTCGAAGAGGTTTAGATGTAGCTTCTTGCCTATCGATGACAGACCAGACCTTGTACTGATCCATCTTGTCGAGTTCGGCCTTGATAGCCTCCTGCCATTTGTCCCATTCTGGAGATCGGTGGGCTTCCTGAAAAGTTTGAGGGATGGCCGTGGAGATGAGTGCATGGCCACAGATGACGGCGGTAGCAAGGTTTGCAGAGTAACCAAATTTGGCAGGTGGTTTCCGGACTCGTCGGGAGCCATCAGGCAGGACTGGGTTTTCCGGTGTTGGTAACGGTGCAATATCCCATCCTTTGCTCCAAATGCCGGATGACTTGTGTTTGGCCTGTGTAGCCTGTGTAGCCTGATCACTTGGGATGGTCGTGTCATCACCAGGCTGATCAGGTGAGTCGAGAGTATCGGTATTGTCTTCAGCCGATTGATCCTCTTCAGTTTCAGAGTCTGAGTCTGATGTTGGTTCAGGGACTATGTCGATGTCGACCCGAGTGGACTGGATTTTGGTTTCCAGTGATTTGGTGTTGGTGGAAATCTTTGGTTGTTTACCAAAGACCACATCACGAGAGATGGCGACCTTTTCGGTGTGTAGATCCCAAATCCTGTAGTTGTCGGTCCCCTCGACGTAAGAGAGTAGTTGCCCTTCTTTGTAGCGAGGGTGAAGTTTGTTGGTGTTGTTATGGTCACGGAACCAGAGCTGACAGCCAAAGGGTTGAAGGTGCCGGGAGTTGACTTCACGTTGCCTCCAGAGATCCTCCGGGATATGCTTGTCAGATCCTGTGGGAGCCCGGTTCCTTGTGTAGATGGCGTCGCGCGCGCCGGCGGCGGCGACCTAGAGAGATAGATACAGATGATGGACACCATCACTAGCACTTTGTATGCAGAGTAGTCCATCTAGCATATCATCTTCCCTCTCCACGTGCTGCTTGCCTCCTTGGCGTAGTTTGCCGCTTCGGCCCAGAACTTGTCGTCGAGTCCACTATCGATTAGGAGCGTTCTTACCTGATTGAGAATGGTAAGGTGCGCCCTCTCAACTCTACCGTTCTGAGCATGAGCGGCAGTTGGAACGAAGTGATGCTCGATGCCCTTTGCTTTGAGGTAGTCACGAAGAGCATGTGACTCAAACTCTCCTCCTTGATCCGATCGGATGGTCTTGACCGTGCAGTCCAATTGATTTTCAACTAGGTTGATATAGTCGATCAATGCCTGTCGGGTCTCAGACTTCTTCTTGAGAAAGCTGAGGTTGACCTTCCGAGTGTGATCGTCGTAACAGGTAAGGAAGTAGAGGGATCCTCCAATGGAAGGGATTCGAGCTGGTCCCCAGAGATCGACATGGATAGACTGGAGTGGTTTGCTGGCTCGGATGTTGGAAGCAGGAGCGGGAAGTCGAGATCCTTTGCCTTGATTGCAGGCTGAGCATTGGAAACCGTAGATATCTTTTCCAACTTTGGCCCAGTCCACTGTCTTGTCGAGTCTTCCTTCTTTGCCGAGCTGAACCACTGAGCGAACATTGAGATGACCAAGTCTGCGGTGCCAGTGGTAAAGGATGTTGTCCTCTGTGACGTTAATGGTGGCCGTGATGAGTGCGGCCTTGTGTCGAATAGGAGTGCTTGCCGGATCGAGGACAAACAAACCATCTTGTCGTGTTGCTGTGATGACCGGTTTGCTGGGTCCATCTTCAGTAGTGTTGAGGATTGCTTTGTCTTTTGCAAAGGTCCAAGAGTGTCCGTCGGTGCTCTGTGCGGCACCAACACTCAGAAGGTTCCGTCCCAGTTCGGGTACGTGAAGAACATCATGTAGTGTGATGTTTGGTAGTTTGAGTTGTCCGCATTCTCTGGCGGTGATGTTGGCGCCGTTGCCTATGGTGATGTTTGCCTGGATTGGTAGTTGTTTGATTCCAGTGAGTAGGTTCCTGTCGTGGACCATGTGATGAGTGGCTCCAGAGTCTACGACAATGTCGAGTGCAGACGAGTGGGCCAGAAGGGCATTGTGATCGATGGTGATGCTTGCCATGAAAGCAGAGCCGGCGTTGATGCCATGATGTTGACTCCTGTTGCTTACGAGTGCGGCGATGTTGGCACTATTGTTAGTGTACCTGTTGGCGTTGTTGCCGGTACTGAAGTTGGCGGGCTTGGTGAAACAGTTTGCTGTTGAGTGTCCATTCTTCTGATGGAACTCGCAGAAGGCATTCTCGTCAAAGGGAGATCGAGGAATGAACTTCTTCTTGTTTCCGGTGCCGCCGATGTTGTTGTTGTTGTTGTTCCGTCCTTGTTGACGGGCAGCGATGAGTGCCGTAGTCTCAATTCCTTCTTCCTGAACAATCCTTCTCCTGTACTCAGCTCGGACGGCGTCGATGACGTCCTGCGAGTGAAAGTCCTCCTTGAGATAATAGGTCTGAACGAGGGTTTCGTAGGAAGAAGGAAGCGACATGAGGATGGCAAAGGCAAAGTCCTTGTCGTCCATCCGGGATCGGCCAGAAACGGTGATAGCGGAGTAGGCCGACTTGAGTTTTCCGGTATGGACAGTCGGATCTTCTCCTTCCGCGAGTTGGGATCGCCAGATGATCGCAAGAAGTTCAGCCCGCCTGGATCCCCTTGCGGCCGAGTAGGTTTCCTGAAGATGTTTAAGTAATCTTTCAGAAGCAGAAGGAAGCGTTGCTCTGTACTCATCGGTGTGAGCGGAGTCCCTTTGGACCAGAGCGTGCCAGGTTGAGAGGTGAGACGGGAGGTTGTGATGGACAAGCTGACTGAGGCTTCCGTCGATGATTCCGAAGGCCTTCTTGTCTTTCTTGATCCATTTCGCAAGTTCCTCCGCTGTAGCTGGAGTAGTGACCGTAGTGGTGGTAGTAGTTGGAGCGTTGTCCATGCCGGCGGTGGCAGCCAAGGTAGAGATAGGTAGGGTGTTAGGTCGAGGAATAGTTCCATCAACAATGTCGTCCAGATCCTTATCGATCAAAGTGTTTTGAATCGAGCGGGACCATTCCGCGTAATTGTCAGGACCCTCAAGGTAAGTCCGCTTGGTAACCTTGAGAGTGTCGAGGTCGAGACTGTCAGCCATGATGAAACTAAGTCGATGTCGAAGAAGGTTGGGTGATGTAAACTAAGGTGATGGCCCGTTGAGCTCCGTTGGTAGAGCAGCCGACTCTTAATCTGTTGGATATCGAGTTGATCACCGCTGTATAGTTTGCATGAGGATAAAATATACAAGAGGGGATCATGAAATCAGACCAGAATGGTCTGCTATATATATTATTCTGGTAGGTGGCAAGGTGCTGCGGTTTGCGGTTTGCGGTCTGCGGTTTGCGGTCGCAAGTTGCGGTTTGCGGTCGCAACTTGCGGTTGTGGTCGCAACTTGCGACAGTGGTCGCAGATTGCTAAGCGAGTCGCAGATTGCTAAGCGAGAACAAAAGGAAAGGTGCGAAGAGTGGATGTGCTTTATTGTTCCATGCGGTCTATTGTTCTGGGAGAACAATAGACGTGCGGGAGAACAATAGGATTTGACAAGATCCAGCGAGGTAGCGGTGGGATGGGTCTTGGTTGATCCCAGGTAAGACGTAGCCGGATTCAGTTGATTTGCGGCAGACGAATTGAAGTTGTTAGCAGAAGTCAAAGATGAAGGATACATCAGGATAACTGTGTAGCTGGTTGAACCGCGGTTGAGAGCTGTATGATAGCAGTGGCGATCAGAAATCTGCGTCCGTACGGGTTACGTCCTCAGCGGTCTTGCCTTTATAGCATCGCTCCAGCAAAGGCAGCACGGCATTGTGATCAAAGGAGGAATCCTACAGCAGTTGAAACTACTACAGAGGTCAGCTGATTCGCTATGATTGGTCGAATCACGTTCTTATACTACCGTCACGTGCGAAAGCAACGGATTTAACTACCATTCTTGAAGCCTGGACATCAGCATCAGATAGGACTGGATAGGTCGGGCATCGCAAGATATAACGCATAGCATTGTATTTGCATAGAGGGGGAACATGCGGATCAGATGGTGCAGTATTCCCTTGAACCAGTATATATTCCAATGCGACCATGGGTACGGTCTTCGCAGATTCGGACGAGAAAGATAGTCATAGAAAGTGACAGAAGGCGTATCGTCAGAGAAAGTCTGAGCGAGGGCGTGATACTAAGTTTCGGCATTGGCACGAAGAGCAAGCCTTAGGTCGGAGGTGCTGGTCAGTTATATCTCGTCTGATAACCGATCGAATGTCATGAGGACTCGCGCAATACTCACTGTCGCATCCTCGCCTTGGATGGAATATCAACCTGCCTCTCACTTGAGTAGATACATCCCTCGGGATCGTTCGAGTAGATGTGTTCGAGTTCCTGTAGGTACGCTTCAAATTCACCGATAGAGGTACTGGCCCTGTCGTATCTCAGGTTGTGAAATTGTACGATATTAGGTCTGCTAGCGTAACTGCGGAGGTATTCGAGTGAGTCGATGTGGTCCCCGACCAGGGCTACGATGATCGGGTGCTGCGTAGGACGATATCCTATGCGAATCGAGACCTTTCAGCGAGCAGAATCATCGCTTATCCTCCAGCCCATATATCGCTTACGTGTAATCCAGGTTGATAGCTTGTAATGTTTCGAAGGGTATATGGCGACGTCCCCTGGAGCTTTCCAGCCTTTCCTAGCGCAAGCCACCGCCATGTGACCTAGCTCGACTACAGTGGTACACTTTTTGATGGGGATACCGCCCGCTACGAAAGAAGACCATGCTTGCTCGACGACCTTGTTGTACCATCGGTCGATGGGTCTACCTTCGGAAACGGGACTGTTGTTCTGGATATCGAGGCAGTACCGTTGATCAGTAACATAGTTGTGTGAGTTGTCTCTGCATCCGATGACAACTCACCCGCCAGTCGACGAAATTAATTAGGATGAAAACTGACGATTGTCTTGTTGTTCAGCAAGGCCATTCTAACTTCTGAACTCGGTGAAAGTTGCGTGACTGCCTAGTTGCACTGAAGGAAAAGCAGATACGCTCCTCGTCCTTTTCCCCGGTTAGTAAGCTATATATAATTTGACCGACGTAGATCTATGGGGTGCGCTCCCGCTGCAACCGGCGCGAATCGAGGGTTTTCGAAGCAAGCGATATCGTACGACCGATCCACAGGCAATAGCCACGAACCAGGGGCTGTTCGCTTCGAGAAGCATAAGTTGTTTGAGTTTCTGACGGATCTCGGTAGATTGAGGGATCGTCGCTGACTGCTGTGCTTCTTGTGTCAGACGATCCTCATTGTTCGCTTCGACCTTTCACATCCTGGAGAATTTGACAAAAGGGTCCATGCGAGGCAATTCGAAAAAGGGGACAAGCGGGGTTCTTCTCTCACACAGAACAAGCCAGGATGATATCTTCGAAGCCGAAAAATCCGAAGCTGTTCTTGCAAGACCAGCGCGGTATGAATCGCTTCGAGGGCGACAGCGTGCCGTCTTTAAGTAGAAGCATGTTCGGAATATGTGTTTGCATCTCCTGGCTCTGATGAAGGCCCTGATTATCCACAGCATCAGATCAGGTCGGATCTGGACCGACATGCGCCAAGTATGGTTCGCCGAACAACCTAAGGTGGATAACAACGGTAAATCGCGCGAGTTCTACTGCGCGCCGATCTTCGCACTATGTGCCTCTTTGTCTACCAGGAAGGCGAACGAACATAAAGAACGTTGGAAGAATGAGCACCATCGATTATTTTTGGGGGTGGAGCGTCGAAACCGTTTGTGTTTCCTCTTGGTCTCGTAAGAGAGTGGTTCTATCGGTCTCACTCCACACCTGGACAAGCGCAAGCGCCATGTCGATCACGAGATCGCTGTACGTATTGCCTCTGTATCCTCGAGCTCATAGCCTATTTATTGTTACATATGTTTATGCAACTCACCGAAAGTACTAGTATAATTACCTATATGTATCCGTATATTATCTAAGCAAGGAGAAAAGAATGCTGAATAGTTTGCGCTCCGTGTATGTGCGTGCCGTTTGTACCCATACGACGTTTGTTCATGAATGAATATCTAGAGTCAGACTGGATCATATCAATTGGGTTCGGTCGGAAAGCAGTCGAGATAGTTGAAACCTACTGGTTCATCTGATGATGAAGCTCTTCAATGAGCTGGGCCTCCTTGCTGCACCGCACGTGAAACCTTCCCAGTCGATTTGCGGCATTCAAAGTAAGACGCGGGAATGCTGGTGTAGACGGTGTCCAGCGCCGGAAGAAAATGTTTGGTGGACTCGTCCAGCTGACTCGTACGTTCATACATCAGCTTGTGGAATGTGAAGACATTCGAGAAATCGTCCAGGGCTCTTTCAACTCTGCTGCATGACGTGTCGGTGACATCGACCACAATAATAGGTGTTTTGCGAGGCATATGGCCTGTTGGACACCCCGCGACGAGTCAGCGTCCAACTCTTTATCACTGATTTGTCAAGTCGGACATACTTTTCGCCCATCCTTCGTAATCATCCTCCGCAACTTTCTTGACATCGCCACGAGTAGACGCGAAATGACCGGTAGCCCAAGAATCGTTTACGATCCAAGTGACACTCGAGACGGGCTGTCCAGCTTGCAGAAGCGAGAGCCAGACCCTTTCTCGAATGAGCTTCGTCCACTCAGGTAACGGCTCGATGTCGTCATATGCAAACTCCCACTGTCTCACACTGCGTGTCGAACAATATGTCATATGCAAACCCACGATCGGTAACGAGCTCACCTGACCACAATCACCCAACTGGATGAAGACGTAGACCTTCATACCATCGAAGGCAACGTCCCGATCTTGTTCGACCCGCTCGTATTTCATCTGCTTTCCGTGCTGAGCCGGCATGGTCACGCTGATTCCGTCGATGTCGATAGGTTGATGACCGAGACTTGCATCGGCGTGGAGGGTTGTTCTGATTGACATTGTGTTTCTTGATTTGCCCTATATAGAAGCCCTGCGAAGGTCTAGATCGGAACGTAAACTGATTTGACTATCAGCAAGAAGCGCAGTCCATACTTAGCGCAGAGGATCTGCGAGTTGACGACCCCATTGTCGTTCCGGCTCGTACGGTAACAGTTCTCATGACCAGGATTTGGGGGGTCTTGATCATCTCGCTGTAATGTCGGAGATTTGAGAACATGTAGAGTCGTACCACTTTTGGAGAGCCGAAGATTCTTCGAAACTCTGAATCTCGCCAGCTTCTCAACTTGACTCATCTTTCTCGATGGCGGCATGGGGCGTTCCAGTGGCAATGCATCGAAATGAGGAAAGACAATCGTGTATCTCGCTGTATATAATTCTAACAGCATGGGAGCTATACGGAACCGTAAGGGAGAACAGGCAGTACGTAACTACGTGTACAGATGATTCGGAGATCTGGCAAGACACATAATGAAACGGTCTGGTACACGGTTGGGGGAGTATATGGAGAAAATGGCACAGCTATGAGGCTTTCAGATTGACCGCTCGCGATTGGTCCAGTCGAGCGTTTGACAATCGTCGTCTGACTAGGGCTCTGCTTTCAACTTGCGAGATTTCTCGGTCGGGCTTTCTAGAGAAGTCTTCGCTGTGAGGCAATGCCCAAGGTCAGCAAGGCTGTCTAAGGTCGAACTGACGGACACTTACGTTCGATGACGATTTTTCGTTTTTCAGGTAAAGGCTTCGCGGAGCGGAACGATTTGTAGTACCACTTTCCCGGCCCGTCGGTATAGAACGTCTCTTGGTCCTCCGCGTTCGGGAAGATCTCTTCGACATCGGAATCGGAATCGAAAAAAACGGGCCGAAGGTAATGAATGTGATGTGATGTAACGATATTTTTCCGCTTCTCGATAGTAGAGTAGTATCCAGGGGTTCCTTCATCGGTGACTAAGACGATGACTATCGGCCTATCGTCTGGAATATCTTTTGTTCCCACAGCCTCTTCAGCTCAGCAAAATCAGAAGGCTAGGCGATAACTCACTCTTCGTAATGTCTTTGGGGTCAGAGCACTGTATCCTGTCCTCGAAAATCGCCAGAATTGGACGGTGTACGACCCAGTCATCCCACACCTCGTCCGGTACGACTTCATAAGTCTTGGCCGAGCTGATCTGATCTCCCGCTGCCGTAAGAGAGGACCAAACATGCCGATAGATCTGGTGCAGCCAACGTTGGATAGCACCGTTGGGGGCTATGTCTTCGCGGTAATCCTGTTTGAAGAAAGCTAAGTCAAGTGTGGACTGTGAGACGAATAGTAATCCGAAAGCGTACCTCCCAGCGCCCCATGTGGATGATTATGTGAGCTTCTACGCCGTGCTTCCGTTCTCCGGCGTCATCGCTGCGCAGAATGGTGATCGTCTTCTCGCGGATTTCATCACGGCCCATGTTGCCGTCAGCTGTATTTGATGGCGGGTTATGGTATGATCTCGATAGAGGCGCAAGCGGTGAAAGATAATCAGCCATTAGACTGTCGATGCGACAAGAATCAGCCTTCTTATAAAGGAGAGAGGCGCAGCCGACCTTCAGGTAGTGCCGGCAAACGATGATAGTTTTCAGGGTTCTTCCCGTCAAAACGCCCTAAGTCAATAATGATCTAACTTTCGGTGGATCGACGGTGGATCGACGGTGGATCGACGGTGGATCTTTCTATCTCGGCTATGCGAATGGCGAGCCCCCTCAAATTTCTGGAAGCGGACTTCGGACCGATGTCGCTATCACGAACAGTTATACAGTTACGAAATCGTGTGAGATTTCGAGCTTGAGCATCATCAAGGTGGAAAGCTGGTCGGGAAAGTCTTTCTGGCCTCGCATTTGAGTACCAGCTTGAAGCTGCACTTACGATATCTGATATGTGACGGCCCCTGTATTCTGGTATCGCTGATCGGCTTTGGCTTCAGACTAACCGAGGTGATCTCTGGGATCTCTGGGCAATTTGGTTCAAGGTCACGAGAATCGCAACAGCAGGTTCTGCCACGACTACGCGCTACGTGGCTCAAAGATCAGCGGTTTGGCGTTTCACATTTGCGGAATCAAATGGTGACGAACCGGGCACTGCGATCCACCCTTCGGACATAGAAGGGCTCTTATCTCCGTCAACTTCTCTTCGCCGATCTTTCTTTCTGCCATCCTTTCGATCTTGTGACTCGATCCAGGTGGATACGACGACAGCGGCTGATGAGGGAGGTAGCCAAGGTGGATCCCACGACGAGGTGAAACAATGGTCGTCGTTTCGGCGACAAGCCACAGATCGGCGTCAGCGCGCGCTAGCAACAGGCAGTGCGCAGCAACGTGTTTCAAGTCGTCCCATCAATCATTTTGTGACCTCGCGAAATTGGTCTAACATATAAGCACAGGTCGGCGAGAGTTGTATTCTCTGACCCTCAACATGCACTATCCTGCTATTTCTCCTCAAGTCGGAACGGAACCGTCATCGCAAACACGTTCATCATGACGACCGACAACACCGAAATCGTTCACGTCAGCGGTAAAGAGACCGAGAGGATTGGGACGGAAGCCTTTGTCTTCATCGAGCTCAAGGGATGGGAGGTGACTATCAACGAAGCGAATATCGAGGTCGAACAGAGATGCTGATAAGCCTCGTTATCCATTTTCAGAACGTTGCGCTGGGAGTCGATGGCGATCCCCTTCACAGGTGGTACGACCAGGTCGCCAAACGCGTTTGGTCTTCTTTCACCTGCGCGGGTCATAACATAAAGAAGGCGACTTTCATCGTCGTATATAACAAGGATCTCTGGGAACATTCGATCAGCTCGTATAATCTACCCGGAGACGTTTTGGTCTGTCAGTCGGGTTTCTTTACGGTTCAGACCTGGATTGAAAGTATGTCGGATCGAGGAACTTTTCGTTGCACTTACCTGTAGAACACACCCTTAATAAATCTATCACCGCTTTCTCACATCGCGAACGACGCTCAACAGAAAACCTTCCCGTCCAAAAACCCATCGTCATCGCCATCGTCCACGATACCGACATGCTCCCTGCCGCACCTTTCACTCAATTGGGCGAGAAGACCAACCTCCTCGCGGCGCATTACTTGCGATACGCCATGCCCACCTCGAAAGTCCAGTCCGTCTGGAAACCTTGGCTCGTCGAATGTGAGAGGATCTATAATGGGGAGCCCGAGGGGTTTTATAGGAAGCCAGTTGGTGGGGGTACGGTGGTAAAGCAGGACAAGTAACGGTGAGCGCTCGAGAGTCTCCTTGTTGTTCCCTGATAACTAAGCTCGGAATGGACCCGACTTTACAGCGGCTGTCGTCGAATTCCTCTCCTGCAAGATCTCCTCTGAATATTTCCTCCGATCCCAGCACCCGGCTTCATCTTTCGGGTTGTTGTCATTATCATGCTCACGCATCTATGAACGTTTACAGCTTGACTCAGCTTGACCACTAGACGCCATTATGCGTATCGCCTCACATCGTGTCAAGATACTGTACGCGCCGCTTGCGAATCGTGATCATGTTTCAGGTTGGATACTCTTGCTTGCTCGCTTCTTGCTTCTTGGATACCTGCCATTTCTGAAAGGATCATCTACTCGTTGCCAAATTCTCTGTTTTTTTGATCGTCTCGTTTCGCAAGTCCGCAGCACTTGTCCTTCGCCACATGAGCACATGACTAACACGATCTGATCGAGATGAAAGTCATGAATGATCAACGGCCTGTTGCCTGTCGCAGCTGTTGCAATCGATGGGCAGCTGACGGGAGACGTTCGATGCCGATCACCGATCAAACCTCCGAGATCCGTCCGAAACCCTTGGATTGTAGGTTTGATCGGTTGCGCAGCGGTCGTCTGCAACGTGATGTCGCTACGTAGCCCCCGCCAGAGCATCTTCGAGGATTGCCGATGAACGACGATTCTCTGGCTCATGTCTCAATTTGTCGTCGGATCGACTTTGTTGACCGTTTCAGTTCTTCTCTGCGGGAGTAAACGACGAAGTTTTTCTCAAGGTCTCGTGCCTCGTGGCGTATGCTATATCTACTAAAAACTTCAGGATAGCATGCGTACGTAACTCTTGTATTGCTCAATGTTCCCTCCAAGCGCTTCTCGCCGCATTAACATACCTGAGAGCTAATAGACAATATTCAGCCGCGACGATACGTACACATGAGCCAAGACAGCGACACAAAAACAGCAGTAACGATCGTGGATGTTAGCGGCATCGATGTTGATAGGGTCGGGACAGAGGCGTTTGTGTTCATTCACCTGAAAGGTTGGCAGGTATGTATCGAGCCGCAAATGCTCTCGAATGGACAACCGCACTGATCTAGCGCTTTTCCTAACTGTTAGGAAGGCTACGTTGTCTTCAGCCCCGATGGTACCATCCGACAATGGTTCTACGAAGTTTCCCGACGAGTCTGGTCGTCTTTCTCCGTGGCTGGCGATCCTATCAAAAAGGCTACCTTTATCGTTCATTATGACACCTTTTGGGAGTTATATTGTTCGGGATGGGAAGCACCTGGAGATGTCATCGTGACGGGGAAGGATGAGCGTTCGGCAGAGGCTTGGGCTGAAAGTAAGTCAAGGATCCGAGCTTATCGGAGGGCGGTGAGGTCCAATTGACGTATCTGACCTAACAATCTGTGATAATCGGTTGTGATGATAGAACATGTGCCATCCTCCAAGCCTATCGTGATCGCCATCGTATACGATGAAGACCTGCCAGAATATTACAACAACTTGGAAACCCAGACGAACGTCATAGCATCGCATTCCCTCTTGTACGAGCTGCCCGTCTCATCTGAAGCGGGCATTTCGTTGCAAGAGAGCGCTGATCGCAAGGATTGCGATGAGATCTACAATAACGACCCTAGGGGATTCTACTGTAGATACGGTCGTCGTGAAGGTGAAGTCACTCGTGATGCTTGAACTGTAAGTCTGACTTCGCTGTATCTCAGTATCAGTAGCTGAGTATCATCCAATCGTGGTCATGCTGACAGAGAAGACGCAGAGCGATCAGCCGACCTGTGGCAGATCGAAAGTAGTGTTCCCGTAGCAGACGGCCAATGTCGGATTTGTCGATCACTCGCTTGCTGTATCGTTCCATCTCGTTCTGCTCTGTTCTACGATTCTTTAGCCTATTTGTGAACTGTCCCCCGCCTGAAATCTCGAATCTACGATGTCTCTCAGCCTATGTGTCTGTGTGTCGTGTCTTCCAGATATATGCCGACCTGACAATCTGATTGCGATCAAGCAGACTTTGAGAGCGGCAATGGCATGGAGTTGACCGACTAAGTTAGCATCGAGCTTTATTGCATAAGGAATAGCGCACTTGAAGCTACCGAAGAGTGCGTTGACATATGGGAAGACTGTAGAGAAGGTATATCGTAGCGTATTTCGTTTCATAGTATCGATAGTATCCGGACGGGTGGCGAAGCGCTGGGTTGGAGCAGTCTTTTGATCAGAATCCCGTACAGTCTTGAGATCTGCGATGATAATAGTTTTCAGAACTTCCATAAACTGAATCGAATAGTTATGAGGCCAACTTACCGTCAAAGACTCTTCTCAGGGGCCTCCGCGGGCTCCGGCTCCTTCTTGGTTTTGATCGTCCCTTCGGGATCGCGTCCGTACATGGATTCGATCAAGTCGACGTGGTCAACCATTGGGTACACCAACTCATGCAAAGCGAGGACGTTGCAATCCAACAGGATATTGTCGATATCCTTTTGGCAAGACCATTCGGTATCCTTGACGTGGGCGACGATAATCGGCCTTTTACGAGGCAGACATTCTACGTGAAACGGTGATGAGCGCCTGCAGTTCATAGCTAATACGATTGCTTACTACGCGACCATGAAGAAAAAAACCCATCGCTACCCTGGAGGACAACGTCGACTGGCGGTTTCCAGTCATCAGCCCTTTTCGTCGTGACGTTCCGGTAATATGTAGAAATGGTGTCCGGGAAAACCATACAGGTTTCGAACGTAGAGATCTGGTGGGATGACGCGGTGAAAGACTTCCATACGTTTCGTACGATGTCTCGTATCAACTTGTCGCGCTTCAAAACGGGAAAATTGTCTACGTCGTGGCGCTGGATCACCATAGACTCTTGGTCAGCGTCAAAGTCGAGATCTCAGCTATAGCGGTACTCACCTTCCACACCTCAAGGTCGATGAGCACGAACGCCTCTACCCCGCCTCTGTCAATATCCGTCCCGCTAATTTTGACAACATCCATGGCGGGAGGCTTGACGGGCTCGGCTTTGGTGCCATTTTTCGAAACTGGGAACATACTGTTCAAGTTTATGATATACTGTTACGTCCGGCCTGGGCAGCGGAAGAATTGAGTGTAATTGTGAGATAGACAGATGGACGAATACATGGGAATCGCGATGATGACTACAACCATGCATATATACGTAGCTGCGTAGTGACGGCCCTTCCGACGCGATCAAAGCTCAAGGCTGCCTTCTTGTGGCCAAGGGAAAGAAAAACTGCAACAACGAATGCAATAATAATAATGATCAAACAACCAAACCTCACTTTGTCGCAGTATCCACCTCTCGGCTAGCGCGGCTAGGTCTACCACCGGTTGGCCCGGACGGTCGATGTCGCAACGAGTCCGGTAGAAACCGCGAAACCTTCTTTTTATGTAGGCGATCAAGACTTTCTGGAGCATTCCTTTACATCTCATGCCGCTTACGGAAACCGATACCGCCGGTCTCGCCGAGTTCAACAGCGCTATATCGACGTCTATCGTCGCTCATACTTCTTGTCGTGTAAATCCTTTTTACTTAGGTTGTCGCTTGCATCACTTGCTCCAGCGATGTTGCGAATGAGACCTGCAACTTGACCGCTTTATCGAGCTGTCGAGCTGTCGATTTATTGTCCATGGATTTTGCGGACAATCGTTCTAGCACTCGTCGCATTCCCGCGGTTGTTGTATCTTCTTCGATCCACCCGGATCCACCTAAAACGAAAGGATAGCACCATCGCTGATCATTCCCCTGGTGGATCGTTTTTAGAAGTCAGGTTCAAAGGACACGCTGATCTCTGATCTCTCAACATCGCCGATGACCCTCAAGTTTCTTGGAATCCTCTGATACTGTCGAAAAGCCCATCAATACGGGCATTATTCAGTGAAGGAAAGTACGAAGCGCGTCTGATTGCCCGACAATACGATCGATGTGATTTTCCGATCAAACCAGGCAAGTGAACACGGCAGATGACATCGGCAACGAGACGAGCGAGATAGTAGACTTGATGGGAGCGGGATGAAGGGGGCGCAGGCGGACGAAGCAGACGATCCTCAGGCCTCAGACTACCTATGAAACTATCTAGCATATCTAGTGTATCGTGCACGTCCATTCAGATTTCGGGATCGAGAATATTGAAGGCCCAAGATGGCAACGTATGATCGATAGTAAATTCGCTCGAACGTGAACCTATAACAAAGAAGAGTCAGAACTCATTCATACTTATTGCCCCAAGCTGCTAAGGGTTACCGTCAGACGTCTTATCCAGCGAGATCTACAATCTCAGTCTGCTCCTTGGATTCGATCGTACCCTCTGGATCTCGTTCAAAGACGAACTTCAACAACGCCGGAGTGATGGAATACGCGTATTCCAGTTTATGAATGGCCAGAGCATCGCATTTTTCCACCTTCTTCAGCAGTTCATTCCAGCTATCTTGACGATCGACGACCCCGACGATGATGATCGGTTTCTTGAGCGGCAGACAACCTTCAATTCATAAGTCAGGACGTCAGTCTCTAAAGCCTGTACTAGGTTCCCGCCGATCCACTTACTGCTTAACCATGCGTCGTAATCACTACAGTTACCTCCGAGCTCATCGAACACCATGTCTGCCCGTGGCCTCCAGTGACTGGAACGTTGAGACGCCTTTGCCGAAAACGCCATACACGTAGTAATACTGGCGACCTGATGCTCTCCCGCTGTTAGAGATTTCCACACGTTCGCCATGACATTTCTGAACCATTTTTCGCGAGTCTCGGAATCGACGCATTCCACTGTCTGTGCGGCGTTAACAGATGATCCAGTGCATTAGCTTGGTCATGCCGTCTTCTGAAATTGGCGGTTGTTTCACGGACCTGCCAGCTACTCAACGAGATAAAGACAAACGCCTCTACGCCAACCCTTTCAACATCTTTCCCACTGACTTTGACAACCTTCTTCGAGTACGGTGTGTACGGTTTCGGACTTTCCTCCTTGACGGTGACTTTAGGTGCGCGAGGCATGATTGGGCGGTCTTCTGGCGTAAGGATTGGAAATAAAGTAGGCGACATGAAGGTTGACGACGTTTGTCTGGCACCAAGAGCGAAGCCGATTCTATAGTAACCGGATGGTCTTATATGAGCGAGGCTTCTCGGCGCAAAGGACTTCCTTTGAACCGCCATCGCATTGGCGCGGGCGCTTACTCGGTCGTACGATCCACCTCCGGCTTTTTGCTATGCCCGGACTATAAGCGAGAGGATCTGCGGTGAATCAGCTTTTTGTTATTTCGGTTACGGTCACACGTAATAAGTCTTGATCGTCGCTCTTGGCGCATCGTTTTGTTCTGGCGACAAGCAGCCCTGAAAGGTTACAGTATCAGCCGCCTGAGCCGCCTGGAGGTCAGTCAAACTAATTTGAATGGTCGTCTCGAGTGGTCGGCAATGTGTATCAATTGGGCATCTGCATAAGGGAGTCCATAGAACAGAGATTACATCGAGAAAGTTTCGTGTATCGTGTATTAGATGTTACGTAGGACAGAGGAAGAGATCCGTAGAAAGGCTGACCAACTTAGGTGCCACGGAGCGTCACATTCGATAATATTGAACTGAGATGAAGCGGGATCAGCATCTTTTGCGGTCGACGGAGTTGTATCAAGCTTACCGTTAAACGTCTTGGCCCAGGATGGCGGTAGTAGACTCTCTACCGATAACCTTCCTGATCTCGATCGTTCCTTCGGGGTCTCGCTTGTAGATCTCCTGACACACCGTGTCAGGCTCGACGTAGTGTAGATATTCAAGCTTGTGTAGCGCCAAAAGGTTACAGGGTTGAATCTTATCGAAAATCCTTGGCCAGTAGGTTTGATGATCAGTAACACTGACGACGACGATTGGCTGTTTGAGTGGCAGACAAGCTGTTCACCAATGCACAGGCGTAAGCCTACATTGACACCACCTTTTGACGGCAGTCTACGTACAGCGTGACCAGGTCTTGAATTGGTCACCACCAAAGGAGTCGAGAACATAATCGACCGGCGGTTCCCATCCGCCCGACCTGTCCGATGCCCACCCAGAGTATTTCATGCAGACAGTGATCTCCGATATCGGTTGGGCTCCTGCGGCGAGCGACTTCCAAACATTGCGGACGATGTTACGGAATAAGCTGTGTCGAGTGTCGTTGCTGAAGCTCGAAGGCAGTCTCTGCGACGACTCACGTAGTCGGAAGTCAGTGTCCAAAATGACTTTTCATGTGTGGATCACTAACTCGGTATAACATACCTCCCAGCCGTCCAAATGAATGAAGACGAACGCCTCGACTCCTTTCCTAGTGAATTCCTTTCCGCTGATTTTGATTACCTCCTTGTCCGTCGGTTGCGTTTCCGGACCCATGATCGTGAGTGTGAAAAGGTCGGTCGTCGTTAAATATGTCGTAGTTCCTTCGTGATGTTTAGAAAGGATGTGACCGGTGAGAAGAGATACGTGTTGCGAAAGGGCCAGAAGAGGAATGAATGGGGATGATACTTGGAGATATATACCCTCGGATCCGTCAAATTGGACACCAGAGGCCAGAGGGAGAACACAGTATCTTTCTTGTACGATCCGACTCAAACTTTTCCACAGCGCTCACATACCACAGCCCTCTTGTTGCCTGATGCAGTCACCATGACGTTCATTCCTTTTTGCCGACAGCGACAAGATTACAAGAGCTGTTGATTGCCTCTCGAAAATCGAGAACGAAAAGACAAAAGCACAAAAGCATCACGAAACATTAGCGCGCGCTCGCTTACAAGCGGACGACGACCGATGTCTCACTCTGTCGCCAGATCCACCATGAATGAAGCTGAAACAAAAGGGACATCAGCGCGCTTCCGCAAGGAACGTAACGATGTTGCAAAAAGAAGATGTCGACCGATGTTTCACCTTGTCGTACCATCCACCTTGATCGCTTAGAGCCCAAAGGCCTCCCTTTCGTTTCTTTCGGACGAATCTCGGCGTCGCGTGCCTCGAGTACAAACTTAGTTTGTGTAACAATAAGAACTCCACTGTTCCACTGAGCCACTGCGGCGGCTGATTAGCTGATCGACCAGCTGCCGGTCAATCTTTGTATCACAGCTCTGAGAATCTACCGACAGTATCTGCTTTTATACATGCATACACATATATGACCACGAGGGTTGCCATTAACGCGCTGATACGAGAGGTTTGCCCAACACCTCGACCGTGAGTCAGTCACTCGACGTAGAAAAATCAGCTAATTGCGGTCAGAAGATCATGGCACTTCCATCGAGATCTGCCTACTACGATGTCTTCGGGGACGAGAATCAAGGCGTGAAAGCGTACATCTTCATCGATCTCCATGGCTGGCAAGTAAGCACACGACAGCCTCGCTCTCCTCTCGGTCGACTTCCCTCACCATCGTTCGTTTGTAGGAAGGATCCATCATCGGTCATGCTGAGGATTTCCACCGAGCCTATAACAACATCATGAAAAGGGTCTGGCGATCGTTCATGGAAGCTAAGGATTCTATCTGCGACGCTCAAACCTATATAATCTGGCCCGAATCCTCCCTAGCTCGGCGATCGCAGGGTTGGTTCCCGCCCGGAGATCATGTGTTTGTGAAGGAGAAGATCGAAGAACAATTACAAGACTGGATCGATGGTACGCATACCGCATTGCCTTCTCATACTGACACTGATTGCCAAACCGATATAGTCTTCCTGCCGGCCAACGAGCCGATTGTCCTAGCTTTCGTGACCGACTACACAATCGTGCCTGGTACCATAATGTTCGACGACGAGAATATCTTTCGCCCATTGGAAAAGCATCGTACCGCGAAGATCGTTCACAAACTTGAATACGCTCGAACCCCCACGGATTTGGCGGATAGGACGGAGTTTGAACTGATTTACAACCGCGATCCGGTATGCCGGCACGAGAAGAAGGTGACTATCGAACCCAACGGCGACGATCAGATGTTGGAACATCACTGCCGTGCTTCATCTGTTGCGTAACGTTTCGAGCTGATGATTGGTGTTTGCGTTGCATAGTGATCTCCGTTTGCTTCGCGGTCCGGTCGTGCCTATAAGTGGAAGAGCTGCGGAAAAGGATACAGTGGACCACATATCATTCGTGCGACAGATGTGTTTGACGAGGAACGCGCTGTATGTCGATATATATGTCATGGTTATACGAGTTCATGGTAGACTTCATTCCATAACCCACGGCGATATGAGTCATTTCAAGTGAACAGGCAATCGTTTGGGTGGCTCGATCTATTCCGGGAGGCAAGGGTGTATTTGAACAGGCTCAAAGCCGAGCTTATTGAACGTCGCAGATGCTTCGAGCTTCTCGGATACATGATGGTAGAAACAAGGAGTGACCCAAATACCGACTTTCCCGTGGTCTGTGTTGCGTACACCAGGGTTGACAAGTTCAAAGTACTGGATGTCTTGAAAGAAAGACACTGAGAAATAGAACACAACTTGTTGATCAAAGGAAATAGCGTTAGCCGTCAGCAATAACTCTATAAACGGTGTCCCTTGTTAAACGATTCAGCTTCTCAGCTCGGCTGCTAGAACGTACAAAAGGCTTTCTTTTTTGTCGTTCGGACGGATCTCGGTGGACTACGATTTCGATCAACAGAACAATGGGCTTCTTTGAGACAAGAGAAAAGCAGATCCACCTTCTCGTCGATCGCCTGGACACTATCGGGCTTCCCAACCGCGCGGAGTTGTGAAGAACCTCTTCATATATCTTGCCTCGTATCATTGAGCACTGATAACCTCATCATCCGATCAGTCTCGACGTCATACAACTACCTTCTCACCCAATCGATATCACAAAACATCAGACATGAGACCGCCATCCATCCCTCGCTCGAGTGTGACACCGAAACCACCCAAACCATTCTTCCGATCTTCGCGGCGTGACATGGAAGTCTTCGATCGGAAATACGGAGTGATGGATATGGAAGCTCACGTCTTTCTCGATTTGAAGGCATGGCATGTCAGTATGGATTCCCTATACTGGCCGTTCCCCGTCAAATGTTGCTAAGAATCGACGCTGTTTCTTTCTAGAAAAAGTTGAAGGAAGACGATACGAAACCGCTCGAAGCTGCTCAGAAGCATATCATGCAGAGAGTCTGGCGGTCATTGGTAGCAAGCGGCGACCCGATCTCGGCTATACATACGCAAATTCTCAAACCCAACGTCCCTCGCTCGGGTGATCGACATGATGCGTATCATCGGAACCTTGCGAGTGAGTCGTCTCGAACGCAGCCCCATGTTGTAGTGGATCTGAAGCTAAATTCGTTTGGTATTGATTGGAATCTACAGGATTCTTGCCCGGTTTGAAGCCGATCGTTATAGCCATCGTAACCGACTACGAAGTACCCAAGCATTCTTCCGGGTTTAGTCTATTCTTCTAGAGGACGAACGTGAAGACCGTACATAAGCTACATTATCCGACCGTACCTTGGGGTCTCTCGGACTACATGTTCGCGTCGTTTTAGGACCGCGATCCCAAAGGCTGTTACCAGACCAGAGTCGGAAGGCAGTCGTTATGGTTTGATGAGTTTCATCGACGGTGAGCGCACCTGATCTCACGTTGAGTCGGGGGTTTGGCTAATACATGAACCGCTCGATCAATTTCTAGCGTGGAAGCCGCTGCTCAAAGTGGCCAAAATAGCTCATGATGGAGACGTTGCCAAAGATACGAATACGATTCTACTTGTAAGAACTTATGGATAAATAACACCTCTCATTGTCTTATGCATGATGCGTATATACATAACGTCATTCCACATGCGTGTCGTGCCGATCCCACTTATTGTGGTCCTTCCCGGTGCACTAGTACCGTCGTGATAGTCGGCGATAGTTGCCGAGCCTTAAACAGCGCTGTTATGAGGATATCTTTATACTTAGATCGACTTCATATGATATGCACATTAATGTTGCAGTATCTCCAAGATAACAGCGGTCTTCTGTCCATGTCCCCATCGTTGCCGAAGCTCTCAGCCTGAAGAGCATATTCGAAATTAAGCTTTCGGATGTAAATCTGGCTTGGCGCCGGAAGTAGATGATGTCATACACTATTG
Source organism: Filobasidium floriforme (assembly GCF_021052385.1). Taxonomy (NCBI): domain Eukaryota; kingdom Fungi; phylum Basidiomycota; class Tremellomycetes; order Filobasidiales; family Filobasidiaceae; genus Filobasidium; species Filobasidium floriforme. The sequence goes on along the minus strand of NW_025763627.1, from coordinate 90,367 downwards.
CAATCGAACAGCTGAACTCAGGAACAGTAGTGGATGTGAATGAAAGAACCCGGCGAGACTATAACGTCGTTTCGCCGGCACCGCGTGCATAGACATTACGCGGATGTGAACGATGTACCCAGCTTCGCGCCAGTCGCGATGTCGCGGGCCATACTATCAGCATCGATTCGGACTACGATAGTTTACAATGATGGGAGGACGCGTCGGATATCGAGACCTTCCCCATCGTCTCAACTATATTCCAATGTTTTCCGAAAAGACGTAACCAACGACCCTCCTCAAATCCTGCCCTTCGTAGCTGTACTCCGCCCATACTTCGGAATCACCTTGAGATTCTCGCAAACGAACCCGTTCCATACACTCCAGAGCTGCAGTCAGACTCTTGACCAAATTCCTTCCGTCGGTAAGGTGCTCTTGCACCGATGGACCGCTAGAGCCGTCGTCTAGGTTCTCATTCGATTCGAGAGACTTTCGCACAGCTGCATCGATCTGATGACGTATACAGACCTTGCGAGGGAACATCCTATCGTGCGAGCAATCCCTTTCTGCGGAACCCGCGATTGGACTGGGCAAGTCGTAGAAGATCCCTACAGGATGAGCGCCCATCAAGATCACTTCGATCAATTCATCTCCAAACAGCTCTGTAACAGTGCTCGTTGTGCCCCGGTAAAGTTTGTTCGCTCGGGTCTGCTGAACATCGTTGATATGTGAGGCAAGTTTCGGTTCGAGACGTAGAAGAAACTCGCTTCGCACATTTGTGCCCTGCGTCGAAATTGAGCTTCCTGTATCCACAAATGCCGTCATAACCCACTCGGTTGAGTGAGTCGGCGCAGTACTAGTTCTTTGGAGAGCCGTACCGACACCGTAATGGACTGAACGAGATCCTTGCCCTGAGAAACGTCCCTCAACTCGGTGGCCAATGAACCGGATCGACTCCTTCTCCATGACATCAAGGTACTACAACATCCTGATAGACGGCTTATGGAGTTTGTGCTGGGATTGGTGTCGCTCATCTCGGTGCGTCTTGAGAGCTGATGGAGATCCCTAAGGATGTCAGCACTGTGAAGACATATCTCGAGTTCTTTGCTCACCTTATGTATTTTTCGCGAAAGAGTCTCGATTCAACTACAGGAAAAATCTCCGAGGCACCGTGAAAGGAGCATCGCAGAGAAGGTCATCGGAGAATATACTGCTTCGACACGATACCTCGATTTAGACTCACTCAGAAGATCTTCCGCAGCTATGTTCCAAGGAATCGAGTTGAAGGAGCAAGCCGGAGGAGTAGCTTTTAGTCACAGCTAAATGATTCCGGAGAATAACGGCCGTCACGCCTGCACCAGCAACCTGCGCATACATAACGCTCTCCAAAAGGAAGGCAGTCGATCCTTTCTGTACACAACTTTTCAAGAACGAGTCCACTGACCAGGATGAGAACGCGATGAGTCCAGAAGGTCGGAGTCCTCATTCGCGGAAGCGGGCGAGAAGTTCGGCGACTGTGGCGCCGATCTAGCTATCGACGAACGATCGACATGTCTATGAAACGGTAGTACATTGCATGAGTATGGGGAAATATAAATCTATCGATCTGGCCGAGTCAACATCGCGTGGACCTGTCATGATTGTCGACGTTATTTCTTTCGCTGTGATCGGATCGATCTCTGCCGAAGATCCGATCTCAGCGAAATCTCTGCCGAACAAAGATCATCTCGGGAGTAATCTGGGAGGTTCACTGTGAAGCCGGATGGCGCGACCCAAACAACCCCGATTTGAACCTCGGAGATGATACTGTAATTCGATAAGCTAAATACAACCTGACGGTTCAGTGAAAGTTCCCGATACGAGCTGAAAGGAGCATCGCAAAGAAGGTCGTCGGAGAATTCACTGGCAAGGCGGGACTGCTTTGCTTTCAAGCTCAATGAACGTTTCGCAGCCATTCCATTAGAGGAACGAGTGAAAGAAGCAGGTCGGGGCAAGGTGCTCTCACTCTCAGCTGAAAGCACTCGCGATCGTTACAACATGAATGGCAATTGCGTGACGTCCATACAAAGCGATTACTAAATTATAGACTATCTAATCGGTACGATTGTTTGTCAAGCATGACGTTAAGGTCACAATGAGTCCAGGAGATCAAGACGTTCGATGGCTAAAGCGACGAGATCGGCGGAAGCTGGTCCTCCATAGACGACTGAGAGATCGCAAGAAAAACATAAGTGCTGGCCTAGCGAGAGCTTAACCGTTTCAACCTACAGAACTTATTCAGTCATCGGCAGAAGGATCTTGCACGGGCTTTTCCATCTAGATACTGAGCAGGTTATTCCCATCCGCATAGAGTGTGGTGCCTCGTCCTGGTACGTATCGGGAAACCGTTCTAGGCTTGCTATACTTCAGGGTGTGGATGGCAAGGACGTTTGGGCGGGAATTGAGCATCAAGTAGGTGCTCGATTCGTTAGGATAGGAGTGATCGGATGCTAGAGCGATGAGGGTATGCAGTTGGGTCGGGATCATATCTGATGGAGACTCAATATCGATCAGCAGAGTTTGAAAGGTTTTCGAGAAGGGATTATACCGCTTCCATACCGGAGATGAGTCTGTCGAATTTGGCTTGATCGCAAGTAGGTATAACGAAGTCTACGGGCAACTCCACTTGTCGATATCCGGTCTTTGCCAAGACGTCAGATCCGATCATGAGGACTGAAGTGCAGTCGTCGTCGAGGAACAGGCTTCCTGAATCCCTTAGCGATTGTTTGCATCGAGCGACGATGAGGACGATGGCATCGTGCAGTGACTGAGGGGACAGCTTCGGATAGATTGGGTAGTCCTACTAGGCTGAAGCGGGATGATCAGTGAATGTGGCAGTGCTCGAAAATCGAGCCGACTCACTGCCCATAAGCGGAAATCGATGAGGATATACACCTCTCGCCGATACCAAGCAGGACTGGAGATCATGTCGTTCGTGAGGAAGTGCTGATGATGGACGTCAGGATTTGTTACGAATACACGGGTTAGATCGCGATATCTGATGCCCGGGGCGATGGTCAATTCTGAGATCACGAACATATACGAAGAGTCCATTATCGCGGGGCAACCTGTAGCGTAGGTCCTCCCTCTGCCAGAGATATCGATGGTAGTGATTGTCGTCTGTGTTTGTTTTGATTTGATCGGATCAATCTCTGCCGATCATTCTAAAGGAAGTAGCCACTTGCGCGGCACTCCGGAAGTTTCTCGGAAGTTTCAGGATGAGGCCAGATGATTCGATGCAGGACTGAGTATGAGAGGTGATGTTCGCACATGAAATCTGATGGATTTCATCAGTCAAACTTCACCCAGCAGCGTGAAAGAGGAGAAAGAGCGGCAAAGATTTTATGAGCCCGACGCGTATGTAAGGGGAAGCTCCCTTAGAATTCCTGAACAGCGTTTGCCGCCATCTGATCATACGATGGACAAGACGGGCATTATTGTCTTCTGGGCCCCGTCGATGTATCTGTGGTTACGGCAATTAAAAACTGTTCTCGGCTTTCTCGACCTTTGCTCACTTTGCTGGCAGACTTGCTAACGATTGACCGAGAAGCGCTGGCATGCCTACCGTAGGACTGCTGCTTGTCCAATCTGGATCAACGGTTATTACATACTCCATCGATCTCGCATAAAGAGCGTTCTACAAAGTATGCTCAGCCAAGTTGTCTTATTCTGCCGCCCAAGGCTCAGCTTGCTTCATAGCCGACACTGAGAGCCACCCCACGACACGCAGTCGAGTCTCTCCTTTCCTATGGTAGATGGCCCAGGCTTCCTGGTTGTCGCCGGTATTCGCAGTGGCAACAACCACGTGGGCCGAACTGACCACCGCGGCTCGTAGCATATCGGCGTTACAGTTGGCATGTGACCGTGCCAACTCCGCATGTGGTCCACTCCAAGCCCGAAAATCAATTGCGATCCCTTTCACGTCTTGAGCTTGTTGCGGCAGGTCGAAGTATATCTCGATAGGGTCTTCGCCCATCATGTAGACTTTGATCGATTCCTGACTGATGCGGAAAGTGCCGGAGCGGAAAGTAGGCGACTCAATCGATCGGCGTTGGAGCTCACTAACATATCTCTTGACCAGCTTCTCAAGCCCTAAACGCATATAGCCACCTCCTATGGCGATCTCATGTTTCCCATATCTGAGATCTTTGATAGATTCACCGAATAGCGAAGCTAGCTTGAAGATTGCGTCAGCGGTATCCTGTCTCTCTGTTACCGCCGTGAGACCTGACACGGCGATCGTAGAAGTTGTCTCGCCGTCGTGGCTGTTTGCGGTAGCGGAGCTGAGTGTCAGCTCTCGCCTAGAGATACCAAGGAAGTCGAGATCGGAAAGAACCATCGAGGAAGGCCTGTTGTGGCTGGAATCGTCATTGGGAGCACAGGACATGGGGTCAAATTCTGGAAGGCTGATCACATTTCTCATATCAATAAGACTGATCGAACTATATTTGGAGGAAACAGCAAGCGAGATCCGTCTGTTATATGTCCCACGCGGTTAGGACAATGTGGGCCAGCTGCCTCGTCACGATGACGATATCGATAAAAGGAACGCCAGTATGACATTCTTGATGATGTTGCCACCAAGACCACGTGATTTCTGGAAGCGCCATCTTCAGGAGCTATGTGACCCCCTGACTCGCGACGGATGGCTTCCTTTCGGTGATGTCAGTATCTGAACAATCATATATTTCAGGGCGTGGTGTTATACTTTCGAAGCCATGGAGATCGATCACAGATTCGTTGGACAGCACCCAGTAGGGCAAGATCGGCGCCATGCGATTATGTTCACTTATATGTACTCCCGATACCTCACAGCCTAAGCTCTAGTGTCATGCAATCTAAACGTAGCGACACGAGAGACACATTGATGTAACAGAATGACTTGCCAACAGCTTGTTTAGACTATGCTCGATCTATGAACGGCACCATATTTATAGTACAGTATGTACCCAATCGAGACCATTTCTTTTCATGGACATGATCACGCGTCATAAAGAAGAGAAAAACAAGGAATCATGATGCTTTATCACACCGTATACAACCTAGAACTCTTCTGCTTTCACTTTTCCATCATCTAAGAAGATGCTCCAGGTCTCTTTGGTGTCGGGACACTTGCACAACTCCCATTCCGGCAATCGATCAAAGAGGTGTGCCATTCCATCCTTGAGACAGTGGTTATCTCTGGCGCTGGGCAGAGCAGCCAACCGCACAGCTCGCTTCATCTCGTTAACTTCATGTATCTTGTCACTGTGATCGAGAAGCGGCACGGTTATCACGACGAAGACATCGGAGAGCCCGCTAAGGTATACGTGAGCCGGAGTGGACGGAAGCCTGGTTTTTGCCTCCAGCCAGCGCACGTAGTCTCTGCAATGTTCAAGTGTTGTTGTAGAGAGTATTTCGGCTGTAACTGGAAGCCCCTTTCCGCGTAGAAGGTGCTTAAGAGCCGGAAAGAAGTCCAGGGCCAGTGGTCCCGTATGCACCGAGACAAGATGAGGAGACGGTGCGGAAGGATCGCTACTAGGCTCCGTTTGATCTCGTGATTCTGTATAGAGAGTTGTGTTTTGCGACAGACCCCCGAAGAGGGTTGTCAATCGGTCAGTGAGACTTTCAGTCGGCATGAATCAAGGTTCGCTCGCGCCAGTATTCGTCGTGTCGCGTGTCGTTTGTGAAGTGTCGTGTATAGATATCGCAAGAAGATATGTACGTTACGCTGGGAACCTCCATGTCTGCTTATAAGAAGCTACGGACTTGGTGAGGGAGTCTAGCGTATTGTTTAATTCCGCCTCGGAATCATGAGTATCAAAGGAGACCATGGTTTCGGTGATGTAATTTGATGGCGACGAAGAAGCTCGATAACCGACCGGCTTTAGGCGGTCGTCAGATTACACGGTCACCTGACCTTGAAAACAATTCATGGTCCAAAGGTATACTGGTATACCCCAGACTCGGACAGGTCCCGTGGCTGTGAATATGCTATTGATAAACTCGGCCATCGATGGTCCGTTACGAAGCTCAATCATGGGATCGCCTGTCGATTCGTATCGTTCCGTTTTGTAACAAGCTCAGGATCTTTCACATATGATACATAAATAACTGTCCGCTCCGATGCATGGCTGCTAAATCCTGTCTCATCCGGCATCACGCCTCTTTCCTCGCAGTTTGTAACTCCCCATTTGCGATGATCCCATAGCCCTGGTCGAATCTGCTAAAATCTTTGGGGTGTCGGATGCACCAAGCTGCTACGTCAGCGGTGGCTATATGCTTAGATATCCAGCCTTTGTTCCCCATGTACACCTCAAAGGCGGTCATCACATTCTGTGGCGAGCGGCTCGCTGATGGATGTTTAACCAGTAGAAGGAGGATCTCTTTGAGAGCATTCCGCAGATTCGACGATGGAGGTCTTTCCCCAGACGGCTTCGTCTCTATGGTGAAGCAGAAGAGCGTCGTATCTCCCTGGGACATAGCCGAGATAGCAACGTTCTGGTTGACCAGACCGTCGACTCTCACCTCGTACTGTACAGGATAATCGCGACAGGTGCGTGCTAGATGCTTCTCCGTGTAGACGCCCTGGAGCCCTTCGACAAACTTCGTCCTGAGCATCTGTGAGCCTCCGACAGTATCGCCTAGTCCTTCGAAGATCTTGTTATCTTCGAGCAGGTTCAGAAGATCAATGAAAGGAGTATCCTTCAGACATAAACATCAGGTCAGCAGCTGTTGTGAACAGGCACTAATTGAAGGCCGACTCACAAGGAAGGGGTTGGCTGTGGGGGAAATGGCCTCGGAGATGGTAGGAGAAGGTAGAGACTCTGGCGCATGCCTCGTGGTATTCGAGTCAGGCATGCTCTTGTCGACCTGGGTGTGAACGCTCGATTCATCCACGAAGACTGATGGATCACGTAACGCTTGCGATGTTTCGCCCGAGGAGGGGCCGCTCAACGAGAGCGAGAAAGTTTGACGCGCTCGTTTCAGGAAACGTCTCGTCCGTCCTGAGTTTTTGGTAAATTCAGAAGATTCCGTCATGATAACAACGATTCCCTAAGACTGTCGTTCGTGAGTAGAGCCTTGCTGATATCTTTCGATGGACTGTTTCGATCCCTTGACCATGCTGTGCTGATATACTGCTGGCGCTCATAAGAGACTGTTGCTTCTCGCACGCCATCGTGAATCTCTGTACAAAGGAACGCTTGCGGTCACGCCATGAAACCCCGTGTTGCAGCACACGACTACTACTGCAGCAGGGTCGCAGACGCGATTGACCATATATGGCGCGATGAGATAGAAATACCATTGTTTCGCTTGTCTGTCGCTTCCTCCGATCTTAAAACCTCATCACGGTATTGATCGATACCTGGGAGCTGCTTTGCTTTTGAATGTGAAGGTGAAGGCGAGATGCTTCTTTGTGCCGATGCTACTGATTCCAACAAAGGAGAACTGACTTTTGAACCTGTGACAGCGACTGATGGCAATATCGCCTTGTGTCCGGCTGCGCGATTCCCTACCATATACCTCGCTGACTATGACGGAACAGCCCGGGTATCTCGTCATCGCTATGTAATCATCGGTGATTTGTGTGGCAATGCGAACGTGACCTTCAAAGTTCGATTGCCATGGTATACTATAGGACGAGTGACATTCATGTTCTTCGCCGTAGAGATGCTTCGGAACCATATCATCTTGGTCGGTGCTCGCGAATACAACATATACTACCACATCGCATACAGGCCCTCCATTCTATGTCAATATGAATACCTCGCTTCTTCCCCTTCTCCGTTTGCAATCACCCCATAGCCGAAGTCATACCAGCCTCCAAGGTTATACCTCTCAATTGCCCAAGCTGCTGCTCCATCAGAAGTCTTCTCCATGAAGAGCTCTTGTAGGGGCGACATGGTTTCTTTGAGTGCATACATGATGTCGATGGGCTTGCGTTCCGACAAACCACGATTCTGTAATCGCATGCGCATCTCCTCAAATCGACGCTTTAGATCTATGGTGTGCCTTGCTCCGCCGGAAAGCTCCGAGTTCAGGATGAAGTACAGAATCGTGGTTTTGGTCTCATACACAGCGGCCATGCAAGCTTCTTGTACGACGAGTCCGTCGACCTGGAAATCATAAGACTTGACAAGATTGCGAGGCGTTTCGCGAGCAAGATGTTTTTTTTCGTAAACATCCTGCAACCCTCTAACAAAGTTTCTTCGAAAGGCTTGTACTTGTTCGGAACTGTCTGACAGATTCCCAAAGACCTCTTTCTTCTGCATGAAGTCCAAAAGTTTTGCAAAGGGGGTGCCCTTCATTGCAACTTAGCGTCAGTGGGACACTTGCGCGGCAATGAGGTGGGTCAGCTCACTTTTGGAAGGTCAATCGTCTCAGGTGTAGCGTCAGAGCAGGTGGCAGGAGGAAGAAATCCCGTATCCGACCCCGTTCCTCTGGACTCAGAGTTCCCCATGCCGCTTCCTGTATCGATGCTCGGGTCGTTGGTTTCAATCGTCTGCTCGTATCCGGTCTGCTGGATTGAGATCGTCTTGTTTGAAGAGGAACTACGGAATGAGAGAGACCCGATCGCCCCTTGAACCAAGCTCTTTCCTCTTTTCCATCGGGTGTGAATACCAGAATTTGGCATGGTTGTTGACAGTCTTGGGTGGTGTATGAGTAGTGTTCAGGACATTTTCATCGACAACAACTCCGATGCTCGGTACTGATGGTCCGATTATATGCTTTTCGATTTTGGGCAACTAGCAACGAGTTATTGCGTCTCGCACGTCATCTCGTATCTCGTACAAAGGAATGCATTTTATGGGGCACGAGACGGCAGCAGGCCTGCTCTGTATCAGCCAATCATGAGGGGTGCTGACGTGATTAGCCGGTTACTGTAGTCCGTAATCAAATAGGCTATCGCGTGTCGCTTGATTCTGACTATCAGGACTGCAAAGCTCCCTCGCAGAGACAACAGGGGTAAAAAAAAATCTCGGACCCATGAATGCCGTCAGCGAACGCAACGTGAAAGGAGGGTCTTTCGGTCATCTGACAAAGGTCAAAGGCCACATAGTTTGGCAATTCAGTCAGCCGACCATGATCGATTGCGACATAGCACATAGCTTTGTAAGAACCTCTGTATCTTCATGCGCGATCGATCGATACCTTTGACTTCTTTTGAGCCCTCAAACGAGACTCCTCAGTTGGCGGCCGATCCCAACCAGATCATCAACAATCGGCTACAACGTGGTGATCGTCACTTTATAGCGATGATGATCCGTTTGGGTAGACATGTTTGCTGAGAATTATCGACAGGATGAAAAGGTTTTGCCCATGATCTACCGAGAAGATGTTTTCTCTCAACAACCTTATAAATCAGGACTGATACCGCAGATCGTGTCATCAGGTCAAATTTAGTATGTCACAGCAGCTCATCAAGCCAGTAGAGATTGTGAGCGTTAACGACCGTCGCCCGATAGAATAAGTTGTCTTTCATCAACGCTGCTTCGAGATTCCCCATGAGCTACATGTTCTTGCGAATCGATTTAAATAGTCATGTCACATAGATACAAGGGATCCCAGCCAAGTATGGGTGAGGAAATAACCGTCCATCTCGCTCAAGATGTCTGCTTAACCAATTCCCCACCTTCAATCAGGCCGTACCCAATATAACGTGGATTCTCATTCCCTATCCACATCTCGGGAATTCGGATGCACCAGATGGCCCGTTCATCATGACTTCTCGCCGTCTTGACCTGATCACCTTGTGCTATGCAAGCATCCTCATGTATCTTGAGTATCGCCGCGGGTGCGGCATTCAGTAAATGGGCTACGAATGCTCGCTCCTGCAATCGATCGACCAATTTTTGCAAATTTGAATTGTCTGGTTGCGTATGTAGAAGGCGAACATCGTAGTATTAGTCCGGGCCAAACCGGAAATCACTACCTCCTGTGGCACAAGGTCCTCAAGTTGGATCTTGTAAGGAGACTTTGTGTACCGTGGCCGTTCAGTTCGGCTAAGGTGCGTAACATTGTAATGCCGTTTCAGTTGTTCGATGAACTCTTCCCGGAGCCGCTGCTTCTCTGCGTCACCAGAGGTATCATCCTTCCTCTGAAAGATTTTCATCTCGTGAAGCAAATCACGGAGAGGTTCGGAAGGATCATTCTACGAGACGTCATACTTCGATTAGCGGAGTGATTACTGTAAAAGAAGATGTGCGCTTACCTGGACTTGATTGACTTTGATCTGTGCGACCTCAGGGTCAGCTGCATTTGACCCCTCGGACCAGTCCATAGCCGAAGGAACAAGATTTTCGGGAAAGGTCTCGGATGTTTGCGAGTACAGGGTGGTTCTGGTGGTTCTTGATTGGGAGGCTGGACTCGGATCACCCAGTCTGGCGTCAGACGCTACAAACGTTGGAGGGACGGTATGGATCGACTCGGTGCTAGCACTGTGGTTGGTCAGAGCCATTGAGTTACCGGCCGGGGTCTCGGTAGACGATAGCGGCAGTTCTTCATCGTTCGAGCGTCTGATGGACTTCCCAATTCGAGATACCGTCTCACGCAGGCCTTTCGAAAAACCGCGGGGCATGTCTGTGATGAGGATGAGGCTAGTCGATCGAAATGCAGAGGGATTGTTGAAAACTCGCGCGTTTGGTGCCGGACAAGAATTTAATTCGGCAGTACAATGGTCTGTATATATGCTCACTGATCCGCCGTCGACACTTGGTGCTTCTCGCACGCCATCCCCTATCGATCAGAGGAGTATTCTCCGCTGGTCACGCGACCAAGGCTTTTTGTGATCGCGCGTGACCTCGAGTATAGTGAGCCGAAAGCGTCAACTCGCCGCGACGTGTTATGTCCGTCTCGTCGCGCGCGATATATTACCATGTCCGCTTCCGCGCGAGAGATATATTACCAGCCGTAGCGATCAGAGCGGTTGGAATCACAAAAAGCAGCTCTTCGTCCCAGTTTTTGTTAGATTGGTATGAAGTTATCTCGGGCCCAGAGGGGGCGCAAGGCCTATGCCTGCCTCAGGCTTTGCCTAAGTCTACCTCAGACCTACTTCGACAGTCCTAGACATATACTTGATCGATGTACAGCATATCCTAGCCTTACACAAACATGCCCGATCACAATCCCGATCCGTACGAGGCCATTCAAGCTGCCGTCGACGCCTACGTCGAGGAGGTACATACCCCTATCCTTGCACTGCTCGCCTTACCATCAGCGGATCGGGATCACAGCCTCCTACCTCCGTTCATACACCAACTAGATGGTCTCGTTACCTGGCTGACGGCCGAAGCTAGGGGCAAATTACCTATGCAAGTACTGCGTAATCACTGGCAGGCAACACTTAGCCTGCGTGAGCAACTTGCCGCTGTACACCAAAACATCTTGAACAACGCTCCGACCCATCTCTCCAGGCAAACCGTCGCTCTGCCAACTGGTGGCTATAGCCTGGCCTTGAACATTCCTCTGTTCCAGCAGCTAGATCAAGAGGGCTTTACCGACCAGGAGATAGCCGAACACTTGGGCTGTTCTCGAAGTACTGTTCGCCGACGTCGACTAGCATTGGGTGGGCCATCTAAACGGGAAGCCAAGCACCAAGTGCCGGAGGAAGTCATTCAGAAGGTGAGTACCTGACCCAGTATGGCTTAGTATGCCGATCTTTATATTCGCTTGACTGAGTTCATATGCCATGCCACAGCATATACAAGATTGTTTGAATAGCCAAGACGGCATCATGGTCGGCTATCGCAAACTGCAAGGCTATCTTGAAGGCGTGGGTGTGCACATCACCCGAGAGCATGCAAGAGAGCTAAGCAGGGCTTTAGATCCGGAAGGTTCAAGGCTACGCAAGTCAGTCATGCGTAAACGGCGGGTGTACAAGGTCCCGTTCCCGAACTCTCTCTGGCACATCGATGGTCAGCACAAGCTTATACGCTGGAAGTTTGTTATACATGGAGGCGTCGATGGGTACAGCCGAGTCTGCGTATTCATGCAAGCGGGCGATAACAACCGGGCCGAGACAGTAGAGAGGTTGTTCCTTCACGCCACGGATGAATGGGGATGGCCTCAACGGGTACGGGTAGATTTTGGGAAAGAGAACTACGGCATTTGGAAGCAGATGGTAGCCATTCGAAGTAAGCACACTAGGCTGTGACTAGCTTAACCGCCCGCATATGCACAGGCTCATGGGCCTTCCTGCTTAGATACCATCAAAGCACCCTTCATCCGAGGCAAATCGACCAGCAACACCCCAATCGAGCGTCATTGGAAGGAAGTTGGGGAAAAGTTCACGCACAAATACTCAAGAACATTTGCCGACCTTGAGTTCAGAGAAGAGCTCGACCCCGACAACCCAGTCGACATTTTCTGCCTACACCATTGCTTCTTACCCCTGCTGAACCTGACCATCCGCCGACATGTCCTTGCGCATAACCATCACAAGAGCACGACCTCTGGTGAACGTGGATGGAGCCCACGCAAGAAGTGGCTTGATGGCATGCTGAAGGCTAGAGCTCGAGGGATGGATCTTGATCTTTTCCCCGCCGACGCTCTTGATGATATGGGCATCATTGACGAGGTGCTATCCGGGGACGAAGAAGACGAAGGTGTAGACGGAGACGGGCCAGGCTCTGCCAGACGCAGGCCAGGCGTACTAAGCTGGGTATCGGAACAACGGCAAGAAGATCTGTCACAGCCTGAACGTGAAAGCGATCCCTATGTCGAGGTCGAACGGTATCACGAGCTGTTACCACCGCTGCTACAAGATCCAGGCTTTAGGAAAGCGCTCAATCAACATTTCCCGCCCCCAACGGAACACTCTGCCGAGGAAGGTGACGATGGCCTCTTCAATACCCTGCAATACCTTGCCGTACGGGAGTGGGTTCATGACTGTATCTTGGCTGACGAGTGATGTAGCCAATGGCATAAGCGTATGTTTGTTTTGATTTGATGGCATACGAAAAGAACAAAAGAACCTCTCGACGTGTTCCATCATCAGTAAACAAAGACGTGGCATGGGCCTAGGGGGTAGGTAGGCCCATGCCACCGACGCACTTGATATATCTACATCACCTTCTCATCGATTCTTACTTTACTATCACATCTGTCTATACGTCTATACTCTAAACGCAAACACTTAAATCGACCTCGTCTTTATCAAACTCTTTGCATACATTTTCAAAATGGAGAACAACGAACAGCCTTTGCCCGTTTTTCCCGGCGGTTGTAAGTCATAGCATACCTTTAGCATACCTTTCGTACGCCAATAGGTTCTGAGAGTCTTAGCTTACACCTGGGTCTTTGTGTTCTTGTCTGACCTTACCTTGCACAGCGCTTGAAGATTATCAAGTGTGGATGACCGAATTGACGGACGAGCAGAGGGCGAGGTTCAACGAGGTGAACGAGAGTAAGCCCTTCCTTTGACTACGCCTTCCCCGTCCATATCCTTCCGCTGTTGCTGCTTGCATATGCTGATACCTTCGCAATCATTTCTTGTGTGTAGGGGCACTCGAGCAGCGACGTCGGGAGGCCGCGGAAGAGGCTGCGGAGCAGCGCCGGCTGGCCGAGGAGGCCGCCCACCAGGCCGCTCTTGAGCGAGCCCAACGAGAGCGGGATGCTCTCGCTACTGCAGTAAGTTACATGATCATCTCACTACTATTCTCTCGATCTTCCTTGCCTATACCAGACTGATTTCTTATCATGCCTGACGTATAGAGGGCCCAGATCAGGACCTTGCTCAACGTCCCGGCTCACCAGGCCTTGGTGAGGGAGATGTTGGCTGCGGAGGGGTGTAAGCTAGGCGTGTACGGGTCTAATACTTCATCGAGTATAACTGATTTATATGTTTTCGTGTTGAACTCTCAGTCACTATCACCCCCATCCGCTCCACCCGCCCCCCGCCTCCCCCTCCTGCCCCTCCCGTCCCTCCCCTTCGACCCCTCCGGACCGGGCAAAACCAAGGCCCAAACCCGTTCCTCGGCCGTGAGGGTGCAGGTGCAGGTGCGGGTGCGGGTGCGGGTGCGGGTAGCCCCACCACCGAGGCCAGGATGACCAGCTTGCTGGACAGGCTGGAGCTGGTGGTGGGGTCCGACGAGGTGAGGACGCCCCGCCGAGGGTCGAAGAGGCCCGTGGCTCTCGACGAGTTCGATGGGTACGACGACGACTTCGACCTCGTCGATTCGCCCTCTCCGAGCAAGAGGCGGAGCCGGAGGCTGTCGCCACGCATCCCGCCCCATGAGGGGTTTCAAATGCCTAAGTTCAAGCCGGTGACCTGGTCCAACAACCGTTGGGCCAACGCGATAGCAAGTCACGTCAAGGCTGATAGATTAGTTGACAAACAAATACTAACCCCATCGGTCTTTCATCTTTGCTATCCCTTGCAGGCCGCCGAGGCCCTGTACAACGATCCCGGGCCGCCTTGATGATCGACGGTGACGAGTGCAACGTCTGTTGTGGGGAGACACGCCCACCCCAAGAAGACGATGCGCTCATGATTGCCATGAACGAGAGGTATTCGGAGTGCTCGGTCATCCCGGGTAAGGAGGGCAAGTGTTTGAGGTGCATCTGGCGTAACGGCAAGAACTGCCAGTATGTCACTCACCCTTGGTACTCGTCTCGCCGAGAAGCGAAGCCTACGAGCACCCAGCTCAAGGCTGCTGCTCGAGGTGGGCGAAGGAGGTAGTCGGGCCTCTTTTTTTTTTATTTATACATGTATTTTCTTTTTTTAAATTATGTTTTTATCTATACCGTTGCGGTCTACAAGTACAAAGGTCTACGCATTGCTAGATGAGGCCTCGTTGTGGCTTCGGAGTCTGCGACGTGCATGAGCAATGCCGCTTTTCTCTGGAGAAGACTTAGACCTTGCCCTCTTGTTGCCAACCGCAACTTCGACCCCAGGCATAAGTGCTGGCTCTTCAACTACGCCTGGCTCAGATAGCCTAGACTCTCCGTCTTGTTCTACGCCGTTGAGATGTGTGCCTAACTCCCAGTCGACTACAACCTCTTCCTGAGCAGCTTGCGTTGATGGTATGGCAGGTTGATCCGAAGGTACACCTTTGGCCACCATCACATGCATATTGAAGTTTTCTCGGCCATGGTCTTCGATAAATTGAACGCATATGGCCCGAAACTGTTCCGGTGTCAGCTTTGTCTTCAGCAGATCTGTATATCAGACGCAAGGTGTGAGCAAACTATATTGTACCAACGCTAGCTTGAGTACTGACCCGATATGCTTGGGCCTTGCGGTTCAGGCGTTCCCCCCACATCACTCACGGCCTGGAAGTCTTCAGTGATCTTGCCCAGGTTTTCGTAATCGTCGATCGTGATGACATCCCGATCGCCTGGGTCTGTGTCGAGCGTGTTTTCACGCTGAACGGCGTCTAGATCAACGACCCCTTCTGGCTCCGATTCTGAGCTCTCCACCTGGTTCAGGGCAATAGCCTTGGCACAGCTGGTGACATGCCACTCTAGCCGGTCCGTAGGGTATGATCTGCCACAACCTGGGCATGTCGGATCTGCCATAGCGATCTCTAACGCTTCTGCATCGCGGTATCGCTGTTCCTCCCGGTCTAATTCGGATGACGTCTCGCGTACGGCCCTTCTCTTTCCCTTCTTTGCCTGGCTCAAGGGAGGGCCCATGGGGGTCTTGGGTAGAGGTTGCCAAGACACAGGATCACGGCTGATTGCTTGAGCAACAGCACGCCGAAAGCCTGAGTGGTGCTGGGTCTCCCAAGTCTCCGGAATGATGCAGATGAACTGCGTGTCGAGGCAACGCGCACGGAGATTGTCGAGGGTCGTATCCCAAGGTGAATACACAGCGGCAGGGTTGAGACTCTGTGAAGCCGGTTGAAGGAAGGCCCAAGACCAGAGGCGGGGTAAAGGTCGGCTTGATTTGAAGATCGTTTCAACGTGTTCAACCATGTCTTTCGCGCTCATGTGGGCCTTGAAATGGAGAGGTTGCATATAGCCAGCTGTAGACAGGTACTCCTTGGTACCGGCCCATTTGCTCTTGAAGATAGAAACAAGGGTCAACTTGTCTCTGACAAAAGAACCGTCTGGGATATAGATGTTAGGTTGCCAGCAACCTGTGTGTTCTCCGGGACTTGCGTAGGGTAATAGGTAGATAAATGAGTGTGATAGCAGATGAATTACATATTACAATAGTGATCGTAGTAGTTAGACATTACCTATCGTATCATATAAGTACCTGCTCCGCCGGAGTTGCTGGCGGAACACCCGTTCGGATGTACGTGATAGTCGCACCGCGGATGGCTATAACAGGATCCCCCCGTTAGGACGAGATTCCAGATCGTCTCGTGTCGTGTTTCACCGTACGTATGGTTCACCTCGTTCCGATAGGTAACCACCTGGCGTCAACTAGTGTTCTTTTGTTCGCTACGTTTCGAGCGTCGCTCGCCAGCACCTTTGTGTACCCGTACCGTCAATCCGTTTCATCTTAAAACGATTGCGTGGGCATCCTTCTTTCGTTTGTTCCGAGTAGTGTTTCAGCGTAGCTCGTCAGCCCTAATGCTTCCGTACGGTCGATCCGCCCTGTTCCTTCGAGTAATCGCCTGGCTAGCCTTTGTTCGTGTTTCCTAGCTCGCCATTGTGTACCACTTTGAGGTAACTCTTCATGACGTAGCGTTGTTTCAAGTATTGTTGCGATTGTTCTCTAACCGAGTGTATGTTTCTCACGCGTCGAGAGTCTCCGGGGCGACGCGTATTCTTTTGTTCCGAAAGAGTAAACAAAGACGTCATCAAAGGGTCCTTTGAATACCTTATTTGTCGATAACCAAGTTTGTCGACGTTACTAAGTAACGCCCAACCTCCTATTGTCGGGAGGCCTGTCGACCATGTTCTCTATTGTCTTCCTGTTCGTGATGGCTACTCGAATGAGGGGTATATAGCAGCTGAGTAGGGAGTGGTGCTTCGACTCCCCCTTGCGTGTTTGCTAACTCTAATTCGAACTCGTTTCTTCACTCGTCCGTAACTTTTACCTTCTCCGTACACTTCTACTCTCTCTCTATCGCTCAACATGTCCGCTCAAGGTACTCCCTCCAAGAAGGCCGAGCCCTTCGAGCAACTTCAGCCGAAGGGGTGGCGGTACCTCAAGAAGATGTCCGCCGCGACTAGTGAGTGGGGCTTCCGTTGCGGTCTTGAAGTTGGAACGGCGTATTGATATGTCCGTACGGACTGCGGTAGAGTCGACTCTCATTCAGGCCGAGAAGGTCAAGCCCAAGGTCGTCGACGTCGATCCGGAGGAGTTGGACCTCGCCTTTAGGCGAAACCAAGTGACTACGGTCAACGCGTTGGTCGTGAGTTATTCCGATTTGCAGTTCCGCCGGAGTTCTCCTTTGACACGTCCATATCCTTCTTCTCTAGGCCCAATGCCAGGGGGGTTGGAAGTTCGCCTGCCAACCCTGCTTCGAATTGGCGACTACCGGGAACCACCGCGCCCGAGTCGACGGCGAATGGGTCGACTGCATTCGTGTCAGCCAAACGTGGTTGTGCAGGCACGTCCTCGCTACTCCGGGAGAGACCTCCCGCGCTTCCTCCTGCTACTTGTGCAGGGTCAATGCAGGCCGTCCCTGCACCCCCATGAACCCCGGCGTCGTCACGGCTTTCCGACACGACATCGGAGTTCGACACAGGGTTCGCGCCGGGTTGCTGTACATCCAGGATCCTGCGGTGTCGCAAAGGAGTGTCGGTATGGTTGCCCGCGAGGTGGCCCGTTTGCAAGAGAGGATGGCGAGTACCCCCCTTATCTCTTTTCTATTCTCTTCTCCGATAACCTTCTCCATATTCTTCTCCGAGGGAGCTAATATCCTGCTTGTGTTCTTGTCTTCTTCATATCGTAGCTCTTCCCTCATATCCCCGCTCCTTCCGTCTTCCACGTGGAGCACGAACTCACCGCTCGGTTGGCCGCCCAACACGCTCCGAACGCCGTCCCCGCCGGCTTGGTCGCCACCGACGTCAACGTCGACCTCGACATCGCCGGTTCCGATGTCGTTACTCCCGGTTCGCCTGCGCCTACCATCGTCGAGGGAGAGGACGTGGAGGACCTCGATCTCGAGGACGACCGTTCGGACGACGAGGATACCAGCATGGGGGACGGGAGCGACAGCGAGTCGTCGAGCTCGTCCGGATCCTCGACTTCGGGGTCTTCTTCTTCGGAATCTGGTTCGGGATCTGGGTCGGGGTCTGGTTCGGGTTCGGGCGGGGAGTAATTGGCTGGGTGATTTTCTTTTTGTACGGTCGTCTCTTGTAGCCGAGTACATTTGTACTCGGGATAATAAATTTTTATGCCGCTCGGAAGTTCTCGAATCGTTCTCCGCCGGAGTTGTTTTTGGATATTGTCGTTCTCTCTTTCGCTGACAATAGTTTGAGGTAATTGCAAAACGTTATTGCTTGTAGTCGTGTTGTACGTGTGGGTGCAAAGGTTTTGCTCGGTAGTAGCAGTGAATGGTGAATAAAAATAAAACATCAAGGGACCTGCCCTTGGTAAATACATGATCGTCGCGCACAAGAACCCTTACGTAGACCAAACTCGATAACCTGTTCCCTCGTTGGCGGCGTGGTCCCTGTCGAACTGCTCATCCGTCGGAGCAGTGCTGGGAGAGTAGGTAGCTGCAACGCGAAGGTCTCGTTGCTTCTTCATCCGGTCCACGTACCACTGCGGCTTGGGCACCAACGCAGGGTTTGTACACTCCCGAATAACGTGTCCCTTCTGGAAACAGTTATAACAGGTGACATCCCTGTACTTGGCCGCATCTACCTCCATGGGGACAGCTCCCGAAGCGGATGCCACAGGGGCTTGTACGGGAGCGGCGACTGGCACTACCGCAGGAGCGGTGTATCGAGGGGTGTAAGTGTTGTTTCGCGATGTGGTGTTACGATGTTGTGTTTGAGTATGTCCAACCTTCTCCTCGTACTTCGCGCACTCCATCTGGAACTCGTAGAGGGTGCACTTCTCCTGGTTGGGGATAGGGACGATGGCATCCCTCCACGCCTGATTCAAGTGTGCTCGGAAAAGGAGTTTCCTGCAGAAGTCGTTCAACTCCGGAATGAGGTTGGCCATAGCGTTGAACTTGGTAATGTACTCGGAGATCGACAGATTCCCCTGTCGGAAATCGGCGATCTCCCTCTCAGTTGCGGCTCTCCTTACCGCAACTCCAAAACGAGCCAGCAACCCGGCTTCGAACTCCGACCATGTGGTCCAGGCAGTTCCGAAAAGCCAGGGGCGAGCCCATTCCCTCGCGGCGTCCCGCAAGTAACTACCCGCGAACACGATCTTCAACTTGTCATCGTGGTATGCGAGGGGTTCCGCCATGAAGCGTAGGTTACAAGCATCTAAGAATGCTTGTACCTCTTCCTTCTTCGACCCATCGAAGGGTTCGGGATCGCTCACCCGGATAGCCTTGGTGTAAGGCTGTACGGGGACAGAGGGGCGAGAAAACGCCGGAGGAGGAGGCGAGGGGACTGCGTTGACGTTAACCAATCCATCCACCTTTGCCATCAACCTTTCCAAGGTTGAGTTCATCCTCCCGACGTCATTCGAGAGGGAGATGGTGCTGACAGCTGGTCGGTCGGCACTCAAGAAGGAGGAGAACACCTCGTCTCCTTCGCCGGTGTTACGGACCCATAGAAATCCGCCGGCGCTGTCTCGATCTTGAGCACCTCCCGTGCTCCGCACCGGTTCCTTGTAGCCGGCTACCGTGATAGGGTTACCAGCTACGTCGTACACTACCCTGTCCGGAACTTCTGCCCGTTCTGTGGCTTCGGTTTCCATAGTTGCAAGTCGGGGAAAAGGAGATGATCTGCTATTCTGTTAGGTTGCCAGCAACCTGTGTGTTCTCCGGGACTTGCGTAGGGTAATAGGTAGATAAATGAGTGTGATAGCAGATGAATTACATATTACAATAGTGATCGTAGTAGTTAGACATTACCTATCGTATCATATAAGTACCTGCTCCGCCGGAGTTGCTGGCGGAACACCCGTTCGGATGTACGTGATAGTCGCACCGCGGATGGCTATAACAATAGACCACCTGTGTAAACGATCGAGGGCAAGTTAGTTGACGTGTGGTATCACTACGGAGGGCCCACGAAGCGTACGCGTACTGACCATTCCGGTTTTGCAAGCCTTGACGTCCTTGCCAGGTTTCTTGGGAGGACGAGAGGTCTGCTGCAGAGGATGACCTCCAAAGGCGTAGCCCTCACCATGGCCTCGTTGCTTGAAGTTACCAGCACCTGCAGACCTTATACCCTCTGCGCGAATGAAGGGCGTAGTCTTGTTGGCTTGTACCAGTGCATGAGCTCGTCGAGCAAGGTTGGATGGGCCGACGTCTGGTGAATCACGAGTACTACGGGCCTGAGTCGACCTAGGTGCATATCCAGATGATTCACCTCGGGTTGGTTTGTGTCTGGGCAGAGGGGGAGGGGTAGCTTCTGGGTCTTCGGGGTCGTCTTGCTCTCCATCCCATGAGTCCTCTTCGGCCTCGTCTTCGCTATACACGGGCTGGGCTGGAGCTTTCGGTCGTCGGTATGGCTCAGGGATGACATGAAGGCGGCTCGATGTTGATGTATCGGGAGCAGGTTCATCTGCAGGTCGATTAGGGGCTACCATCTTCATGATGAGAGCTTCAAGGCGGTCGAGTCGAGCGGCGTCAGACATTTTGAATTGTATAGTATAACGTGGTGTGCTAAGGGCGAAGGTACAAGAGGTGCTAGATGTAACGGTGTGGAGGATAGAGTATAGATATGGGTATAGGTATAGGTGTACGTCTGAGGGCTAGGTCGAGGTGTACGCCGTGACGAGAGGTCTGGGCCCGAGATAACTTCATACCAATCTATCAAAAACTGGGATGAAGAGCTGCTTTTTGTGATTCCAACCGGTATGATATCGCTCGCCAGCACTAGTAGCGGTAAGATATCGCGCGAAATGCGAAATCGCATAATATGCGTTTTTCGCGAGTTGAACCAAACCGCCCGGTATACTCGAGAGGCGCGAAATCACCTCATCATACCTATGGCGCGATGGACTGATCCACCTTTCTTCCGGCGCAGTGCACTCTGAGTTTTATTACTTCAGGGAAGATTTGTCAAGGGCTCGAAATAATGGATGGCGTGGCTGATCGATTATATTCGCAAATCGCAGACAACGCTGATGCC
Organism: Filobasidium floriforme; assembly: GCF_021052385.1. NCBI lineage: Eukaryota > Fungi > Basidiomycota > Tremellomycetes > Filobasidiales > Filobasidiaceae > Filobasidium > Filobasidium floriforme. The sequence goes on along the minus strand of NW_025763627.1, from coordinate 69,199 downwards.
CACTCGAACGAGATGTGGTTAGCGCGCGCTTGTCCGCCTCCTTGCGCGGTCAAGTGAAACGCACCTCGATCCCTCGTCCCCGATCCCTCGGTGCCCAGTTTCTAATAAGTGAGGCTGCGCCGTCACAGTCAGATGGCAATGGATGCGGTACCGGATCTATGGATTTCTACGTGGTGATGAGCGAACAAGGCGCGAAATCGACGCCAAAGGGATGAATGCCTGTTGATCGAAACCCCTTTAATATGGGTTTGTGCCAATCATCAGCATTTCTCCATTTAGCATAACTTCCTGACAGCAACATGTATAGATCTGCACCATGTAGGAACAAGAAAATAATCTATCGCACAACTACATGCCAATGTGCTGGACGAGACCGAGGTACCTACAAGACAGGAGTGACTAGATTTCGCATAGCCCATAAAATGTGTAAAAGTCGGTCTCGAAAAGTCCAATAACAGGGTTCGAAGCTGTGTACATCAGCCATCCGGAGCTGTCGCTCTGGCCGAAGAACTTGTGCACTTGCCTAGCCTCGCCGTCCTCTAGATATCCCTGTACTGTGGACAGCTCGGGTCTTTGGACCTTCATGATTATGGCCTGGTCCATAGCAGTGTGCTTGCCCTCTCGGTATTCCTTGCTGAGGTTCGTGCAATTTCGTCCCATCTCTATACTCAGAAAGAACATCACGCTCATGAGATCTCTACCACGTCCTGCTTCATGCAGGCTGACCCGGTTGAAGGTGACCCCCATGGGTCCGCCGCCGATTGTGGTGTTCATGACAATGCTCTTCATCGAGGTGAATTCTTCACGTGACTTCAAGACGACAGCCATATCTTCTGCATCCTTGGCAAATGCAGGCCAGCTTTTCCTTATCTTGTCCTCGTGGAACATCTGTGGAACCCGGTGAGGGATCGAGATCAAGGTGTCAAAAAGGTCAGCCATAGGATTGGGCTCGTGCCGAGTGGTATGGCGTGAGGTATTATTGGTGATGGAGGCTGTTCCCGAATGACTGGTGGAGACATCAGACTGTGTCCGGCTCCGGCGCGATCCCGGCATATTTTGAGAGGACTCGTCACCTCTGGCAGTGGATTCGAGCCAACCTGCTATTTCTCCATTGTCGTTGTAGAGAGACCGGGTAGGCATGTTCACAAGAAGTTTCAATCTATTGCGGATTATGATGAACGTCCGTTGACTGACTCAGCCCGGAAAACTTGGTTTTCTCCACTCACTTATATACTCGTTAAGAATCTAGATCAGGATTCTCGCACGTCATCGGAGGGTGAAAGGAAGGCTCGTTCAAATTACGTGACGTCAAGCAACGCCGCATAAACGCCACAAGTGGCGCTTGGAGTAGCAGCAGCGGAGATCGATTGAAGGGCGCGCATGTTACTCAACGTGTCCTTTCGTTTCACTTTTCCCAGAGCGACGTCTGCATGTCATTGTTCAAAGAGAGGTAGGTTGGAGCACAAAATATCGACCTCAAGGATCATGGAAGCGTCAAGTTCTTCCAGATACGTTTCTCACGCCGGATAGCTTGATAAGATCATGATACAACATGCGAGATCGCCTTGAGAAAGGAATACGTGCTACGAGACAGGGAGTTGTGTCACGTGAGGAGAAGACTATGTATGTTTTCGCTGATGAATCGCCCATGCTTATTCAGAAAATTTCGTCCGAATGCTCCTATCGCCTGTCATCCTCGGACACCTGGAGAAACAGTTGAGCGTACGACGAACATAACATCATTGTCTCCTCATGGGTTTGACGAATCGATCAACCCATAGAATTCGTACTTCCCATCAAGCTCATTCCCATATCGGGCGAAAGCTCTTTTCCAAGCCGCGGTTCCGCCTGCAGTTTCGCAGAAGCGAGTACTGGTTGTCCTCGACCTCCGCATGTCTGTCAGCATATCTCTCAAAGCTCGTCTGCTGAAATCTGCTGGATTCCGGACCCTGATATGATTGATATCCTGGTCGAGGAAAGTGTGTTCCCTCTCCAATGACTTCCTGAGTTCGCGTCGCACTTGAAAGTCCGCTACAGTTATAGAGAAGTAGACACTGATCAGGTGGCTGTCACTGTCAATGCGACCAAAGGTGGCGGCAAGACCTTGGTTGAGAGTTATATTTCGGACCATACGCATGAGTTTGCCTGACTTGTATTGATCGCTGTTGCGTCAATCCTCATACATCTTGCGATATCCGGCCACTGTGGCGTGCCATTGGCCGGGGTTGTGTTGGTCGTTGAGAGGTATCCGACACATGTACCTGAGCATCAACAGCCCAAAGAAATGGTCCGCTTCGAGAGTACTCTTGGTACCACCCTTTCCGTCCAGCTGATCTATGGGTACCGCTGAACCGGGTCTCATCGCTCTTGGCCGAGGCGATCTCACTCGATACGTTAGGAAATGACATGGCCTGTGCTGTTTGTGTTTCACTTTGAAGACCCTGCGTAGGGTCAATATAGTCCATGGAGCCGTCCTCGCTGCTGACAGATCCAGTATTCTTGGAGAATGAGCGCAATGACCCGGCGAATAAGCGATATGGCCAACTATTCACGGAGATAGATTGTAAGATGGCCGTGTTGAATGCGGCGAATAGCAATCATAATCGTTATCTCCCTCGGTGCTTATGTACTCTACCCCTTCTGTGGCGAAGGCCAAAAGCTTTGCTTCCTCCATCATGGATGGCTTTGGTCAAAGGAATGTATCCAGGGGTAATCAGGGAATCAGGTGGCATTCATCATATAGGAGCGGCGAGTTGTGGTCTGCGATATGCCTTTCGTCCGCTCATCCGGCATCAGACGAGGAGCCTTCCATTGTCTGTCACCTCGGCGGCTCGACAGATCCGCCTTAGCACGCTTGGTCACATCTGAAAGTTGTGATAATAATTGTCTTGACGCCAGTACCATTACCCTTCATGGTGCGATCGGTCGCAAAGACATCTTTGTTAGGAGCCTCACGTGTATGCGGCAGTTTTGTTGTGCTCGTAGCGGACACCATTGCTCCCCTCAACCACGTCGGACTGAGCATAAAAGTGACGAGAAGCACGCCGGCATGATATGCGCAGGCAGTTAGACAGCTGCATGAACTGACCAAGCGTGATCAATCGTGTGTCTCTTGTCGACTGTTTCCTGCCGATGCGGCGCGAGTGACCAAGCGAGGTGGGATTTAGTTATCCCCATCATCTAACAGGATTAGGGGTTACTGCGCACTTTACAGTAGAATCCGGCATGCCTCGACTCGAGCACATCGGAAATTTCCTTCATGTACTGGCAAAGACTGGTCCGAACCCCAGGCTGGCGAAACGGGTTTGAGGTTGTTTGTATGCGATAAAGTTGACAGGAGTAGTCTGGCACGACAAAGACCACGAGGATATGAGAAACAAATTCGGTTCCTTCCCCCTCATTCTCTACAACAGTATAATCGTAAGTGCACCCATCCCTTGACAGCAGACCGGGTGAACTCCTCCGCTCTGTGGCGACGGGGCGGTGCCTTGGTTGCAATCGAGTTTGCGTCCGGGTTGGTATCTCTCTCATCAGTCGAGCCAGTAAAGTTAGTCGAGTAGGAGGACATCGTGTGGTGCTAAAACAATTTCTATAGTTCTTGGGTTGGTGGAGGAAAAAATGATATATGTCGGATTCACAAAGAACTGCATCAGAACAAGGAAGATCTGGGCTCAATATATATAGTTACGGTCAGCAGTCAGTACATAGACTCCGCTTCTCGCACGTCCTCGTGTCTCGCACGCCATCCTCATGGTCTCAAAGGAAAACATTAGGGGAACATCTCGCGATCGAGGTGAGACGGTGTAGCAGCACAGGGGCACAAGGCTAACATGGCGTACCCACTATGATGCAACACGATGTGATCCCTTCGTCGGGACTTTGCCATGTGTGGTCGCACTTCGAATACCTCTTCCTCCTCCTCCCTCTTCCCTCGCTCGTCACCATTGAATCGCTGGTCTGACGTGATGCGATCGCGCCTGTTGTTGACGTTCGGTATAAGTCTGTCGACCTTTACAACAAGGTGGTGTACGCGCCTCGAGTAGGCATGAATCGAGCCTTTCTCTCGAGGAACATTAATTTCTAACCCCTAAATATTTTATAGGGACATACATGAGGAGACCTCTCGATCTGGACGGTTTGGAAGTTTCCCTTAGAATCGCAGGAGGCTGACTTTTACCGATACAGATCTGAGCATTTGATCCGTCTTTACCGGCACCGTGAAGAAGTCCGCTCGGTCTAGCCGTTGTATTATTGAGACACAGCAATATCTAAGGAATCATGATCCGAGCGTTATCGTCGACTACACATATAGTACCAAATTCTACCTAGCAACATCCGGTCTGGGGATGTCGGAATGAGTCGCGCAGGCTCAAGGGTCCATTAGATTTTAACGGGCTCCCAATCCTCCTCGAGATCCTCTCGCGCCGACCGCTTGATCCTACGGCACTCACCCTCATCATCATTGTCTAATTCGGAATCGGAGGCTGTAGCATCCTCATCGACACTGTTCAGGTCACGATTGGAGGCTGTATCAACACCTTTGTGCGCAGGGTCGCCTGAGGGATCGATCACCCCGTAGAACAGGTACAATCCATTATGCCCTTTTCCCCACCCGCTAATCCGCCCAAAAGCTCTCCACCAGGCTGCGCTACTATCTTCCGTCTCGTGAATCTGAACAGTAACGTCGGGTCCTTTGTCGAGCTTCCCCAGCGTCTCTCCAAGGGAAGCTACCTTGACCTGAGCCTGGACACTCGTGAAGCTCTCGTCGAAGTCAAGGTGCATCTCCTCGTGAAATTTGGGACACTCAGGTCCTTGGATCCTGTCATCAAACACGTCCATGCGGAAGTGCACGCTCACCAGGCGGTTCTCAGGGCCGGTACAACAAAAGCTGATACGTGATTTCAGGCCGAACACAATGCGAGTATCGGTCGTGCACCTGTAGAACCCGCCTTTGTATTCTTCGCTGGTCAAGTAGTTTTCGTACTCGGTCTTGAAGAACGTAACCAAACGCTGCCATCCCTTGGCTTTCTTTGATGCTTTGAGAGACGGGGGGCACAAGTCCTTTGCAATCAAGAGGCCAAACAGATTGTCATCGGCGACAGTGGCTGTGACATCTGCCTCGATGGATTTTTTAGACAGACGCGGATCATTGCTCCGGAACGAGAAACTGCTTGGTCCTCTGGTGAAGTCTGAGTCGGATCGTGTCTCAGCGGTAGGCCGACCTGATCGTGCGCAGCTTCCGTCGACGCTGTGTCCACTGGGGTCTCTAGTCTCTTGGGACTGGTTGACCGTGTTGATGAAGTCTACCAAAGAATCAACGGTTTGCGCTTTAGGGTTGCTAGAGAATGGGAACATGATATTGTAGGGGTGGATGTAGCTTTTTTCTTCGGATCGTGAGATTGGAGATAATCCGATATGTTCGAGTTACACCATACCCCGCTCCGGTGTCTCACTCTATATAACAATCCCTTCAAGAGTAAGGATAAAGCCCTAGGCTATGCTCCTTGCTCGCCATTAAATCATCGTCAAAGGAAAGCGATCGCGCGATGAAGGTGAGACGTCCAGCGATACAGCCACATGCGACCCAGGTGGCGATGGCGTACTGCTGCGGAATCAGTATGATATATGACGCAACAACGGGCGTTCCTTTTGATGAAATCTTGTACACAAGGCACATCCCTCATCTTTGCGTTGATCACGCATGGAGCGGCAGACATGACAGAAGAACCAAGCAGGATTAGAGTTTTGGCTTTTTGGGGTGGTAAGCATAGCTACATGCGTGGGACCGAGTCCTATCCCATAACTATGGCGAATTTTCATTTGTTATTCTTGGCAAACATTCAGGAGTGATGCTTGTCGCACGCCATCATAGCCTAATGAAAGGAGGATCTGATCATTAGGCCGATCGCGTGCCCCGGTAGCAAGATGACACGGGAGCTGTAGGCCGCAGGCCCTACGTGCGATGAGACGGATTGAGGCAGATATAACGCTGCAATCTGTCATCTGACCTATCTGCTGATATTCAAGGAGGTAACAATTCCTGACAAAAGTACCAAGCCTATCTGGTGTTGACTTTGAGCCGATTGCGCTTCACATCAATATATGAGCGCTTGCTATCGGAGGAACCATTACTTTCGTCAAAGCACTCGAAGGGGTTTTCTGAATCTTTATCATGTGGGTAGATCGTGGGTAGATCGAGTGATGAAGGAGCAAGACGGGGACTACTAGAATCACATACCCCTATGATGTACAGTGTATCAAATCTTCCCCAAGGTCCTCCGACTGGCAAGGGCGGAATCGCAGTCACCGTAGGTATCGAGGCGTGGACTACGACGATACTTCACGTGATTCCTCCCAAAGGAAGACTCAAGCCCAAGATGGCGCCCACTTTCGGGCCAAGTATAGCTCTAAGCAGCAATGTATTGAACCGTAAAAAAGCCAATGCTACCAGCGTGACAGTAAATCCGTTTGAACACTGCTTGTGAAAATGGATACGGCTTTGTAGAATTGGCTCATGGTTATAAAGTGGACTTTCTAAAAACAACGAAACAAAACAGCTCGTCCCTTTCACTGCGCAGCGTATCCCCGCCTTGCCCGGCAACGACTACATCAACTACTTCTCATCCACATGTTGGCGGTCTTGCGATTCTGTTCATTCCATAGTCCTCGCCTGCTTCCCTCGAAGCTACACCTAGCTGCGTTTTGCCGCTGCGATTGCGCGCTTACGGATCTTTTCCTGCTCGATAACCCCATAGTACACAACAAGGTTGTAGCCATCGTACGGCGTGCAGGCCCTCCACCAGGCTGCACAGTCATCTGGGGTTGCTTTGACAACCACGCTGCCTTTCGTTGGTCTTTTGAACATTCCCAGTGCATCTCCGTTGCTTCCTGTGGCATTCATCCTGTGACCCAGGAAAGTCTCGTCGTCTTCTTTGTGCATCGCCTGGCGAACTCCATCACTACCTGCATAGCTGCCATCCGTGGTCAAGGTGAAAGTGAGAGTCACAAATCGACCTTCACCGTCAGGGCGACCAAAGCTGGCAGAGAAGGGCCCACCGAAGTACTGAGTGTCATTGGTCATTGACTTGTAGTGTCCAACTATGTACTCCAGAGTGGTCAGGTAACCCTTGTACATCTCATGAAGGTCTTTGACCAGGTTACCCCATTCGACAGACTCTGTTGGAGATGGCTTCAGAGCAGGCGGTTTCATGATCTTCAAGAGATCAAAGAAGGCCGCAAGGATGGAGGCTTCCTGATTCTCGGGTCGGTTTGAACCACCAGTCGTAGTGGTGGGATTGCTTTGAGACGAGTTGGACGAGTTGGTCGCGATCGAGTATGTCTCGCCACTGTTGTCGGTCACTTCGCCACTCTTCTTGGTCACTGGAGCGGTGTAGTTAGAGGAGTAAGACATGTTGAGTGCGTGCAGAAGGTTGTGCAGTTTTCGGCTCGATGATAGAAAGGATGAAAGATACCGTTGTATACTGTATACGACAGACTGCAGCAAGAGAAAGGGAAAAAGAAAGAAAAAAACGGCGGGATTATATAGCTACCTGGGAAGAGTACAGGAGTCAGTAGAGGCTATGCTTCTCGCACGCCATCATTTCGTCGTCAAAGGAGCACATCAAGCGGTGATCACGCCATCAAGGAGAAACGTTTCGGCGCGACATGGCATGCAGCATTCGGCCGAGATGGCATAGCCATGTAGTATGATGTGGGAGATGCGCGATCCTTTGTTTTCGAATGATGTGCGTTGTGCCACAGCCTTCACTCTTTCACTCTCTCCCCCTGCCCGCTATAGTAAGCTGTGAGACGTAATGAGGTGCGATGGGGTGATCCTGACTTGTCGCGAGAGAGAGAAGATGTGGGAAAGATCCAGATTGAGGTCCTCATTCACGAGCATCAGTTACACTGACTCGTTATGGATTGGGTGCAATTCGAGAGAGGTAAGACGTCCAGGTGTACGGCGTGCCATATGAGCACACCTTCAATATGGGGGTTTCATGAGCTGTTAGCTGTGCAAGTCCATGCTACCGCGGAGATGCAGTACTCGTACAAGCGTGAGCTTGTTGCTATGGGTTCACTGAGTGCTCCGTAAGGACAATCAGCAAAGTCAGTCATATCGTGGACAGCCCACAAGGAAAGAGTTGCAAGAAGATAGTGTCATGAAGGAGTCTGAATAACGTCCATGACGGAATGATAAGGGTAGCGAGATTCATTGTAACTGATTGAAAGCTACCCGCTGGGTCCGATTAGGGAGACACTCTCAGCCGCTTAAGTAATATCATGATCTGATCAGAAACAAAAACACATATCGATACCCCGAGACGAGTATACCGGGCGGTTTGGTTCAACTTGAAATTTCGCGACATCATACCGTTCACTGCCGCGCGATATCATACCAGTATACCAGAGCTTTTCACTGCGCAACATGAAATACCACATGAGATGGCAAGGGCGAGAAGTCCAACCAAGCGAGTTTCATGGTCTCCTAGAAGTCCAACCAAGCGTGTCAAAGGTTGACTAGAAGTCTAACCAAGCGAGATCATCACAAAGTAAACATAACACAAGTCAAGTTGCGACAGCAACATGACATGATCCCCCAAGGTACACCCTTAACTGACTGACCATGACTAGTCTGAGAAGGGTTTGGGATGTGGTACCCTGTCATATGACTGTCTGATAACTATCATGCTCGAAATTGCGCTCACAAGGGTGATTTAAGCTGTAATTTGCTGGTATCTGATGTTGCTCAGACAGAAGCTGCGGTATGATATCGCGTGGCACCCCAAAATACAGTGGTAAGATAGCTCGCGGTGAGTTGACACTTTCGGCGCAGTATAGACGAGGGGATGAGTCGAGTGAATACGACGATTCTGAGTTGATAGTAACAGTCCATGATGAAACGCGGCAATAATTCCTTCGATGTGAAGCTCAAATTTTCTGCTGACAGTGACAATGACCATCAAGTCTGGTTGATCACTTGGGTAGTACGTATCTTTGTTAGCAGTGCAGGGTTTCAAGAGGACCACCGAATCGCTATAATTCGCTGGGTTTAACAGCGCTTAATTACACACGGTGTCTACCATCCATCCTGACACGAGTTCCGCCGGGAGGTAGGGGCCAAGTCGACGGGTGAGCAATCAGAGGGACGATAGATGGCAGCTGGCGCGGAGTGGATCATAGTGTTGAGTCAATCAATTACGATCTGTTCTCGGCCAGTCATTGAGGAAAGCGATAACGGAAGGAATGACCATATGGCAAAAGTTTTGGCGCTCTGCCAAACTCGCAAGATCAGCGAAAAGAACTGCCACCCCAATCAGACTCGTTGGCGGAGGAGGGCGTCCGTGAGGCGCTAGCTCGAGCACCAGGCGTTTGCTGGAATGGCGAGCGCATTCCCCGCCACCAAGAGTCGGCTGGTGTTCCACCCAACTAACCTTGGCCCTTGGGATAGGAATTGTGCACAATATATCTTTAGAATCAATATGATTGGCAGACATGGTAGAGATAAGCGAAAGACGAGCACTTAGATGGAGTGGTCAGTCGATCAGGACCAAAACACTTCAGCTCGAGATGTATTTCGACAAACGTCTAACAGATAGTGATGTAGACCTTCTTCACCAGAATGGGGTGGCACAACCGTGGATCTAGCTAGACACACCTCATCCCTCCATCCCGGATACAGCTGACTCTCTCGCATCGTCTTCCAGTCCGTCCCAAGAGCCATCGGTCGATACTGATGAGGCAGACTCGTAATCTGACGCCTCCGATTGCTGAATGACTCCATAGTACAGTGTCATCTTGGAATTCGAGGCCGTGCACCATGCAGCGGTCTGATCTTCGAGCGCGATCACGTCGACGGTGGGGGGAGTGGCGCGGGAAGGGAACGGTATCTTTCGCAGCAGGTCCCCGATAGCCTTCTCCCTGTTATCTGACTCGCCACGATTAGCTTCCATCAGCTTCTTGTCTAGCGTTTGGTGATTACTTTGGAGTCCCTGAGTGGGATCCAAAGGCGCACAAGAACGGTGCTCCCCGTCCATCCTAAACAACAAAGTGACCAACCGCTTGTTGGTGCCTGTACGGTTGAAACTCGCTGCGAGCTGCTGTCCGAAGTACAAAACCCACGGGTGCGATTGCAATGTAAGATACGAATTTTCATCGCTCGACCCATTCCCTGTATACTCCGAGCTGGACAGGTAGCCCATGTACATTCTGCGTAGATGAGAAGATATCCCTTGCCATTGCCCTTCCGCAGTCGAGTATCCCTTGAGAGGAGCCGGGCACAGGTCTTGGGTTACCAACAACCCGAACAAATCGTCGATGCTGGGCCCGGTCGCAGGGTCTAATCGTATCGACTCATTGGTAGACGAGACGGAGTGGTCGCTCTCTACCGAGCGGGTCTCGATGGAAGGCGCTCTTTTGGTCTCGGCATCGTTGTTGGTGGCATCTGAGCCAACTTCACTCGAGCCGCTTGTGTGTGCGATTGACGCTGGTGCCTCTTGACTCGACTTGCCGATAATGGAAGCGAGGAAGGAGCGGATGGACATGCTAGGTGATGATTCGGGTGTCGATCTCAAGTTGATCGGGCATACTACCGTAATCAGTATTCTGGGGATAGGTGTTAAGGGAAGGTGGCGATTTATATATGTTAGATGCAGCTGAGTCTGAGACTTTGAATCCATGGGTCGAGTAGGCTATGCTTCTCGCACGCCATTATGATGCCATGAAAGGAGGGGACAAGGGGTTAACCATGGCGAGCGAGGTCAGGCTGGACGTTCAGTGAAACAGGCGCGGGCCACGCGGGCGATATGTATCACTGCAGTAACAGTGATAGTAACCCTTGATGAGCAACTCGTCGTGTGTCGCTCTTTTCGGGTCCTGGCTGTTCGATACTGATCACGTGCGGCAGGGGGCTTGCGTCTGTGTCTGTTCTCTAGGATAAGAATTGTGCAAGCGACCGGGCCATGCGCCTCAACCACAGGAAAGTTGTATCAAAGAACTGTCTTGGGCGGGCTGACATCCCCTTCTGACTCCACGTCGGGGATATGGCATCATCACCATGTTTTGCCACCCGGGACCATATCGCTATGAATGCATCCGCGCGCCTTACTCCGATTTGGGGCTTGATATGGCATTGGAGGGCGCCATCTGATCTTATATCAAGTCGGCGGGGATTTGCATGTATATGTGGATGCAGGGTCCGGACTGATTTTTGGTGGTGAGCCTCATACTATCTTGGTCCCCGCAGCAAGTCTACTCGGGCTAAGGGCGCCTGTTTCGCTCTACATCGTATAGACCGACAGGCCACAATTCTGCTACCCATACAAATCCCGTGGGACTGAATATATCGAAGTCGTATACCGGGTCACACCGAAGATGTAGCTCTTGTTGCGCGCCCGGCGATGCCGCAACCTACGGGGGACATTGGTAGGACAACTTACACAGATCCATGTTTTGGGAAGAGGATCGACCACTCAACAGATTGTGTCGGCCATATCGTGCCTTGCTCATGCGCTCCGGCCTTACAAGCGGACAACCTGTAGTCTTCGATCCGCAGGATAGATCGCCCATAGTCTCGACCTAGATCTCAATCATAATCGTCCCCATAGCTAACATTGGTAGAGAATCAAAGTCCTCCGCCCCGAAGCAATGCAATATCATTTAGCGTACAACATACGGATCTCCGAATACAGTGTGCTCATGTGGTTCTCAGCGACAATCTACAAACGGGATCGGGATGCTCTTCCAGTTCATCCTGTCTCAATCCTGCCATCTGTTCGTAGTCCCGTCTATCCCTCTATTTCTCAAGAATCTGGAGCTGTCGTTCTAATTTTCGTCATCGCTGTCAGCGCTGTCAGAGAGACTCTCGGAGGCGGTGAAATAGCCATCAGGTTCTTCCGATGCCGAAGGATCGATCACTCCGTAGAAAACGTATGACCCAGCGACCGTGAAACCTGAGGCGTTGACGAGGCCGTAATCTTTCCTCCACCAGGCTGTAGTAGTGGTCCCAGATACATGTGCGGTGCCCCCGGCTGCCTGGCATAATGCAAACAGTATCAAACCAAGAGATTCTTGTGGCTGGTCTTTGTGTTGACGCGTGAAGCTTTCGTGTTGACGCGTGAAGTTTTCGTCACGAGATCGGTGCATGTCCCACTGATGGCTGACAGACCAAGGGTCTCGAGTTCGAAGACCACGTCCTTCTGCAATGGTTACCAAGAAGCACACGCTGATGAAACGTTTCTTAACGCCAGTGGAGTTAAAGCTTAGTGTCGTAGTGAAGCCGCCGATGGTGATGGTAACAAAAGATAGTATCCGTTCGCTGTCCAGAAAGCACCTGTATTGATCGCGTACAAGTCTCACCAGAGCTTGCCACTGATGGTTCGCATCAATCGGCGGAACTCTCAAAGGAGGAGGACACATTTCGTATTTATCTTCAGTCAGCCAACCAAAAATATCATCTGCCACCCCATCTGAGTCAATGTTGACAGATCCAGATTGGACCAACAGATCGTCTGAGTAGGTCTGTGTACCAATGCTACGTCGAGATGATGCTATGTGGCTACCCGCTGTAGTTGTATGTTGAGATGAACCGTCATCACCTATGGAGATCTCTTCATCGTTGGCGGTGTTATCAATCGAGGAAGACGACATGGCAAGGCTTGGGCTGGTGTTGTGTCGCGGTTGGAAAGGAAGGTGATTGTAGAAACAATCCTATGAAAGATAGAATGTTATCAACCTGATCTGCTTATATGCTCATCACGGTCAGTCAGTAGCGGTTATGCTTCTTGCACACCATCGACATCTCATCAAAGGAGCACCTTTGAAGTGAGGGTGATTGCGCAATCAAGGTGAAACGTTTCAGCTACTCAAAGCCTTCTCGAGTGCCAACAGCTTGATGTTCGTAACATGTTCATCAGCGACTGCCCGTTCAGTTGTTTTATAGTGCTGACGCTTTGTCATTTTAAGGTCCCGACGTTGCACACAGCATATTGAAGGCGACATGCTGTCAAATTCCTGACACGAAAGCGGCGAGGTAGCGATTCGCATAATCAACGATCCTATAGCCAAGTGAATTTTCCGTATACAAGACGCCGTTTATTCGTCCTTTCTTGTCTTCTTTACTTTTTCGAAACACTCCCGTCCAAGCAATACTCTCGCGCTGCCCACGACTTTGCCCCCGTCTAGTGAGGGAATCGCCAACCCTTCTCCTTGATCTCGATCCCTTGCCTGACAAACACCTCGTTCTGTGCATCTTGGGTCTTGTCCAAGATTCGGTTGAGCCTCACGACCCTCCATCTGATCAGCCCGGCGGTGACGATCGATAGGCCGCAACCCACGAGGAGCAAGCCTCCGCCGAGCTTGTAGAGGGGCTCCTGGGAGGTAAGAAAGAAGTAAGGCGTGAACCAGTGGCTAGTTGACGAGACTGCAGATATGGACGAGGACCGGCGGGATGGTACGGTCAGCCTTGCCTTGCGCTGACTCTGCTGCTGGGAAGCGGACAGGGACTCCGACTCACACATATTGGCTATCGCGATAACAGCCGCCTTCTTGTGTCGGGGCGAGGGGATGATACTGGTCTCCCAACTGACTTGCAAGTTGAGACCCGATGCAGTACCCTTACCGACGAGACATCCGGAGTCAGCGACCTGGATGGCGCCGCGATAGAAGACATCAGAGGGGTGCGCACCATGATAAGTAAGCAAACTCCCGTGTATCGCACGCCAACGACCTCGGTCATGATGATCATGAGCACACCGCCCATGCTAAAGATCAAGGGGACGATCTGCGTGACGAGCAAGATCTGACATCAGCGTGCGAGGCACCTTGCTACGTCATCACGATTCGCTCACGATGTGCAAAGTATTCTCCTTGAAATGCCCGGCACTCCATCCGAAACCTAGCGTTGCAAGGAAGCCCAAAAAGAAACAGGGCGACTGAAGCTGCGAGGCCGTTTGTTCCGAGGAGTGAGTGTCAGATGTCTCGACCGGCATCTTATGGTCGCGACGTACCAAGTAGGTCGTGAGTTTCGATTTGCCAAAGGTTTGCAAGATTGTGGGCAGGAAGTCTTTGTAGGCTTGCTGTGGTGAGGCGGAAGCAGGAAGATCAGCTGGGTGTCGCCTGATGTGAACATGTGCCTTGTGGGTCGACTTACGCCGATGACAAGGAAAAAGTGCATCGCACAGAAGATCCAGCTGGAAATGGGCGATCGTGAACATCCAGAAACGGTTCATTGATGACCAAAAGCCTCGCCGCCGCGACCTACGTGAACGGATCCTTGGCTGCTAGTTTGGCTCCACCAAATATGGACAGCTCGTTCTGGATGATGCAGCCGATTTTCAGCATGGTGCCTGTCATTCTCACAGCGCGAAGTCTCCTGTTGGCAACTGACCTTGCCCTCGTCGTGACCACCAGCAGAAAGTACCAAGCGGTATTGAGCCATTTCGGTTTCTTCAGCGGTCATCCAAGGAGTGTTGTTGGCTAGAGATAGATGGTCCGACGAGCGATGAGCGATCTGATCGACACGATACAAGCCTGCCCGTCGTCGATCGACTGACCCCAGTTCGGAAGACACCAGTAGGCGGCTCCGGCGGTTGCGATCGAAACGGCTCCTTCGATGAGCAAGACTATGGGATAAGATTCCAGTGTCAAAACACCTCTAATCTACGCCTGGCTGTTTTGAGACGCGATCATCTTACACCACTGCCAGGCGTGTAGGCCGCGGACGCCTTGCATTGTCTCGAGGATGGCGGCGGCGAGAGGACCGCCAAAGACGGAACTGCAAGGGACAAGGGAGGCAGATGATCAGCGACCGATTGCCCGATTGCTCAGGAGCTTGTGGCGAAGCGAGACAAGCTGGCACTTACGACAGAGTGATGGCGGCGTGCCAAATGGCCATCCTGAATGGTAATTCGTCCTTGACTATGGGTGACAGCGGTGTGTCCGCACGATCAGTCTCGATTCATGGCCGTTCATGACGTTCGGAGAGATGTGGCGTCCGACTTACCATACCAAGCTATAAAACGAACCTCGCCGGGGATGAGTAAGATTGAAAGAAGTTCGATCGCTCTAGCAATTCGATTGCTCACAAGACGTCATGAGAGCGATCCCGGGGCTGTGTGAAACAGGTCGTCAGTCTCGAGCGGCGGGGTCCATTGAGAAATGCGCAAAGCCTAGACCTACAAAAAAGGTCCTGTATACATATCGTACCAGAGTTGACAGGGGGATACGTTAGCTTAGTTCTACGGTCTCGACCCATCTATGACCCGAGCTCGAGAAGAGACACAACACACCTTCGAACAGACCGACCAGCAGTCGACAGATCATGAACCCAGTAGCGTTCGTAGCTAGGGGCATGCAGATCGTAGGGACACTCCAGCAGAACCTGTACGCGCGGGGGGTGGGGGGTGGGGGGAGGGACAAGTTGAGTGCCGAGGTTTCGAGGTCCATGAATTTCCGGTTAAAAAGGCGTCCGTCAACTAAGATACTGCGGTCCGAATTTTGCGAAAACTTACATCATCAGAGGCATGATGATCCTAGGTTTACCTCGGGAGAGGATCAACGATCCGGGTAATTGGGAGATCATGTACCCAACTTTCAATGGCGAACACGACGCGAAAAAGAATAGGAAGAATAGAACCCGACGAGGACGACTCGGTCAGCATTTGCTACCATCGGTTATTGATTATATCCGCCTCGAATTCGTATAGTATAGTATAGTATAAGATAGGCTCACCGTAGAAGAGAGAGATCCCTGCGGACCACTGTACGTCGGTCATCTTCAGATCGTCTTGCATCCCAGCGACCCGAGCATTGGTCACTACGCCATGCGAGAAGAGAGGAAAAAGATCCCCGAGTCTGGTTAGTCGAACGAGGAGGCTTAGAAACTGTGATACTGTAAGCCACACTTGCCGTTTGTTCGGTCGAGATAGTTGACTGCATAGAGAAGGATGATAGTGTGAACATGGTCGTCAACATCATATCAGACACGACGTGACGTTCGCGACCTCGAGAAGGTAACGGTAATAGGGTACTCACTGAACAGCATAAAGGTGATCATGGGCAACATCCAGATATCGCTATGGTATGGTATCGTATCGCATGAATCAGATGACGTACCAATCGATTCAACACTTTCTTAGTCAGCCCGCAGAGTCTTCTTGCGTCGCAGAAAGGAAGCTCTCCACGACTACCACGTATAGACTCAAACTCACATTCGTCGTCGAACACGCTTGTTGAGAATTTCTCTCTCCCCGGGGGTCATCCCGACCAGCAAAGGGTACCTCTTCAAGATGTTCGCTGGGGAGTTGGGATCTTCCTCTCCTCCATCGGCGTAGAGGATTTTTTCCTTGTCGACTTCAATGTCCTCTCGCATCTCGATCTCGGCGTCTTTACGGTCTTCCCGTGGCAAGACGGTCATCGTGGTATCGTCCGTAGCTGGGTTGATGATCGGGTTGGTCTTCATAGTGGTAGTAGTAGTAGTGATAAACTCAAATGCTGGAGAGATTGAGATGTGGAGATCGTCTAGTCCGAGTGTGGAAATGAAAACGAGCGACTTGGTCGGTTCGTCTTATATGCTGCGCGGTTTCCTTCTCGTCTCACTGAGGATGGGGATGCACCAGACGATCGGCGTTGTAAGGTGAAATCTAGCGGGAAAGCCTGGATGAGTGTGTCGACTGGGCTCTGACCCCATGGGGCCGCAATTGCACTCTCCTGTGGGAGACCCTTGTTCGGTCGACCTTCGACTTCTCGAACTAGATTGACCGGAGCGGTGTCTTGGTTGCGATTGTCCGTTGCGGCTTTTCTGTAGCTTGTAGGTCCCCCCGGGTGGCCGTGGTGACTGCTGCGGATGACGGTACGCCGAACAGCGACCTGTGGCATATCGGATATGGGAGGACTATCGAATGCCTGGTGGATGATTCGTTGTGGATGGTGGATGGTGTCGGACTGACGAGGGCAAAGGGGTCTGGTTGCTGGTTGTGAACGAGTGAAGTTCGAATCACGGCGAGTCGAATGCCTGATGGGTGTCGGAAGTAAAATGAACACTTCGGAAGCAAAATGATCGGGTTCCTAGCGGGAAAATACACAGCAACATCGAAGTTGTGGCAAAACCGAGGGCGGGACATGGGATGATGAGGACGTCGAGTGGCTAGGTTCAATGCCATCAGGGACCTCTTGTGGAAGGTTATTCAAGATCAAAGAGTGCTCCTACAAAGTCTCACATCTACCAGCGCCTGTCGGCCATGAACAGGAACTCGAATTGTCAACAACGGCGCGATCGGCATGGACGACCCGAGAATGGGAATCAAATGGAGAATCGTTATAAGTGAACTCTCCTAGTGTACATTATACGACAAACTTCGTTCCTCCCCCGTACGATTCCCGCCTTCGCCGCTTTACCAACCATGATACGAAGACCTAGCAGACACAATCTCTGGGCGTGTCGTGTACGAGCGCGTCCACTAGATGCTGCACCATGGCGAGATTGCACGCCACCTGCGTATCAGCGTTTCCCGCTCCTATATGGGGACTAGAACGGTTTGATTTTCGATTTGATTTCCGATCAGCTCGGTTGTCCTCGTCTCATTGCACATAGTTATCGTGCCTTCAAGACAACGCGACACTGTACTCACGTCATGACGACGTTATCGCACTCGGCGAATCCAGAGTAGACCTCCAGAGTCGGAGGTTCGATCTCGAAGGCGTCCAGTCCCGCTCCATAGATCGTCCCATCCCTCAACGCATGTAACAAGTCGGTCTCGTCGACAATCCCTCCTCGAGCGGTGTTGATGAGGATGGCCGTAGGTTTCATCATCCGTAACTGACGAGCCCCGATCAGACCTCGGGTGGATGGTAAGAGCGGGATGTGGAGACTGATGATATCGGCCCTCGGGTAGAGTTCTCGTTCGAGGTCGTCGACGAACGAGATCTTTTCCGAGGGGATACTCGATATCCAAAGAGCTTTGGCGGTGGGGGTAATATAAGGGTCATACAGCAAGACGCTCGACCCGAAGCATCGATGAAACATCTGACCGACGGCCAAGCCGATGTTACCTCCACCGAGGATCCCGATGGTACGGCCATGCAGGGTGAGACCGTCCAGGCCGATGGATTTGGTGATCCCCTCTTCTCCTGATCGGATCTTGCGATCGATGGTAGAAATTTTACGAGCGACGCTACATTACAGGCGTGGGGGGCAAGGTCGCCCGGACGTCAAGCGCTTGTAAGTATCGATCCTCCTGCCCCTTCATCAGGACGACCACGCGCTCACCTCATGGTAAGAGCCAGAGCGAGTTCCGCTACCGCTATCGCCTACAGCGACGACATCACAGCAGTGTACTCGGCGTCAATTCCCGTCCAATGAGAACATCGCTACAAACGCTATCACGACCCGAGTGAGACCTTACTCACGTTGACCCCAGGAGTGTTCATCACCCGTATGCCCAACCTCTTCGCCGTATGAGCGTCGATCTTGTCCACCCCGACGCCGTGCTTGGCGATGAACCGAAGTCTCGTCGCACCTTCCAGATCTCGTGCAGTGACATAGCTTCCCCTGACGAGAATACCTTCCGCATGGGCCTGCCACTCGTTATCATCAGCGTTGGCCCGGATGCGAAGTCGGAAATGTTTCTCGGCGAGGGCCTGGGCGGACGGTTGGAGCGGGTCCAGCGCGTAGACGATGGGCTTGTCACGGTGCTGAGGCTGGGTGTTGGTCGGCATCTCTTCTGCTTCTAGTCCTTTACGATCTTTGTTCCGATTTCGAGAATGCGTAGGCAGCTGGATTGGACTTGACGTCGTGTCCGTCGCTACAGGCTATGATGACCGAAAGAACGGAGGGCGGACGGGTTATAACACGGTATACTGTACCCTGTAGCGATGATGTGACAAGACCGGCGCGCGCTAAATTTGACGGCGTTGATCGCCCCGGAGAGGGGAGCGGAGGTTCGAATGCCTGACGACCCCCGACCCAACCTGCTTCCCTCCTTATCAAGCGGTGGAAACCCATACTGACCTCCTGGACTGTTGGACTTTGACTCGTCTTCTCTGCAGCATGAACGGAATGACAGATCCGGACGAGTCACCGACATCGCCGTATCGGGACCCTGGGCAACGGTGTTGGTGGAAACGGGAGCGTCGGCAACGATTCGGTTTGGATGACATCTTACCCTTCCAAGCATTGCGCGAATGCTACATAAATGGTCTTGTCCTGGCAAGGAAGTCTTCAGAACCAGATCCCAATCGCCCGTCCTTGTACCAATTACGCAGATACATAGGAACAAGTACCCTCACAAGCTTTCCTCCTGAAGAACTCCAGCATGCCTTCTCTCGATATCAGTCATACGACCAGCCTCGCCTCGAACGGTAACAGCATGACCAACGGCAAGTCCAAATCTTCAACCCAACAACCTCTACCTGAAGCGCACCAAAAGGCGCTGGACGCCTGTCGCGTCAACCTGATCAAGGAGAGGCTCTCGCATCGTCAACTCTGTCATTCGCTCTCGGTCCGTTTCGTCAAGGATCCCGAGATCGCGGTCATGGCCGCCGACGCCGGTTTCCAAGGCATACTCGTCGATCTCGAGCATTCGACGTTGAACCTGGCAGACGCGGCGGCGATCAGCTGCGCTTGTCTTTGTCGAATCCTATTGTTCTCCAACACGTCTATTGTTCTCAGAACAATAGACCGCATGGAACAATAAAGCACATCCACTCTTCACACCTTTCCTTTTGTTCCCGCTTAGCAATCTGCGACCACAGTCGCAAGTTGCGACCACAATCGCAACTTTGCGACTACTGTGACCGCATGATGCAGTCACAACTTGCGACTCTGGTCGCAAGTAGGCCTTCCCAGATTAATATATATATCAGACCATTCTGGTCTGATTTCCTGATCCCCTCTTGTATATTTTATCTTCATGCAAACTATACAACAGTGATCAACTCGATATCCAACAGATTAAGAGTCGGCTGCTCTACCAACGGAGCTCAACGGGCTATTACCTTAGTTTACATCAACCAACCCTCTTCAACATCGACTTAGTTTCATCATGGCCGACAGTCTCGACCTCGACACTCTCAAGGTTACCAAGCGTACCTACCTTGAGGGTCCCGACAATTACGCGGAATGGTCCCGCTCGATTCAAAACACTTTGATCGATAAGGATCTGGACGACATTGTTGATGGAACTATTCCTCGACCTAATACCCTACCTATCTCTACCTTGGCTGCCACCGCCGGCACGGACAACGCTCCAACTACTACCACTACTACGGTCACTACTCCAGCTACAGCCGAGGAACTTGCGAAATGGATCAAGAAAGACAAGAAGGCCTTCGGAATCATCGACGGAAGTCTCAGTCAGCTTGTCCATCACAACCTCCCGTCTCACCTCTCAACCTGGCACGCTCTGGTCCAAAGGGACTCCGCTCACACCGATGAGTACAGAGCGACGCTTCCTTCTGCTTCTGAAAGATTACTTAAACATCTTCAGGAAACCTACTCGGCCGCAAGGGGATCCAGGCGGGCTGAACTTCTCGCGATCATCTGGCGATCCCAACTCGCGGAAGGAGAAGATCCGACTGTCCATACCGGAAAGCTCAAGTCGGCTTACTCCGCTATCACCGTCTCTGGCCGATCCCGGATGGACGACAAGGACTTTGCCTTTGCCATCCTCATGTCCCTTCCTTCCTCCTACGAAACCCTCGTTCAGACCTATTATCTCAAGGAGGACTTTCACTCGCAGGACGTCATTGACGCCGTCCGAGCCGAGTACAGGAGGAGGATTGTTCAGGAAGAAGGAATTGAGACTACGGCTCTCATCGCTGCCCGTCAACAAGGACGGAACAACAACAACAACAACATCGGCGGCACCGGAAACAAGAAGAAGTTCATTCCTCGATCTCCCTTTGACGAGAATGCCTTCTGCGAGTTCCATCAGAAGAATGGACACTCAACAGCAAACTGTTTCACCAAGCCCGCCAACTTCAGTACCGGCAACAACGCCAACAGGTACACAAACAACAGTGCCAACATCGCCGCACTCGTAAGCAACAGGAGTCAACATCATGGCATCAACGCCGGCTCTGCTTTCATGGCAAGCATCACCATCGATCACAATGCCCTTCTGGCCCACTCGTCTGCACTCGACATTGTCATAGACTCTGGAGCTACCCATCACATGGTCCACGACAGGAACCTACTCACTGGAATCAAACAACTACCGATCCAGGCAAACATCACCATAGGCAACGGCGCCAACATCACCGCCAGAGAATGCGGTCAACTCAAACTTCCAAACATCACACTACACGATGTTCTTCACGTACCCGAACTGGGACGGAACCTTCTGAGTGTCGGTGCCGCACAGAGCACCGACGGACACTCTTGGACCTTTGCAAAAGACAAAGCGATCCTCAACACTACTGAAGATGGACCCAGCAAACCGGTCATCACAGCAACACGACAAGATGGTTTGTTTGTCCTCGATCCGGCAAGCACTCCTATTCGACACAAGGCCGCACTCATCACGGCCACCAATAACGTCACAGAGGACAACATCCTATACCACTGGCACCGCAGACTTGGCCACCTCAACGTTCGCTCGGTGGTTCAGCTTGGCAAAGAAGGAAGACTCGACAAGACTGTGGATTGGGCCAAAGCTGGAAAAGATATCTACGGTTTCCAATGCTCAGCTTGCATCCAGGGAAAAGGATCTCGACTTCCCGCTCCTGCTTCCAACATCCGAGCCAGCAAACCACTCCAGTCTATTCATGTCGATCTCTGGGGACCAGCTCGAACCCCTTCCATCGGAGGATCCCTCTACTTCCTTACCTGTTACGACGATCACACTCGGAAGGTCAACCTCAGCTTTCTCAAGAAGAAGTCTGAGACCCGGCAGGCATTGATCGACTATATCAACCTAGTTGAGAATCAATTGGACTGCACGGTCAAGACCATCCGATCGGATCAAGGAGGAGAATTCGAGTCACATGCTCTTCGTGACTACCTCAAAGCAAAGGGCATCGAGCATCACTTCGTTCCAACTGCCGCTCATGCTCAGAACGGTAGAGTTGAAAGGGCGCACCTTACCATTCTCAATCAGGTAAGGACGCTCCTGATCGATAGCGGACTCGATGACAAGTTCTGGGCCGAAGCGGCAAACTACGCCATCTACACCAGGAACCGGGCTCCCACAGGATCCGACAAACATATCCCGGAGGATCTCTGGAGGCAACGTGAAGTCAACTCCCGGCATCTTCAACCCTTTGGCTGTCAGCTCTGGTTCCGTGACCACAACAATACCAACAAACTTCACCCTCGCTACAAAGAAGGGCAACTACTCTCTTACGTTGAGGGAACCGACAACTACAGGATTTGGGACCTACACACCGAAAAGGTCACCATCTCTCGTGATGTGGTCTTTGGTAAACAACCAAAGATTTCCACCAACACCAAATCACTCGAAAATAAAATCCAGTCCACTCAGGTCGACATCGACATAGTCCCTGAACCAACATCAGACTCAGACCCTGAAACGGAAGAGGATCAATCGGCTGAAGACAATACTGATACTCTCAACTCACCCGATCAGTCTGGTGATGACACGACCATCCCAGGTGATCAGGCTACACAGGCTACACAAGCCAAACAGAAGTCATCCGGCATTTGGAGCAAAGGATGGGACATAGCACCGGTACCAACACCGGAGAACCCAATCTTGCCTGATGGCTCCCGACGAGTCCGCAAACCACCTGCCAAATTTGGATACTCAGCAAACCTTGCTACCGCCGTCATCTGCGGTCACGCACTCATCTCCACGGCTATCCCTCAAACATTTCAGGAAGCCCACCGATCTCCAGAATGGGACAAATGGCAGGAGGCTATCAAAGCCGAACTCGACAAGATGGATCAGTACAAGGTCTGGTCCGTCATCAATAGGCAAGAAGCTACATCCAAACCTCTTCGAGCCAAGTGGGTCTTCACCCGGAAGATTGACGGAGAGACCGGGAAGCCATCTGCCTACAAGGCTCGATGGGTAGCAAAAGGATTTCTGCAGAAGGAAGGAGTTGACTACAACGAACTCTATGCGGGAGTTGCTCACAAGGACACCATCCGAGTCTTCCTCGCTCTGGTCAACTACCTCGACATGGACTGTGACCAGGTCGATATCAAGGCCGCCTTCCTCAATGGAGAACTAGAGGAACTCGTCCATCTTGAACCTCCTGAGGGCAGCAACATCCCTGCCAACAAGGTTCTCCGACTTCAGAAATCACTTTACGGTCTCAAGCAATCACCTCGCTGCTTCAACCAGGCTCTTGACAAGTTCCTCCGATCTCTCGGTCTCATTCCCTCTCCGGCCGACTCCTGTCTCTACATCCGATCAACCAAGGCTACACTTCTCATCCTCTCAGTCCACGTTGATGACCAACTCATCGCCTGCAACAACCGCCAGGAACTGGACGACTTCAAGACCAAACTCAACGACCGATTTGAGTGCTCTGACGGAGGAGCGGTCTCTTACTTTCTTGGGTTCAACGTCTTCCGAGACAGGCCCAACCGGAAACTCTACATCTCTCAAGAACACTACGTACAGGCGGTCTTGGAAAGGTTCGGCATGCTCGACTCCAAACCAGCAAAGACTCCCCTTCCTTCCGGCTTCCGATCTCTTCCCGCTACCGACGCTGAACATCAGGAAGCCGCTCATGAAGAATATCCCGCAATGGTCGGATCAATCATGTATGCGGCCACCATCACCAGACCCGACATCGCTCATGCCGCTGGAGTCTTAGCTCGGACCGTCAGCAAGTGGAACAAACAACATGTCCATGCAGCTCGACACCTGCTCAGATACCTCCAAGGCACTATCGAACTCTGCCTCACCTATGACGCTACCTCTGGTCAAAGGATCATCCTAGGCTACGCCGATGCTGACTGGGGCGGATGCTTGGACACTCGCCGATCTACTACCGGATACCTCTTCCGTGCTTTTGGAGGACCGGTAGCCTGGAAATCCCGACGACAACCAACCACAGCTCTCTCCACTGCGGAAGCTGAATACATGGCTTCCGCTGATGCCACCCGACAGGCAGTCTGGCTCCGCACTCTTCTCGAATCCCTCGGTCACCCGGTCTCTGGTCCCCTCGCCATTCTCAATGACAACAATGCCGCCATTCAGCTCTCCAAGAATCCTGTTGCTCATGATCGCACTAAACACATTGACATGAGACACCACTATCTCAGGGAAAAGGTACTTGACAACACCGTTGAACTCTCCCATGTTCCAACTCAGGACAACCTTGCCGACGCTCTCACCAAAGGTCTTGCCCATCACCAATTCCATCACCTCGTCACCGGGATGGGTCTCAGCGGCAAACCGGTAACCTTCACAAAGGACGCTTGAGTGAGGGGGAGTGTCGAATCCTATTGTTCTCCAACACGTCTATTGTTCTCAGAACAATAGACCGCATGGAACAATAAAGCACATCCACTCTTCACACCTTTCCTTTTGTTCCCGCTTAGCAATCTGCGACCACAGTCGCAAGTTGCGACCACAATCGCAACTTTGCGACTACTGTGACCGCATGATGCAGTCACAACTTGCGACTCTGGTCGCAAGTAGGCCTTCCCAGATTAATATATATATCAGACCATTCTGGTCTGATTTCCTGATCCCCTCTTGTATATTTTATCTTCATGCAAACTATACAACAGTGATCAACTCGATATCCAACAGTCTTCAAGCAGGGTGAGCCATGTCGAGCTATTGTGGTCTTTCGGCCGTATGGATCGGCCAGCGGGCTCGCACTGATTCAGACGGCCTCGTCTCCTCTGTACTGCACGCGCAGGATCACCCCGATCGTCCGAGTCCCCAGCAACTGCTCCGAATGGATCTCTCGAGTGCTCGACGGTGGCGCTCAGGCTGTGATCGTACCGCACGTCAACAGCGCCGCTGAAGCCCGAGACGTCGTCCGATGCGCCAAGTTCCAGCCATTGGGAGAACGGTCGGCGACGTCTGGTCTGCCGTTGTTCAAGTATCGCAGCGTCGGGGCCAAATACGGGAATTTGGTCGCCAACGAGGCTACCCTGGTCATCGTCATGATCGAGACGGAAAGGGCTCTCGAGGTGGCCGAGTGAGTCTTGGCTCGCAACGAGCCACTTCACCTTTTTTATTTCTTTTCGAGACGGTGAAGTGCGGTATGCTAAATCTACGTGTGCTCTCTTTCTCTCTCCGAAAAGCGAGATAGCGATGGTCGAAGGCGTCGACATGATCCTCATCGGTACCAACGATCTCTCCGCCGAGTGAGTTCCCTGCCCGTCAATGAAAAGATCGCCTCGATTGACTGATCTTCCCGCTTCGGCGCCATCATCTATGATTGCAGCATGGGTATCGCTGGCGAGTTCGACCACCCCAAGATCGCCGCCGCCTACCGCACTGTAGCATCCGCCTGCCATAAAGCCAGCCAAGCGTCGGGCCAGATCAAGTCTCTCGGCGTAGGCGGGCTCAACTCTCGGCTCGATCTGCTGGAAAGATTCACTCGCGAGGACGAGTTTGGCGTGTCCAGGTACATCATGAGCGCGACCGATAGTCCGATCTTGATGGCAGGGATGACGAGCAAGGTCAAGCAGATGTCGGAGCTAGAGGCCAAACTGCAATGATCTGATGCGAGGCCACCCCGATTGCCTTTGAAGGGTCTGATAGAGCATGCGTTGTACGATAGGTGGAGACTGCGGGGGCTGGGGAGATTGTAAGAAACGATTAGCGATCTGATTAGCACAGGTCCTTGTTCTCTTGCGCGGGTCATTAGCATTTCGACTAAGTAACACACTTACTACTCTCACACTTGATCAGACGATCGAAGATCTGCCTGCTAATTGTCATTTGACACATGGCAAGCTAGGAATACCATACCACATTAGTAACTTATGCTACCCCGATCAGTACTTGATCTTGCAAGCCGGTGGACGTCACGTGCAGACACAGGTGTCGGCCACCAGGTCTGGCAGCGGATTTGGCGATGTCGCAGGACGATCGACGTCTTCCTTATACATACTCACCATCATCGTCCCTTCCGATGCGAGACCCCATATGCGAGACCCCATAAAATCTGAGATAGTCTTCCATCGCCAGACGATCTCTCTGGCTCGCCTTGATCTCGGACCGCAGCAGCGATGAGCGACAACGAACAAACGAGCTCGACGGAACGCCCATCTACTCGGAAACCCTACGGATTCGCCTGTCGAGGTTGCAAGAAGAGAAAGGCCAAGTGTGATGGTCGTATGCCAGGATGTGAACGATGTGAGAGACTCAAGGAGCCATGTGTATATGAAATGTGAGTATGTGGAGGAGGGAACATGGTTTCACATCCTGGATGTCAGGAGACGATGCTGTCTTGCTCTTTGCAGGAAACCTCGAACGACCGTCACGGTCAAGCAGACCGTAGCCACTATCAGGCGACATCAGGCGTTCCTCAAAGGGTTATCTGATGATCCGGATCTGCCTATTAGCTACAAGAATCGAATAACTTCATACCTGGAAGAGGCAGAGTGGTACCCGGATTTGTACGCGAACGTCACGTTTACGAGCGAAGCCGAATCTTCACCTCGGATCAATGCCAATAATGTGACATCTGGACTTCCGATCACGACAAGAAGGCATCAAGTCGACGGTACCACCGAGCAGAAAGATAGCTGGCTCGCGGAATCCAATCATGTCCAGACGTCTTCGGTCTTTGAACACGAGCCCAGTGTCCAGGACTCCAATCAACGGGAAGATCTGGACGAGATGTTGCTCCATCTGAGCATGGACGAGAGCGGCAAGGTAAAGTCTTCATGACAGCCCGTCTTCGGCAACATCGCGATTGGGATCCTGACTTTTCACCCCGCCCCTGTGATCTGGTAGATCTCTCACTTTGGATCCACCTCCATGCTGTACCAACAGCCTCCCGCCCACGTCGTCAACCGTCACTTTGCTGTCGATGGGGTTTCTTCCGGGTCCGACCCGACAGCGTCATACCAAACGGCGCTTGAGACACAGCAACATGGATATGAGCCGTCACAGCATCTACAATCTTGGGGGCTAGAGTCGAGTGTGCGATCGGACCAGACGTCTTTGGGCATGGGAATCACAGAGCTGGAATCGTGGAAGAACCGTATGTCAACAGAGCTCGACGACGTTGCTTTTCGGGGTGGAGAATTGGGAGACTCAAACTAAGGGCAATATGTTCCTTTCTCATAGTCGCTTACAATCGGCTACGGCTCGATTTTGCGGACGAGGCGGAGATCATATTGCAACTGCTCGAAGGCTATTTCTCGTGGCAGTACGCTGTACACTGCGTGATCTACAAGCCAGCATTCTTCCGTCAGTCCGCCGCTGGTCTGGTTCAAGATTGCTCATCACTGTGATGCTAAGACTCGTCGGTCCCTCTCTCTCTGTCTTTCCCCTCGTGTCGTTCTGCCACGACAGGGGACATGGCTCTAGATGGATCCAACTTTAATCAGTTCCTGCTCTGCACACTGTGTGCCGTAGTCAGTCGACGTGAAGGACTGTCGCCTGAAGCTCGACTTGCTGACCAGGTCGAACGGTTTCACAGGCAGCCAACAATCTCCGCAGCCCGGCTGTTCCTTCGACGAGTCACGTCGGCGGCCTGTCCGTCATCGGACGGGACGTTCTCAACGCGGCGAATTCTGGATTCGAGTCGGGTACGCGGACGCCCGCTGGGAGTGACACTGGTATCGAGTATCTCGCCAAGGCCAAATTGCTATTACAAGCCGAGATGGACAAGGTGAGCTGCTGGTAACGTGGCATAGATTCCATTTACATCCTCAAACCCGCTCCCTTGTGTCTACACGATACGATGGCCCAGCTCGATTCCGACAATACAAGGACTACTCCTGCTCGGTCAACGAGAATGCGCGTATGGTAATCTCAGTCAAGGTTGGATGTATACCGGGATGGTCAGTACACGATACGTCAGACCGTTAGTGATCCGGGGACAAGGGCTCATCTTGGCTCCCAATACGGCGATAGGCCTTTCGTGCGATGCGGTGAGCGAGTGTGCTGCTGTTTCGCTTGTCGTCATGTTCCCAACTGAACGATACTCTTCTTTAGGGATCTCGGCATTCATCTCGATTGCAACCGCCTGCCCAAATTTGGGTTCGGGACCTTGTCAGCCGAAGATCGGGAGATCCGCAGACGTCTCTTCTGGTCTGCATATACCTGGGACAAGTGAGTCGATTCGCGAATTCTGAATGTTGACGCATTTCCGTCCAGCCGAGCATCTTGACGGATCTGTTCCGACCGGGCTATTTGCACAGGGTCATCAGTCTCGCTCTGGGACGCGCGCCGACTTTCAACGCCTTTCAGAATGCGTCTCCAGGCGACATTGTGGATAGCAGCGAGGATGATGCGCTCTGGAAGCCGTATTACGGTGCAGACGGTGACGCAGACACTATGGCGGTATATCCACCCCGGAAGAGCTACGTTGCGCTGACCTTTCGGGCCTGGACTCGGCTCTCCGAAGTGGGTCTAGATGTGTCGTGTTGATGCCTACATCACGATCCTTATAGCGATCTCCGCCACAGATAATTCAAGGTATCACTTTGCGAATCTTCACCGGACGACCAAAGGCTGCCCAGCAGCTGGGATTCGTTCGCGACAAGCACGAGGCGTTACTCAGGTGGTTCCAGAATTTGCCAATCGCAATCAAGATGGAGGTCGCCAATCTTCCCGATGTCTGTCCCCCACCGCACATCTTTACGCTCAATGCGATGTATCGCACGGCGTGGATTTTATTGTGAGTATTGCTTCTTCGTAAATGTGGTAACAGTGGCTGAAATGGCAAAGCATGGCTCAGATACAAACTCTACACGCCTTATGGTCTCACGGCCCAGATGGCTCCGCTCGAGGTTTGTCGTCAAGCCACCGAGATCTGCAATACGATGGCGACAGAGCTGCATCAACTCTTCAAGCTGTACGGAACGACATTCCGCCTCAAGCACATGACGTACACGCTCTCGTATGCGATGTATGCGGCGGCAACGTAAGTCCGTCACGTCCATCCGAGGCGTTACAATCCCTGACGTCGCCCTTCTTCGTCTTCAGTATACATGCGATGAATTTCCGGTCGACGGACCTTGGTGTCTCTGGACCTGCCGCGGAGATGCTGCCGTTCTCTCTTCACGTCCTGGACAAGTGCAGAGTGCACACCCCAGGAGTTCGCCGCGTGGGTTCAAGCCTCGGTCCTCGGCACGATGCTCACTGACAAGTGCACATGCCCTATTAGAGCATCGACATTATAAAGAAGCACTTTCTGCGGTCCGATAATGCTCTGCAGGACAGCTCGCGAAAACGCATGGCGCAAGAGACCGCGCTGCCAGTCACAAAGCGCAGACATTTCGTGGAGCCACTCGAACAATACGCTCGACATGGCCTGCTGGAAGTCAGCCCCGGTGTGAGTGCGTCGCTGAATGTCGCGTTGGATTCTAGTCTGACCGCGAGTTTGCGATCGCGTCCAGACCGGTCAGGTCGAGCTGAGCACGGATCCAGGGTCGACCCTGCTCACCGACGCAAACTCGTTGAACGATCTCTACTTGCAAGCCATCCTGGATAACTGGCATACCGAAGCCATCCCTTCGCCACAACACGCTTGGGATATGGACACACTCGCCGGCATGGCCAACGCGTCGATGGGGTTCGATTGGAGCGCTTGGAATTCGCAGTAATCGATCGATCGACATGTCCAAGGCCTAGCCCGACGACTGTTGTTCTCAGGATCGGAAAAGCCGCTTTAGGACAGGTTCATTCTGCTGGCACGGACTATCGGCTGCACACCCGTGGCCGGATTGATGGCGCCACAATGTCATGTAGATTCTTCGGCCGATCGATGCTATAAGCATACTATGTGGTACCTACAGTATCATACGGTGAGACCATCTGGTCAGACCCCCCCCCCCCTCCCCTTCCCCGCGTATCGCTAAAAGTAAAGTACCCGCTGGGTCGTCCAATGAACATCCGACCCCTACGTCTTACATTACTCGTACACATACATCTGATCGCCCTTCCAAACGGCCCAGTCATTTCCAAGTCAGGTCGATAGGCGTCGCTCTACGTGCAAGGTACATTAGATGGGAGCTGACATATATCACTCTAGGAGAGTCTACTCTGCTCTGATCTACTGCAGGTTATCATGATCGTGATTATGAGTCGTGAGTTCTGGGTCGTGTCACACGATATAATAGGCTAAACAAGGCAAAGGTCTTGAAGTAGCGTGGCGTGGTGTGCCCCATTCGATGAGTTTTGAGATCTCGACTTCGACATCTCCGACCTCGATCGCGATTTCGAGGAGGATTGCCGAGGTTTCGAGGTTTCGGTGTTTCGAGGTTGGTCTGTATGTGTGGTCGTGTCTGGATATGGCATATGATACCACCCACGAGCACGACCTGATCAGGGGAACGCGCTTATTGGCCCCTGTTCACAAAGTATACCTGCTGTGTACCGTGTACTTTGTGTCTTGTACTATACCGTACCATACAATAGGCTGAAACCGAGTTGAAGGTAGTATTCATTGAGGCTGAGAGAATACGGTACTGTACGGTCTCAAGGCGGAGGCGGGAGCGCGGGTGGAAGGTTTTGGAAGGTGATGTAAGTCGAGGCGAGGCGATGGTAAGGTGATATAGTACGATTTGATTAGATGGGATTCGATGGGATGCGATGAGATAGAGTGCAGTGCGGTGTAGTGTATGTAATGCGAATAAGAGCCGGTTGGCAGTGTCGATGTACTGTAAGAGATACAGTATCTTAAGTGTATGCTGTGAAGTACATTTCATATCATAAATCATACAACGTCCACACCGGAGGAGAAATCTAAGGGATTCCGGCAAGGACCGTGCTGTGCTGTGCTGTGCTGTGTGTCGGGATGAGATAAGATGAGATGCTTGATCCCTTCCGATCCGATTCCGCAGTACTAGGACCAGGACCAGGTTCAGGACCAGGACGGCTCGTTATCAGTAATGTAAAAGAATGCGCTCTGATCACTCATGCCAAATGCTCATCAAACCACGGATCTATTCGACGGTCGAGGATCGAGGGTGGAGGGTTGAGGGTGGAGGGTTGAGGGTGGAGGGTTGAGGGTGGAGACAATCTCACCTCGCCTTGCAATAATACATTTTGTTAGCGTCCAATGGGGTGGGACCGGGTCGGGGATCCGATCTCTCGAGCCCCTATACTGTATACTGTAAGCCGAGCTTCGAACCTTTGAGACGCTGCGGCGCTCGGCGGGCAACAGAGTCGACGCGATAAGAGGATGCATACTATGCTATGCTATGCTGTAGATTACGGTACGGTACGATATGGATTGGGGGTACGATATGGATCTGGACCGATGGAGAGAGGGGTCGTTTGTTGGGGCGATTGATGACTGCATGACAGATGTTTGGCAGAGTCAAAAGAGTCTTTTCTTTTTGCCTAGTTGCGATGTCACAGAATACGATGGCTGCATGGCTGAACACTGAAAGCGCCTTCCGGTTAGCTAGGTAGACATCGGTTGGCTATGCTACTACAAGGGGGTCTAGATACAGTAGACGTCGGCGCTGTGCTTATGTAGGTCGCGAAGTCACGTGACACCCCCACACTCTTCTCATGGCGACGTCCTCGTCGCTGTCGATGTCGTTGATCGAACTCGTTTCACTTCTTTTAAATACCAAACTCAAATAAAACCCAAAACCCACTAATCCCCGTTCCCGTCCATTCTGTCCCCTTCCTCTATCCCTCTCCACGCTCCCTTCCACGCTCGTAAGCGATCGAATCCGACTCTTCCGACTTGTTCACCATCGGGAGTAGCGAGATACGCAGACGACCTAGAAAGTTCGGTGATCCTGTACGGACCGGTCCATTTCATCCGAAGTTTCTTTGATGTGTCGTGGGTTGCGTCCCTACTCTCGTCGTATCGTTGTACCAATTGTCCGACTTCGAACATGCGAGCGCCCCTGTTTGGCTTGCCTCGTCTTTCGATGTCCTCGTCCCTGGCCTCCACTGCTTCTCTCCTCAAATGAACACCGTCGTTCACCGCTTCTGCCATGTCGACTGGAATCGGCCTATCGTCTGTTTTGCCGAACAAAACCTCTCGAGGACTGTATCCTCCGAGCAGGTCCATCTTTCTGTCGTTCAGCGCGGTAATCGCCTTTTGAAACCAGTTCGGCCAACTTCGGAAGCTTTCGTCCCTTATCGCCGACGCCGGATCCAGTCCCTCAGTCGGGGTTTGGACCAAACGGCGCAACCTCTCCAAGACCAGGTGATTGGCGTTCTCGGCTAGGCCCACATGTGCGTAGGGCGCAGACGGTACGATAGCGCATTTCTCTCCTAAGTAGCTCTTGACTTTTGCGTTGATGAAGTGCGATCCATTGTCGCATACCAGCTCCGATGGCAACATGTATCGATTGCGGAGGTCTTCGAGCGCTTCGATCGTCGTTTCTCCGGACGCGGGGCGTTTGAACGTCCATCCCCAGATGAACTTCGTGAATACGTCGACTGCGATCAGCGCTACTCGGTGCCCCTCATCTGAATTAGGCAAAGATAAGTAGTCCGCTGCGACGAGCTCAAACGGTGCGTAACGAGCCGTCTCCCATAAGAGCGCGTTTCGCGTTTTCGGGCCGAATCCCATGCAGGTGCTGCACGTTTCGATCGCGTTCCGTAGGTCCTTGGTTATGGAAGACCAAGTTTCGCTCTGTTCGATGTAGGATCGCGACTTCTTCATGCCCCAGTGCCCGCACTCCTGATGCGCTATCCGAGCTCGCACGCTGCCCTCTCTACAAGTCAGCACCTTGAGAGGCTTCAGCGTAACTCTGTTCTTGGTCCAGAGCTGTCCGTCTTCCAGCCAGAAGTCCTTCGCCTTCCGTTTGACCACATCGGCCTCGGCATCGATCAACTTGCTCAGAAACATTACTATCGGGTAGTAAGGGTCTCCTTGAAATCGTTTGCGCAGAGCCTCGTTCCCGTCCTTGTCGATCCACCTCACTTCTACGCCTTTGGTATCCGCGTGCAAAGTAATCTCGGGACCTTCTTGGGTAGGATTGCGACTGAGGTAATCTGCGACTACGTTTTGGCGCCCGGGCTTGTGACGATACTCGATGATCGTCGACTGAAAGATGGCTTCCTTCCAAGCCACTTGTTCGAAACTCGGTTTATCGTTGTTGAGTAATCCACGGACGGCCGAACAGTCGGTATGTAAGATGATAGGCTGTCCGAATATCAAGGGTCTGAATTTGTCCAAGGCCCACTTCGCTCCCGCCAATTCGAGCTTGAACGAGTGTTTCAAGCTTTCCGTAGGCGTGGCGATCTTTGAAGCGTACGCGATGGTACAGACTTTGCCTCCTCGCGTTTGAAACAAATGAGCTCCGAACCCTCTCGCGCAGGCGTCAACCGCTACCTCGAACGGCTCGCCGTACACCGGAGGATGTACGATCGGGTACTCCGACAGTATCTTTTTCAAGCGATCAAACGCCTCCAATCTTTCGGGCTTTTCCATCTCTGTAACGATATCCTTTTCCTCGAGGGCGCGCTTCAATTTGCCTCTTCCTTGTCGGTTCTCCACTTTCAGATCTCGCAACAGTTCGAGTAAAGGAGCCGCAATCAAGGAGAAGTCTTTGATCATTGGTCTAAAGTACCCGCATTTGTTGATAAACGAGAGTAAACCGAGGGCCGTCGTCGGAACTGGCAACTCCAGGATAGCTGCTACCTTCTCTTTGTCAGGCTCGACCCCGGCCTGTGAGATCACCTGTCCGCCTAGCGTTGTCTTTGAGACGAATAGTTTTGTCTTCTTCGGCGAGAAACGAACTTTATGTGAGATCGCCCTCTTCAACAGCGCTTCTAACTGCTGGATCCCTTTCGAGAAGTCGTTGCAACTCGAAAAGAAGTCGTCCATCCATACATCCCACTCTAGGTCCATGATCATCTTGGCTGACCCGACCTGTTGTGTTCCTGGGGAACCCGAGAGCCCTTGTGGCATCCTTGTGTAGCAGAAATGCCCCTTCCCCGGCACATAGAACGCGGTATAGGGCTGCTATAAGGCCTGGCAGCCGACCTGCCGGGTCTTGAGGTAATAAGGTCGCGGGACTGGGGAAAGGTAACGATAGGCATAGTAATGTAATAACGGATGTCTAACTACTACAAGGTACTAGTTAGACGTCTACGAGAACATCTCCTAAAAGGTCTCCGAGAGAGTCCCCGAGAGGGTCTCCGAACGAGACCCCGAGGCGACGCGCACCATAGGTCGCGCGTCACGTGACGCCTATAATAGGATCCCCCTCCTAGATGCGAGCTCCGAACGCATCAAGCATCGCCGTACTCTTGACGGCCCGGTACCGGCAACTCAGGGTGTCGCTTATGGAATTCCAGCACCAGCGTGTCGTTGTGGTGGAAGTCCGAGGGGCTAACCCACTCGTTGTGCTCGTCCCCATACCCCTCGAAGCGCACGTAGTACTGAGTCCTACGCCCGGCGCGCGTCGAACGCAACTCCTTGGAGTGTACGATTTCCGATACCACCCACCCCAAATCCCCGGTGTCCAGCACCTCTGGCTCAGGGGGTGGGTCTACTGCTCTCCCAGGAAGCTCGTTCGGCTTGTACGGGATTAGCAGCGAGACATGGAACACCGGGTGGATCCTACGCATCCCCGGTGTCAACTCCAAACGTCGCGCCATGCGACCTTCTCCTACGACCTCCGTGATCTTGAACGGGCCGTAGGTCTTCCATTCCAACTTCTTGTTCGGCCTCACGGTATTGACGTGGGCCGACGACAACATCACCATGTCGCCAACATTGTACCCCTCGTCCGGTACCGCCGTACGCTTCCGATTCGCGTACTTCGCCATATCCTCTCGGGCCTGTCTCAACGCGACATTAACAGACTCCCAGATGTTGTTCATCCGCTCTCTGTACTCCTGTATCGACTCCACAGCCGAATCCTTGGCGATAGGCATGGGGAGTTCGACGGCGTGCTCCCGCCCTTCCGATGCCATGAACGGCGACATACCGATCGCCGAGTGTTTCGAGTTGTTGTAGGCGAACTCCGCCATGGGCAACAAATCGGTCCAGTCGTCCTGCTGGTAATTGACGTACGTCCGCAAGTACTGTTCGAGCGTCGAGTTACTGCGCTCCGTCTGACCATCCGTCTGGGGGTGGAAGGGGGTCGAATAACTAGGCTCGACACCGGACAACTCACAGAACTCCCTCCAGAACCTCGATGTGAACAGCGTTCCCCTGTCCGAGATGATCTGCCGGGGAAATCCATGCAATCGTACCCACTCCTGCAGGAACATCTGCGCCAACACCTTGGCGTCGTTGTCCTTCCGACAAGGCACGAAATGTGCCCGCTTGCTGAAGCGGTCGACGATCACCAGGATCGCGTTCGAACCCCTCGACTCCGGTAGGTCCGTGATATGGTCCCACGTGATCGACTGGTAGGGTTCCGTCTCCGCCTTCAGGGGAGCCAGCTCCCCGACTGGCTTGGCCCTTGGCCTCCGATTCCTCTGGCACTTGTCGCAGCTAGCCACATACTGGCTAATCCACGCCTTCATACCCGGCCAGTAGAAATCTCTACTCACCAGGTCCTCCGTCTTGTCCCGCCCGTAGTGTCCGGCGGTTTTCCCATCATGGAGCCTTTTCAAGAGCTCCGTCTTCAAGCTTCCCGCATCGGGAACATACACCAGCCCGTCGTACATGAGCGCGCCTCCCGGGCTCAGGCTGTACCGACTATTCGTCAAGGTTCCCTCCTTGACGCCTTTGATCAGGTCTCTCGCGACCGGATCTTCTTGTCCCGCAGGGATCAACGCTTTCAAAAACCAATCCCCTATGACGGGGATCGTTCCGCACAACCTCAACGGGGGTTGTACCGTCGCTGCGCTGACCACCAACGCGTCTGCATTAACGGGGCGCAGCAGGGTCTCTGCCTGCTTGGGCTCCGTCTCTTCCATCAACTCCTCTCTCCTGCTGAGCGCGTCAGCCTTCCCGTTCTCTGTCCCCGGCTTGTACTCCAACGTGTACGAGATTTGGTTCAGCAGTTGAGACCATCTCGCTTGTCGGTGGGACAACATCTTGTCCTTCTTGAAATACTCCAGGTTCTTGTGATCCGTAAGGATCCTCACCGGGAACTTCCCGTCTAGGTAATGCCGCCATATCTGGCAGCAGTACACGATGGCAAGCAGCTCGCGATCGTGTACGTCGTAGTTTCGTTGAGCCGGCGTAAGGCTCTTCGACATGAACGCCACGGGATGTAGTTTCCCGTCGTCCCCTACCTGCGACATCACCGCTCCCATCGCACCTGACGATGCGTCCGTCTCCAGTACCACCTGGCGCTCCTCGTCGTAATGAGCGAGGATGGGCGCCTCGGTGAACGCCTTCTTCAACTCCTTGAAGGCAGCATCCGCTGACTCCGGCCAGTGGTACTTCACCCCTTTCTTCGTCAAGGCCGTCATGCCTTGAATCTTCTTGGAGTAGTTCTGAATGAACCGGCGATAGTAATTCGCGAACCCCAAGAACGACTGCAGGCCTCGAATATTTCGGGGCGCCGCCCATTCCAACACCGACTTCACCTTCGACGGATTCATGCTGACCCCCGTAGGGGCAATATCATACCCCAAGAACTCCGTCGCCGTCGTGTCAAACTCACACTTCTCCGCCTTTGCGTACAGGCCATTCGCCTGTAGCCTCCTCAGCACTTCCCGTACGTGCTCGTCGTGTGTCTCCTGATCGGCGGAGTAAATCAATATGTCGTCTAAATAGACGACCACACACACGTCTAACATGTCCTGGAAGACCTGATTCATCCAGCGCTGGAACGTCGCCGGCGCGTTTGTCAAACCGAATGGCATGACGAGACATTCGAACAGACCATATCGTGTCGTGAACGCGGTCTTCCAAACATCCTCCTCTTTGACCCTCAGGAGGTTGTACGCTCCCCTCAGGTCCATCTTCGTATATACCTTCGATCCCCGTAGGCGATCTAAGGTCTCCGAGATAAGCGGCAGGGGGGTCCTGTCCTTCTCGGTAATTTCGTTGAGGCGGCGGTAATCAATACACAGCCTCAATTCACCCCCTTTCTTCGGTACGAACAGTACCGGACTCGAACACGAGGATTTCGAGGGTCGAATAAACCCTTTCGCCTGGTTCTCCGCCAACCACGCCTTGAGAGCGTCCGTCTCCTTCTGCGAGTGGTTGTACAACTTCCCATACGTGGGAGTTGTCCCAGGCTTCAGCTCGATCGCATGATCGATCGAGCGCTTCGGAGGCAGCGAGTCTGCCTTCGTCTTGGAGAACGCTCCGAGGTACTCATGGTACTTCTTCGGCACAACGTCTCGCAACTTCTCCATGTACTCGGGAGGATCGAGTTCGTTTTGAATCGAGTCGGTGGGCTTGACGTCCCAGTCCCACAGGTCCGGCCTGCGGGCCCGCTCCTCATCCTCCCTCGTCATCTGCATTTGAGCCACCACGAGATTCTCCGTGATCGGCTCCTTCATTCTCGACAGCGGATCGATATTCCGCGTTTCTATCTCCACCTCGTCGGGGGAGCATACTACCTCTACCTTCTTGACGCATCCCTTCTTCAAACAGTCGTCCGCGAAGGTGACCGTATTCGTATCCCACTGGATGTGTGGGCTATGGTGTCGTAACCATGTAATCCCGAGGACCGCCGCGTACCCACACAAATCCGTCAAGAAGAACTCCGCCTTCTCTTGGTGCAATCCTGTCCGCACAATAGCATGTGCCTTCTGGGTGATCTGACCACCCACTATCTCTCTTCCGTCGATGACCGTGACGGTCCTAGGGTTCTCTAGGTCTATCACATCAAAGTTATGGATCCTCGCGAACGTCCGATCCATGAACATACCCGTGGCCCCCGAATCTACCATCATCACTGCCTGCACAGGAATCCCCTGCGGGTAGAACACTCCTACCAGAGTGAGGTGGCTCTCCGGACCACTAGGGTTACCGTGTCACGAACCTAGTAACACCCGACGACAAGGTATCACGAAACACGATTCGACATCGGATCCGTCTACAACCAGCCTTTGACACGTCATGGAGGTTATCACACGCGACGAATCACGAAACACGAATCGACAAGCGCGCGCGCGCTTCAGCATCCGTCATCTCGTTCATCCCGACACTTGACACGTCATGCGATTCACAAATCGGCCTTGTCAAGTTATCCGAGGTAACCGACCTCACCGGAGGTGACAGGTACAAGGACGAAATCAAGAACGATACGTTGGGGAAACCGACATCGAAGGAACGGACGTCTGCCTACACAAAAGACGAAACGACCTTAGACAGGGACGGGAAGTAATTACAAGGTCCAACACAGGGACGGAAGACGAATCGACAATCGTCGATCAATAAAAGACAAAAGCAAAAACAAGGAACGATATCTGACTTAGACGATACGCCGGTGATTGAAAGACATTGAGGATCGACCACCGACGTTCTCCACCTTTGCCAAAACAACGGCGGACGGTTCACCAAGATGAGAAGGACGTAGGACGACCTTAGCATTGAATCGGGTAATGTGACGGACCTTAGAGAACAGACGGGGACCTAGGTGAAGTCAACAGCAGGCGTGCTTTCCCTTTCCGGTTTACTCGAGTAAGGACGAAAGACGATTCGTTGGACGATCGTTGGGGAAGCACGAAAGGAGAAACGAGCGCAGTACTTATAGCTCGATAGGATAGAAGAACGATAGCAGTTGTATCCTTTCGACTAGAAGTTCAAGCTCGTTATTACATTCGAATCTTAGCATACGCTAGACGAAGAGGTTACAAACAAAGACTACAGAACAACATTTTCCACCGCCTTACCCCTTATCGAGCACGCAGTGCACGGCTACTCGTTAAGTACACTTCCCTATTTCTTTACCCCTGCGTACGACGAAGTGGTATTGGTTCTTAAGTCGATACGTAGGACGAATCGACTATCGCGACTAGCTACCGCACAGAGACCTACACGAGTGACGATTATCGAATCGTAGTAACCACTCACACCAACCGGACGAATTACGATTGACGAATCGTTATTCAAGGATCTTAAGGCAACGGCTAAAGATCGACCAGCACCAAACGAAGCACGATTCTCGTCCTGAGAGCTCTGACTAGAAAATACATCCGATCAAGCAGACCTAACACCGAGGTTCTACCTAGTCGTAACAGCGCTAGCACCAATGTGCAGCGGGATCCCATCACTACCCCTTTTCGCGTTCCCAGCCGGGGTCCTTTGGTGATCCGTTATTCTATAAGGCCTGGCAGCCGACCTGCCGGGTCTTGAGGTAATAAGGTCGCGGGACTGGGGAAAGGTAACGATAGGCATAGTAATGTAATAACGGATGTCTAACTACTACAAGGTACTAGTTAGACGTCTACGAGAACATCTCCTAAAAGGTCTCCGAGAGAGTCCCCGAGAGGGTCTCCGAACGAGACCCCGAGGCGACGCGCACCATAGGTCGCGCGTCACGTGACGCCTATAATAGCTGCGCGCTCGGTGCAAGCGAGTATCCGAAGAACGCTCCCATCTGATCCAACACAAGTAGGAACT
The DNA here is from genome assembly GCF_021052385.1 of Filobasidium floriforme. Classification (NCBI taxonomy): domain Eukaryota; kingdom Fungi; phylum Basidiomycota; class Tremellomycetes; order Filobasidiales; family Filobasidiaceae; genus Filobasidium; species Filobasidium floriforme. The sequence goes on along the minus strand of NW_025763627.1, from coordinate 29,632 downwards.
TCTTCCCACTGTGTTTCGCGGTCATGTCGTGGAGGTTGCCCGGGAGATATGGTGCGCAGCGAATGTTCCGATTCAACGGGCGGAAGTCATGAACGACTCTGTACCTCGCCGTTGGGTCCGACTTTGCTTCGCTGTTCGTTGTACCACTTGACTCAGCGGTATCACGGTTGTTCTCAACTCTATCGGTGGGACTCACCGAGGGCATACGCAGGGGTGACCCCTGCCGCGTCGTGACACCTGAGATGGGCAGCTCAGGCGACGTCTCTAGGTGCGATTTCCCATCCATGCCCCTGCCCGGGTAATCCTTCAACGCTCCGTCTATCATGGCTTTAGCTCTGTCGTCCGGTATACTGGTATCCATCTTCTTCGGCGCGAGGATCACATCCGAGACACATCTGACCTGGTTGTGGTCGATGGGCCTGATGATTCCCGCCTCCAGGTTCGCATCCACGTGGGCGTACAACGCCTCCAGCTCTGGTTCCGAATATCGACCTCGCTTCGACCTGAGAGGTAGATTGCATTCGCCTACTTCGAAGTCGTGAACGCCAAGATCGGTCGGTTCGATGTCGTTGAGCGAAAGCGCGAACGCCTCGTGGTATTTCTTGATCATTGCTTCAACGATGCCTCTTTGCTGGTCGGTCAATTCGTCTCCGATGGTTACTTGAGTCAGGACTCTGTTCGCTCTATCGACTGCATCCACCGTGCAGGGCGTCAAGTCCGGTAAAACTCCAGTATCGTCATCGTCCACGATCACCGACCAGACCATATTTGGGTCATCATAGCTCTTCACCTCGTCACCGTAGGCCTTGAAAGCGACCGGCCCATCTTGCGTGTCGATGACTATCGTCCTAGTCCCGAAGTCCATGACTGCTCGAGTTTGTCGAAGGAAAGGTAATCCGAAAAGGACGTTCCAACTATCGTGGCTCTCCAGCACTTCGAAAGTCGTTGGCGCTTTGATCGATCCGTTCGCGTGTTGCATGATGACATTCGCTTTGACGGTGCCCTTACTCTTGTGGGGCGATCCATCAGCGACTGTGACCATCATAGTACTTGGCTTTAACGGTCCGATCCCGTCCTTGTGAAGACCGTAAAAGTCCCAGCTGATCACGTTGATTGCCGCACAGCTGTCTGCGAAACCTTTCCTCCCCGCTGAGAACGTATATCCGCCGATCTGCAACGTATGTGGTATCCCCAGGGGCGGCTGGACCCGAGCTTCTTCCTTGTACAAAGTCGTCCCCGCATCATTGTTCATCGTCTCTGTATGCTGTTCTCCCATCAGGTTCCTAACATCTGGCCTTACCGCTCTCACCTCCGCGCGTGCCGTCCCGATCCCAGAGGGTTCGTGCTTGTTCCGGGTCAGGGAGCCCTCTACTGCCCCAACCCGTAGTCGTTTTCCGAATCCAACCAACCTCGTCCCGTCTCTCGCACCTCCCAGCTCGGGGCGGACGAAAGGCCGTACTCGTAGTCTTCATCCATATCTCTGTACTCCGGTTCCCTATACGCAATCGATCTGATAGGCGCCGCCGCGTTTGCTCCGGTTCCGAAGCTGAAGGACCTATCAGCAATCTTTCGGGAAGAGACGTTGTACCTGTACCTCTGCTCCATCTGAGGCAAAGGGTTCCCGGTACAATCCCTCGATCGGTGTCCTCTCTGACCGCACCTATAGCACTCGCTGTTCCCGGCTGGTAGAGTCCCGGGTGTCAAGGGAAAGTTGCTCTCGGCTGGGGGATCGGATACGCCTGGGTGCGCCTTCATCCAACTGTCGATTCGTACTTGCTGATCAGGGGCCACGCTACCTTTGTTCATCCGACGGCTGCTGTCTTCCGGAGGTATGTTCTGATCGTCAAACGAACTGGATCCCGAGTAGGTGGCTTGCTGAGAGTACTGCGGCTGTCGCTGTTGGTAAGAGGAGTTGAAAGATCGTAGAGGTTGTTGAGGGCGATACTGTTGAGGTGAAGTCTGTGGCGAGAACGTGTACGAGTTCCTCCAGCCAGATCCCCTGTCGATCATGACGTTCCTCCTGACCTCGTCGACGTCCATCTCACCCATATCTCGCACGAAGTCCATGATCTCATCAAACTTGTATAGCCTTCGATTCTGAATCAGCCTTCGAGTATGGGCTCCCATGTTCGCCAGCAACGCCACCGCTTTCGAAGTCTCAGTCGTATCCTTCGGGATCTTCGTCAACAACTTCTCCACCTCTTCCACATACTTCCTGTTCCTAGATTTTCCATCTCGTACTACCCCAATGTCTTCATCAGCTAGCTTCATTTCGCTGAGCCGATTCAACGCGATCATTCCTTTCTCCGTATCCATCTCGTCCTTGCAAAACTTCTTCTTGAACGAATCGACCATCAACGGATAGTTTCCTCGCAGGCCGCTCGGGACCGATTCGAGCCACCGATCGGCCGCTGTATCCGGGTCCATCGCTGTCGCCAAATAGATTGCTTTTCGCTCGTCTACATCCTCCTTCAGCATCAACATCGCGGCTTCGAACTTCCTCAAGAAGAGTTTCGGTTCGCTACCGGAGAATCGAGGAATCGCCTCCATCTTGACTTGTGGGTACGTCTGAGTAGAAACTGGGGATATAGGAGAAGGGGGTGTAGGTGGTCTCGAACTCGGAGTGGGGCTGTGCCGTCGTTTTTGTGGCAAAGGGGGTCGAAAGGATGTTCGTACGGGTGTTTGTTGAACCGGTCTGGCGGTCCTATATGACCCTTCGCTGCTTTCACTACCCGAGTGGTTGTCGTTGAAGATGGTGCTAGCAGTCGCTGACGCTGTGATGTGTCGATCTGCCGTCGATGTCATCAACTACCAAATCGGGTGGCGGGAGAAAATTTTTTCGTGACGTGGTTCCGGGATCAGGTTCAGGTTCAGGGCTCCGGGCTCAGGCTCAAGTTCAACTAGGTACTGACCTTGTCTACACCAGCTTTAGCACGTCGACAGCTTGCGTCGCCATTAGCTAGGTAGACATCGGTTGGCTATGCTACTACAAGGGGGTCTAGATACAGTAGACGTCGGCGCTGTGCTTATGTAGGTCGCGAAGTCACGTGACACCGGCCTTCCGGGAGACTGAAACATGTCGGATCTCTCTCTTCTCTCTCTGCTCCGCACTCCATTCATCGGCCAAACCCGGGTTGCATGCCGGCATGGGGAACACCCGATTCTATTTCCGTCCATACGTCACGCGCTAGAATCAGTGATAGAGCTCCGAGACACCCCCTCCCAGCCCGATAGCCCCGCCGCGTGGACGAGGGCGATTCCGGAGGTCCCTCCACACAGGACGCCACTGGCGTCACCCCCTCCACCCCCGGTTGTCTGCCCCGTATGCCCTGGCCGGCGAGATATGGTGTGAAGTACAATGAATGCAACTACGTCATCGATTCCCGGGTCTGGTCTGAAGATCGGCAATCCATCTCTTGGAAATGAGAAATGAGGATGAAACGTCATCAATCGGTGATCGGGCAGCATAGGGCGGGGGGAGCAGGAGGGGGACTCCATGTGATCCCCCTCCCCCCTCGTTTCGGATCAGCTGATGGGATGGGATTTCGGTTGCGGAGCACATCGACCTCCTTGTCCCCCGCGGTTGACACAGGTCCACGCGAACGGGGCCGCCGAAGTTGCAAGCGTGCGAATGTCGGGGACGACGTTACGGGATGATGTGGTCCGTCATCCGTCAGCCCAGACCGGTTTCATATATAATATTCAAACATCCAGGTCGAGGGAGGTCGAAGTGGACAGGTCGAAAAGAAAAAGTCTGGACTGCTTTATTCAGAAATCGGACATTCAACACCTCTTGACTACAACTCGTTTGCCAACCTATAATCTTCTTCTGCAGAACCGAGTAGAGATCGTCTCATCTTCATCATCATGCTCGTCCGCGGAACCGTACGTCATGTCACCCGACCCGTTACCGTTACTCTTTGTCTTTGTCGTAAAAACATCTAGCTGACATCACGCATTGCCACTTCTGCCGTATCGTATCGTATCGTACCGTAGACTATCGGTCCGACGACCATCGTCCTGACCTTGTTGTCCTCGATGGGAGGTCTTCTTTTCGGGTGAGTCGCGAGTCGCATCGTCCAGTCCGCTTTCCGTATTTTCCTCGAGCTGACAATACTGCCACCCACACCCGCTTTGACCTTGTTTTATCAACTATCCACTCTTCCACTCTTCCCACGACTCCCACGACTCACGACTCCCAAACTCCAAAACCCCCAAACTCCATACCCCAAACCCCCAAACTGCAAATCCCAAACCACCAGCTACGACACCGGCCAAATCGCCGACATCCTCCTCATGGAAGACTTTCTCGACCGGTTCGCCCAGACCAACTCGGCCGGCGAAAAGGAATTCAGCGTCGTCAGAGAAGGCTTGGTTGTAGGGTTGTTGTCAATTGGGACTCTTATTGGAGCGATCGTGGGAAGGTATTTCAGCGATTATTTGGGGAGGAGGAAGGCGATTGCGATCTTTTGTGGGATGTTTAGTGTGGGGGTTTTGATTCAGGGTGAGTACACTTAGGGCGGGATTTCCTCCCGGGCTCGATCATTCGTCTTCTCGTTTCGATCGTCAAAATGTCGAAAAGCTCACACCTACACCTTGACCCTCTTTCGCCCCACCTCCTCCTGGACTTGGTAGTCACCGCCTTTACCTCCTGGGTCCAGATCATGATGGGCAGGTTCATCTCCGGATGGGGCGTAGGAGGCCTCTCAGCCGCCGTCCCGGTGTACCAGGCAGAGTCGGTCCCGAAACAGGTCAGGGGGGCGTGTACGAGTACTTATCAGTTGGCCATCACTCTGGGTAGTAAGTACGGCGTGTGGGCGAGGTTTACACCTCGTGGCAAGGAGAAGTGAGGCTGATGATGATGCGCGGTCGGCAGTCCTCCTCGCCTACGCCTTTTCGATTGGCACTCGGGAACTGGACAACTCGGGTTCTTGGCGAATCGTCATCGCCCTCGGACTCGTCTTCTGCCTCATCCTCGGCGTAGGCATCTTCTTCGTCCCCGAATCCCCTCGATGGTTGATAGAAAAGGGCCGGACGGAGGAAGCCCGTAGGGGGATGGCCCGTGTCAGAGGGCTGGATGAGAACCACCCGTTGGTCAACTCGGACTTTGACGAGCAGTGGGCCGCACACGAGCTGGATAAACGCGCGGGGACGGGCAGTTGGGTAGAGTGTTTCCTCGGGGAAGGCAAGGAGGTGCATAACAAGGCGCCTTATAGGACCATGGTTATGATCGTCATGATGGCGTTCCAGCAGTTGACCGGGGCGAACGTGAGTCCCGAGGGTTGTTTGCCCGGTGTGAAGGCGAGATTCTCGATCGTGGGCTGACAACGTGTGCGATTAGTACTTCTTCTATTACGGAGCTACCATCTTCCAGTCGGTCGGGATCGAGGACTCGTTTGTCACCCAGATCATCCTCGGAGCGATCAACGTGAGTTGTTTGATGTCCTGGTCTGGCGGCACGACGTCTATGCTGACGAAACGTCTGGGACTCTTTTTGCGCGCCCTCTAGTTTGTCTGCACGGTAAGTCCTCACTGGATCGATTCGCTGCATCCCCGCTCCCCCGAGCTGAACTTCATGACCTGACCCCCTGGTGACACCCGCAGTTCTTCGGTATCTGGGTCATGGGACGATTCTCTCGACGATGGCCATTGATCATCGGAGGTATCTGGCAATCCTGCTGGTTGTTCGTCTTTGCTGGAGCCGGTGTAGGAGGCAACCCGGAAGAGAAGAAGTACGGAACCTTGATGATCGTCTCGGCCGCGCTCTTCATCTTTTCGTACGCCTCGACCTGGGCGCCGGGGATTTGGATCTTGATCGGAGAGACCGGGACTCGAAAGAACGTGAGTGCAGGGGCAGGATCGGAAGGCTTGAGGTCGGTCGCTCATCCTCGTCTTTCTTTCGTGTCACGTAGCGATCACGTCAGGCCGCGTTAGGTACCGCTTCGAACTGGCTGTGGAACTTTTTGATCGTGAGCGCAATACCCCCCACCTGCACCACCCCACGATCGACTGCTGATCCGAGTCCGGCGTTTGCAGGCCTTCTTCACCCCCTTCATCACCAGAGAGATCAACTATGGCTACGGTTTCGTCTTTGCCGGTTGCAACCTCGCCGCCGCGGTCTTTACCTACTTTTTCCTGTACGAGTCTTCGGGGATCTCGTTGGAGATGATCGACGCCATGTACAGCGAACCGGGGTTGAAACCTTGGCAGTCCGGGAAGTGGGCGCCCGAGGTGAGTCTCGAGCCCGAGTGTGGCGTATGGGATATATCGATCGATTGCTCCAGGCTGATAGCTCAACCTCACATTCGACGACGCAGCCCTACGCCTCGAGAAAGGAAGCCATCAGGGACGAAAAGAGCAAGGGCGAATCGATGATGCTCGAACACAGCGAACATGGAGAGAACCGACGACGACGATTCGATTCGAGCGATTCGCAGAGGACCGCCGCTGGCCCCACTCCTGTTGCTGTGCACAACAAGAAGGCTCAGCCGGCTTGATCCACCTAAGAGCGTCATGCGTCATGCGTCATCGCTTGTGAGGCGAGATCGAAAGAAGAGGACGTTCGATTGTTACGTTATTACCATTCATAATCAGATTAAATTCAAGCTCTGAACTGTATCACTTCGGCTCGTACCGACCCTATGTATCCAAACAGAACAATATATGCAATGCTAGCCGAGTCTCGAATGCCGCCTTTTCTGCTTATCGAAAGTATATACAGTGCATCGATCTGGCTTGCCCGGCGATCCTCAATTGCTTGATCGTGACGCAACCCGGAGGGTAACCCCGCATGAACGTAACGCAAGACGCGGCGAGGGTGCATCGTTGCATCGTTGTGAAGATCGTACCGTACTCTCTCAGGGGGTTTGACTACGACGCCTGTGCACGAACAAGTCGACGGACGTGCGATCGAGCCTGCACAATGACTCGTCGTTTCTCTTGCTACATCCTATGCGCATTGGAACCTGTGATAAAAAGCTCGACGTCGTCTAACTCCGACGTGCAATCGAGATCGCAAACTCCCTTATACAGTAGTCGGATAGTCGGATAGTCGGATCTGCGTCCGATGTCGCCAATGTGCGGACCGACCGGCCAATCGACAATCAACAATCGATGCGATGGGAAGAGACCCCTTGGTCGACCTTTATTGTAGGCAGAGTCTTAAGTTTGTTGCTTTTTGCTTGTTGTCATACCGGTAAGCAGATCGACTGATAGTGAAAGATTGTTGGACGAGGCTCAACGCATGGCAAGACGCGAGACGAGAGGATGACGGCAATTTGGGATACTCTCTCGAGGACGCGCGTATGTTCGGCTGGCTGGTCATCCCGACGATTCAGCCGAAGGTGATGACGAAACAAGATCTCAAGGTGGAGGGAGAGGGAGGAAGGTGGAGCACGACAAAGGTGGATGTGGAGGTCGAAGGAGGATTGAGTTGGTGGGTAGGAGATGTGGATTGGACGATCGAGGAGGAAGAACACACAGAGACCGAGGTGGAGGTCGAGGAGCGGCGCGTGTGTGCGTCATTGATTCAACGACAACTCGTGTATATATATAGGGGTAATACATAGGGGTAAAGGTGTTCGAAGGTCGTCAATGTCCCCACTCACACATCTATCGCAAGACCAAAGCGGCGAATCCACAAGCAAATCAACCCGACCCACTACCGCGCAAGAATGAGCATGTTCAATCCCCCTCCCGCGCCCAAGACCCCGTTGGGTTATCGTCGACTGCTCGCCCCGAACGCCGGGGTCAGGGTCTCTCCCCTTTGTCTCGGTGGAATGTCCCTCGGATCGAAATGGGCCGGTCAGTCTAGGAATGCTCGAGGGTGTACAATACAACGATACAAGATAGGATGGCTTATATCATCTCGCTGACTCGTCTCCGCATCTGCTGCACTTTGTGTGTCATATCGTTATTGTAGACTTTACGGGAAAGATCACCAAGGAAGCCGCCTTTGAACTCCTCGACGCCTTCGTCGAAGCCGGCGGCAACTTTATCGACACGGCCAACTTGTACCATTTCGGCGAGTCTGAAGAATGGATCGGAGAGTGGATGGAACAGAGAGGAAATAGGGACCGTTTGGTTATCGCGACTAAATACAGCGGGTTTAATGATGGGGAACAGAAGGATGTGAATTCGATGGGGAATGCGGGGAAGAGTATGCACTTGGGTGTGAGGGAGAGTTTGAAGAGGTTGAGGACGAGTTATATTGATGTGTTTTACGTGCACTTTTGGTGAGTCTCCGTGTCAGGACTTTTCACCCCTTTCTCTCTCTCTACTGCTTCTCTTTCTCTTATTCACACGCCTCTTCCTCCTCGATCCCCGCTGACTTTTTCCTTCCCCCTGCGTGACGCTGCATTACAGGGACTACTCCACCCCCGTCGACGAGATCATGCGTGGTCTCCACCGACACGTCCTCAGCGGGGAGATTCTTTATCCGGCCGTCAGCGATACCCCAGCCTGGATCGTCGTACAAGCCAATGCTTTTGCGAGGCAACATGGGTATTCGCCGTTTGTCCTTTATCAGGGGTTGTGGAATGTTAGCGTGAGGGATGTTGAGAGGGAGGTTTTGCGTGAGTGCTGCGGATCGCTATACTCATACCTCTTCTTAATTTTTCGATGCCTTCAATTCGATTCGAGCGCTGACTCTGACACCACTCCACTTCACGTTACTCTTTCGTTTGGATACTCGCCCGCAGCCATGCTCCGTAAAGAAGGAATGGGATTCGCCCCCTGGGGAGTCATCGGCCAAGGGAAATTCATGTCCAAGCAACAACTCGAAGAACGTAAAGCGAGCAACGAACCTATCCGAGGGGGGGAACAGTCGGAAAAGGATGTGAGGGTTAGCGAGGTTTTGGCGGAGATTGGGGATGAGCTAGGGGCGAGCGTTACGGCGGTGGCGCTCGCTTGGGCGTTTAGGAAGATGCCTTATGTTTTCCCTATCAGTAGGTGTCCGCAAGACGTATTTAAAGATGTCGGACGAGTTCGCTGATATCGACATGCATTTCGCTCTGGCCTCGCAGTCGGCGGACGCAAGGTCGAACACCTCAAGGACAACATCAAGTCCCTAGAGATCACCCTCACCGACGCCCACGTCGCAAAGCTCGAAGAGGTCAACCCGTTCGATTTCGGATTCCCTTATGACTTTTTCGGAAGGGACCCTCATTTGATGGGAGAGACGACGAACCGGGTGATGAAGGCCAGCGACCCTATTCAGTGGGTACAGGATGTCAGGTCGATCGAGGCGCAGAGGCAGTGAGCGGTGGCGGGCGACTCCTCGGTCTCGTCGATGTGACTCGAGCGGAGGGGAAAGGTACCTGTAAGGGGAATGCGGAATTGAGAATATGTCGAAAGTGAAATATATCTATACAACGTGTTTGTTTGCGAGTGATGCCAGCTACTTCTGTTCTTCCCGAACTCGACCCATCCACCTGGTTAGCAACTCGACGAACCCTTCAGGATTCTCCTCTGGGATCCAGTGCATACTATCGGGGACGAGTTCGAAAGTGACATTCTCCGCCAACTCTTGCATCATCCCATGAGCGAGCTAGAGTATACCGTCCCATCCCAGAAAATCAAGTATTTTATCAGAATCTGACAAACCAACTCGACCCCAATACAGAGCTCGACTCACCTCGCTCAAAGGGCTCTTTTCTCCACCAGAAGCCAAAACGGGTACTTCCTTGCTCAACTTGCCCTTCTCCCCAATCTCCCGCTTGACATCTACGCAGTCTCGCCGGAACGCTCGATAGACTTCGAAACCCGCCTTCATCCGGCCTGGAGCGGAAAAGGCTGAGGTGTATTCGGCTTGGTCGGAGGGGGTGAGGAAGTCGGGTTTGCTCGTCTGCGAGACCAAGAAGAATCGCCCCGTACAGGGAGAGTATGGAAGGGAGAATATCAATCAGACTTAAATCCTTAAGGCTAGATGAGACGAGACAGGCAGGGAGATGACCGGGCGTACCAATCGATCGTAAAAGCTCTTGATATACAACCCCTCTTTGCCCTCTGTCAACGCTTCCGGTAGGTCAGGCGCTGTTGTATACGATAACCAGTATCATGGCAGTCACGGTGACGAGCAAGTATCAGCTTGCACGCCCAGAAATTGCGCTATAGTATAGCCAGATGTGACCAGAACAGCAAGGGCAATGAAGGGTAACAAAGGGCAAGAATGAGATACTTACCGGTATGGAAGAAGAAATGATACACCCTCTCGTACTTCCAGACGTCTGAGGTGGTGGAGATTTCATACGCCTTGGTCCCAGGTTGAGGGCATTCTGGATCGTGCAGTATAGGATGGGGGGTGTTATCAGTTGGATTGTTCAGGGGCCGAGAAGCACAAGTAGGCAAGAAAGAGGAAACAAACAGGAAACAAAGAGAAATAAAGAGGAAGCCGAGCTCTCAAACCCCCACTCACCTGAAGCGAACAACCCGATCACGTCCTCCCTATACTTCAAGGCCAGAGCCGTAGCTACCATACTCCCGATATCGATCCCGACGATGAACGCCTTGTCCACCCCCAATACCTCTTTGTACAAGGCGTGCAAGTCCGCGGCCATGGAGAACTTGTCGTACCCGGTATCTTCCTTGGAGTCTTGTGTAGGGGACAAGGACGTCTGCCCGGCTCCTCGGTAGTCTGGGGCGATGATGTGGTAGCCGGCTTTGGCCATGTCGGCGATGACGTGACGGTACATGTACCATGTCTGCGGGTAGCTGTTCGATCGATATGATGCAATGTATAGATGGAATCGTGAGATCGGTAGTTCGATATCTCAGTCTCAGCTTGATCTCGAAAGAGGATGGACTTGCCCGTGAATCAAGATGACGCAAGGGTCGCTTGGGTCGCCAGCTTCGACGTAGTGAACATCGATGCCCGTCGATACTTTGGCCGTGTTATGCTTGAAGCTCATAATGACGAGATGTCTTGCTGTGGGTGCTAGCTATATGCAAGGCAATCCGGTGGTTATGGGACGGATATTGCGATCAGAAATACAAGTTGCGACCCCTAACTTGCCCCTATCTACAACTCGAGGTGGAGATGCAAACGTCATCAAGCGCTTAAGGGCGCCGCAAAGATGTTCATGGGTGGCGAGACAAGACAGCGCAAACGGCGCAACGTATCGTTCATGGCAGTACCAAGCTGGTTGATCAAGGGTGATTGCAGTCCACGGAGGCCTGTGCCCGGTCTCCTATGCGCAATTCGAGCTTCGATTTCAAAATGACATGTAATCTTCCGAATGGAGGGTTATCGGACCTCTGCTCATGGCATGGTCAGATTATAATAATTTGATCTAGCATCCGGTCTATTATAAAGTGGAAATTATGTCGATCACGATCACTTGATTAGGAGCTTCGTGCTTCCGCAGAGAATTCATATTCACCGTCGTTCAAGCCGGACCTAGATGGACTCGATATTGATGGCTCCGAAGTCTCGAAAGAACGAGCGCACTACGCCTCGGACTGTTCCTTGTCCCCCTCTTCCCCGTGTGCTTTCGGGATCATCGATTCGTGGATCCACCATTGAGGGTATCGTCTGGCAGCACACCACGAACCCCGGCACATCGTAGCGTTAGCCCCCATCGCAGAATCTCAGAGAACGGCGCAGATGCAAGTGATCGCTCACCTCGTCCCCAGGTTGTTGATGATCAACGCCCAACCGACCGCAACGAGGGTCTCACTGAGGACGTACCCGACATCTACGGTAGTATCAACATAGCACGATCAGGATTTCCATCAGTACACACAACGATAAGAAGAGGAAGCCAAAGATCAGAGTACAGCTGCAGTGTACTCACACATCCAACCCATATGGTACGCCGCCGGGTTCGTACAAGCGATCACCGCCGCCGCTCCACCAGGTGCGGATCTGGGCGCCACGACACGACACAGTACAGTGAAATCAAGACATCTCTCTTGGGATCAGCTATCCCAAAACCCTCTCCCACTGTGATCCATACAGTATCCCCTCGCTCGAATCGGAACTCACGGAGACTCCAAGATCTGACAAACCAACAACGCCAACGCTGCCGCCGTAGCAGCAGCCGCCCAATCGTTCTCGTACCCGCTGGGAAAGGTCCCCGGCGGGACTCGGAGTGCGAAGAGTCTTGCTACGCCGACGCCGATGAGGGATGAGAGGGTTATACCTACGATTATCGGGCGGGGTTGGTTGATCGGGAGGGTCCAGGATGAGTCTGTCGGTGATTATAGTATAGTCCCAGCGGAAAGAAAATAAAGAGAGAGGGAAGAGGAATTAGAAGGGGAATATGGATTCAGGCGAGATGAGGTGCGGGATGAGATCAGGTGAGATGAGCGGGGTGATCTCTGATCGGGGTGAAGGGTCGACAAGGGCTCGAACTCACAGAGCAGCACGGCCATGGCCCCGAAAGCACCGATGATATCCGGAGCTCCCCTGCTCGCAAACGGGTTGGCCTTGGATGTCAACCCTGTGGTTGTCGATCAAGACCGACGGACAAGCGAAATACAGAAGGCAAGCAGAACACAGAGAAGAGCGAGCAACATATCAGCTCTGCCATTCGTCTCGAGCGTAGCATAAAATGCTCCCTACACGACGCAGGACTCACCGACCAAGATCAACCCGACATAAGCCGCTACCAACGTATGCACCCAATACTCGACTTTCCTCATCAACCCTCCCGACCTCAACCCCTTGGCGATGAGTAACGGGTCTTGTTCGTCCTTCGGGTGGGATTTCCTGTACCCTAAAAAGTAGGAGATGGGGTAGGTGGCGTTGCCTATGGAAGGTGGGATGTCCATATTCGATGATCGATAGATAGATAACTGACGGGATTGAGATACGATGTTATGTGGCCGATCGGGTGTGTATTATTGAATGTCCAAAGTGGGAAAAAGCGAGTAAACAGTCTTTTCTGGTCGACTTGACGATGAGGGTCGAGGTGATAATCTGATCAGCTCGTGTAGACAGCTGTGGCTATAATCATAACATTTTTCAGTGCCGGTAGGTCGACCTCGGTCTCTACCATGTCTCTCGATGGCAAAAAAACGAGAGGAAAACATCATCGATCCAGCCTGGAGCCGACAATCGAGATCGACGATCTCGTGACTCTCGCTCGACTATTTCCCTGGTCCCGAGTTTCGGCACAGTCGCTAGTAGTAGCGCGGATACCAAAGACGTGGTCAGGTGTTTGATCGCCCCCGACTCGGGGAAAGTGGGGGTCCCGCCTGAAGTGAAGGTAAGAAAGGAGAAGGTCTGCCTTGTGAGGGGAAGTCACGAGGATCCGGAAGCGGACGAGTTGCAAGTTGCATGTATGATGATCGGTCGATGATGATGAGACAGGGCCACCAGGGATCGCCGACAGGCACGATCAGAGGACAAGTCACCGATCCGAATCACGTGATCGGTGTGAAACAATCGTATGACGTGTACCAAAGGTTGCAGCGATTCATCTTCGTCAAAGATGGACATGAACGGTGCTATACTTGCGAGGTGCAGTCCTTTGTAGTCTCCATCGAGTCTTCGAAAACTGGAGGCCGGCGTCTCCTGGGATCTGACCCAATCGATCACCCCCCAATGTGCCGGCAACTATCCGTCATGCTACCTATCGGATATGGAACGGTTCCTACAGCGATTCAGGGGTATCGATCTTTCGCATTACCGCAAGAGAAAGACAATCACTGGTACACCACACAACTCCCATTCACACACCCTACATCATCTCCCAATTCGGAACAATCCACCCCTCCGTCCTCCTGATCCACGCATCCTCCACAATGAAAGATGTCGCTGGCGGTATTCACACAGGTATCCCAACACCTCGTATACCCGAGTATCGGACAGGCCAGTTGACTTCGAGACCGCCTGGTCAATGTCGCCGTCGCCCGTGGTCCAGGGAGAGGGATTTCTGCTCCGGGCAGACAATCGTCAAGAGCGCTCGTCCGGTAGAGGATCCCTGTATGCACCGGAACCCATGGCAAGTCGACCGAGAGACGCAGTAGATCAGCCTTCCTACCCTTCTATACAAGAAGAGATGCCGTCCCAGCGAGGACGAACCCTGTTTAGTGTCGCTCCGCACGGTCCCGTCGGCCCTCGTCATCTGGGCTCCGAAATTGGCCATATCGGCGGCGATGGCGACGGGCACAAATCTATGGCAATGTGCAGGGTCAGCTTGGCTCATTCGCCTTCCGCTCTCCTCGTTCGAGCTGTCGACTCACACGCCGTAGTACTAAAGAGAGAATCAGACCACAGGGCAATCAGAACGAAAGTCAGTACATTCGCCCACAAGGCTCCTCGGACCCCCCCCCCCCCCCCCCCCCCCCCCCCGCTCTTTCATCGTTCTCTACGTACGTTATACGGCGTATCCGGCCGAGCCCTCCTATAATCCGCCAACAACGATTCCCCCCGACTCGTCCTTGTCGGATCCGAGACCTTGTCCCAGATGATCTCCACCTTGTCCTTCGGGTCATACGGACCGAGGACGGCGACGGTGATGTTGATCCCCCCGTTCGAATGCTTGCAAGTGAACGCCGCTCCTTGGTCCTACAGATCACAGATCAGATAGGACGGGACTCGTCAGCCGAGTCCCGAAGGGGGAACGGAAGGCACTTCGCGCCACGTCGAGAAAGGGTGACCCTTGCGGCTCACGACAAGGATGGTGTCGTCAATCTTGAGCGTCTCCGTACCCTCTGGGCTTGAGAAGGTACTACCGTCGTTCATGGTGAGCACGGCTTTCAGAGCGGAAATCCTGGAAGCGAAACATGGGGATTTAGCGATCCAGCTCACAAAAGGCTCAGGCCCAGAGTTTCAGTATGGGCTTACCCGGAGACTGGATCGACCGCCGTTCTCTAAGCAATCCATGCAATTCCCCACAGTCAGCTTCCAAGAAACCTTCGGGTAGCGACGTCATACCACGGATGAACATGACTTGCCGTCGAGAAATCCCTCAATTCGATCGACTTGCCGTTCGATATTCGTCCTCGGCGCGCGTACGAACAGCATGTTCGCGTTCGACCCCGGTGATCCGTCCCGGTTGACGTAGGTGATCTCGAACGCGCGGTACTTGCCCGCCATGTCGTATACCCGGGCACTACCGCTCTGCAAGTTGAGCTTTTCGTTCCGGAGCGTGATGAGCATACCGATGTTGACGGTGTAGGGGACGATGGCCGGGGTCAGGGATGTACCGGCTGGAACAACTGTAAGCGCAAAAAAGGTGGGTCAGACTCTGCAGGCGAGGATGAGATCCCCCATGCGTGGATATCTACCATCGTTGAACATTCTTCCGAACGAAGAGACGCAATCGGTGAAAAAGGCGTCTTGCGAGGCGGCATATCGATTGATGGTAGCATTCCCATCGACCGAAAAAGTTCTCGAGTCCGAGCTCCTCGCCAAGTTGCCCGGATCGTTAGGCGCGGTAGGGTCGAAATGTTGTCCCAGAGAATTGATCGTCTGTCCGCTAGCATATTCCTTGGCGACCGCATTGTCGAAAACGGTACGAGACGAGTCGAAGCTAGAATCTTGTAATCCGTCAGCAAAGTACGAGGCCTGCTGCAGCTACCGTCTGAGACACCCACGGAGCGATCCTGGCCGAGGTGACCAGGGGTGTATTCGTCTGCGAACGACTTGTTTAGCGATCCCGCAAGTCTCGAACCGCGACAAGCCATACGACTCACACCATGCACGCCGCCGATGCTATGTCCGCAGGCGACCAGCGTTACCATCTCCTGTCTGACAATCCGTAAAGATCTCGGTCAGTAACCTTTCGTTCGTCATCCCGACCGACGATTGAAAAGTCTCACGGAGAGAATCCCATCCTCGCAAACTTTTGAAGATGCGTTTCAGTCGTCTCTTCGGGCAACGGCAGACGACCTTCTATAGCCGCACTAGCAGCGTCCAATCGTCCAGCATGGAATGGGATGACAGGTCCTCCGCATGCCTGAATGATGAGGAATGAACGAGAGACGAAGATCAGCTGGGTTGGACTCGGAATGCGGAGTCACATGAAATGGAAGCTCACTCCGACTGCTGTGATAGCTCCCAATACCTGTTGTTTATGCAACGAATCAGTGACGATATTGATGCGTTAATCAGGCGGGTAATTTGCGACTCACTACCATGTCCGCCAGGGTGACACCTTCTTGCTAAACGCGAAGTCCGGTCGCGAGAGCAAGCGATGAGGACCAGTAGATGTCTCTCACACCTCTCTCCTGATCCTGACTCACCTGGAACGTCCTGTACTGATTGATGGTGGCGGTGAGGAACAGTCCAGCGTTCTCACTCCGCGTCGTCTCGAAAGCGATGGACCCGTCTATTCCTCCCGTCCCCGCTGCATGGTCGTACGAGCCGGCGTCGTGGAAAGCCTGAAGGCGAGGGCAAACATATGTGTAGGCGAGGGCAAACATATGTGTCTCTATCAGTGACTGTCTGCTAGCCAGATTTGTTCGCCAACAGAGAAACGTACCGTTCTCAGCCATTCGGCAGCTGTCGTCCGGGTGGAGCCGCCGACTGTACAAGGTCTGTAGAACAGATTTAATTGCGTTTCAACGTCGGATATATCTGCCACTTCTCAAGGCTCTTCGTAAACGAACGCTACTAATCCGACGAATCTCGAATCCGTCATCAATGTCCTCAGCGCCGCGATATTGGGCTCGGCGACCGTAAAGGCCGAGGTTACCAGAGCTGTTAATAGGGTGACTTTGATGAACTGCATTCTTTTCTGACTTTTCTCGATTGACGATGATCCGCTTGACACTCACCTCATCTCCTTCGCTACGCAACTAGAGAGATCCCATCCTCAGGTTTTATACTCCAGATGGCCGTCGTTCCGAGCATCTCTTTCGAACGGCTTTCTTGTTGACTGTTTCGTTCGACAAGATTTTCGTCGCGTTCCATGTGCACAAACAGTTCGTTCCCGACTGCGACGAAGTCCGTCCCGCTCTGTTTAAGCGACACGGATCGCTCATGTGCCAGTACCGAAGCCCCAATGTGCCGACCCGTTTCAAGCCATAGGCAGATCAGATCGGCTTGGCATTCATCCCACTTGCCCCGAACCGCCGCTTCTCCCCCGTGTTTATCAGATAAACACGAAGATCTGGTCGCGTCCGAGAAAAGCGACGGAGCCAAAACAACCAAGGTTCGTCACGCAAAGAGGTCAAACCCGAAACCTTATTCCGCATCGGCTCCGGGGCGAGAGGTCGATGTTGGCAGCCGAATGGTCCGCTGCCCCGTCCACCTTTGCGTGTAATTAGATTCAGGGTCGACTCGACCGCCTTGACGCCACGATGCTCGCTGTCTCGCTGAGAAGTGTGGAGACGTAAAGGATCGTCGATCGTTGCCGCTGGTGGCGGTGGCGGTTCGTAAGGCATCGATGCGATGTTGACATACAAGTTACTGATTATAAAGCGTAATGACATAGAAGCAACAGCACCAGGCTCTTTCGATGCGTAAAACATGCTCGAAGACTGAAACACGTCCTAGCGAAAAGGCCCCTCATTCCCTCCTGGTCCGCTTGACCGGCCGATCCTGCACCGTATCATCCTCCTCCTCGGCTCCGTCATCTTCGCCGTTCTCGTCCTGACCCTCATTCTCTACTTCCACCTCGTCATCCTCCTCCCGAGCCCGTTTGGAACCTGCAGTGGCGGGTCGATCGATCTCGTCCGCCTCTTCTCCATCTTGTTGGCCTTCGAGATCAACGGCGTCCTCGTCCTCGCCGGGTTCTGAGCCGGCGCCATCTTCAGCTTCAGCCTCCGGCTGGCCCTCTTCATCCTCGCCTCCTGTTTCAACTTCCACTTCAGGTTGATCCTCGCCGCGTCTCCGTTGCTTAGGCGCGGGTCTCGAAGCAGCTGCCTGGTCGACCTCGTCGTCGTTCTCATCATCTTCCTCCGTATCATCGTCGACGACCTCTTTCGATTTCGAATTGTCGACCTGTTTCTTCGAGGCCGCCTTGACCTTGTTGTCCGAAGCGGCGACCGAGATGAGCCGCTTATCGTAATGCGCGAGAGGTTCCCAGAATTTCGTCTTGGCCGGTTTGATGTCCAGGTCTTTCATGGTGATGTCCAGTTGGTGCTTACTACGTGGATTTGACGGTCAGGATCAGCCAAGCCGATACATCACAGACGAAGATAGCGATCGGTGAACTCACATCTTCAGAGCCTCCCTTCCCTCAACTCCAGGTAGGAGGATCCCTAAAACCCCGAAGTACCTGATCGCACCCGCCGCTTTGCCTCGGAACCGGTCTTTCAGCTTCTTGACCTTGCTCGCCTTTTCCTGTCGCAAGAATCCCGACGTCTTTGTCAAGGCCCAAGACAATCCGTCCTGATGGAAATCGCTTATGGCTGAGGCGTCGAGTTGTCGTTGAACCTTGAAGGCCGCCTTGTGCGTAAAGAAGGCTCGGGAGAGTAGACGGGCGAGATCGATCGTGTGGACGGGGAGTTCTTCGCATGTCGATTCCAGGTAGACTTCGAAAGACTAGTAGAAGGGTTCATGAGCATAACAATCAGCCTTATTAATACGCAACGGTCCGGAACAACGGATTCTTACCTGTTGTAATGCCTGAGCTGCGACATGGGTGACCATCTCCGAATCCTTGTTGTAAAGACCTTCCTCTTGCAGAACCTCAACCAGAGACGGCATGGCTTGGTCAAAAGAGTTGTCGAGGCGGCCATATTGCGAAAGCATGACCCCGGCGTGTTGGGCATCGACGACTCGGGCTCGCATAGCGTGGATGAAACTCCACAGTAGGTCCTGAAGTTGAGCCGATCCAACGAGGGTCTCTGTCGTGGGAGGCTTGTCTGCGCGGATCATCAAGCGAAATAATCAGCATCCAAGAAGGGCAAACCGCACGAGCGTTATACTGACCTTTTCCATCCTTCTTCTCCTGTCGTCGTTTCCGAGCATCCTCTGCGTTACTCTCATCATCGTCTACCGTCAAATCACTCGAGGCGTCCGAGGCGTCATCGTCGCCATGTTCAATCTCGGTCTGTCGTTCGATGGCAGCCTGGATGGCGCCTGCACATCGATACTGGATAGCGTCGTCCATTTCCAGAGAGAGGACCTTTCTTGCGGGGGCGATCGCGGCGTCGGCAGGATGAGGCGAGATCGGCCGGAAAAGCAGGTGCAAACGCAGTAGGTTCGAGATGGCCTGAAGAGTAGCGAGGTGGAGGTGTATCGTCAGCTTCTATTCCTTACGCATCATGATCATCCCCTGGACATACCTCTCGACGGACAGCCTCGACTGCGTTCGTCTCGTTGCTGACAGCATACTGCTCATACACTCGAGCGACGGCATCTCGTTGTTTCTCGATCCGCACGCGGATCGTGTCGTCGGTTTGAACTGTCTCTAGCTTCAAGTCCTTCATCGTCCAAGACAGATGGAGTAAGAGGATAGACATGGCGTATTGTACCACCTGGAACGGTCACATGGAGTGCTAAATCGCGAGTCTTGTCACATCAGGCACCCGAGTCACTCACCTTGATTTCCGATCGATAGCCCAATTGCCCACGTGACGACAGCGCCAAAATGACGTCGAACATGTCGGCCTCGTCACTTTCAGGTTCATTGACGGTAAACAACGATTCTACGTTGTACTGGGACATCAACGTCTTGACCCGCAAAAGTCCCGATTCGATGTTCTGTACGTCCTCGTCCTCCAGCGAGTCGCCTGCCAAATTCCTATCCGCCAGCGTCTCGTGAAGCGCGGTCGACAGGGACTCTTTGAGCTGATCGAACTTTTCCTGGTTGGTGGCCTCGAGCGAGGTCGCCGAGTTCATCTTGCGCATGAGGATGAGCACCTCGCGCAAGACAACGGCGTCGGTATGTCGTAGAAATTGGCGCGAGATATCGTTCCACATCGCTTCGTAGGCCTGCGATAGAACCTGTGTCAGCCAAGCTTGCACGTGCGGAGGAGAGCGAAGCTACTCACCGGTACCAGTCGGTGTTCCGAATAAGTCTGAAAATCGATATGCGACGCCAATCGCAAGACTTCGACCATTCGGCCAGAGTCGCTCTGGTATTTTGTGAACAGCTTGGGAAGCGTGTTGACGAGCTCTTGGGAGACATCCGCCGCCGTAGTATCTTCTTCGTCAACGGATTTCTGTCGAGGCGTATCGAAATGGTTAGCTAGCGGATCCTGACGAATCAGTCTCGACACTAACCTTCTTGCTCTTTTCTCCGGACACGGCCTTGGTGACTACCACGGTCGCAAAGTCCAGGAAGAACGTCTCTTGCTCCGGCTCGAGCGCCCACAACTTGCCTTCGTCCTTGCTGGTCGAATGGTCTACGGCCAAAAAGGCAATCATGCTCTCCCAATCGTGGACAGCCTGAATGTCCGTGTTCCAGAACGTCTCGGCGGCCACGGTCGCGTGCGTATGGAGCGGCGTCGTCACGCTCGCCAGAGCTGCCAGTAGCTCCCGATCGCGCTGAGCTTGCTTTTGTTGTGTCTGAGTCTGGGTAACCGGTGCGGCGAGCTGCGAGTCCTGCAGATCGGTCGGCCTTTCCAGACGGCTCGAGAAACCCATGAGCATCGACGCCAGGACCTTCATCTCGATGAACCTCTGATCGCGGTCGTCATCAACGTCCGCTTCAGCTTCTGCGTCGTCGGTATCAGCGTCATCCTCTGGCTCGCCGTCTTCGTCCTCGACCGCTTCGTCCTCGTTTTCTTCGGCTTCAGTGTTGCGCTTCTTCGGCGCTTTCCTCTTGGGCTTTTTCGGTGCTTTGGGCTTGGCAGCCGCTCCTTGCGGCGCATTCCGCTCCTGCTCCTCGGCCGCCAGCGCCTTTAGATCCTCGGTCCGCTCGTTGTACCAATTCCGTACGAGCCCGGACACAGCCTTGCGAATCTTGGGCTCCCGATCGAACAGGAGACAGCCCAAACTCTCCCGCCTCTCCTCGTCCTCGTCGCTCAAGAAGCCCGAAGCGTCGAGCGCGATCAAGACCTTGATGGCTTCAACGCGGACGGGCACGTTGATATCGCGAACGGCCATCTCCATGATACGAGGAATGGCTCGGCTGGTGAACGTCCTGGTCGAGGACATGTTGTCGGCCTTGGTGTAGAGAGGGACGAGAATCTTGACGGCTTCCAGTCGGGAATGCTGGTCCTACACAGGTGACACGATTCATATCAGCGTTCGTTGCGCCCGTTGCAACCGATTCCCAAGAACTTACCGAATCCGTCAACGCCCAATCAACGTATTGTAGATGGTCCGTATCCTGAAACTTGCGAGGGTAGGCATCGATGAACCTCCCCAACATGACGAGACAGTCTGACCGGATCGCAGCATCCTTGTCTCGATATCGATGTACGAATACTCTGCGAAAAGCGGGCTAATGTCAGCTGTCGATCTCTTAGCGTTTCGACCGTCACCTGCGGACCTACCCATCCCAAATGACGTCCAGATACTCATGCAGAACCTTCAACTTGGCCTTGCCTTGCCTGATCTGAGTCTCGAACGCGTCACCCTTCCCTCCCTTGCTGGCCGCCGCCTTGCCCTTGTTCTCCGCCCTCTTGGTCCTTCCCGCTTCGGCCTTCCCGACCAGATCCTCTATCTTTTGCGCGACCTTGCAGATACCCACTCCCAGGGACATGGCGATAAACGTCGCCGTATGTCGGATAGCCCTGTACGGACTCATGGTCATCGGGTTCAACCAGGTGAGCAAAAGCGACACCAGCGGCGTCGTCGGTCCGGTCTCGGGTGGTGGTGACGAGTCGGTAATGTAGAGCAAGGGGCCGTTGTTGAGGAGGTCGATAAAGGTGATGAGCATGTCGGGTAGGTTCTTCTGGATCGCCCTGAAGTTTTTCGCCCGTGAGATGAGCGGGTACACTGGGCCCTATCAGAACGTACACCGACGCATCAGCTCGATGGGCTCCTTGACGCTTTGGCCAACGGGAAGCTGGCCGACTCACCTCTTTGGCCTCCTGCAACTCGGTATGCACATCATCGATCCTCTCCGGCGCACCGTCCACATCGTCCGCGACGTCAGGAGAGATCTCGTTCGACAGCCCACAACACTATCCATCGAGCGATCGCATTCATGTCAGCTTCCTCTCACATCCGGGTCACGTCATATCTCCTCCTCGCAGAACCCGAGACGACCCCAAAGGATCCACCTCTCCCAGCACATCTTCCACCCTCGCAAGGATCTGAGAGACAAGCCTTCGAGACTCACCCTCCAAACAAACCCAACTAGCTCTGCCAGATACCTCTTCTCCTCCTCCCTCGCTTCCTCTTCATCCTCGTCGCCTTCCCCGCCGGTCGCTTGATAGTTCAACAACCACTCTTCGAGGACTTGGATGATGGGCGTTTGGGGGTCCATGAGGGCGTCTATATGGCGATAAGAAATGGCAGTAAATATCATCGAGATCAGTAAATATGTTAACGAGCTTGGTGCCGAGTGAAAATCGTGTTTCGTAGGCGGTAACAAGTGAAGTGGAGGAAAAGGTAAAAGGTAGTCTTCGGAGTGAAGGATGACTAGTTCTTCGTTGGAACCTGGATCTTGGGATGTCGAAGGTCGAACGTCCGAATCCGAGTCAAAGGTGAGGAGAGAAAACACCGAGAAGAACTCACTGAACAACCCGTTATCATCACTAATCTCCAACTCTCCATCCCCGACCAACTTGCCCTGCTTGCCGGCGATTTCTTTCCCCTTCCCCTTGCCGTTGCCTTTGCCTTTGCCTTTAGTCGTTCCTTTCCCCTTCCCAGAAGAAGACTTGCTTTTCGCCTCAGCGGTGGTCTTGGTTCTGGCTTGCGTAGATGTCTTGGTCTTGGACTTGGACTTGGCGGAAGAGGGTGTGGTCTGGCCCTTCTTCTTCGGCGTAGAGGTGGGAGGGTTGGGTTTAGATTTTTTCGTCGGGCGGACTTCGATCATGGACTATGCTCGTGGAGGAGGTTTGGGCGATTACGATCGAAGTGGAGAGGAGGTCGCAGTAAATTCATCGAGGTGTGTATCAGACAGGTTGCGAGTCAGAGATAATAGCGATCGGCGTCCAGATAGGGAGATGGAGATCGAGAGGGAGGTTTCGTATTGCGAGCAAGAGGTCGAATCAGCTCTTGACTCCCGGAATGCAATGCATCTCGCTAGACTCACCCCGTCAGACTCCACCTCGTCCTCTTCTTCCTCTGACAACTCCTCCTCCGAAAGCTCATCTATCGTTTACCACCGAAAGGAACACCTCTCTACAATCAGCGTCCTCAGTTCGTCGTCCGTCAGCCGGAGGCCTGAACTCACCATCTTCATCATCTCTCGCCGTACCGGTACCGGTATTGCCATACTGCTGCGTCGCCTTCCTCTGCCTCCCGCTCCGTCTAGGTTGTTCGTCCATTCCTACGTCGGACATGGCGTGGTCGAGTCAGGTATCCACTATCTCCCTGTGCGTCGTTACGGTGGCGACCTTGGCGAGCTGGTGATGTTGTGATCATCGATGGCGATATCCCCACCATCATCATAACGTCGAGGACGAGGTGAGCTTCATTTGATGAGGTCGCGTCAGCTTCAACGCCGGACGCGTCGAGACGCGTGGGAAACGGGGGCGATGGGATCGATACGAACCTTGGTGGAACGAAGTCAGGCATCCACAGCACGGTTTCATGTGTCCAGGAGTAGGGTCAAGGGTCAGGTGAACCAAGGCTGAGGACGACATGGATGACAACAATGGGGTTTGCGAAGCTTAGGCGAGGGGAATCGCCATAGAACCGCGACGGCGGGCGAGGTATTTTTGCCCAGGGCCTGAGAGCTGCTGACTTAGCGTGTTTTGTGATGATCCCGAGCGAGTTTGACGTGTTTCTGCAACGTCCTGATAGTAGGATCACGATTTCAGTGTCGCACAGCGATGTACCGACCTAGGAGAGTGTTCAGAGTCATTCGCGAGCTTGTTGCAGCGAGGGAAGCAGTCGTGTTTGAGTGAAATCGCTGAAACGTCGAGTTTTGACTCGTGAAGGGGTTAGTGATGATTGCGAGAGAACGGGGAGGTTGTGAGCAGACAGCGACGTGTTGAGCTGTTGTTCAGAGTCGTGACACCACCAACAAAGCCATAGGACCCAGCTCTGACCTCGCGTTCACGTCCAATACTGAATTTTCGCAGCTAAAGTGCCCCCCCACAAAACAAGCGAAAGGAACGCAACCCACACTTGTCTATGCAACAGGGAACAGTCCAGGCAATTTCCCCAGCTTGTTCAGACTGTAGACCACCCATCTCAACTTGTCTCACGTCCATAACATTGATGGAACACTCTTGGTGAATTTCGAAAGGTTTAGCGTGTTTTGTGATGATCCCGAGCGAGTTTGACGTGTTTCTGCAACGTCCTGATAGTAGGATCACGATTTCAGTGTCGCACAGCGATGTACCGACCTAGGAGAGTGTTCAGAGTCATTCGCGAGCTTGTTGCAGCGAGGGAAGCAGTCGTGTTTGAGTGAAATCGCTGAAACGTCGAGTTTTGACTCGTGAAGGGGTTAGTGATGATTGCGAGAGAACGGGGAGGTTGTGAGCAGACAGCGACGTGTTGAGCTGTTGTTCAGAGTCGTGACACCACCAACAAAGCCATAGGACCCAGCTCTGACCTCGCGTTCACGTCCAATACTGAATTTTCGCAGCTAAAGTGCCCCCCCACAAAACAAGCGAAAGGAACGCAACCCACACTTGTCTATGCAACAGGGAACAGTCCAGGCAATTTCCCCAGCTTGTTCAGACTGTAGACCACCCATCTCAACTTGTCTCACGTCCATAACATTGATGGAACACTCTTGGTGAATTTCGAAAGGTTTAGCGTGTTTTGTGATGATCCCGAGCGAGTTTGACGTGTTTCTGCAACGTCCTGATAGTAGGATCACGATTTCAGTGTCGCACAGCGATGTACCGACCTAGGAGAGTGTTCAGAGTCATTCGCGAGCTTGTTGCAGCGAGGGAAGCAGTCGTGTTTGAGTGAAATCGCTGAAACGTCGAGTTTTGACTCGTGAAGGGGTTAGTGATGATTGCGAGAGAACGGGGAGGTTGTGAGCAGACAGCGACGTGTTGAGCTGTTGTTCAGAGTCGTGACACCACCAACAAAGCCATAGGACCCAGCTCTGACCTCGCGTTCACGTCCAATACTGAATTTTCGCAGCTAAAGTGCCCCCCCACAAAACAAGCGAAAGGAACGCAACCCACACTTGTCTATGCAACAGGGAACAGTCCAGGCAATTTCCCCAGCTTGTTCAGACTGTAGACCACCCATCTCAACTTGTCTCACGTCCATAACATTGATGGAACACTCTTGGTGAATTTCGAAAGGTTTAGCGTGTTTTGTGATGATCCCGAGCGAGTTTGACGTGTTTCTGCAACGTCCTGATAGTAGGATCACGATTTCAGTGTCGCACAGCGATGTACCGACCTAGGAGAGTGTTCAGAGTCATTCGCGAGCTTGTTGCAGCGAGGGAAGCAGTCGTGTTTGAGTGAAATCGCTGAAACGTCGAGTTTTGACTCGTGAAGGGGTTAGTGATGATTGCGAGAGAACGGGGAGGTTGTGAGCAGACAGCGACGTGTTGAGCTGTTGTTCAGAGTCGTGACACCACCAACAAAGCCATAGGACCCAGCTCTGACCTCGCGTTCACGTCCAATACTGAATTTTCGCAGCTAAAGTGCCCCCCCACAAAACAAGCGAAAGGAACGCAACCCACACTTGTCTATGCAACAGGGAACAGTCCAGGCAATTTCCCCAGCTTGTTCAGACTGTAGACCACCCATCTCAACTTGTCTCACGTCCATAACATTGATGGAACACTCTTGGTGAATTTCGAAAGGTTTAGCGTGTTTTGTGATGATCCCGAGCGAGTTTGACGTGTTTCTGCAACGTCCTGATAGTAGGATCACGATTTCAGTGTCGCACAGCGATGTACCGACCTAGGAGAGTGTTCAGAGTCATTCGCGAGCTTGTTGCAGCGAGGGAAGCAGTCGTGTTTGAGTGAAATCGCTGAAACGTCGAGTTTTGACTCGTGAAGGGGTTAGTGATGATTGCGAGAGAACGGGGAGGTTGTGAGCAGACAGCGACGTGTTGAGCTGTTGTTCAGAGTCGTGACACCACCAACAAAGCCATAGGACCCAGCTCTGACCTCGCGTTCACGTCCAATACTGAATTTTCGCAGCTAAAGTGCCCCCCCACAAAACAAGCGAAAGGAACGCAACCCACACTTGTCTATGCAACAGGGAACAGTCCAGGCAATTTCCCCAGCTTGTTCAGACTGTAGACCACCCATCTCAACTTGTCTCACGTCCATAACATTGATGGAACACTCTTGGTGAATTTCGAAAGGTTTAGCGTGTTTTGTGATGATCCCGAGCGAGTTTGACGTGTTTCTGCAACGTCCTGATAGTAGGATCACGATTTCAGTGTCGCACAGCGATGTACCGACCTAGGAGAGTGTTCAGAGTCATTCGCGAGCTTGTTGCAGCGAGGGAAGCAGTCGTGTTTGAGTGAAATCGCTGAAACGTCGAGTTTTGACTCGTGAAGGGGTTAGTGATGATTGCGAGAGAACGGGGAGGTTGTGAGCAGACAGCGACGTGTTGAGCTGTTGTTCAGAGTCGTGACACCACCAACAAAGCCATAGGACCCAGCTCTGACCTCGCGTTCACGTCCAATACTGAATTTTCGCAGCTAAAGTGCCCCCCCACAAAACAAGCGAAAGGAACGCAACCCACACTTGTCTATGCAACAGGGAACAGTCCAGGCAATTTCCCCAGCTTGTTCAGACTGTAGACCACCCATCTCAACTTGTCTCACGTCCATAACATTGATGGAACACTCTTGGTGAATTTCGAAAGGTTTAGCGTGTTTTGTGATGATCCCGAGCGAGTTTGACGTGTTTCTGCAACGTCCTGATAGTAGGATCACGATTTCAGTGTCGCACAGCGATGTACCGACCTAGGAGAGTGTTCAGAGTCATTCGCGAGCTTGTTGCAGCGAGGGAAGCAGTCGTGTTTGAGTGAAATCGCTGAAACGTCGAGTTTTGACTCGTGAAGGGGTTAGTGATGATTGCGAGAGAACGGGGAGGTTGTGAGCAGACAGCGACGTGTTGAGCTGTTGTTCAGAGTCGTGACACCACCAACAAAGCCATAGGACCCAGCTCTGACCTCGCGTTCACGTCCAATACTGAATTTTCGCAGCTAAAGTGCCCCCCCACAAAACAAGCGAAAGGAACGCAACCCACACTTGTCTATGCAACAGGGAACAGTCCAGGCAATTTCCCCAGCTTGTTCAGACTGTAGACCACCCATCTCAACTTGTCTCACGTCCATAACATTGATGGAACACTCTTGGTGAATTTCGAAAGGTTTAGCGTGTTTTGTGATGATCCCGAGCGAGTTTGACGTGTTTCTGCAACGTCCTGATAGTAGGATCACGATTTCAGTGTCGCACAGCGATGTACCGACCTAGGAGAGTGTTCAGAGTCATTCGCGAGCTTGTTGCAGCGAGGGAAGCAGTCGTGTTTGAGTGAAATCGCTGAAACGTCGAGTTTTGACTCGTGAAGGGGTTAGTGATGATTGCGAGAGAACGGGGAGGTTGTGAGCAGACAGCGACGTGTTGAGCTGTTGTTCAGAGTCGTGACACCACCAACAAAGCCATAGGACCCAGCTCTGACCTCGCGTTCACGTCCAATACTGAATTTTCGCAGCTAAAGTGCCCCCCCACAAAACAAGCGAAAGGAACGCAACCCACACTTGTCTATGCAACAGGGAACAGTCCAGGCAATTTCCCCAGCTTGTTCAGACTGTAGACCACCCATCTCAACTTGTCTCACGTCCATAACATTGATGGAACACTCTTGGTGAATTTCGAAAGGTTTAGCGTGTTTTGTGATGATCCCGAGCGAGTTTGACGTGTTTCTGCAACGTCCTGATAGTAGGATCACGATTTCAGTGTCGCACAGCGATGTACCGACCTAGGAGAGTGTTCAGAGTCATTCGCGAGCTTGTTGCAGCGAGGGAAGCAGTCGTGTTTGAGTGAAATCGCTGAAACGTCGAGTTTTGACTCGTGAAGGGGTTAGTGATGATTGCGAGAGAACGGGGAGGTTGTGAGCAGACAGCGACGTGTTGAGCTGTTGTTCAGAGTCGTGACACCACCAACAAAGCCATAGGACCCAGCTCTGACCTCGCGTTCACGTCCAATACTGAATTTTCGCAGCTAAAGTGCCCCCCCACAAAACAAGCGAAAGGAACGCAACCCACACTTGTCTATGCAACAGGGAACAGTCCAGGCAATTTCCCCAGCTTGTTCAGACTGTAGACCACCCATCTCAACTTGTCTCACGTCCATAACATTGATGGAACACTCTTGGTGAATTTCGAAAGGTTTAGCGTGTTTTGTGATGATCCCGAGCGAGTTTGACGTGTTTCTGCAACGTCCTGATAGTAGGATCACGATTTCAGTGTCGCACAGCGATGTACCGACCTAGGAGAGTGTTCAGAGTCATTCGCGAGCTTGTTGCAGCGAGGGAAGCAGTCGTGTTTGAGTGAAATCGCTGAAACGTCGAGTTTTGACTCGTGAAGGGGTTAGTGATGATTGCGAGAGAACGGGGAGGTTGTGAGCAGACAGCGACGTGTTGAGCTGTTGTTCAGAGTCGTGACACCACCAACAAAGCCATAGGACCCAGCTCTGACCTCGCGTTCACGTCCAATACTGAATTTTCGCAGCTAAAGTGCCCCCCCACAAAACAAGCGAAAGGAACGCAACCCACACTTGTCTATGCAACAGGGAACAGTCCAGGCAATTTCCCCAGCTTGTTCAGACTGTAGACCACCCATCTCAACTTGTCTCACGTCCATAACATTGATGGAACACTCTTGGTGAATTTCGAAAGGTTTAGCGTGTTTTGTGATGATCCCGAGCGAGTTTGACGTGTTTCTGCAACGTCCTGATAGTAGGATCACGATTTCAGTGTCGCACAGCGATGTACCGACCTAGGAGAGTGTTCAGAGTCATTCGCGAGCTTGTTGCAGCGAGGGAAGCAGTCGTGTTTGAGTGAAATCGCTGAAACGTCGAGTTTTGACTCGTGAAGGGGTTAGTGATGATTGCGAGAGAACGGGGAGGTTGTGAGCAGACAGCGACGTGTTGAGCTGTTGTTCAGAGTCGTGACACCACCAACAAAGCCATAGGACCCAGCTCTGACCTCGCGTTCACGTCCAATACTGAATTTTCGCAGCTAAAGTGCCCCCCCACAAAACAAGCGAAAGGAACGCAACCCACACTTGTCTATGCAACAGGGAACAGTCCAGGCAATTTCCCCAGCTTGTTCAGACTGTAGACCACCCATCTCAACTTGTCTCACGTCCATAACATTGATGGAACACTCTTGGTGAATTTCGAAAGGTTTAGCGTGTTTTGTGATGATCCCGAGCGAGTTTGACGTGTTTCTGCAACGTCCTGATAGTAGGATCACGATTTCAGTGTCGCACAGCGATGTACCGACCTAGGAGAGTGTTCAGAGTCATTCGCGAGCTTGTTGCAGCGAGGGAAGCAGTCGTGTTTGAGTGAAATCGCTGAAACGTCGAGTTTTGACTCGTGAAGGGGTTAGTGATGATTGCGAGAGAACGGGGAGGTTGTGAGCAGACAGCGACGTGTTGAGCTGTTGTTCAGAGTCGTGACACCACCAACAAAGCCATAGGACCCAGCTCTGACCTCGCGTTAGGGGTTAGGGGTTAG